>NC_137837.1:73235475-74435475 GCF_948465745.1 Chenopodium album
AATACGTGCATATCTTTTAGGGATTTGGTTTTACAGAATAAAAATATTTATTTTCTAATAAATCCCTTTTGGAAAAAGATAAGTTATTTTTGGAAAATATTTTCAGTAAAATAAGTTTAAATAAAATCTAATTTTATGGCAAGTATATTTTTTGTTAAAAGATACGGTAATTATATCTTTTGTAAAAAGATATGGTAAGTATATCTTTTATAAAAAGATATGGCAAGTATATCTTTTGTTAAAAAGATATGGTAAGTATATATTTTGTTAAAAGATATATTAGTATATTTGAAAAATATAAGATTTAGATAAAATCTGATTTTATGGTAAATATATCTCATTATTATTGATAGAATATATTCTTAACAAAAGATATATTTTTGGAAAACTTATTTTTGAAAAATATCTTTTATTTCTATCTTTTAATAAAACTTATCTTTTATGAAAAGAATAATTTGGGTGTACTATAAATATGCTCATATGTATTCATTCAAAGTTGAGGCTGATGAAGCTTAGTGGTCGTGCTTAATGGTTTCATCCTTCACCACGAAGCTAAGTCAAACCTCCAGGTCGAAGTTAGGTTCCAGTTACAGTTCGTCCAGTAAGTTCCAGACAGATCTTGAAGTGTCCAGCATATTAGTTTTATCTCTTTATTAATTGATATGTATTTAGAGTTATTCTGTAAGAGCTTGTAATTGGGAAAAAGGGTTTTGAGTGTTTTATGTATTGGGGTGTGAGAGTTCGTAAGGATTCTCGTTTTTATAATATTGTATTGTAAGAGTGCAATGTGTGAGCTTCTAGGGTGAAGCCGAATGAGCTTCTAGTGAGAGGCCGAGTGTAGGCACTTTGGGAGTGCTGAGTGAATCTAAGTTTGGGAATTAGATTGGGTAAGATAGGGTCTTATCGTGTAGCAAGTTTAGTCAGGAACTTGTGAGTAAAGGTCTGTCACTTAATAGGTTTGTAACTTGGTGTTTGCCCTATTATAGTGAATTGGTTTGGCTTGAAATCCCTAAGCTAGGGTCGAGGTTTTACTTCCAGTTGGGCCCTGGATGGTTTCCTCGTAAAATCCGCTTTGCATTGTCTAAGTTCCTAACAGCAATCAGTTTTATATATTCCGCGAAAAGTAGGCACTAGGGACATACTACAATTCACCCCCCTCTTGTAGTATATCATCCGAATTAACAGACTGCCTTTTGATCAAACATTTAAATATGTGATAAAAAAAATATAAAATCTAACTAAAATAAAAACATATATGTTCAAGCTAATCACATAGTTAGCTATGAAAGTGCATGTGTTATCCCAACCAACTTAATCCGTAAGGTCCTAATAGTAGTCCCTTTAAAATTAAATCTTTTTATATACAGAGCAACTACACATACACCTTATGATTATTTGTACATCAAAAACAAATCGAGTACTATAGGGAACATAATTAGTGTGGTCCTCGAAAATGTTCGGTCCTTTTAGTTATTTTATCGTTGCAACAACAACGCATGCAATGTATTAGCTTGACATATTAAGCCCAAATCAGGGCAGATGTGAGTCATTCGTGATCACACAAATGAAAAGTATTAGTCTTCGTCAAGCCCCTGAATTTATCAAAGAAAACAGGTGATAATGAAAGTAACCCTTCACTCTAATGGATCTAATCTTACTTCAAATGGCAAAACAAAGCCATGCTCTTAGGTCCCCATTTATTGGATTTGTCAAGTTTTACCAATTTGATGAATTTCGAAAGTGAAATTTATTGGTTGTTACATATACCCCGTGTACGTGGTTCTTAAACACGCATCAAGATCGACAATCACTAGAAATTTACTAGGAGAAGCCATATTCTCTTATGATTATATCTAGTAACGAACAAGTACAAGTATGTTTCAATTGTTCGATGGATATTCTGATGATTTCATCGAAAACTATACCAACTAAACTAACTCGTCTATTCACACAAAAACTTTAAAATCTTGCATTGTGTTATAGATTTGTGTTCAATATCAGCTTTCAAAAAGCAAAGCTATATGTCATGCAAATTGCGACTCGTCCAAAGCAGTTATAACAATAAGGAAGTATGCCTTTCATCTCGCATGATTTTTGGACTAACCATTTTTAATATCTCTAGTTATTATTTATCTCTTTTTCGTTTGCTAATATTTTTGTTGAAAAAATCACTAAATTAAAGGCTAAGGCTACCCTAGGAACTATGGTGCATGAAGTCAAACCTAATAGACCGCCTAAAAATTATTTGTACATTAACAAAGTTATAATTGCGACCAAATTGTATAATTATGGAAGTATTAGTTAATTAATTTTTGGAAATTATTTGTATATCGCTTGTAATGGTTGTTGAAGGCATAAGTTTTCCTACCAACATATGAACATACAATTAAACTAATTAAGTTCATTTAAGATTTAACCATAGACTTTATATTACACGCTTAGTTTAATGAATAAGCAAAAAAATGTAACAATTTTTAAAAAATAAAATAGATATGTAAAGTTAGGTGACCATAAATTAATACATTGTTGTGAAGTACTAATCTTACATAATTAAACACCCAACTTTAATTACTATTAAAAGTGGACTATACCCATTTCATGAACTAGATTGGGATACTATAGACTTAGTTTAGGAGTAAAACATCACTTTCGGATATTATTATTGGTCACACAATCAGAATAATGATGGATAGCAATATTTTATATTGGACTTTTCCCTTCATAATATGATCCTCGATCTTGGCTAAACCCATTTGTAACACAATTTAAATGTTCAAGTGATATGGTACGTTTAATAATGCATGATATGGTACGTTTAATAATGCATGTTGATTTTTTTTTTTTTTTTTTTTTTTTTTTCTTTTGGTTTACTCTATAACAAGCCAATCTCGACCAACAAGATCATTCCATTTTAAATTAACCTGAATAATTTAAGTGATAGAGTATAACATATATTCATGGATCTCAACCATCAGCTTCATCTTTTGGTTGAGACAGTTCTTTAATAGTTACACCCTAAACACCAGCTAGTCACGCACCTTAATGCAACCATGAAAGCCCCGACCCAATAGAATATGATTCAAATTTAGACCTAATTCTATATGTATTGACATGCTATTAATCCGACTAAACCGAGTAACGTTTACTTGACACAAAGTTTATGATTCGAGCTAAGTAAGTCGACTAATTTTTAATTGACATGATGGCAGATTGATTATGAGTTCTGAACTCAAAAATTCCCTTAGCTCACTAATTAATTAACAATTTAATTGAAAATATTGCAGTATAATAGTATATTACTATTGACTGCATGACGACATTCTGATAACAAGCACTACTAGAAAAACGCTATTTACCGATGGCAATCACCGACGGCCGCAAATAAGCATCGGTATTTAATTAATTTTCCGATGGTTAAAGTAACCATCGGGGTTTTTTTGGTTTACCAATGGCTATACTATCGGTAAATTATTTCCGATGGTATCAATCCATCGTAAAAAAAATACGAAAAAAAATAAAACCTCCCTGTTTTACCGATGGTAAGTTCCATCGGTGATTTTAATATAAAAATATTATAATTTTACCGATGGCTTCTTACCATCGGTAATGCCATCGGTAATATGTACAGTATATTAAAAAAAAAAAATCCCCAATTCATTTCATCAGTTCGAAACTGAAATTAAAACCCAAGAGAGAGAAAGTGTTTAGGGCGACGGCAGTTCGATTGCTCAGCCTCCGGCGACGCAACCGTCCGGCGACGCATCTAACTCTCCACATTCCGTCGGCTGCAAACCGTTGTGAAGTTGTAAGTAGTTTAAACTTCATTATTTTTGTTAATTATGACATTATGCTCGATTATTTACCGACGGTTCATAAATCTTAACAGTTTTGACAACCTAGCATCAACTTTACCGACGATCTCTTCCTATAGGTGAGTAATTTGTTTAATTTTCAATAACAATTGTCAAAACCCTAACTTTTTGTATTACAACTCCCTTAATCTATTTACACTAGTTTGTACTTCCAATTCAATTTTATTTTTTATAATAATAACTTAATTTTGTGTAATTTATGTTATTAGATCATTTAATTTTTTTTATAAAAAATTATATGTTAGTAGCTTGTTATTTGCATTTTTAATTAGCTTGTTAGTAGCTTGTTATTCGCTTGTTAGTACCATGTTAGTAGACTGTTGTTAGCTTGTATTTAGCATTTTATATATTAATATGTTAGTAGCTTGTTATTTGGTTGTTAGTACCATATATGGAAATTAAAAAATATATGTTTCTACAATGAATGAAAATTTATTTTGTTGTGAAATAAGTGCATATTTTTAAAATGATTTATTAATTTATATGACTTAGTATATGCAATGAAATGTGAATAATCGTGTTATGGTTTATAATTTTGTGTATGGATGTAACATGTACATGTCTCACAACTGCATCATGATTTACCTAGATATCCGTTCAAGTCATACACATTAGGTTTATTGCTTGAATTGTCCCGATAGGGACTGTTGTAAGACACTTAATCTCACTTAAGTGGTGACCTGTTTTTTAGTCTATGTAAAATTCAGGATACGTGTTTCCCAAATTTGTTCTCTGGGTACACATAGAAGTATACATCATTGCTTTGTTTCCCAAATTTGTTCTCTGGGTACACATAGAAGTATACATCATTGCTTTGTTTCCCAAATTTGTTCTCTGGGTACACATATAAGTATACACATCCAAAGATGGGTTAGGTTGGAGAGATAAGGACCCTTGGACATCATTCATATTAACTTCATTTATTGCTTTAATGTATCAAAAACCATAAGTATTTTATTTGGATTGAATATTGTGATCATTTGGGTGAGATGTGTAGAATTGCAATAATGAAACGAACAGAGCGTAGCTGGATGTATGAAAGGCTTGATGGCCGAAACATTAGACAGGAGTTCGTGAAAGGGGTTGATGAATTCATTCAGTTTTGTAAAGATAATCCGGAGAGTAGTAAAGTTGACGAGGTTAGATGCCCTTGTGTCATATGTAAAAACCGACAGCTACATGATTCGGAGACTGTCAAAGTGCACTTGTATAGCAAGGGTTTTGTTCCAGACTATTATGAATGGATGTGTCAAGGTGAAGGTTTTCCTGGCATCCCACCCCCACAACCTAATCCATACAATGAAATGGTATTGGATGCCTTTGGGAATGACCCACCTAACATGGGTGTCGGAGACGAGAGTCATGTTGAGGAGGAAGAACCAAGCCCCCAAGCTAAGAAGTTCCTTAATCTGCTGACGGAATCTGAGCGTCCTTTATATGAAGGGAGTACTATGTCTGTTTTGGAAATGGCGTCTAGAATTACAAGTTTGAAGTGTGAGTACAATTTGCCTCACAGGTGTGTGGATGGGTTTGCTTCTTTGATGAATGAAGCAATTCCTGACAACAACAACATGGGAAAGACCTTCTACGAGGTTAAGAAAGTAGTAAACGGATTAGAGCTTCCACATGAGAAAATACATGCCTGTCCAAAAGGTTGCATGTTGTTTTGGAAGGATGATGTGGACTTATCCAAATGCAAAGTGTGTGGTTGTGAAAGGTACAAGAAGACATCAAAAGGAAGTTTAGTGCCCTTGAAAGTGCTTATTTATTTCCCGATCACACCTAGGCTGCAGAGGTTGTTTACAACAAAGAACATTTCACATGAAATGACATGGCACGCAAAAAATCCTATAGTTGCAAACACAATGGCTCATCCTTGTGACAGTGATGCGTGGAAACACTTGGACAAGACCTTCCCAGAATTTGCATCAGAACCAAGAAATGTGAGACTTGGTTTGTGCACCGATGGGTTTGCTTCTCATGGTAAGTTTGGGGGCCAATATTCTTGTTGGCCAGTCATACTAACACCATATAACTTGCCTCCTTCTTTGTGTATGAAAAGGCAGTTCATGTTTTTGTCTCTTCTAGTTCCCGGTCCTAAAAACCCAAAGGGAAACTTGGATGTCTATATGCAACCACTCATTGAAGAACTTAAGCAGTTATGGGATGTTAGGGCAACCACTTATGATCTTTCGAAGAAGCAGAACTTCACAATGCGGGGCGCCATACTTTGGACCATTAGCGACTTCCCGGCATACGGAATGTTATCTGGATGGTCTACTGCTGGTAAGAAGGCTTGTCCGTACTGCTTAGACAAATCCAAAGCATTCTGGCTCGATCATGGTGGAAAAGTTTCATGGTTTGATTGTCACCGTCAATTTCTTGATCCAAATCACCCATTTCGGAAAAGCAAAACAGCTTTTTGTAAGAATAGAGTTGAAAAGGGGTCACCACCGCATATTATGTCCGGCCTAGAGTTATGGGAATGCGTGAAGGACTTGTCGAAGGCAACTGATGGTCCTGCAGCTCTGAAATTGCTTAAAAAGGCCAAGAAAGGTTGGTTTAAGCAAAGCACTCTATGGGAGCTTCCTTATTGGAAGCATTTGCTCATACGTCATAATCTGGACGTAATGCACATTGAGAAAAACTTTTTTGATCAACTCATTCACACAGTCATGGATGTAAAAAAGAAAACTTGTGACACAGTGAGTGCTCGACGAGACATTGAAAAATACTGCAGAAGACCAGAACTCCATGTTGTTACTGATGAAAGAGGTAAAGAGTACAAACCGAAAGCCCCATTTGCCCTTGAAAAGCCCCAGAGGAAGGTCCTTTGTGAATGGATTCGGGAATTACGATTTCCTGATGGTTACTCTTCTAATTTGAGTAGGTGTGTAGACATGCAAACATGTAGACTCCACGGATTGAAAAGCCATGATTTCCATGTGTTCATGGAAAGACTGTTGCCAGTGGCCTTCAAAGAATTGCTCCCTACTCATGTTTGGAAAGCAATAATTGAAATCGGCCAGTTTTTCAGAGACTTGTGTTGCTCCACAATAACACATAGCGACATGGACCGTTTGCAAAACAACATTGCTGAGATTATTTGCAAGCTAGAGAAAATTCCCCCCCCCCCCTCATTCTTCAACTCAATGGAGCACCTACCGGTCCACCTCCCATACGAGGCAAGACTAGGCGGTCCAGTTCAATATCGATGGATGTATCCATTTGAAAGGTAAAAGAAACTCATTTATGAAAACGTGTCTATGTTGTTGCAATAGTAATAAATCTAGTATGTCTTTGTAGGTTTTTGAATCATTTGAAACGCAAAATCGGAAACAAGGCTCGAGTTGAAGGGTCTATATGCAACGCCTACCTTACCGAGGAAATTGCAAACTTTTGCTCCAATTATTACCAAGATGGAGTTGATACAAAAACTAGAGACCTTAGTAGAAATGCAAATGCTGAGGTAGATTCTAACACTAATCCAAACGACAAAATCCCAGAACTATTCAAGGTTGATTGTGGTCGTGCTCCTAATCAAGGACGAATGCGTTGGCTTGATACTAAGGAACTCGAAAGGGCACACTTGTATGTCTTATCCAATAACGACATTCTTGATGTGTATGAAAGGTGAACAATTAACATTCGTTCTAAGATTTTCCAAAGAGATTACAATTACGTAATAGATCCTAACTTTGGTTCCTCTATCAGGGAGTTTGAGGAACACATTCTTTAATCAAGACCTAATATGCGTAGGGAAGATGTCTGGCAGCAATTTGAAAAGCAATTTCCCGATTGGTTTCATGATAAGGTAATAGGTTGTTCAGTTATGATACGGTGGTTAAGTCTAAATCTATAACATATCTAGCTAAATCGTTTGGATCTTTATAGGTTCTTCATGACAAGCCGGCTGAAGATGTGTTGCATGCATTGTCGATGCGACCTTTTAGTCGTGTACGCACTTGGAGGCAGTTGTTTGTCAATGGTTTTAACTTTCAAACTGAAATCAGCGGAAGATATAAGTCCACAATGAATTATGGTGTATGTGTCACAAATGCAGAGGGTGGACAGTATTTTGGCACTTTAGAGGACATCATTGAGCTTGTCTACACAGGTCCCGTGCGATCGTATAAGACCATATTGTTCAAATGCAAGTGGATGGACTCTGTCAGGGGGATGACAATACATGAACAATACAAGATCATTGATGTAAACCATACAAAAAATACCCACTGTACGACCCTTTTGTGTTATCTTACCAAGTTAGCCAGGTGTACTACGCACCCTACCCTAGTTTGAAAAGAGATCGTGCACAGTGGTGGGCGGTGATTAAAACAAAAGCTAGATCAGTCGTTGATGCTCCCGTTGACTTGGAGTTTCTGCAAGAAACAAGTCCCGATACACCTACAACATTATGTGCACCCCAAGACATTCCTGACTACGTTGCATACAATGATGGCGTTGGTAATGAATCAGATGATGAGATTGTTCTCGAAGAAGGTCCGTTCTCCAGTGACGATGAACCAAAATTTGAATCCACCGACAACGATGAGGACGAGGATGATCTTGTTTGGTTTGATGATAGTGACGGTGAAGATAGTGGTTCCGATGATGGTATCAACAGTGAAGATGGTGATGAAAGTTTCGAGCATAGCCAGGAGTAGAGCATACCTTACCGATACGTATTATGATTATAATTTGTCATGTAGTAAAGTTTGTATTTTTGCTTAACTATTAAATTAAACCTTTGAGATAATATGTGGTATGGTTTATGTAGACTTTTAGTAAATTATTTTCAAACTTAGATCCGATTTTATGTATTGATAATCATGCATGTCATGTTGTTTTAATTCATTGTTCTACTTGTTATGCTAATGTAGTACAGGTCACAATGAATGGGAAGGGAAAAAAAGGTAGTGGTACTACTGGAAAGATGCCTCGATCCAAGATTAGCCATTCTCAACAGTTGGAAGACAGTCAGATTCCTGACACCGAGACACAGTCAGAAGAAGAAGGGAATTTGGGACTTGGGAACAACACACAAGTGCCAGAGACACAGAGCCAGAGTGGTCAGACTAGACAGCCACACACTCAGACTCGGCAGCCACACAGTCAGAGTGGTCAGCAAGGACAGAGCTCCCAAACACCGGCTAAGAGGAGATTACACCTTACTGGTTTGTGGTAAGTAAATCAGATAGTAGTACTAGAATATACTGAGTATAAAGTTGAACTCTGACTATTCTTTCATGTCAGATTCTAGAACTGAAGTTATGCAAAATATCATCCTTGACACAATACTAGCCATAAATCTTGCCAGCATAATCAAGTAGAAGGGCCTTATGACTGAGACTGATCAGCAATTTATTCACACTCAATTTACAGTAGCATATAAATTACCAAATCCCTTTCCCCCCTTCTTCATAATAATCACCTAGCCTAAGTGAAAATGTTTATAAAGATGCACTAAAATGCCACCAGATCACCTGCCAAAATGCAGAAATATACATGACTTCCTTAAATGATTTTTATAGAACCTGCATAACTTCTTAGACTAAAGCTTTGTTATATTTAACTAGATTTAACTTTTTTCCTTAGCTAAACTTATGGTCTCCTTATCCTTAATTTGAATTAAGATCTAATGGTCTTCTTGGATTTAGTTTGGTTGCGAATGAAACTGCCAATCTTAGAATGAAATTGCCCAGAAGTGATCATAAGAGCTATTAAGTTCAATTAAACAGCTAATAATTAAATTCAGGTAATTCAGATCAATTCTAAAATTCAGTTAAAGGATTCTAATGAATTCTGATTAGGCACATCCAAGTAAAAAAGAATGAAATCCAACAAGCTGAACACATACAGTAGTATATAAGCACACAATTACAACTCGGTAATCCGAAATGCCAACACAACACACTCCTTACACCCTTTTTGCTTCTTGCTTTAGTATGCTGTCTTTTTGCTTCTGAATTAGCTTGATCTTATAGTCGGGGGAGGGATGTTGTTGTGGTTCCGCCCCTATTGTCCTTGTTGCCCCTTGCTATCCTTGTTGTTGTTGTGTTTCTGCCCTGCTGTCTAGACCTTCCTGCCCTTGCTTTCCCTGTTGTTTTTATAAGTCATGAAATTTTTTTGTTGCTGCCCAACAATCAACATATGAACAATACATTTGACCTTGTTGTTTACATGGTAAAATGTTGTTTTTATTAGTATGGGTATAAGCTGCTGCTTTTATTAGTATGGCAATAAGCTCAACTTACATTGTTGTTTACATGGTATAATGCAAGGTTTGACGATAGTTTGATCGCTAAGGCCATCACGCAATGCATGCAAGGCTATTTTAGGAACGGATGGCATAACTATGGGGTAGTAGATGCTGGCACCAAGGAACATTGGTGGAATTTGTTCAGTGTACGCTTATCCTTGCTAGTTATTCTATTACTTATGGTTTTTTTCCTTGCTAACTATTATCTAACTAATGGTTTTTTCCCTTTACAGAAAATGTTTGAATGGGATGATGCCCTTGATGCACAAGTAAGAAAAGAGTATCACTCCAAAGCTGGATATCGACTTCGTGACATGTTCAACCAAGTCACCTTGAAGATGGGTGGTAGGAAGCCTAAATGGATGAGTGACGAAGCACACAAGGAGATGATGGAAGCCAGAAAAACCGATCCAGAATTCATTAAGAGATCTGAGCAAAACAAGAAGAACAGGAGAGGTGGTTCCTTGTCTAATGTAATTGAAGCGTCTCACTACCAGGGTTCGATTTCTGCTGCACAACACGCAAAGAGGATGGTAAGGCCACTTGTATAAACCGTGAATGGATTGTTATAACATATAAATTTGACTTACAAGTTATAAGTGTTCGATAATTATGTGTAGGCTAAGGAAAAAGGCGGCGTCCTCCCAAATGCTGGGGAGCTTTACTTGAAGACGCACTTCAAGGAAGTGCCTGGAAAAGGACAGGTTCCGGCTAGTAAAAAAGTCAAACACATTGCGGTAAACATGCTATAGTGACCTATTTTCATGCAATTTTTAGTTCGTTCTGATGCTGCTCCCCTCCCTTATGATGCTCCCCTCCCTTATGCTGCCCCCCTCCCTTATACTGCTGCTACCTTGCTACTTCCCCATTCCCTTCTGCTATTCCCCTGTTGCTGCCCCTCCTACCAGATTTTTCTTGATTGTTCTTTGTAACACTGTGATGAGTTTAAACTTGTATTAAAGTTAATTCAAGCAATAAAGATTCATATGATCTTTTAAAGGATTTAAGAAAAAGTAAACAAAAACAGTATCATTTATCTTAAGAAAAAGTCACTGATTTTCTTTTTGAAATTATGCAATTATAACCATTTTTTTGTAAGAAATCTTCATATTCAAGATCACAATTGACTTTAAAAGTCTTTTAGTGATTTTAATTGTGCTATTTTAAAGTGATTTTAATTGTGCTATTTTAAAGTCTTTTAGTGATTTTAATTGTGCTATTTCAAAGTAAGTGGGGAAAGAGAGAAAGGAGGGGGAAGGGGGGAGTGTGTGACATTAGACCTCAAGCAGTTTAATTGTAATCCAACTTGTCAATAGCTTATTAAAATTTTGATGTCATTACAGCATTACTTAATGCCTGAATTTCATTTTTTTAAAGCAGTGTTAACCAGTTTGCGGTATGAAAGTGGGTACAGGAATGCAAATTGTTTCTAGTTTTTTTAAATTACTTTGTATTGCTCATGTATGAATTTTCCTTTTTTTTTGGATTGCAGTTCGCGGGAGAGAAACAGAGGGAGGGATGGGGGGAGGTAACAGGGGATAAGCCATGTCCATATAGTGCAATTGATTTGCTAGTGTTAAGTTTTTGTAGATCTTGTGATGTTATTGTATACCAAATCAATACGTGATGACTGAATATCATATATACTAAACGCACAAAAATAAATCATCTATATAGTCAAAAAAGGATATATTAGTGCACATCATAGTTCATGATAGTAGAGAGGCCGTGTTTATGCTAATTAAAGTGAAAAAAAGTGATATATAGTAAATATAAATGACATTAGCTTAAATTAAACATAAATCAAGAGGTTATCCTTGCTTAAATTAAACTCTCTGATGTAGCACCTTTATATACACATAATAGAAGTTGTCAAGAACTAATGGCTCCTTCACTGATTTGGTGGTGACTGCCCTGCTGTCACATTCTCTGGCAGACCCTCATTCATTGGGTGACCTCTCCTTCTCCTGCGCACATAAAACACCCAGCCATGGTCCTTATGGATCAGTGTATTCGTTACATTCTAGTAATCATTTTTCTGTTCTACTGCCCCCCTCCCTTATGCTTTTTTACTGTTACACTTTTAATTAAGCTAGCAGTTATACTGAATGGCCTGGTATGATGCACCTGATTGGTGATAAGGAACATAAATTAATATGACATGAATGTGGTGTTTAATATGAGCATGTAAGATAGTTGCCATGTGTGTTCATTTTCCAGTACTTAAAAGATACGTGTTGAATATGAGTTCATTGTTTCTTGACATAATTTTACCTAAACGTCCAAACTTGTTGCAGGAAACTTTCCAGAGGAAAATGGATGAATCAAGTAGTCAAGGAGTGGCTTGCGACCCTAATCGGGTGTACTTTGAGACTGTTGGGGGCCGAAACAGGGGAAAGGTGAAAGGTTTGGGCCGGGCAAGAGTGATCATTTGTACTACGACACTCCTCAAGGACGACATGGTGCCTCACAGATGTACACACCATCCATTGTGTCTCAGTTACACACACTATTTCAGGAAAAGGTGCAAGCTATGCAATCTCAGTTCCAAGAAGAGTTCCAAACACAAGTGAATGCCGAGGTGGAGGCACGAGTTCAGGCACAAGTTAAGGCACAAATTGAGCAGGCTTTGGCCACCGAGAGAGCCAATATGGAGAAGAGACAACAAGCTTGGTTTGAGGAAATTAAAAAGGGAATGTTGCAGTACGGGCCAAATCCTTTTGCCTCCTCATCATCATTTTTCAATCGTCCCGATACTGAAACGGACGACGATGGTGCTAATTAGTAGTCTATCTTTAGCTTCTTAGATAATTTTGACTCCTCATCATCATTTTTCATGTGTATAGGCCTCTGTTATTTGCCTTTACCTGAAAACTAATTAGTAGTATATTTTTAGCTTATTAGATAGTTTTTAGTATCGGCCTTATGACTATGTTAGTATCTAATTGTTAAGAACTTAGATACTTTTTACACTAAAGTGGTTCAATTGAAGTATGTCAACATACAATATCAATGTTGGATGTGGTATGTTTGAATGCAATGCAGGATATGAAAACAGGTTAACAATTGGATAATGGTAGTAATAAAAACAGGAATATAGTGGTATATTATGGTGGTAATAAATGGAAGGAAATCTGGTTAAATACAAAGAAACTACCGATGGCCAAAAGCCGTCGGTAATTATGAAATTCATTTTTTAAATCATATTACCGATAGCTAAATTCCATCGGTAAATTAATTAATACATTTTTATAAAAGCTATTACCGATGGCTAGACACCATCGGTATTATATTAAAACCGATGGCTTTAAGCCATCGGAAAAATTACCAAACTACCGACAGCTATATGCCATCGGTATATTAAATTCTGCCGATGGTCAAAAACCATCGGTAATAATATAATACCGATGGTGTTTAGCCATCGGTAATAGGTTCCGATGGTGCAAATCCATCGGTATCTGTTAGAAATGGCGATGCGTACCGTCAGTAGTTACCAATGGTAAAAGCATCGGTAATTTATATACCGATGGCTTGTCCATCGGTAATTTTAGATTTTCCGACGAATTGACTACCAACGGCTTTTTACCGATGGCGGCCATCGGTAAACAGAGTACCGATGGTTTTCCTTATAATTACCGATGGATTTAAGCCATCGGTAATAAGCTGAATTCTTGTAGTGAAGGAAACTAGTGAGTGCCCCGGGCGTTGTCCCGGGTTCTACTGTTGTAGAAGTACAATCGATAATTTTTTAAAAGGTTTTTCAAAATTGCAATTGTCATTATCAAACCAAAATTGAGTTATTCTTTGAATATAGTTTTTTTTTTTTTATTTATTTTAAATTGAAATTTGTGGTTTGCACTTATATAAATTCTTTTCCATACGAAAACCATAGTTGATACTGGCTTAGATGGTTAAATAGTCATATGTGTTACAGGAGGTTGAGGTTTCAAACCTCCTTATCCTTATGTTTCACATCAATGTTTTTAGGAACGCATTTTAATATATTAGTATAGATAATAAACTTACCATTTCGCATCTAATGTTACAAGATACTAATTTTTTTTGGTGAAAATGTTACAAGATATTTTTGCATGAAAGTAGGAATTGGTAAGGGTATTTAAGGAAAAGGATTAAAAAATTATTACGTCCGATGATAATTTTAGGACGCAATTTCGCTAATTAGTGACTAATGAATCTTACAAGTTTTCCATGTATGTTAACGTGGAAATTACACGGTTTCTACTTTGACTTTTTTTCAAGGAAAGTTCATTTTGACAAGCAACTAAACAAGTTCTTTCAAGATTCCATATTGTTCTAGTCTAGACCACCTTCAAATCTTCAATAAGCCTTTTGATCCTATGCCACTGTCCGCTATTAGGGGTAAAACTGAGTTGGATCTCCTAATTTGTGTATGGGATAATCAATACGAGTATATAACACTAAAAATGATATCCCTGATGAACTAAATCCATAATTTTGGATACTCGAATTTTTGAATTGGCTATTGAATGTATGATATGACATCTAGCTAAATTCAAAAATAAAGTTAGAGCTTAATAAAAAAAATTAGGGCTTGTTCACATTTACTGAACTGAGCTGAACTGAATTGATTGGAGCTAAACTAAACTGAACTGAACTGATTGGAGCTGAACTGAACTGAACTGAACTAAATATTTATGAGAGAAGGAAATTAATTAAGAGCTGAATTGAACTGCACTGATTGAAGCTGAAGTGAACTGATAACTGATTGGAACTGAACTGAACTGAACTAAATTGAACTAAAATTAAGCTGAAGTGAACAACTGATTAACATTATCACATGACATCACCCTACATTTATTATTACTGTAATACTTATACTTTATACTCAAATTGTATAGCAATTAGTAAACATTTGTAAGTTTATGTTTCCTCGAACAACAATGTTTAATTTGATTTTTAAAAAAGAAAAAAAAAACGAGAAACAGACGAGTAAATATGAAGTATAGAAGCTTATTGGATTGTCATTCAAAACAAAACCTATCATCATACTTGTTTGCCAGATTTTCAAATTGGGTGTTCAATCCGATAACCATATATCAATGCAACTTTTATTTGATACATACACTATCTTTCAAATTTAATATCTAATCTAATTTATGGATTTTTGAATAAGTTTGCTCTCGTACTATTAACTGCTATCAGCAATTCATTGGCTAGCATTAGATCCGGCATGAAACAAAAGCTTAAGGAAAATATTTAAGGTAAATATAAGAATGTGAAAGTGTTATAGTAGCATGTTTAGTGTGAAAATCATGAGGTGAGAATATATAGCCAATTTTAGGATAAGAGTGTTGACATTCACATGCAAAATTACTAGTTTCTCACTTAGAGAAAGTAAAGGGCGAATTAGGTTTACTATGAGAAGGGAAATTGATTGATACCAGAACATCCTATGATATATTTATCAAATAAATTCAACTAATTAAATGCTTATGTAATCCACATGTTTTTATAACAAATTCACGTTCCTAGGTAGAAAATGCTTATTTTCTTTACACATTTAGGGTTTACTTTTCTATGGAATTCATGATTATATACTCATAATAATAGTCTAGTAATTTTCATCAAAATATTTAAATTAAATCTCATGCACGTACAAATTATTGTTCTACTCCATCACCTCAACTTCAAAGTCGTTAATGATGATAGCTACCCTATATGACTCCGATCCATTTCATACATAATTTTTAATTTCATTGACTCTAAGTTTGAAGAGTTACAAAGTAGGGAGTGTATTGTTAGAAGATCAGAAGAGATTGTAAGTACACAAGGAGAGTTAAGAAAAACGTCACATTCGATCATGCGCAATACTTCCTCCAAAACCATGAATTTTATGTGCTACATGGTCTTGGAAACTTTAATTTCTATTAAAATTATGGAGTTTTATACTTACAATTTCTAAGATTTTATAGATATTATACATTGTATGAGTATAAAAATGTCAAATGAATTACTATTAGATTTGTATTAATGTGTATTTATCAAATATGTAATTTTTTTTTTCCAATCAGGATTTGTGTAATTTAAAATACTACCTTAGTTTCATGTTATTTGCAACGATTTGACATAAAGTAGAGAGGAAAAATGTCTAATTGTTGCAAATAATAAAAAACGGAGGTAGTAAAATTTTAATCAAATATTTCTCACTTGATTTATACTCAACTCAATGTGAAAACTGAAATGTGTGTAAATTTGCTAAGTATGGACCGGTGAAATTGCGATTGAGTTGCATGGTTGTGAACTTGTGATATGTTTTCTCCGTAAATTTGTGGGAATTTAAATGAAATATGAATGTGTATGATAGATTTATGTTAAGCTTGCATGTTGTACACTTGTACTATCTAATGATGGGCTTGATTTAACATATGGTGATGCATGTATGCAATGATTTATGAGAGCTATAAATCAATTATTCAAACTGCCTTAGCTTGTATGAGTTTATTTCTTGAATTGATTTGGGACTTTGGGTGTTGATATTGAAAAAAATTATGCATATATTATATATATATATATATATATATAAGGGAACAACAAGAAAGATATACTATAAACTTTTGGAAAGGATTGATGAAGAATTATAAGAAAGCTCTAAAAATTAAAGCATGAAAGATGTGATTGAAAAGCTTAAAGATTAATTTAACTAGGATAGCAATTAAACTGGTTTGTTTAAACTAAAAGCTAAGACGTGACTAATGTCAACCTAAATAATTCTGAAAAGAAAGTAGTAAAAATGACTAAAATAAGCCTCTTAACCCTAGGGTACGAAGGAAGTAAATATAAGGCTAGCTAGGGAGGGGGGAAATCTCAAAAAAAACCCAAAGTAGCCATCTAAAATAAGTTAAATAACAAGCAAGTTTTCAAAATGCCCTGTTCCGCCCCTCTCACGGTCGAAGAGCAGGTAATGACTATCTATATTGGCACGGTTTAAGTGGGACACAGTCGTTTAATTTTGGCCTTGCGATTTTTCCTAAGCCAAATGACCAAGTCTTAACAAACCGTTGTTTTAGCAGTTTGATTTCCACAATAGGCGTGATCACGAATCAAACCTTGGCAAAAAAATCGGCCCAATTCTGGCCGGTATGGGCCCAGATTTGGGCCATAAAACTATGCTCAAACCCGCTATTTTGGACCAAAAATTTAACTAAATAACACTGAAATTTTATGTTCCCCCAACCAAAAAATAAAATTAATTTGGGTCGGGTCGCAAATTTGTGCCCAAAAAATCTACTTAAACTGACATTTTTTGGGCCGAGGTTGTTTGAATTAGGAGTCTATTACAAATTGAATTCATGCATGGGGATAATCTATTAGTTGATAATTTTATCAAAATTTGTATGAAAAAGAATGATTAATTAATAAATGTTGACACATCCATCAAATAAATATGTAGTAAAAGAAGATTAAATGAATTCTTTATCACATACGAAGTATGGATACATTCTAAATGAGAAGAAAATGTTAAACTATACTAATTGGAAACGAGTAGAACAAAAAGGATCGAAAGGAACCGTTCATCTTACATAACCAATTAATTATACCCCACCATCTAATATATGCCCAAAAAAAAAAAAAAATTAAAAAAAATTAAGTGCGATTTATAATTGATATGAGGATGGAGAGATTGGGTTCATATTGTCATGCAGTCATGCACTATATCGATTCATGAGTTGAATCGTTAGTATGGCTTTAAAAGATCGATTTTTTAAAATTGAGTCAATTTATTAATTAATGACATTTGAAGTTGATTGCTTGATTAAATTATTCCTGGTCAATTTTTAGTACAACTATTGAAGGTGTTGTTGATCGAATACATGGCCATAATATAATTAGAGCAAAAACAAAGGCAAGTAGGAGGTTAAAATGCCAAATTAATGAAGCATTAAAATGTTGATGTAAGAGTGAGAGTGAGTGATTATGTGTGTGTAACATTCATGGATATAAACCGCCTATAAATAAGGCCATATATGTGGGACCCAATACCAATATATTTTATGTAACAATAAGTCAAGAAGTGACAATAAATGGGGACCTGGTTCATCATCTTCCAGGCAAATGACCCCACATTAGCATAATTCCTTATGCAGATATTTGGGCATACACCAAAAGGTCATTTGTCACATAAAAAGTGGATTTTGATGCACCCATTTTTTAGATCTTCCTCTAATCTCATAACCAAGTGCCCATTCAACCACTGCCCCTAAGCAATGGGCACTTGATAATTGGCATAGGTTTTTATTTAGTCATAGGATTTATTTTGGGGCAAGATATTTACCAAAGTTATGGAAAATGATATATCATATATAAAGTATAAGTATTTTAACTCCAACTAGTTGTTCTTCAATATATTAAGTGTTTATAAATAATAGTACAAGTACAACACTAACAGATCGACGAATACTCAAAATTCAAAAATGTTTAAAAGTTTAATATGTCCCAAAATCTAGAAGATCGGTAGTAGAGCACTAGAGCTCCCATTTCCTCTCAATCATGAAATTGAGAGTTTGATTTTCACCATCTCCAACTTATAATGCGCGGTATTACAGTGATTATATTATTTTTTTAAAAAAACGACTCAAGTTTTAATCTATATGACTGAAGTTTCCTTATGGTTTGGGATCTCCGTATCTCTAGTCATTACACCTCTTGACATATGGTAGAAGTTGTGCCACAAGTGATAGAGTTGTTTAGTTTTTACCATTAGATTTATAAATTAAAAGTCATTCATTTTTCACATATAATACAATCTACTATCTCCATCTCTTTTTGTTGGATACGTTTAAATTTGACACATTTATGAATGTTCATTTTACATTATAAGCATTAGTTATTACTTATTAGTAACAAATTATATTCCCTCAAAAAAGTGACAAATTATATACAAGTGGTTATCTTTTCTAAATGTACTCAATGAAACAAATCAAATTAAGGGTTCGTTTGGCATTGTTGTGGTGTTCTGTTTTTGGTTTTTTATTTTTTAAAATCACATGTGATATATGTCATATAATGAATTAAAAATTAGTCGACTTGTTAAAATCATGATAATTTTGAACACTTACAACACAAAAGTGAAAACACCTTTAATTTTTCTTATTTCCCATTTCTTGTTTTTTTGTAAGAAAAAATAATAAAATAATGAAAACAAAATGTGATGTCAAACAAGCCTTAAGATCTCATTTGATTATTTTTTATTATGAAAATTAGAAGATTGTCTTTAAATTAAATATGAATAGAATCAATAAATCATGCCCCTCCAAAAAAAAAAAAAAAAAAAAAAAAAAAACAGAATCAATAAATCAAAGTGAGTAAAACAAAAAAAATTAAAATAGCTAAAATAAAAAGTGAATTGGATTTTAAAATAAAATTAAAAAAAAAAAAAAAAAAGAACAAAGGGAGCTAAAATATTTTGATACGCATTATAAAATATAATTTAATACAGTATTTGATAGCTACATCAAATACTGTATTAACACAGACCAGGATTGGGAAGAAGTCGGTTTTGCAACAAAAAAGCAAGGAAATGTTCAGCTGTCAAAAAATAAAATAAATAAGAAAAGAGGAAGACAGAAAAGAACCTTTAGAAAGGAAAGGTTAATTTGTTGAGGGCCTTTTAAACACTTATCCATCTATCCTATTGTCTCTTCATTGTGTGGACTGCGGTCCCATTGTCTCATTACCACGTGTCGATATTAGCTGCCAAGAATCACACCATTAACCGCCTAAGCTCTCACTATAGTCTATGCGCTAATCACCTCTTTAATCGGTAAAGGCTACACATACAATTGTTGTATGTGATCCCTACATACAACCTTAATTTGTCATGTTTTTATTGGCTAATATTATGGGTCCAAGTTCCATTTAAATTCAATTTATATTTGAATCCTAGTTTTCTCCCCTTTTTAATGATGTGTCAAATTTCTAATGGTGTTTTATGTAGGGACCACATACAATAATTGTATGTGTATCAGCTCTCTCTTTAATCACATTCATTTTTATGTTTTATTTAAGAAAAATGTTATACATAGCTTTTAGGGTTATATATAAACATTAAATACACTCTTAAAAAATGTTTAAATTTATAAAATTATGACAAAAATACACTAATTACACGATTTACGTATATATTTTTGTCACAAATTCCTAATTTTATACAATTTTTAAGAGTATATTTAATGTTTATATACAACCCTAAGGATTATATATAACATTACCCTTTATTTAATTGTAAAGTTTAAAATATTACATTTCATATACTAAGGTACGCGTATATTATAATATTTACTAAAATAAGTAGTATAATTCTTGTAATTAGGTAGCACTACGTATATTATAATATTTACTAAAATGTAATCTTTTATTGAACTGTTGTGCTCTACTCTGCTCTATACAAATTTGTTATGTTTTGCTCTGCTCTGTTCTGTCGAGCCTTGCTCAACATTGCTTTGCTTAGTTTAGATAAGCTGCTCTGCTTTGCTCTATTATTGAAATATGCTCTTAACTGAACTGATTGGAGTTGAACTGAACTGAATAGATCTAAAATGAATTGTTTATAAGATAAGAAAACTAGAAATTGAAATGAAATGATTGTAGCTGAACTAAACTGAAATAATTGGAGCTGAATTGAGCTGAACTAAAATTAACCTGAAGAGAACAGGACCTTACTCAATTTTCTTTCACCATTAACACATCCTCTTGCTACGTATTTAAAAAAAAGCTAGACGAACAAAATAATTAATCATGATAATGTATACATAGTATCTTATTTAGCCCTTCCCTATAATCGATGATATAATTATTTTGACAAATTCGTTAGTTTAATTACCTTCTTTAATCATTTCCTACAAGTCGAAGGAAGTAATAACCTTTCCATTCTAATTTTAAATATTAATTGTTCAACTTGTTTAATTTCACCTATTCCATGAAAAATAAGTTCAAAAAATTTTATATCCATACCTTTTACAAAATAGTGTTTGACAATTGTAATATCCTCTAAAATATTCATTTACTTATTTACCTTCATTAATGTTGTTAATTGTCTTTTTTAACTCTTAAGAATAGTGATATTTTCCTCAATAATGCTACCAACAATTAAAGTTGTGACGTAAGATCAAATCGAAAGAGCTCTCTGAACCGCGCGCATTAGCCATTGTAGCATAAAATAAGTTTTGAAAAACATGTATGCCGCTAGTTGAATAATCAACTAACCCCGCCCTTATCAAAATTTATTTCTCGTGAGCATATCAATTTGAACTTTTGAACTTATATGAACTAACATAAGTGAAAAATAGATCAAAAGAACAAGACCTTTAAACTTTATTAGAACTTATTTTAGTTTTAAATTGAACTTAAGTATGTAGCACTTATCAATACATACATTAATCTTATTAAAAACTTTCTTTTCCTTAACTTAGACTCGTCAAATCTTATAAAAACTAATGTTCCCTAAAATTAATAAGTGGAAACATGGTGTGCATAATAGGGGCCTATTTAAAGTGCTCTCTATGTCGTCCCTTGATTACATGCATATATTCCTTTTGAAGGTGCCTAAGGTGTTTTGCCTGTCTCATAATATTTCCATTTAATACCTTTTGACTCTAGTTAGTGTTATATTAATATGTAATTTTCATACTTAGTTGAATTACGAAATTAAATAAAAATTGCACAAAAAAAACAATATTGATGGTCAAAACTCATTTTAATTTTTCTTATCATATCTAATTGGAACTTATTTTTTCAGATCTACACAATGTTCAACACACATCTTATAATATTTATTATATCTTATTTGATCACTTAATTAGGCCTTCTTGTTCTTTTTTTTTTTTTTTACAAAAACAGGCCTTAATTCAACTATTTAATTTTATCTAACTGAAAATGTATTTATAGTTATAGTGATTATTTTTAGACTAGAACTAATTTTACAAAATAATACTCGAGTCCATTTTATTGATTTACATTTATTTTATCCACTAGTTCGATTTTTGTGATGAAATTAATATACATTTCTTTTTTTCCTAAAAAACTAAGTTTTTACTTAATACAATTAATCAAAAATTTTAAAACAACTTAATTTTATTTAATATTAAATTTTATGTCATGAAAATATTACATTGCAACGATAATATAATCTTAGGTCAAACCGTCAAAGTTATCCATCTCCTCTTTAATTTTGTGCTGTCCCTCCATATCAACATCTTTGTCTTCCACCAGATCTAATAATTTCTTCAAAAATTTTCCAACTCGTATCATATCCTATTATTGATTTGCCATGATCATGCACTAAAAAGTGTGGTGTAAGTGCTCCCTCTTTACTAAGAAAGTCGGCAAGTTTATAAACATTGTTAAAAACTTAATAAATAAAAATTAAATATATATATATGGACTGTGCTCGGTAACTAGCTTATATTATGTGAGCAAAATTTGATTATTTGACCAACATTAGCTTATTGACTATTAAATAAGCTAATTCAAGGTGTTTGGTAGGAAACTTATTTAAAGAGCTTATTCCACTAAATAAGATCTTTTCCAAAAAGGTCCTTTTAGAAGTCTTTTCAATTATCTTATTCAATTGTTATGGTGAAATGACATTTATACCTCCATTTAATTAAAAATCGTATATGAATTACCCACCCCACAATTAGCTTATTGAATTGATCATTTCACATAATCAATCAGCTTTAAACAAGTAGCTATTTACCAAACACTTTTCTACAATAAGCTAATAATATAAGGGCTTGTTTACATTTACTGAACTGAGCTGAATTGCACTGAATTAATTGGAGCTGAACTGAATTAAACTGAACTGAGCTGAAATGAATATTTTATGAGAGAAGATAATTAGGAGCTGAACTGAAGTGAACTGATTGGAGCTGAACTGAACTGATTATTAGAGACTGAAATGAACTGAAATTAAGTAAATGTGAACAGGTCCTAAGTCAGTCAAATTAGTTAATACAATCAGCTAACACAATCCGCTTAACTTTTCAGATTTTCCCCAAACACGACCATGGGCTAGTTATTAATAATCCATCAATTTCTTTTAAAATCTTTTCCCTCCATATTAAATTTTTTAGATAATTTGTACATCTTACTCCATATTATATTTTGCATTTAGGTATTCATTAAAAAATATATTATTTATAAATCAAATATAATAATTTATTAAGAGGTATATGTATAATTAAACTAATAGTCCAAATTTTTAATTAATATAATTAAATTAGTAAATATAATCATTTTAGAAGTACTAAATATCAATTGCCAATCACTTGTCTAATCAGCTAGTGAATATTGAAGATTGACTTTGTGAGTGAGAGAGAGAGAAAAAAAAAAAAAAAGACTAATATCAAATTATCAATGTCCCTTTATAGATGTCTTCGGTCTTACCCTCGTAGACTCATAGTTAGATACATATTATTAAGTACGGAATGAACAAACATAATATTGCCATTTGTTGTACTGCCATAACGTAATATTTCTCCTTAACATGCATGTATGCATGTTTGTGCTAAAAAAAATACTCGTATATTTTACTTTCTCTTTTCTTTAGGTATTTTAAAGTTAAAAAATACGTTTAAAATAATTGTGTTATAGATAATTTAGGTGCAAATAAAATGCATCAATAGTTAACTTATAAAATAGAGCATAGATGTAACAATGTCATCATAGTGTATATAATTTGGCATATTTTTTGAAAGGTTATGTGAATAATAAACCAATGTATACCACACAAGTCCGTTAAACAAATTACATATTACTACCTTTGTTTAGTTTATACTTTAAACGTATTTCCTTTTGTTTGTTTCAAATTAAATTGATGTTAATCATACTAAAGTTTAAGAGACAATCACATCACACGAATGGTTTCTCTCACTATCCCTAAATCGATCTTATCGCATGGATGAAGAATCTATATTAATTTTCTCAACCTCACCTTTCATCACCAGAGCTTTCTGAATAAACGTGTCAGTGATAAAGCTTGAAGTATAAAGTAAAGAATCTAATCTATATCTTCCATGTTTATACTTACTTATTCATTATTTTTAAAAAAATAAGAATAAAAATAAAAAATGAAACAATCCATCTTTGTAATATAAACACGTGATTAGTTTGAAACCATACTCTAATAATCATCCTGTTTTATGGTAGTGATGTAGGTGTAGTAAAATAAAATTTAAGAAAAAAATAAAATAAAATTGTTTAGTTTTCTCACTAATGACCACCACAGAGTATCATTACTCAACAAAAGAGTGGGACCCACAATCTCATGTCATGCATATAAAAAAAGAATGGGGCCATCCAAACTTCAACCCAACCAACATTTTAAGGCTATTTCTCTCCTCTCTTTCTCTTCTTTTCAACATCATCTCTCTTATTATCAAGTACAAGTACAACCTCCCCTGAAACCCATAAAAATAAAATATCACCCAAATTATTATTACACTTGATTACAAATAATTCCAAGTAATCTGTTTGGTTCATATATATATATATATATATATATATATATATATATTTTTGTGATATTATCCATGGATAACACCCACTCACCGGTGGCGGCGGCGGGTGGCGAGCCACAAGAGACGTTGTCGCAGTCGCAGTCACAGCCGCCACCGCAGCCGCATCTACCGCCAGGATTCCGATTTCACCCTACCGACGAAGAGCTCGTTGTTCATTATCTCAAGCGAAAAGTCCAATCTACCCCTCTTCCTGTCTCCATCATAGCCGAGATTGATCTCTATAAGTTCGACCCCTGGGAACTTCCTGGTAATTTCCCTCTTCTTTTTTTTTAGATAAATATATAAATAAATAACAATCATGTATAAATGATTGAATCATAATCTTAATTTATTATTATTATTATTATAATAATAATTATGTTAATACTTATTATGTATGTTGTTTGATTAATGAACAGCTAAGGCCGTGTTTGGGGAGCAAGAGTGGTATTTCTTTAGCCCAAGGGATCGGAAATACCCGAACGGAGCACGGCCGAACCGTGCGGCGACATCGGGTTATTGGAAAGCCACCGGAACAGACAAGCCTGTATTAAGCAGTGGTAATCAGAAAGTGGGTGTTAAAAAGGCGCTAGTGTTTTACGGTGGTAAACCTCCTAGAGGTGTCAAGACCAATTGGATCATGCACGAATATCGTTGGGTTGACGCTTCTAAACCCAACAACAATAAACCCCCTGGTTACGATCTTTGTCATAACAAAAAAGGCGGTTCATTGCGGGTAATCTATTCTATTCAACTCGAACTAATTATGTGCAACAAAGGACAAAGGAATATTTTATATGTCACGAATAATTAACATGTTTTCTTTAGTTTATTAAAGGAAAGATAATATAAGTATGTGGTGTTTTAGAGAAAGGTGTTGATGATGTGTTTTGTAATAACATGGTTGTAGTTGGATGATTGGGTGTTATGTCGAATATACAAGAAGAACAATACAACCCGGCCAATGGATCACGAGCGAGACGATTCCATGGAGGATATGATGATGATGGGAGGTTTGTCGTCGTCCATGTCGATGTCATGTAATCCAACCTCAATAAACAACGTTGGACTTCATCAACCAAAGGCAAACACGAACTCTTTAAACTACGGGTCGTTTCTCAACACTTCTCATGTTGTTGATCAACAAGGTTTATTTGAAGGAATAATGGGCGGTAGTCAACATCATGGTATGGTGGATCATCATGGAGCTCCCTCCTCGCCGATGTTGCCTCTCAAAAGGTCTATGCCGTCCCTATTCTGGGGCGACAATAATGATCCTGAATCGGGATGTGGTGGTAGTCCTGGCAAGAGATTGTCGATGCTCCAGATGAGCATCGACAATAACAACAACAACACTACTATTGTGGGTAATAATAATAGTAGCGAGGAAAGTGGAGCAAGGAGTGATCATCATGACAACAACAACAACAACAACAACCTCAACAACATCAATTCCATGTCTAGTCTTCTCAACCAACTTCCGTCTCAGACAACACCGCCGTTGCACCAACAACAACCGATGCTAGGGGGACTTTCCGACGGGGTGTTCAGGCAACAATATCCTCTTCCTGGATTAAACTGGTACTCGTAATTGCCTCCGAGTTCCGGTTTAAGTAATCATTATTATTGATTATAGTTAAGATATATATATGATGATTATTCATATCTTTATGATTCTTAACCATGAATTATATGCCTTACTACTCGTATATATTATACACTTAGCTTAGTCATATATATTATACACTTTGATTAGGCATCATATATGTAGGTATATATATATTGATTAATTTCGAGTTTTTCGGTTGTTGAAGAGAGATTTATAGAAGAGGCAAGGGGGGTGTTTAATTAATTAATGGGCCTCTTATAGTGTTTAGCAATAATTGCTTGATTATCTAGTTGATAATCAAGTATTAACCCCCCTAAACCTCTCTTCTTCACCAGAAACAGGGATTTAAAAAAAAAAAAAAAAAAAAAAAAAAAAAAAAACATATAGTTTACATAAAGTACATATATTTGTATACAATATATTCAACAATAGTTCTATATTATTGAACATTATTGTAGAATTAATAAAAGACAATGATAATTTTGATAATTTTAATTTGCATTAGGTTATTACATATGGATATTTAATTAGGCCTTTTGTGTAAAGTTTGTACTGTATCATTATATTATTATTATAAAAATAGAGTTAATAACTTTTGTGGCTACTATATATTGTCGAACATATATATAAATGAATAATTTCTTGTTTATATATATTTGGTTAATTGATTATCATTAACTTTGATGTGAATGGGTTATTTTATGCTAATTCGAGTTCAGATTTCTTGAAATGGTATTGGGTGCAAGCATCGTCTCATCATGCAGCTAGCGCAACATTCACTTAAGAAGTTTTAATTTTCTAGTCCCTTTTAAAGATTTTCTCTCACATATTAACAATTTTTTCATCAATTATTAAAGGTAACATTTTATATATTTTATTTTATTAATCATTTACTAATTTTTTTTGTAGTATTTTTATTACTCCAAAAGTTTTTAAATGAATTTAAAATTTGGTATCACAAAATATATCATTTCTTTGAACTGTTAAATAATCACAATTTGTTTTAAATTTTTATTTACACTCTTGTAATTTCTATAAAAATTAACTAATTACCGTTTTAAAGTTTTTGTTCATTATTTATTGAAAGCTTTTGCTAATTTATTAAATGAGGATGTCCATCTTACATTTGATTAGACGTGAATTAAAATCAAGCTTTCTTATTACATCCACTTTTCTACTCCAATTAATATTTTTTTTTAACTCTGTATAAGTTTGTGATTGAATTCAGAATATTTTTTTTCTACTTGATTTGTTTTTCCGTTTTGGAAGCATACGTACAAAATAATTATCAGTTATTTTGAAATGAATAAGTAATTAAAATTTTATTCAATAGCAAATGAAGGGTTGTTAGAGTTAAGTTGTTGTTGCATGTGTGATTATTGTACCCCAACTCTTTGATTTCTTGAGCTATACTCTTGAGCTTATTATTTTGATCAAGAAATATATATTCAAAGCTTGAGAAGATACATGGAATGTAAGAAAGCACCATGCAATTTGCCTTAAATTTGGTTCTTGTGATTGAAAACCAAGCATAGCTTTGGCCTCTCAATTATGGGAAACTTTAGCCCTTCAGAAACCCTAGAAAGGTAAGAATCTTATTTCTATCTATATGTACATGCACTTTGGACCATAAAGTCACATTAGCATGATTAAAGAATATGTCGATAAATTAAAGATAATACTAACTATTAATGTCCGTGACTAATGTAATTAGGCAACAAATGTATCCAATGGAAATTTTGATACCCATACTTTAGTTTGATGCATATGATCTTCAATCACTAAACTAATTTTACATTTCTACCTAGTTTTATAAAAATAAAAATAAAAATTAAAAAAAAAGGTGGTAATTAAATATCTTGTTGTCTCTTCATGAATAATGATACATGTGAATATTGAATTATCATCACTCTATTATCTTTTATTTTTAATTTTCTTGAAAAGAAGTACGAGTTTAAGGTTATGTTTGGTTGGGAGGAAAGTTACTTTCTAAACAAGTAGCTTTTCAATTTCCTTTGTTTTCTTTGTAAGAGGGTGACTATAATTTTCTTTGGTTGAAAAAACCTCAATTTTGAAAGAAATAATGCTCCATTTTTCTTCTTATCCCTCACCTCCATTGTCTTCATCATATCTTCATCTCTCCATCCCTTCCCTCTATTTCACTTTTCCCTTTTCTATCTTATCTTTCTAGCAAGGAACTAGATAAAAAGGAAAAAAAAAATCCAAATCTTTGGTATAATAAGTTTTCCATATAATATTAAAATCAATCATAAGTTTTTCTTTGAACAAAATACAACCTAATTACTATTCCATTTTATTTTATTTTTTTTGTTTAATCAGTTTTCCTTTTTCATAATTTTTAGTGCAAACTTTAAAGTAAATATCTTTAATTATGAGTATGCAAATATTAAAATCAATCCAATAAGATGATATTTACAAAAGTAATGCAAACTTCAATTATTCTAATCCTATCTTTAGTAATGTGTTTGCAAAATTTAGAATCAATCCAATAAGTTGATAATTACAAAATACAAATTGAAATGAATATATTCCAAATAGAAACAACAAGAAAGACAAAGCTATTACTCCGTATTTATAATTCTCGACAGTTTTATAGACTTATAGTAAGCTATAAAAGAATTTTTTCGTATGAGATACAAAAGTATAAAATGATGTTGCAAGATATATCATAATAAATAATTTTGTGCAATTTATAAATTTAAGCATTGTACAACATACCTGGATCCTTTAATTTTCTCTTCTCCCAAGATCAATAATCTTTGTAAACTTTTTACTCTGTATAATCATAACCGTTAAATTTGATTAATAATTTAAATGTAATAATAAATACTTGTATTATTTTAATAATATTTTTACTTGGACAAGTACTAGTTTTATAATTTTTTTTTTAAAAAAAAAAGCTTAATACTGATTTTTTTTCCTTATAATTACGGAGTCTTTGATAACTATTACGGAGTACAAAATATAAGCATATTCATGTAATTATATGTGTAATATTGTTAGATGAGTCTCGATATGTAGTATCGAATGTGTTTTGGAGCATATTAGTTTTAATTTTCAAATGTGTGTAATCGAAATTATGAAACATATACAAATGAGATAAATAAAAAGGAACAAATAATAGGAGTTAATATACGTATTACTCCATGTTACTGTACATAAATACGGAGTACGTACTTCATATACAAAAGGTTCAACATCAAAGTACAAATGGGAGGAATATAGTTATTTTTAGGGTATAATAAAAATAACTCAAATTATTACATAAATTTGCATGAACAGCTTTCATGCCTTCATTAGTTTTGTCGAATGAGAACAGGTGTCGAGCTGAGAATCGACGATGGATGATTAATGATATCCATTAGTTTTATTGTATGTGTCAAGAATCGTAATTAAGGCCTTATCTTTGACTATTTTATGAAAGTAACAAAACAGAACGAACGTATCCATTTATAATGGTACTCGTAATAATAATCACATCATTTAATTTAATTTAATCTAATTTACAGCTATCTTCTATTCATCAAGATATTTATGTTGTTCATCAAAAACTGACAAAAATCAAAGTATCTAACCTTTAAGAATTGAAGTACTGAAAATGACAAAGATTTTATACCCTTATTTACAACGATTATATACTTCATAGTCCGTATAAAGGTTGTCCTACAATCTCCTAATAATACTTTTTTGACCCATATAAAAAAATTCGGGTGGAGATTAGATCAAGATCATATTTCTTATTGTTAAAAAAATCATCTAAGAAGAAAAATGCAAATTTAAAGTGTAACGTAACTATTATACTGTTTATTTTATGTGTCACATCCAGCTAATCGCGATTAAACAGTACAAGAAATCCTTATACAACTAATTGTATCATACGTATTTTAAACCAAAACCAATTTTACAACACTAGTGACATTATCGTTGTATCATGCGTATTATATAATCGGTTGTACCATAATTACCCTCCTAACATAGTGCAATCGTTAAAAAAACCATTAGCGGATAAGCCGACCAGGTAATTAAACTCCTAAGCACGCAACTCTTAGCTTGTTTTTATCTTTGTAGTATAATGTAATATTTTAAGTTATTTGTGGGAAAGTTGATATCTTTCTTCATCAAACAATAGTACATAAGAGTAAATAGTAGATTTGTACTTTAAAAAATCAAAATTGAACAGCGAATTTAGCCTCAAATGTCATACTTGATACTTAAGTGGGAATTCAAAGAATCCATCAGTATATGTCTCATTTATTTTATCATTCTTTGTCATGTATTATTCCTTTCCATTAATGTATATACCATGCACATTATTTACATATCGCCTCAAAATCTTACATTTGCTAACAAATGCTTAGACAACAACTCATTCCCTTCAAAGTACTTATAGATTCTGTACTAGGATTTATATGCATAAATTTTTTAAATAAAAAAAAGAAAAGGAGTAAGAAAAGAAAAGTGTTGTCGATCACCTGCCTTAGCCTTTAAGGCCACTTGCTATTAAAAAATATTTATGGAAATCATTTATTAACTTTTACTTTTTATATGTCGTGATACTATCTATTTACATCATTAACCTTTGCGATTTTATGTGAACAAAATAAAAAATATAGGGCTTCTTATTACATACATTGTGATTAAACTTTTAAATTATTTTGGTGGTCAATTCAACATTAGGAAAATGATAACATAACCCTACATACAACACCACTAGAATTTTAACACATCATCAATAAAAGGGAGAAAATTAGGAGTTAAATATAAACTGAATTTTAATGGAACATGAACCCATTATTGTAGTCAATAAAAACATGACAAAGTAAGGTTGTATGTAGGGACCACATACAACAATTGTATGTGTAGCCTTTACGAAAATTCATTAGCATACTATTTATCTTATATTTAGACAAACAAGCATAATATAATGGTTGATACTTTGTACTTCGTAATACATTGATAATGAGAGCCTTTATGTCATGTTAATTGACTTTAAAAATAAATAAATAAAAAGGCTTGAGAATGATATATATTTATCAAAAAAATTGATTTTACATATTTGCTATGCAATTACTATTATTTGTTATGTAAAGTGACAAATTTTAAATCAAAGCTTATTTTTACTAAATATTTCTCTTCATACATAGGTAGGAGTAAAATGAAGAGAGTACTCGTACAATTTTAAAAAAAAAATAATACCAGTAAATAAAGACTCCGTAAATAAAATGGGAACTAACAATGGAAGACAACGAGTGAGGGATAGCTCAAGTAGTTAGATCTCCCCTCTCGATCGGTCACATGTGATCCTGGAATCGATTCTCATCATCTGTCCTTGTGGCTCTCTAAACACCCAAATAAAAAACAATGGAAGACAGCCACTCTTTTTTTTCATACCAAATTAGAGTAGCTTGTATATCATTGGACTAATTATGCTTATTTATAGAATATGAATCTGGCTGGATGCTTCCTCCCCCATAAAAGACATCAAACTTTTTAATCAAATATAATTAACTCTATATTTATGCATATAACAATGACTTAATGCTCATCAAAGTATTCAATTTTGAAATGATTGGAAGTTTATTAAAAAGTACAGTAATTTACTTAGTATGCTAATTAACACATTACTTATAGATTGTCTATGAATTTTGTATAAATTTAGCAACAAATCATTTAATAAACCAAAGTCTCATAAATATTTTAATTAAGGTTTATTTTCTGTTTGAAAGGAACATGTTATTTATGGTTTATCTTTATTGGAAAAGCTACCACACAAATCGTTAAGTGATTGTGAAGAGCTAGGGTGTTACTTGAAGACTCTTGAAAGAATGGTACTAAATTCAAGTTTTTTATACGATTATTTATTAAAGAGAATGCAATAACCTTAAGCTTGAAGGGTTACATCTATTGAAGTTTAAGAAAATGAAACTTTTTATTTGTTTTTTTTTCTAACAAATAACCTTATAACTTAAGCATATCTTTGATGATATATTTAATCAAATACTTTCTCCGTTGCTATTTGGTTGACATGTTCAATTTAGGCACATATATTAAGGAGAGTAGAGAGAATGATAAAGCAAGTGAGGTGCACTTAAAAAGCAAGGTATAAAACTTACTCAAAAAGGAAATGTGTCAACTAAAAAAAACTTCCTGAAAAAGGAATACATGTCAACTAATAAATAACAAAGGTAAGTATAAAAAGGAATACACTTGGTTTTCTTTCATAAATAATACATTCTCCATGGATTTTTTTTCCTAAGATGAAGAACTTGAACTTTTTACACTATTCACACAATCTCTATTTTTTGGTTAATTTTTGTGAGGAAAAACGATCAATGTCATGTGAGGTCTTGTACTGTAAATTCAATTCATCTTGATTTATTCATCTAAAATATCAACATTTATAAATAAATATATTAATGGTTGAAGGTATATTGAGAATGAAAAAAGTGCATGTAAATAAAGTTTCGTCCAAAAAACAAAGGAAGTATGTCACATTTCAAAATTAAATTGCTTAATATATATTAGCATACCACTTTTTAAGTTTATTAACTTTATTAAATGTTGAAAAATCCTTTTCACCCTAATAAAACAAAAACTAATTCCATTATTAATTATAAATCATACCAAAATATTCACACTTGAAAATTAATTCTAATAGATAAATAACTTCACCCCTAAGCATCATCATGAACGTGCACTCGACAACTGTTGAATTTTTGCTATGTGAATTAACCATAATTTTTAAAAACAAATAATTTCTCCACTAAGCATATATCATCCTGAACGTGTTATCGACAACTGTCGAATTTTCAACGTGCGATTTTATAATAAAATCTGAAAGCATCAATAAATTCAAAATGACCTCTAATCAAATGATATCAATTAAATTGAGACGGATGGAATAATAAATCTCCGTCGAAAAGGAGATCCTAAAACTACTTGAGAGATAGGGACTAGCAGGGATCGATTCTCACCCAAGGGGTAGGGGGTGGGGAATGACTAAATAAGGTTGATGTGGAGTGACTAAATAAGGTTGATGTTACATCAAACATGAACCTTACCATGAAAAATAAAATAAATCTAAATTGTCTATGAATTAACAAAAAATAAAAAATAAAAAAAAATACTTGTAATATAAATCAGGCAGTCTACCACATATTTTAGTGGTCATAACTAACTGCAAAACCAACACGTAGGATAATTTGATCTCCAACCAAATCATATCTTTGCAAAATTACTTTATCCTCCCTTTTGTGTTAGAATATGTTCTGATTAACTTATGAAAGTTGACGGCCTTTAATCTATCTGTCTATATACAAATATCTATCCATGAGTATTTAATTAGCATTGCCTTTGCTTTTCTCTTCACCATCCTCTACACTTACACGTGCCACTCAAGAAAAAAATTACTCATCTATTATTAATTATAGGATGACTTTTGAATGGCCACAATAAAATTGTGGCTATTGTAATAGATTATAACACATTCGTCTATTTATTTTTGACTAATATGAATCGTTGATAAAGTTGACTATGGATTTTATTTAAAAAAAAAAAAAAAAAAAAATTAAAAATCAATCACGTTCTAATTCAGTTTTTAATAATTCCTCCTTTTTTTTTTTTTTTTTTCCTTTCCCTGCTATCAATTCATTCTTCAATTCTTATTGTAGTGAAAAAAAATGGTTGAGAACATTTATAATGTGTATATTAGCAACCCATGAATCCATGATCATTATATTGAAACCATCAGTTTTTCCATCATCTCCGTCCATACATACTTCACCATTAAAGTTCAATACCCCATTGTCTCTATCTGTGTTTGGAGGTCCATTAAATAATACATATTTTTTTTCTCACAAACACTGACATTACAAATTTGCACTAATCACAACAAATTCATCGGCAGGTCCATTAGAATTAGATTAAGAATTGAAGAATGAAATAATAGCAAATCGATAGCAAGGGAAGGAAAAAAAACTACTTTGTTAGTGGGTTAGAACTTTAGAACGTGATTGATTTTTAAGGATTTTTTTTTTTTTTCAATGTTTTCTAAAATAAAAAATCAAAGTCACCTTTATCAACGGTTCATACTAGTTAAAATAGATAGACGACTGTGATTCAATCTAATACGTACAATGGCCACAAATTTATTGTGGCCATTTGAAAACTATCCTGTAATTATATACACCGTATTAATATTGACCAATATTTGACTAATGTTTGAATATCTTATCTTATTAATATACTCTAACCTTTTTATAATTGACAGTTTGAGAAATTAATAATCAAACTTGCGTGCTTTCTAATAAAATATTGAGATGGTGGTAATTTTAAGGAGACGATATATATTCTTGTTTGTAGATATTTACGTGGGGTTTAAGATATTTACTTGATTATGAGCTTTTTGTTTCGATCTTTAACTTAGATATAATGTTGAACGGGGTTTGTAATGCTAAAAGTAGATTTTATTGCGCTTCCTTGTCTTATTATTAGTCGTTCAAACCGTCTGTACTTCATTTGAAAAGTCGATTTAAATTTCCAATGAAGATATTTATGTAAGGTATGCAAGTCCTTTTCAATTTTATTAGCTAGGATGAACTTGATAAGACATAGCTTTAAGTATATTCCATGACCAAAGAGATCATACAAGTTGACAACAACCAATACAATTGGCTTTACCCTTTGCTGACTATATATAGGTGGGTCCATCTCACTATCATAACCAAGGAATCATTATCCTAAAACCACACAAATTAATTCAACTTTAATCACCTTCCTTTCCTGGGAAAATGTACAAATCAACTTTATCATTTTTCGCATCATTTATTTCTTATTATAGCAATTCATTTTCATTAAATGAAATGCACTAATTTTTTCCTTTTTTCTTTTTTCTTTCACCTCCTCTTGTGGAGGAAGCTATTTTTATAGCCTTGTATTATTTGATAATATTAGAATTTTTTTAACAGGTGTTAGTTTTTTAGAAGGTCTAGAAATACATATTTTATACGTATGTGACTACATCATAGATTATAAATAGGGTTATATACGTAAATTTTGTATTTTTGTGACCACTAAATTGAATCCATAAACGTTAAAGTTGTTAACAAGTTCAATTTGACTAGTTTATTAGAAGTGCTATTTTTTTCCTAGTTTGTCACTAAAGTTTTTTCTTAAGTAAAAGGGGAAAATACAAGTTAATCTACCAGATAAACGAATTTTTGTTAATATGATTGCATTTTTGTAAATATATTGAAAAAGCAAGGTCATTTATTCAGTACTTTTGGTGAGCTGTTCAATCACTATTTGCCTTTTGCTTTTACTGTTTGGTGAGGAAATTACACATGTACCCCTTAACTAATACATGAAAAGACGCATATACCCCTCAATTGATAATTGAAAAGACAATTATACCCCTCAGATAAACAAATTTTGTTTATCTGGGGAATTAACTGGGTATAGCCCAAGTAAAAGTAATAGTACAAAATGAGATAAATAAAAGAGGAAAAGACTTGATCAATTGGTATTGGTGATAAAAGTCAAAGTACTAAGGATGGAGCATGGTATGATAACTATGATTCACCAATAAATATTACTCAAAGAGCATCATTATAAATCCAACAATCCATGTATATTTGTATTATCATATCTATACTTGCATATCAATATATGGCACCTTGTTTGTCCATTTGTCAGATTAATGTTCCATAATTAACTTGCTACTGTACTAGCTAAGAACCCATGCAATGTTCGAGTTTTTGTAGGGGTTAAAAAGATCTATATATATACAATAGCTTTCTTTAAAATTCATTTCATATAACTTGTAAATTAAACATACTAAAATTGAAATTATTTTATGTATTGATAAATTATATAAGTTGTAATACCTTAATTGAAAATATATTTTGTATTAATAAATAATTAAATGATACTTTAAGTAGAAAAATCGCAAACGTAAAACAAAATATATTTAATATAGAAAACCATATATAATACTATAATTTTGTAAATTTTCTACACAAATAGGCTTATTTCATCAATGTTATTGGTAGAAACTTTTGGGTTTTTGAAGTTAATTATGTTCGTTTTTGTTGTGATAAATTATACTCCGTATTATATTACAACAAATATTTTGGCCGACCACCAATTCAAGCTTGTGCATTGCTACAAGTATGTCTAACACATCGTTGCTTCAAATCAATGGTCAAACTAACACTTATAGTGTGACTAATCTCGAGCTCAATAAACTCTTACTCCTTTATAAATATGACCCTTTACTCGTGTATTTATAAATAGTAAATAATGTAAAAACACTGTACCCTAACTTTTTTTACGTCTACACCCTACAAACCTCTCTTTAAAATACAATATAACTCTTCAAGCTATTCGAAAGCCCATTCATGATGAATGTAGATTTTATTAGACCATAGGGTGTGATAGGGATACTTCTTTTGACTTTTTTTTTTTTTTTTTCCCAATTAAAGTGTAAAAAAAAAAAAAAAAAATCCTTTTCTATCTCAAATATTTCTAACCATTTCAAAAATACAATGGTCAATCAATTTTCATGTGTGTTTCTCGGTTCCTCTAAATTTCATCATATTTCATGTTATTTTTCAATTACACAAATTTAATAGTTTATCTTCCCTCTCTCTTAATTTTTGTAACTTTTTTTCTACTTTCCTCTCTCTACTATTCTTAAATCTATAATTTATCAAAGTAATTTCAAAAAAAAAAAAAAAAAAAAAATTACTATCAAGATCTAAATAGACTTCAAGAAGCGATAGTTGTATTGAATTTAAGGGAGTAGTCAAAGGTAAATTTTCTCAACTTTTTTTATTAGTACCTTTTTTTCGTTGTTTTTTTTAAAGAATATTTTCATTACATTTATATAGTATTTTATTTTAATTTACTAATAAAATGTAATTCATATTTAACAGGTTTTGATTTTTTTTTTTTTTCAAAAGAACAATAATCCAAATACACAATAGTAATATATTAAAAAATATGATATATATATTAGCTAAAAAATAACCCTTGCATCGTGCTATTCGTACGGGCTAAATATTACTAGTATGTTTTAAATATTAATATTTTATATGGAGTGTCTATTATAGAGATGAGACATAAATTGTGAAGCATATATGTTGAAGATCCGTACATGCAAGTGTAATGACCATCTATGAGGATAGGACATGGTTTACCCGGCCAACAACTAATAGTCTAGATTAGATTTGAGGATAAGACATGGTTTATACCCACAATTAATAGTCTTTAAGAGATGGGGATCCAATATTAACATCAACAACTAATGTTTGTTAATTGTCTAATGTATGCAATGAGTAGATATATGTATCTATGTTGATATATAGTCCACGTCTCTACTATAATGACTAAATTTTATGACATTGATAGCTTAGTACTTCCTTGCCCCCCAATATATTAATTATAATATTTTTTTTTTAAGGAAAATTTGTCAAAAACAACCTTTTAAAGTGTCCACTTTATTTAAAACAACCTTTTAAATTTTTTTTTGCAATTTAAGACCACATTATAAATTTTTTTATCAAAGACAATCAAATGTTACTTTCCGGCGTTGACTCAATTTTCGCCGATGTTGACCACGAGTGTGCGAGTCACGTGACCTCCTACATTGCTTAATACACCCCTTTTTCCTCCAATTAACTCCTATTAAAACCTCTGCTTCTCATTCATCCCTCTTTTAGTACGAGTGAATTGGAGTGAAAATTGGTGTATTAAGCAATATACGAGTTCATGTGCGTTGCACACTAGTGGTTAACATCGGGACAAATAGAGTCAAACGCCGGAAAGTAGCATTTGGTTGTCTTTGATAAAAAAAATTTATAATGTGGTCTGAAATTGCAAAAAAAAATTTAAAAGGTTGTTTTAAATAAAGTGGACACTTTAAAAGGTTGTTTCTCACAAATTTTCCATTTTTTTAATCAAATATGTTCCAACAATAATCACGATTAAATACATACTTATGCTAACTGTCTCTACAAAGGTATTATCTAGGCAAATCAACTTAAATATTCTCATATTCTTGTAAATGTGGTCTTTATAAAACTTGTTTTTCTATGTTATCTTTTGCAAACAAACAATCAAAATGTAATAAATGACAATATGAAAATAAATAATTAATTTGACTAAGGGTCTGTTCTCATACGATTATTTTCAGTTCAGTTTAGCTCCAATAAGTTCAGTTCAGTTTAGGTTCTAATTTTCTTTTCTTATAAAATATTCTGTTCAGTTCAGTTCAGCTCTAATAAGTTCAGTTCAGTTCAGTCAATGAGAACATACCCTAAGAAATGATTGTCTCACGAACTGCATGTATTATTGTTAATTGAGGTATTGCCTATTCCAAATAATACAATGTAGTTAATAATTTAAATTTGAATTATTTAACATTCAAACAAATACAATTATCTAAACATTGAAACAAACAATATACCAAACCAAGTATTTTCGAATCAAACTAATCCCCAAAAAAAAAAAAAAAAAGTATTTTCGAATCAAACTTTAATCGAACCGAATTTTGAAATATTCACTAGCCAAGTAGCCAGTCTATTCTTGTCCACCCTATTTATTTGGAATAAATAAAAATAATACTGTAATAATGGATGAAAAGTTAGTACTGACAAGTACACAACAAACAGAAGTGAAGTGAGGGAATAATTGGTAAAAAGTAAAGTCCATAAAAAGCTGCAGCTGTCGTAATAACATGTACTTGGGATTTCGTAGCCCGGCCCTATTTATGAGGCTTTAAATATTATTCTTATTCTCACTTTCATTTCATGTTTCCACCTCCGAGTATAAAGCTCATTTGGCCCATTATTATTGCCTTTTTGTCTATTGGATCAGAAATTTAGCCCATTAACTTAAATTATGTAATACCTTGGTTACATATTAGGGTCTGTTCTGATTGAGTAAACTGAATTTATTGGAGCTGAACTGAATATTTTATGAGAGAAGGAAATTAAGAACAGAACAGTGCTGAATTGAACTAATTAGAGTTGAACTGAACTGAAAATAATTTGAAGAGAACTGACCCTTAGTTACGGAGTACTTCGTACAACTTTAGAATATTTTATATCTGAAAGTGAGGAATAACTCAAATGGTTAGAACTTCCCTTTTGGTTATAGGAGATATTGGAATCAATTCTCACCCTGCCCTTGTGGCTCTCTAAACACTAAATTTTTTATTAAAAAAAAAATTAAAAAAAAAAAAGAAAGAAAAGAATATTTTATGTCTTATAATAAATAATACCTACAATTGCAACAACAGAGTAATATATAACTGATATAGTAAAAGAAGTTTTGAGTAATGCACATTTAGCGATTAGTGAGTGGATTACAATTCAGTACATAGGACGTAGGGTGATTACTAGCACATTATATTTTTAGTCTTAAAGAAATCAAGAAACCGTTTCATTCCTTTTAGATTCAATTCGATATCAAACCAATCAAAATTTTGTTAAACTTATTTAAAAAATAAAATAAAATAAAAATAAAAATAAAAATAATTGTTAAATTATACTCTGTTGAGTCCATGAACAACCCACATGTGAGCATTCTCTTGTCTCACACTAAAAACACTAAACACTAAAGAGGGAGTGTAGTGGTAATAAAATCCCACATTGAAATAATTCAAGAATTACCACCACAATATAAGGCTAAGGGGCTACTCCTCTCATTGCCATATAGTTTTGAGGTGGAACCTCTTTGGTTTTGTAAAGTGGTGGACTTGCACTCTCCCGTGACGGATGCAGCCCAGACCCGTATTTAACATACTCCCTCCGTTATAAAATAACCAGAACCATTTACAACGTGAAATTGTTTCTACCAATATTAAATAAACATGCCTTCTTTATTCTGTTCCGTCAGTACAAAACTATATCAAATTTTGAGTGACGGATTTATGCAAACACTAATGAATCAAACTAGAAAGAATTTGAGTAATGCTTGTTTAGTTAATGGGCCGTAAATGCTTGCTTAATGAGTAAAGCTAGCTTGTTTTTGTTTAGTGACCGAGCAAAAATAGTGGGCCTTCTTTTCATTTACTACGTATAATTTTAATGGCCGATTCTTTTCTCTTGAAATGATGATATGACCTAAAAATGCATTGGCATCTTTGAAATAGAGCTACTAATTAAGTGAAACAAGTGGTATATATGTTTGTTTATATGTCAAGACTTGTTCACCAAAATTTTAATTTATTATGTAAAAATCTATGATAATTTTCTAATGTCACAAAATTGTCCAATAGACTATGATACGAATTCATTCATATCTTATCTTGTTGGTTTGAGATACTCTTAATCAAATTCAGTTCATGTCATATTTATTGTACACTGTTAGCTAATGTTATCTCTACCTTGAAGTTTGCTCCTATCATACAAACCAATTGTGGCCAAACTTGAAAGAATAATATACGATAGATATTTTAGATATTTTTGTTATAGAAGGATATTGTCAGGTGCAAGTGTGAGTAGAGTTTGTCCCACGTTGAAAAAGAAAGTAAAGGGATTTCACTTTATAACCCAAGTGGGCTACTTCTCCTATGCCAATTAGTTTTAGGATGGAATCTCGTTGTGGGCTCTAGATTTCTTTCCCTTGTGTTCACCCCCATCTGTTACATTCCAAATTAAGGAGTTTTTATATTATATAACATGGTATCAGAGCTTAGATTTAGAAGTTTAGAGCCTTCCTTTTGGCTATAGGAGATCATGAGATCGATTTTCACCCCGCCCTTGTGGCTTTCTAAACACACACACACAAAATGTCATATAAATAATACCAACAATTGCAACTAGTTTTGCGTAATGCACATTTAGCGATTAGTGAGTAGATCACAATTCAGTACATAGGGTGATTACCCGCACAATATATTTTTAGTCCCAAAGAAATCAAGAAATCGTTACACTCCTTTTAGATTCAACTCGACATCAAATCAATTAGAATTTTGTTAAATTATACTCTTTGTGTTTCATAATAATTGCAACACTTTGACTGACATACATGTAGATTTAGCAGAGCAGATTTCAATATAGCAGAGCAGCTATATAAAACAAGGCCTAAGCCTATATATATAGTGCAAAAGTTAAAGTGTTCTGATTATTACGCAACGGAGAGAGTATATGGCTTGTACCAGAAAATGAATCAATCGACCAATTTCAACTCGTAATCTGTTATGCACGGACTGTTTATTGCTTGTGACTTGTTGAACTCAAAAGTTTACGGCCGAAATGTCGAATAGACATACCTGTTTCAAGTTTTCAACCCAGCTGAAGCATATCAAGCATTTACAATCCATTAAAAGATAACCAAAACCATTTGCAAGTTTTTTTTAAAAAAAATAATAAAACAAAATAAACTTGTCTTATTAAGGTCTGTTCTATTTGACGGAACTGAGGTAAATTGAACTAAACTTATTGGAGATGAACTGAACTGAGCTAAACTGAATATTTTATGAGAGAAGCAAATTAAGAACTGAACTGAAGTGAACTAAACTTATTAGAACTGAAAATAATTTGAAGACCCTTGTTTTGTTCCGTCAATGCAAAACTTTATCAAATTTTTAGTGACAAACGAGATTTATGCCAACACTAGAAAGTATTTGAGTAATGTTTGCTTAAAATGGCCTGTAATTGCTTGCTTAATGAGTAAGTAGTTTGTTTAAAGCTAGCTTGTTTAGTGACCTAGCAAAAAAGTGGGCCTTCTTTCCAGTACTCATATTTTTAATGGCCGATTCTTTTCTCTTGAAATAATGATATGACCTAAAAATGCATTGGCATCTTTGAAATAGAGCTACTAATTAAGTTAAACAAGTGGTATATATGCAATGTTTGTTTATATGTCAATTTCGACTTGTTCACCAAAATTTTAATTTATTTTGTAAAAACCTATGACAATTTTCTAATGTCACAAATTTGTCTAATAGACTATGATACAAGTTCATTCATATCTTATCTTGTTGGTTTGAGATACTCCTAATCGAATCAAGTTCATGTGATATTTATTGTACACTGTCAGCTAATGTAATCTCTACCTTGAAGTTTGCTCCTATCATACAAAACCAATTGTGGCCAAACTTGATAGAATAATATACGATAGATATTGTTAGGTGCAAGTGTGAGTAGAATTTAATTGTTTCAGTTTATTACCCAAGCGGAGTACTCCTCCTATTGTCAATTGATTTTATGATGGATGAAACCTCGTTGTGGGCTTAAGGTTTCTTTCCCTTGTATTCTCTCCCCATTTGTTATAGCAAACTGGTATCAAAGCTAGGTTTGATCTGGTTACACCATTTGCGTTAGGTTTTATGGCGTTAAAAACACTATATATGTCGGTACTGCATTGCCTTAGAGCTGGGCTATGTAGGTTTTGGGTTGGGTGTACTTCTGTTCAAGGGGAAGTGTATAGTCTCACAGTTGAGGGGGGAGATTGTTAGGTGAAAGTGTGGATAGAATTATTTTTCAAATTATTTTTCCCAAATTTTTCTTTAGCATTTAGCCATAATAATTACAGCATCCATGATTGTGTGGGATGGAATTTTGCCAACCAAAATCTGTGGGGCAACTTGGCCTTACTATTATGTAAGTCGTGACATAATATACTCGACATTTAAAATTATTTTGGAAAGTTTTTAGATTGAGTTGTTTAAAGTGGGTGTAACTGTATAAGCCTATATTAATTTTAAAAATATACGAAATTTAAAAATAAAATTTGAGTACACGAAGAGCAATATAGAAAGGAGTCAGGTGATATACTATCCCCGTTTCATATTATTTGCAACGATTTGATATAATATAATGAAAAAAAATGTCTAAGGACTTATTCACATTTACTGAACTGAACTGAATTGAACTGAACTAGACTAAAATGAATATTTTATTAGAGAGGGAAATTAGGAGCTGAACTGAACTGATTGGAGTTAAATTGAAATTAAGTAAATTTAAACAGACCCTAATTGTTGCAATAATATGAAACGGAGGTAGTAGTTGAAAAACAAATCACAGAATTTAACTACAAGCTATACTTTCAAGTGAATTATGGAAGGCTTATACAGTTATACTGTATGTATCCATATTTTAAGTACAAAAAGCTCTATTATTAACAAAGTGTTGACTCACTTGCTAAAATTTATACTTCATATCCTAGAGATTTGAGATTCGAATCCAACCAAATGAAGGTATTTAGGGATAGGGATTCCCTTCCCTCCCCTCTACTTCCAAGTGTGACCAACAAATACTGGATCAAAAAAACCGTGAGGATTAAGGTCTGGTAAAAAAATAAAAATAAAAAGGTCCAAAAACCATTTCTTTGACAAAGTTCGTGATTTTAATTGAGTTGGCCCTTTAACACGAGGGAACACTATGGGCTAAGGGTCTGTCCACTTTAGCTAAATTTCAGTTCAATTAACTTCAGTTCAGCTCCAATCAAATCAATTCAATTCAGCTTATAAATTTCTTCTCTCATAAAATATTCATTTCATTTCAGCCATAGTATCGCTACATCAAGGACACGTGTATGAATTAGAATGCTAATTGTTAATTAGAAGGGATGGAGATCATAATGATAGCATGCGTTGGCAAAGTCCAGTTGCCAACCACTATATGAAGTGAAAGACACAAACTGGCAAAATGGGCCCATAAAATTTGAAACTGTAGCATATGGATGGGGTCACCATTTTTGGTTGCTGGAAATGTGGGCATCTTATTTGTGTGCTCCTCTTACCTGGAACCAGCTTTCAGCCTTCATTTTATTTGCTTGGACTATATTTCTACACCACTACATACTCAAACCTTAAGTAACGCTCACGATATGCCTCATCATATATTCAATTTTATTATATTAATTATTAATTAATTTAATAACATAGTCTTATATAGTTACACCCACTTTAATCAAGGTTGTGTGATTAATTAATCAAGTCAATAACTTAATATACTTCATCCTAATTCTTTCGCTATCTTATATGTGTCATTAGAATTAATTTAATTTGTTGATTCATACAATCAGCAATGATTCGTTACTTTTTTAACGTATTGCTTACAAATTTACGGAGTATTTTTTAAAATTACGTGTCACTTATTTTGAGTTTCCAGCATTCCCTTAGAAAAAGTTAAATCATTATAAAAGAGGTCACAATATTACCAACTATAATGAACTCTTTTTTTTTTTTTTTTTGCTGCTTTCAGGCTTAAATATAGGCATGAGTGATGCTAATTGTGATATCTCAACTAAAAACTATTATTACACACTTCTTTGATCGTCTTTTATAATTTATGCATTGGAAAAAAAGTATAATGATGTAGGATTTTGTTAGATTTGCCTGATGATATATCTTCATAATAAACTAACTTTTTCGAATGTACAACATAATTTAAGATATTTAAGTTATAAAATGGGCATTGACAAGTATAAGATCCATAATCCCAACCGAAAAAGGAAGAAAATTATAGCATAAATAATACTCAAAAAAAAAAAAAAAAAAAAAAAAAAAAAAAAAAAAAAAAAAAAAAAAAAACTCATTTCACCCTTTTGTATGCAGGATCTTAGGCAAACTAAACTGTTTTATGTGGCCATATTTTATTTTATTAAAAAAAATGTGAAAGACCATTACCAAACTCTGTGTTACTCTTCTGGAGTCTTCTAATCCAATAATCCCTATAATTAAATACTGTACAATCTCAACTAATTACAAATCACCTGCCTAAGATTTTCTGACAACTAACTTAAGCTAGACAGCTATTTTCCACAAGCGGAAAAATTAATAAATTGATAACTCAAAGTCAAAAGTGGAAAAATATCTGAATTTCATTACTCTGTAGGCTGTAGCTGTATACTTTCATGTAACCATCCGATGTAGACCATGGTAGGCATGGTTGGTGGACCATGAGCAAAAATTTGTACTCACTTTAGTATTTCATACTCCCTTTGCCGTATTTTATTATTTGCTTTATTTTTTTCATGCACGGATTTTTTAGAAAAGAGTACTAGAAAGTAATGAAATACTCCGTATAATAGGAGTGGGTTGATTACAAAATAATAAAATCTAAAAAAGTAATGTAGAGAGGAGAGAGAATATGAAAATATTATATGAGGGAACCACTAGTGGGGAGAAAAACATTAAAATATAGTTAAAAGTTTTCAAATAGAGCAAGTAATAAAATATAGCCGCAAAAGAAAAATGAAGCAATTAATAAAAGGATCTTGCTAACGAGCGCCCCCGAGACGTTAGATAAACATTTAAAATATTTAAAGTGGTACGGAGTATTAATTTGGGAAAGCATGACAAAATTACACGTCAATCGGTGTAATTAATGCTAATTTTAGTTTAATCTTTCTAATTTTAGCTAGCTTATCTAACGCCCCGAGACGTTCGTTAGTTTTTGCCTTAATAAAATAAGGAAGAGTAATGTTTTATCATTTTATATTTTTATGCACTTCAATTTAATTATTCCAATTGGATTTATATATGCTAATATTGTGATCCTGATTATGTAATAACATGTTTTGCATGAAATTATGGTGTATTTGAAATGCGTTGAACATAATTTGAACTAAAAGATGTATGATTAATTTTTATTAGATTCAATTGAATTTATATATGCTAATACTATGATCTTGAATATGTAATAGCACGTTTTTCTTGAAAATATAGAATTTGTTATATTACCCTGTTGTATCGTACTAAGGATAGTTTTTGTTTTTCATTTTATAATCATAAGATTGAGAACAAATACTCATAGGTGTATGGTACACCCGGGTGTATATAACAACCCCTCTTGAAAATATGGAGTATTTGAAATAAGTTGAACATAATTGAATTTAAAAATGTAGAATTCAATTGAAAAAAGATTTTTTTTTTTTTTTTTTTTTTTTTTTTTTTTTTCCAAACAACCCTATTCGGCTATTCATGACAGATTTAGCCTACTTAGATGAAAGTTGAGCGAGTTGACTTGTATAAAATATGGGTCAAATTAGACGCATCTCCCTATCTTAATAGAAAAAAAAGAAGTATGGAGTAAAAAATATGTTGAATCTCATTCTTCTAATATCCGTCAAATGTAGTGGCTTCTTCAATTAGGTGTTGAAAACTTCCAAATGTAAATTACCAAGTGGATTCTTACCTGTCAAACAAGCTACAATCTCCCAACTTTAATTGCATTCAAATCTATTTCAAAATCTTCTTATTTCATGACTTAGTCCTTTTGCATTTAGCATGCCTTACATACACAATTTCTCAACCCCAAAAAAAAAAAAAAAAAGAGATTTTTTTATTAAGAAAATTGAAAAATCAAAATGAAGCATATAGTCATATACACACTCATATATAAAGCAGCCCAACAAGACCAAAAGAAAAACCCAACAACTCAACAACAACAAACCAAAACCAAAACCAAAACCAAAACCAAAACAAGAAACACAACATCAAGAGAATATGCAACACAAATCTAGGTTGCTATCAAAGCCACCAGTTGGCGGAGGAGTACAAATGCGGATCAAGAGAAGAAATATACCGGCCGCCTCGGCCGCAAAAGGAGGATCACAAGCACCCACATCAACCCCTTCTCCTTCATCAAAAGGGTTGGCATTATTATACTATGGTAATCAAGATTACTCTACTTATGGAGACAAGTTGAGAAAACAACAAATGATGAAAGAGATGTTGATAAGAAGAGCGTTATCACCGCCACCGAGACGGCTCACGTTACGGTGGCGGAACTTTCAGCCTACGCCGAGCCGCCTTTCGATGATGTCAACGGCCTCATAATATAGAAGAATTCTATTAGTTAGTTGTTCATCATTCATAACATGTAATTTTATTTTATTTTTCAGATTAGAGGTAGGAAATTAAACATTGTTTGTTTTCCAGTGTATATAATATTGTACCAACTTTAAGTTAAGTAATGTCTTATATTACCTCCGATTTTTTTTAGTTGGAAACCAAAGTTGCAACAAAAAAAACGGAGGTAGTAGTTCAGATTTTAACAGAAAACTACAAAATTTTCTGAAGCATATATATATATATATATACAGATCGGTTGGGAGAAAATTATACAATACAGACCTTGGTGCATCTAGTTGTGCCGCCGGCGGCTCGGCCGTGGATCAAGTACGATCATTGGGATTATTGATGGATATCAACAAAAAAAAACTCCAGGTTTGATCATAGATTATTACAGGATTTGTTAATATTATGGTGAAGTTAATGTTTGGAAAAAAAAAAAAAAAAAAAAAGGCTAATTTCTAATGACTTTAATCTGGAAAGTTAACTGGTTGATAAGGGGTATACTCGAATATCAATTTTATTATACAGTAGAACCAAATGGTATACAAAATCAAATTCTTTTAGACAATTCTTCGTTTTTTTTTTAAAAAATTGATGATATTAATTTATTTGACTGTGTATCTTATTTCATCTCTCTCCCTAGATTCCCTCCGTTACATGAAAACTATGTACCTTTCTCGTTGCAATTAATTGACCACAGAATTTCATAAGATTGTGTTTTTGTACTCAAACTTTTTCTTTTGCAGCCGTATTTAAATGAATAAAATGTTTTATTTAGTGACTTTTCTCTATTTTTTTTTTAAAAAAATTCTCAAAATTCTCTATTTTTTAAAAATAATATTATACTCCGTACTAATTATTTAATTAATGGTATCAATAAACCCTTTTATTTTCTTCTTTCTCTTCAAACTTATACCCTCTTACCTATTACTCGTCTTTTATTAAATTAACTAATTAACCTTTTTAAAATTCCGTGAAAGTCAAAACCTCATTTATTAAAACATGGAGGGAGTAAAATGCATGATATGGTTGTTGATTTTTTTTTTCATCATAAATCAGTGAAATTGATAAAAGAATGATTTGGGAAGTACATTAAAGTATAAAAAATGAAGAGTTTTCATGCTATATACTTGTATAGATGAACATTATTTAAGCAAATTAATTGTCAAAGTTTAGAGGAAAAGTATTTATGATATGTCTTGTTATATGTCTTAGAAAAATAATTGCTAGTGTCAACACGATTTGGAAGAGGTTACTTTTCTTTTAAGATTCAAGTTGTAGTTGTTCTTTTCTTTTCCTAGAATTGTTGCTTCAAGTGTTTTTCCAAGAGCAAATTATGAGTCGATCACGTCCTTGCCAATAATGAAATACTACTATAATGTACTACTTCCATTCTCGTTCTTTATTTATTTGGTTAACAGAAGTTTTTCAGTGTGGCAAGCCACATGGTGTGGCACGGTTACTTGTATTTTAGGATTACTTGTATTCTGGGGTTACTTGTATGGGTTACTTGTAGGGTGTTACTTGTATGGGTTACTTGTATCGTGGGGTAATCCCATACCAAACTAGTAACACCCTACAAGTAACCCCTGATCAAAACCAATAACAGCATACAAGTAACCCTAGAATACAAGTAACAGATGACAAAACCAGTAACACCCTACAAGTAACCCCGACCAAAACCAGTAACACCCATACAAGTAACCCCTGATCAAAACCAATGACAGCCATACAAGTAACCCTAGAATACAAGTAACACCTGACAAAATCAATAACACCCTACAAGTAACCCCGACCAAAACCAGTAACACCCATACAAGTAACCCCAGAATACAAGTAACACCTACAAGTAAGCCCTGACAAAACCAGTAACGTACACCCTATAAGTAACCCCGACCAAAACCAGTAACACCCATACAAGTAACCCTAGAATACAAGTAACACCTACAAGTAACCCATGACAAAACCAGTAACACCCTACAAGTAACCCTTGCCGCACCATGTGGCCAGCCACATACAAAAATTTGTGTTTGGTTAATGATTGACTTAGATTTGGGTAAAATTTCTCATCTCATATACTTGTATAGTTGTAATGAAAGCGCTTCAAATTCGATCTCTTTAATACTCATATCCAGGCTATTGTCAAAAATCATAAAAAACCAGTTAATATTAGTCATATTTCATTGAGTACCTTAATTTCGAATTAATTTGGGTCAAAATCAATTTATCTAGCTTCACATATAAGGTGGCATCGACTGTGTCAGATCCGCGGATGAAATACCAAACAGATGAATAAACATCAGCAGCAAACATGTAATGTAATCTTGCAGAAGTAACTACAATTATTTGCATACTGATGTATATAGTCTACATACCATTCAATGAGTAAAATAGAACACAGGATTAGAAATTATGTTAATGCTCTTTTACTTGTATATGTATGGTTATTTACCTCAAAAAAAAAAAAATGTAAATATACAGGAATAGCTATAGCTGAAAATACCAATCGGTGTAGAATGCTATGTATACAGAAGCTATGTTGTCGCTTATACTCCTTTTGTACATCTTATATGTTATGTAGAAGCGACGTGACCACAATTATCCTTTACAACTAGATCTGGCAAGCGTTGCAACACCACAATTTACCAAAGCCAAAACCCTACCAGCTCACCATACGACTTGACAGATTCAACCTTCATTAGGATCACTAATAGTGGGAAAAATCTCAGACTGTTGTCCTCAATGGAGTCACATCTTCCTCACTCCTGGGAAAAAATAGCACATTAATAACCAGAAGATTCAGATCACAGGTTGCCTCACAAGATGATTATGAGAAATCAGTCTATAGCCAAAAAATAATACAATACCTCTGAAGGACTTGAACTTGTGGTTTCGGTAGACTCTTCTGAGAGTATTGCTTCCGACTTTTGATTTGATAACCTAGCAAAAACAAAACCCAAACAAAACGTTAGTGTCAAACTGACACCGTACCATATAATTTTTACTTCATAAATGATTTTTGAAGAGCCAAATGACGCAAACACGGTTTCAAGTTATGCATCAAGCATCATTCTGCACAAACATTACAAGCCAACCAAAATGACATTCGGCCAATAGAAATAACAGGCCCACAAGAGCATGATTCAAAACAAGGAAATTGAAAACAGAGGACTAACAAATTTACCCTGTCCTAAGGCAATAATTAACTTTAAAAAGAGGATAATAGATTATAGGTATTCCCAAATAATTCCTACCAACCAACACCTTTATCTCCACCCATTCAACTCCTCAATTTTAGCCCTTAATTGTTTCCTATTACTCTTTGATTCATTCATCTCATTCCATACATAGACTTGTATATTGAAATTTTGAAAACAAACGTCTCAAATGTATTTACAGATGAACCATTATAAAAAGCCAAATCTCTGAAAAAAAAGGCAAGCTTCCATCAACAAGGGAGAAAAGAAAGCGAAAATACCAGCTGAAAAATAAGCAATCTTAGATGGCTAAAAGTGGAGAGCATGACACTCATATCAAAAGGTCAAGACTCAAGACTCTGTATCTGTGCATGTTTCTTTAGCAAGGTTCATAATAATCACTAGCAGGAAAATTTTGAAATTGCATGACAATCTGACTTCACTAATATCCTTAGTCCTTGATTATCACACAATTATCATTTATTAGCTTGCAATTGGTAATATTATCTCAGAATATATTAAGCAATGGAATGAAGGGAATGCAAATAAAGATTTCATGGAATTTGATATCAACACAAACAGATCATTTCTGCTAATAGCCAGCTGCCATTTACCAACATCTAACATAAATCTGGATCCTTAGCAACCAATTTGGAAGAAAATAAGCACCAAGTGCAGCATATATAGACCATTAGACACTGTCATACTTCAAGTTTAGCATATTTATAACTATTGAATGTAAATGATAGAAAGGGCAATTGGTATATTTAGGAACAGGGTTGACAACAGACACAAGTGTTATTGTTCACTTCATGAAAAGAGCTGGTTGGGGGTGCGCGTCAAAAACAGAAGACAAAACAACATTCAGGATAGCAAGTAATTCTTAACTTACGTCGAAAGTATTGTCACCCATATGAGCTCCACACAATCAACCCAAAGCAGTCTTTGTTCTATAGGAATGACGCCATATGTCACAAGGTGTGCAAAAGGCCAAAGCTTCCATCCTGCCTGCAAAACAATAAAGATACAATAATTATTAAAAAGTTATTTCCAATAAACGGTTCTTACAGTTATAATGAGTTATCAAGAATATCAAAGTGACTTCACAATTTCAAGCACCCATTCTCTTCCAAAAACAAATCAATAGCTAACAGTTAAGATTTTTACCCACTTCTAGTAGACCTTCTACATCCTCAAAGTATGGTTATAGTTTTGCCTCTAATTACCTTTATGTCTCAACATGGTCCTAGATGTATTACTTAACTTTCTTACGCCCTATATGTGGCTGCTCAACTAATCAATTCAAGAGGGCCTCAGAAGGCCTCTTGAAATACAACATCGTAGAAAGGGGGCTGGAACTGTAATGGATCTTTAATGTAGGAATGTCAGTTCAAGACAGGTTTACCTCATGGATAAGATAAGAAAGACAAGGCAAGAGGAAACTGAGACATTGGAATGGAATGCAAATTTAGAATCAGCACACATTTCCTCAAGACCAGACACTCATTCTGTAATGTTTTAAGGTCAACCCTTGTAGTTCTGTATATGCAAGTATCAAATGCTATGTTCAAGATAGAAAAGATCTAGAGAAACTACTTACAGTGAGCATAGGCAAGAATGTTCCCTTCAGTTCTTTGAATATACTAACGGGTGATTCCAATCTCAAGAGCCCCAGAACTACAAAATAAATACTATTCCATATTCCTGACCAAATAGTTTGATCAAAGGCAACTTTAATAGGAACTGCCCACCAGTCTTGGAATGGAAATAATGCCTGAAAGAAACAGACTAGTTAAGACTACAATCATTTAAGGAACAAAGACAATAACTACAACAAAAATATATTAGAACAGTGGACAGTATTTTCAGTAAAGAATACCTCACACAATTCATAATAGTAATGAGAAAGAGAACCATGTAAAGCGAATCCAGCAAGTCCAGATCTCAACATGCGGGTACGATCAAATTCAAAAAGTGGTTTCCCTTCATAGCACTGCAATTAAATAATGTAAGAAATTTATAGGAGGCATATTGGAAGCATCCAATTAAGAATAAACAACAATCACCACAGTGGCTAACCTGCGCTATCCAATCCCCTATTGAGTACACAACTCCACTAATCACCATTTTTGCTAATACAGGATTGGTTTTAAGAATCTCTTCATAAGCACTCCAGTTGTGTTGAGGAGCATATCTCAGTATTTCAAAAATTGTCCATCCCTGAAAGCAAAACACAAAGGTAGTGAGCCAGAGGTTTTTAGATTCTACAATTTTTTCTTGATAAATAGTCCAATGTATATGACTTCAATGGAAAACATATATCAAGTTAAATAGCAAATGCAATTCAGCAGAGTTTCCATGAACTATATGACATGTTTAAATAAAACCACATATATGGATTACTGTTTCAAAATATGATTCAATTAATTACACAGGTGGAAAATATAGCGCTTAAGACTTAACCATCTTTTTGACAGGAAAGCATTGAAACAAAGCTTAAAATCATAGAAAAAGTCATGTAAATAATCAGCAACCAGTAAAAACACAACTATTAAGACGTGATTCGTGTTCAGCTTCAGCCAAAATCAGTATAAGGCTATATGCAACCGAGATGCCATATAGCTACTTGATAACTGTTCATATCACAATCTCAATTTCAGCAAGAATTAAATTCACATACACTCAACCCAATTTTCTCATCTGTCATGAGCTCATAAACAGCATACATGAACAAAACTACAATTTAAAAATAAAAAATTCCCTATACTTCCATAAACAAGCTAATGAATTTACTAGTACAGTACTACAATGGCTTTGTTCCTCCCACCATAAAGCCATAAGTTCGAGATAAAACAAGTTAACAATAGTTCCTATAAGTTCAAATAACTGCTACCTAAGTTCAATTCATAACTAATTAAGCTCTAATGAGTTCAGATAAGTTCCGTAAAGTTCAGATAAAGATTTCCAAGACAAAAGAACAACATATAATTACTAATTACAGCTCCATAACCAGAAATCATAAGCTAACAAATTCAACTTTTAGCACATAATTTCTCAAGCAAAACCCATTGACATCATTAACTTTCAATCAGCTCAAAATCAACATAAACAAGCAACTTAGTTAATCAATAATCAATACAAAAAACAACCCATTTCATAAAATTTACAATAAAGTACTAGAAATTTAGAATAATGGAATATACCTGCCAATAATCATGATCAATGGTGAGCAATTTAGTCAAAGCAAAACTACCAGCAGCAAGAACAATAGAAGCATTAATAATCCTATCAATCATCTTATCCAAATCTTTCCCACCATTTCCTTGACCATCATCACCACCACCACCACCAGAAACACCTTCCAAAGACAACTGCCCATCAAACCCACCAACCACCGCACCTCCGCCAACAATCTCACTCTCCTGAAGAACACTCATCGCACTTTCAATTTGTTCGGCGATTTTTGAGCTCTTCGCCGGAATAATACTATAATCATCGCCGGAAACGGCGGAAGTGACGGCGGAGGATCGCCGGAAGGTGGTGGGGAGGGGTAATTGTGTAAATGGTTTCTGGGTTTTTGTGGGTTTTAAGGGTTTTGTAAGAGGAGGAAATGATTGAGGTGAAATTGAGTGTAACGAAGCCGCCATTAATGGAAGGTTGAAGTTGGAGGAAGAAACAGAGGACGAGCAAAAGCAATCGACGTGTTATCTTCGACTCAAGAAAGAAAAAATTAGGAGAGAGAAAGTGAATTTTTTTATATGATCGGAAGATTCTAGTTTCTTCTTTATTTTATTTTTTAATCTTTTAAATAGGGTAATGCAAAATATATGTATCCACTCAAAAGTGTGATCCAAAATTTGTCTAGCTATTGTAAAGTTGATAAACGTTTATCTTGAATCTTGATTATGGATTTATTGGTCTTGTTAGGAATTAGGATCACAGGGAGTTTATAATCAAGTAAGCATTATTTAGGAATAAAAATACAATTCGAGAATGATCTCGTAAGTTCACATTGAAATCGGAGGTGAACTTAATCTTTTGGAATTTGTATTGTTGGGATGTATGTTAGGAATAATAAAAAAAAGTAATTAAAGGTTTTACTTGATAGTGATATCATCTTACTTTTTGTAAAACAACAAAAAGATATCATCTTACTCAATCCGTTTGTACTCCGATTTTTTAAACTATAGTAATATGTATCACGTATCACCCTTTTAAGCTCTATAAACGTGTTAAATCATCAATAAATGTCCCGTATCAGTTCTTTAAACATTTCAAGCATGACATGTCACCTCTACAAACTCAGGAGTCAAGACCAATAAATGTTACCATGCAAATCTTACCACCTCAACTATTTATTTTTTTGTGTGAATTTAACCAACCACATTCTAGTTAACTTGGATATAATCATAAAATGATTAGTCCTTAATTCCTTATTGTAGTATTTGTTACATATCATAGGATTATTTAACAATTTTAATTTAAAAGTTTAAAAATTGTATTTTTTTTTTCAATTTTGATGAAAATTCATTTTTTTTTGTGTTAAATAGTCAATATAGTTTAATATTGTTGAATCATGCAGAATAACATACAAAATATTAAATATGGTTCTCCAAAACCAATTTTTTTTTTCAAAATATTAAATTTTCAACATGATTATCAATACATTAAAAAAAAAAAAAAAAAACAAATATCGTTATCAAATCAAACAAGTACAAACTAACAACTTGAAGCACTACCCCACCGAACCACACACTAGTTAGTAATTATAATCTTTAAACACATTAGACAACTTATTTTCTTTTGGTTAATTTTACTTGACTACGAAGCCAAGACGTGTTTAAAACTTTTTAATTACTACCGACTTGATAACTTGTTTGATTTGACTTACAATATTTGTGGACGTTATAAGGCAAATGCCACACAAAAACATCTTCCACCAAATTCTAGAGAATGAAAGCTTATTCTTGATGCTGACTTGGTTGATTAAGTCACATCGGATTCCCTTAAAACTTATTCTTGAATTTTCGAGTCATTTGATTGGTTAAGAATGAAAAAAGGTTTGATGTAAATGTTACTTCTTTCTTCCTGTTAAATTTCAAAGCAATATAAAATGAGCCTAGGCAACCCGAACAAGGAGGAGGAGAGTTTAGTTCACAAACAAGGGTTAGAAACTTTCATACCTAAACCAATTGGCAAAAATAGGAGTTACTCTTCTACTTTATAAACTAGAACCATCTCTCCTCTTTCTCTAATGTGGGACACTCAAGTTATAATGGGTTTCAACAATTCCAAATTTTCTTAAATTTTTAAATAATGACAGAATTGTATGGTTGATAATTACACACAAGTACACACCAACATGTCATCTAGAATTGGTTACGTCATTGTCAAAAACTAGCTAACTAATCAATTTAGAAAACAAAAATAAATTTCTAGACAAGCACGGAGTACAAAGAATTAGTTACTTAAATTTTGAAAACAATTCATCCATGAATAATGCTCATAATACTCTTCTTTTTAATGTCTCTTTTACTTCTTTATGATTTGAAGATTTCTTTACTAAAAATCGATAATAATGCTCATATCACCTTTGTACTAACTTTAATTGAATAATAAAATATTAATGTTTGAATCGTTGTTAACTGTTAAGTAACTACTATACTAAATGCTTCAAAATATATATATATATATATATATATATATATATATATATATATATATATATATATATATATATATATATATATATATATATATACATATATATTATAGGGGAATTTGTAAAAAACTACCTATTATAGTCCAGAATTTCCGAGAAACTATCTATTAAAAAATAGGAAAATTTGTCAGAAAAAACCTATTATAACCCTCTTTTTGTCAGAAAAAACCTTTTAAAATTTTTTTGGCCAAAAGAAACCTGTTTCTAAAATTTTTTTGTTGAAGACAGCCAAAACCTCTAATTAACCTAATTAGCCCCTGATTACCCCTAATTAACTACTTAATCTTATTTAATTATTTAGAAATAACAAATAAATTAATAAATTAAAAAAAAAACTTAAACCACCCCCAACCCCATCACCACCTGCCACCCTCCCCCTTCCACCTCCCCTCCCCTGGTAGGAGCCACCCCCACCCTCACCCCTACCGGCGAACAAAATCCCTACCCCCCACACCGGCAAACCCCCGCCCTACGCCTCCCTCTTCTTTCCTTGAACCACCACCCAACTCCGACACCGACCAAGCCTCCTCTCCTAAGGCTGGCCTACCCAGCCCAACCCCCTCCACTACGCCGACAGGAGACCTAGGCCAGCCCTCTCCCTTTCACCCACCACGACGACCAGAGACCTAACCCGCCCCTCCCTTTCACCCGCCGCGACCACCCACCCCTTACTAAACCTAAACCCGAAAATTCCACCCCTCATTTCCACAACCATAAACAACCCCCTCCTTTTTCTACACCCATAAATGACCTCCCCTTGCTGTTTCAGGGTGTGGAAAATGGAGTGGTGGCCGTTTTGTGGTGGTGGTAGAGAAGGGGGTGGGAGTTTTTGGGATTAGGGTTTAGTGATGGGTGGGTGGTCGCGATGGTGGTTCATCAAAGGAATAGGAGGGGTAGGGGGGAGGGACTTTAATTTGCCGGCACGGGGGAAGGGGAGGGGTGGGGGGTTCTGGTGGCCGGCGGGGGTGGGGGCAATTGCTACCAAGGGTGGCAGCTGGTGGTGGGGTTTGGGGGTGGTGAATGTTTTTTTTTTTTTTAATTTATCAATTTATTTATGATTTTTAATTAATTAAATAAGATTAAGTAGTTAATTTAGAGTAATCAGGGGCTAATTAGGTTAATTAGAGGTTTTGGTTGTCTTCAACAAAAAAAATTTAGAAATAGGTTTCTTTTGGCCAAAAAAATTTTAAAAGGTTTTTTTTGACAAAAAGAGTGTTATAATAGGTTTTTTCTGACAAATTTTCCTAAAAAATATGTTGTAATTGACTACCTATTTTTTGAAAAATGTTGTAATTTACTACCTTACACCGGATTATGAAGGAGTTTGACCAAAAATCACCAAAATAAGGCACCGTGTTTTGTCTTCCTATGGAAGAATACGGTCCAAGTTAATTCACTTCTTAAATCGCCAAAATAAGGCATCGTGTTTTGTCTTCCTTAGGAAGAATACGGTCCAAGTTAATTGACTTTTTAAATCGCCAAAACAAGGCACCGTGTTTTGTCTTTAGAATCAGTTCGTTCTTTGATCTTGTTGTGCATGCTTCTCTCTCACGCTTATAATTTAAATCCTAAACGGCGACACTTCATCCAAACTGAGAAATCATCAATCTTCTGTATAACTGTCTTAGTCCTAACTTCCACGTAGAGTACGGTCCAAGTTAATTGACTTCTTAAATCGCCAAAACAAGGCACCGTGTTTTGTCTTTAGAACCAGTTCGTTCTTTGATCTTGTTGTGCAAGCTTCTCTCTCACGCTTATAAATTAAATCCTAAACGGCGACACTTCATCCAAACTGAGAAATCATCAGTCTTCTGTATAACTGTCTTAGTCCTAACTTCCACGTTAATTAATTCATTCCTATTTCTACTAAGAGTACTTCAAACCATCCCAATTCTCAAATATGGAGGATACTAAAAAATCTAATGGTAAGTTTCTTACTACAATCTTTCAAACAAATTTCAACTTCAAATCATGTGTGTTTTTTCATTTGAAATTCTATTATTATTATTATAGGAAATGAAATACTTTTACAGTTTTACATTCATTTTTACTTGCATTTGCTTTGTTTTACTTGAAGCATTCATGTTGTTTGACTTCATGCTTCATAGATTAGTTTTACCATCAAATGAATTATATTGTATAATCAGATTTGCAGTTTGATTTTTGTCTTTTATTATAATTTGATTTGGTTGATCATTGATGTGAATATATGTAACAATGTATGTTGTTGCAACAAACCTTCTGAAAGTTGGGCCATTGCTGAAAGGTGATTTCCCAACTGAACCGTGGGATGACAAAGGTCGGAGTATGATCAACAAAATTATCATCACTTATGAAAAAAACGACATAACATCTTTGCAATTTGAGTACGTTGAGGATGGCAAATCAGTGTTATCGAACTTGTACGGTGAACGTACCGGGAGCAACTTTAAAATGGTTTTTTTTTTTTTTTTTTTTTTTTTCTTCCCTTCATATCGTTTAAATTTTTTTTCGATTTCTCACATATATACTAATGTATTTTGTTTTATTTTGGCGATAAAATGCAGATGACATTAGGCTTGGGTGAGTACATCACGGGTTTATCGGGGACCTATGAAAGTGGTGCTGGTCATGGAATACATAATCAAGTGATATCGATAACAATCCATACTAGTAACAAGAAATAAGGGCGATTTGGTGGTGGTTATAGTGTGAAGGGTCCTACACATGAATTTTCATATCAATTTGGACCAAAAGATCAATGTTGGTTTGTTGATATCTGATTATGTACTATTGTTCAGTGGCTTGGTATGGGAAATCAGGAGTTTCTGGACTACTTCAGTGGGCTATGTGGAGGCTAAGCGGCTTCACATGCACTCCCAAGGGCAGGGGACAGGAAGGCCTGCTTGGGAAAGTAACAAAAAGGCAATGTTTTACCCTGATGAGTTCGAGATCGTTTGTGGGTTATGTGGAGGCTAAGCGGCTTCACATGCACTTCCAAGGGCAGGGGACAGGAAGGCCCGCTTGGGAAAGCAACAAAAAGGAAATATTTTACCCTGATGAGTTCTTGGCTTATTGGGACAAAAAGGCCTGTTTGGTAAAGCAACAGAAAAGCACTGCTTGGGACAAGAAGGCCTGCTTTGGAAACCAACAAAAAGGTACTACTTCACAAGTACTTCCTATGGATTCTTGGCTCGGAAGGATGACCTTGATGAGTTCAAGAAGCACGGTCCAGGTTTGCTTTCTAATCAAGTCATTGGTTATGATCTCAACACGGCCATGTTGTGCCTCCCATACTCCCACACATGAGTTCGTTGTCCCGAGATCAATTCCTATTGCTGGCCATAGTTCATGTTGTTTTTGTTTTTCACTCATCTTCTTATAAAATATAAATGTAGGTTTGTTGATATCTGATTATGTTCTATTATTCAGTGGCTTTCTATGGGAAACCAGGAGCTTCTGGACTATTTCAGGGGATATGCTGTAGTAAGGGCTAAACACTCTTATGGCCCCAAGGGGCATCGTGGATTCAGTGTCTTGACATTTAAGAGCTCGGTTGTGGGATATGTGGAGGCTAAGCGGCTTCACATGCACTTCCAAGGGCAGGGGACAGGAAGGCCTACTTGGGAAAGCAACAAAAAGACAATGTTTTACCTTGATGAGTTCTTGGCTTCTTAGGACAGAAAGGCCTTATATGACTATAAAATATAAATGTTGGTTTGTTGATATCTGATTATGTTCTATTGTTTTCTGGCTTGGTATGGGAAATCAGGAGCTTCTGGACTACTTCGGTGGGCTATGTGGAGGCTAAGCGGCTTCACATGCACTCCCAAGGATAGGGGACAGGATACTACCCCTGTAAAGTCAACGCCACCATTTAAAATCAAAAATCAATTCAAAACCTCAGATCTTCCATTAATGGCAACCTCACAACATAAAATAAAACATCTTGTGATTCAACATAAAACTATTACTCATACATTACAATAATATGCATTTTCGAATTAAATCATCAAAATCGAACTAAAGCACTGTTTATGATTGAACAGATGACAAACCTGGAAGTTTCTGGAGAGGAAAGCGGAAATGAGTGTTGGAGAGTAAACGGTGAGAAGATGAGATTGGAAGCGGTGGAGTTGAGAGAGCGCCACGTGTCGTACATAGCTTCATTCTTTTCACTCCTTCACTTCTTCCTCCTCCTTCAAATCACTAGCTAAGCTGAGAAAGTTACAGAAAATTAGGTGCAAAATTGAAGAAACTAGGGTTTTTGTACGTTGAATTTCAAATCAATTTTCTGTTGAAATGAAATATTGGACTGTTAGTCCACGAGATGTGTAATTTATACACGAGATGATAAAAGGGGGGAATGTAATGGGCTAGGTTAGTTGGTTTAGATGGGCCCAAAAATTGGGCCACTGTTCCAACCCCTTTCTCTCACCTACATCATTCTAACGGGGCTGGATAAAGGCACACCCTTCCCCACTAACAAGAGTGTTAAAAGCACACTCCACACACCACTCAAAAGAGTGTTCCTTTAACACCACCCCATTCTAACTCTACTTACACTTGAAAAAACGGATAAAACGTCATCGTGGATTCAGTGTCTTGATATTTAAGAGCTCGGTTGTGGGCTATGTGGAGGCTGACCCAAATTTGACCTGCCAATTTTCGGGTTAAATGGGTTTGGGTCAAAATGGATTTCGGGTTAAAAATTGTTGTCAAAACCAAAAAAACGGGTCGGGTTTGGGTTGGGTCAACGGGTTAGGTCAAATTTTAACAAGTCTAATTACAACACGAAGCAAAGCGCATTGCGGGGTAAGCAGGTCAGGGGTTCGAAACCCTTTGTAGCTGCTGCGTTTTATGAATGATTAATAAGTAAAGTTAAAAAAAAAAAAAGCCATCAGCAATTTCCCTCTTCTCACCTCATTGCTCGACATTCTCACTTCTCAGCTCATTCTTCTCTTCCCCATTCTTCTCTCAAATTTGACAAAAACTTCAATCCACATCGCCCCAAATCTTCACATACTTACGTTTGGAGCACTCCTCTTTGATTGTTTGGCAATTCTAAGGTAAGTCATTAGTTTAAATTGCATTTCGATTGGAATATTCTAGGGTTCGAATTTTAAAATCAAATTGGGGGTTTTGCTTGTAGTTTGTTTTTGCTCAATATTTTTGCGTGATTATGCTCTATGATGCTTGTGGATGGTTTACATGTAAAACCTAAGGGTTAAGGGGTGTTAGAAAGCATTCATCTGAAATTTTGGAGGAATTGCAAATGCTTGATTTTGGGCGTTTGTAATGAGTTTGCTACTTTGCTACCATCTGATCCTTAGGTTTTGGATGTTGCTTTTACTCATTCATTTTCTCATTTTCTTACTCATTAATTTAATAATTTGGTGTTAATTTTTGAATTAAAGATTGAATTTTTGTGATTAATCATCTCAGGGTAAAAAGGGAATTTGACAAACTTGTATTAATGTAGATTCACTTAGGTTAGGAGTTAGCAATAGAAATATTGGGCAATTGAGAGAAAAGAAAGCATTAGTACGCTAATTGATTTTCTTGCTTGAGTTTCTTACCAAATTGTACAGAATTGTACTTCTGCAATAGCATTTGCATAGAATTCATGTATTGTACAGAATTTTGATTTTTGAGTAATTACTTTGTTTTTGTGCCAATCTCATTCATGTGTTTCTTTTGAAAATGTGTCTCTTCTTCTGTTTTCTCTTGATATTAATTGCATACTGTTATAACATCCCTTTTCTCTTTCTTTGAATATTTTGAATATTTTTTGATGTGATTTTGAATATTTTGAATATTGCTTGATTTTGAATATTTTGAAAATTTGTTTGTTTAGTTCTATGAGCATACCATGACGAAAGGGTGTAAAGGGTGTTCAAAGATGAATACCATGAGCGGCCTTTGATTGGACTTGGGCCCTGATATGAAAGATGAAATCAATCGGATAATTAATTCTAATGGAGAGGGAAGCTCCCTGTTGCGGTTGTTTAAAGTCTATGATTTGCCCGAGCAACTTGACTTCCCTACGAGCTTATTTGACAAGCTTATGACTTATTACCAGGATGTAAAGCAAAATGGGATTTTCTGTTTCAGAGTATGTGATTGTCAGTGCTTGAACATCACCCTTGAAGATGTTCTGTACTTGACCGGTTTGCCCATTAGGGGCAAACAGTTGTCCCGGAGAAGAGCAAGGATTTTGGTGCCTTCTCTAGGGTATTTGGTGAACGTGTGGAGAGAAAAGCTCTACTATACCACAACTCAAGGCGATTTGTTGTGATACGGCTAGGACTACTGATCAGCGGATGAAGGCAATACTGTTTTTTATTCTTAATTGCATGATCGTTCCCGATTCGAGTGGACCTATTGCGACTTCTTATGTCCAGTTTGTTGAAAAATTGGACGAGGTGGATTCATATGCGTGGGGTGCAGCATTTTTATCAGTTCTGTACGAGGGTTTGGGACGATACAAAAAGGGGAAAGCGACTGTAGGTTTTATGTGGCTAGTTTTGGTAAGCAAGTTTTTTTTTTCTTGTTTTTTTCTTTTGCTCATCCTTTTTTTGTTTAGTATTTAACTAACTCTTTTCCCCCTTAGGTGTTTTTATTTTGTCGTTTCAACCTCTCGGACATTTTTGGAATTGAGCTTGAGCTTCAAGTGGCGCCCTATACTTTGGCTTCTATGGTGAATAAGTTGTCCAAAAATATCGGAGCAAACCACTATTCCATGGAGCATCACAACTTAGGGAGGAAGTTGACGCAACTAGGCAGAGTACTTGAATCGACAGATGTGGTATGATTTTTGTTTCGTTTATAGATTATAAATCATCATTAAGGTCCTCGTTAGGGTCAATATTGATTTTTGTTTATGATTGTCTGATTTTGTGTGTGAAATATACGGTGTTTTATTTGGTTGGGTGTGCTTAGTCTTGTTCTGGTTGGTTGAGGACTGTACTGGCCCTCTATTGCCTCTGCTATGCTGTTGTGGTATTGAGCTGCCACGATTGGATCTCTTGAGTGAAGTGAACTTAGTACACGTGTTGGCTTTTTTTTTTTATCAATAAATCAGGAGATATTATTAAGCTCAAACACCAGCATACAGTTTAGAACCATACAAGCAACAGATCAACAAAAACAAACTTACAACAAGGTGACAAACCACCTGCTATCTTTTCTAGAAATTTTCCTAGGGAGAATGATATTAATCCTCAATCTAACAACATCTTTAATTTGACTAATAATGACAGTAGTATCACATTGAGCTCCATTCCATAGAAGGTTGTTTCGAGCTTTCCAAATAGCATACACAGTAGCTTGAATAGCTGCACTGATTACTCCAAATTGGAATTTAGAAATTCGATACCTTTTATCAAGTTGTTTACACAACTGATAAACCTGCAAGCAGTGGTATTTCACATTAAGCCAATTCATGATACCTTCCCATATTACCTTGGACACAGGGCACACCTATGCTTTTGCTTCAAACCAAGATGCAAGAATAAATCCTTCAGCTCACACAGCTTCCTCTAGTACCAGCACGTGTCCTTAGGGGGAGTATAGAACCACTTTTCATGTGTTGGCTTTCATTTCACTTTTCTTTTGTTTTTGTCTTTGAGTAGTAAACTCATCTAACAATCAACCATTATCAAGGTAAAACTACACTATCAATCATAAGGATGTAGCATAGGAATTCAGTTGGGTCAATCTCGTGGCAAAAAAGACATGCAAGCACCAAATTTATTATCAAGCAAAACATGGGTACCAAAAATGTGGGAGTTTTAATGAAACAAGGTTTAGATATAATGAAATTTCAATGGCTTGTCTGTGCGACTATGTACTTGTTTCCTTTTGTGTTCTATTATGTATAGGATATACCTAACTAAATGATGTTTATTTTCTATTGGACAGGATATAAGATGACATCCCTACACCCGAGAGTTGTTGCCAGACCACCTCCATGACCAGATTAGATGTTGTACGTTCGTTGGACCTCGGTTTTGCTACGACCACGTGCACCATCATCGTCCATATGTAGTGGCAGCACAGTTCTAGGTTCTTGGCGACATTGATACAGACGCTGCTGAATCTGAGCTTAAGCCTATAAAGGTGAAGAAATTCTCACATATGTCTTTTCATGATACATTTTATGATACATTTTAATCCTGATTTACATTGCTATTGATATACATTCATATATCACCTTTATGATACATTTTATTATTATTGATATACATTTTATGAGCTCAAGCGTATAAAGGTGAAGAAATTCTCACATCTGTCCACATTAGTATTTCTCCCTACTTCTAGTCTTTTCATGATACATTTTAATAAGTTTTCAGCTAGTCTTAACTCGTTGTATTGCGTCATCTATGATATTACCTCTTATGTGTCCCCCTCTCCACTTTCCCTCCTACTAGTATCTAGTATCTGTGTGCTGTCCCTCCCTGGTTATGCATGACATTGCTCTACACTTATTCTGCTTCTTTTGTTCTTGTGTATTTTTTAGTATCACCAATATTTTTGCATCATGATATTACCCTGTTCCAATTTATTTGTTACCCTGCTTTTCATGTTTTTTACTTTGTTTATTCATTCGACTTGCACCTTATTGCTACTATTCTTACTGTTACTTGCACTTTAAAGGTGAAGAGCAATAAAGGCCCAAATGTGATTAATTTCAAGAAGCACTATGAGAGGGAGTTGCATCTGTGGGGCGAGATGGATAGGCGATTGGCGCAAATGTTCAGGGTTCCAACACCCACAGGAGCCACAAATGACGACCACGCCTCCACTTCGCGTAACATTGATTTAGGAGCCACAAATGACCACCACGCCTCCACTTCGGATAACATCGATGCGAATGACAACACTCCTGTAATCACTGAAACCCCTCCTCATGACTACACTCCTGTAATCCCTCAAACCCCTCCTCATGACTCCACTCTTTTAATCACTCCAACCCCTCCTCATGACTCCACTCCTTTAATCACTCCAACCCTTCCTCATGACTTCACTCCCGTAATCAATCAAACCCCTGATGTAAGCCCTCAAATCCATGATAGCCCCCATCAGGAGAGCCCCCGTCAGGACACTCCTCAACCTGAAGCAAGGGGAATAAGGATGCGTGGTTTGCCGGATCCTGTAGCAATTCTAGATGACAAGCGAAAACCAAAACGCAAAGTACCATTTACATTTCCAACAGGACATATGGCGAAAAAACAAGGTATTTTTATTATTTTTTGCATGAATTTAATATACACTAAGCCCCATATAAAGGTTAAAGCCCCATATAAAGCATATATTTCTAAGTCAGCTTCCAATTATCAGGTTATTGTGAATTTTCTAGCAATTTCATTGCCTTCCAAAATAATCTGAAAGCAATCTGTTTTGTACCATAACATTGTCATCTGATGATGAGGGTGTGCTGGTTTTTCTTCCTCCCTTTTCCTCAATAACTTATAATTGTGTTTCATCAACAATTATAATAGAATCATCTGATGATGAGGGAATGCAATCAACAATTTTCAGTGCAGTAGTTTGTTTTAATGCAATCTACTATTCTGCTTTGGATTATGATTATGATTATAGTTATTGTTGAAGTTAACTCATTAAGTTCATTTAAGGTGAAATCGAACTTGAATTTTTGACTCTCCCTGCTGCAGTGATATATGCATTTTAATAATGTGTTGATAAATTTATGTGTGGGTTGAATTCGATGGAACTTTAGTTTGGCATGATGAGTAATTGGGCTGTATTCAAGTTCATATGGCCTATGTTTGAGAACAGGTTGCTAAAGTGCTCTGCATATTAGTAGCTTTGCAATGACAATGGTATGCTGTGATTTATACTTGATCTCTTGGAATATGATTATAGTTTGAAGTTCGTTTTATTGGAATTCTTTGGGGGATTGATTGAACACTAACTTGTAAGGTGAAATCCAATGTGAGTTTGTGTTTCATCAACAATTATAATAGAATCACCTGATGATGAGGGTGTGGGCATAGCTCAGTTAGTTAAAGTTTCGATTTCCTCATTTTTTTTATATTATTCATATCCATAACACTGCACCTTGTTTTGCCTTTGACGCCGACGCCGAATAAGGGTAATATAGATGAACATAGATACTAATTTATTTTGAGGTAACATGATTAAGGGTAATATACCTACACCTCCCCTGTAATGTTCTATTTCGATTTCCTCATTTTTTTTATATTATTCATATCCATAACACTGCACCTTGTTTTGCCTAGGACGCCGACAATGTTATTGATGAAGCTGGTTGAGGATGGCGTTGTACTGCCTTGTTATGCCGCTGATATTTGTATCTTTAATGTAAATTTATTGTCAATATGATTTTAATTTATAATTGGGTTGAATACTTGAATTTCTGATTTTAGTTGAGTTTTTTTTTTATTAAGAACCTTCAATATTTGAATTACTGATGACGAACTAATGATTTGTGAAGTACTATATAATATTTGATTATTGGTACTTATTATTTTATTTTTTCTTTTGCTTATTTCGTACTAATAAAATACGTATTTGTAGTTACTTGCACCATATTATGAACCCCTACTTGCATCATCTTTTTTCATGGTTTGCCAAAATGATATATTTGACGTTAAAAACTCAAATTTTATTCGAACCGATGCCAAAAACCGTTGCCATAGACCTAACCGTTGCCAAAACCCGTTGCCATAGACCTAACCGTTGCCAAAACCCGTTGCCATAGAGAAAACCGTTGCCATAGAGAGTTGCCTTAGCTTTTTTATGTAGTAGTGTGTCTTTCAACCAATACCCGCGCTCACCCAGTAAGGGTCACCAAGTACCGTCGTCTGACATTTGCTCGACGAGAACATTCGTCCGACGTTTTCCCTCAATCACCCTTTCCGAAAGGGCTCACTAAGTACCACCATCCGACATTTGCCCCATCCGAGTCACCATCTTTCAACGAGTACCCGCGCTAACCCAAAAGGGCTCACTGAGTCCCACCGTCCGACGGTCGCCCTCAGTCACCCTTCAGGGAACTTCCCCCGTATACACAAATCTATGTTTTCCTCATTGTTTAATGTTTCTGCTCAGATCTGACTCCCTCCCACACACAAATCTATATCCGCGCTCACCCAGTAGGGGTCACCAAGTACCGCCGTCTGACAGGGGTTGATTTTCGTTTACAGATGATGAAGGAAGAAAAGAGGAATATGGAAAGAAGATGTGTGAAGGTGGAGGAAGTGGTGCAGGTCTACGTAGAGATTAACCACTTTCAGCTGGCTTGTTGTTGCTTGTGTCTTCTGCGTCCGCACCAAAATTCCATTAATAATATTTACCGACCTGCTATTGACCCGATCGATCGATTTTAACCCATTTGCCAGGTATTAGTCCATATCGTATTAACTACAACGATTTGACATAAAGTAAAAATAATTTGAAGTCTGGGGTGGTTAACATGCGTGGTTGTTGTGGTGAGAATGGTGATGGGTTTGATGATCTTGTTGTGATTACACTTTGGGCGCCTTTGCAATTGGTTCAGGTTTGGGATTGGGAGAGGTTGCTGGAGTTCAGGCCGAAGCCGAACCCCGTTAGTTTTGGGGAGCCAAGGTTGGCAAGATGACATAATGTGAATGAGAAAGAGATTGGTAATGTGAGGCCTTTGTTACAATCTTCTGGACATTCTTTCGAATGGCGGCCGCCGTACTGTAAGCATGCTGAGAATCTGCATATGCTAATCTTTCATAAGGAGAGTGAGGAGACAGCTGTGGTGGGGGAAGGTTTGGGTGATGATAACTGCCTTTCTCTTTCTTATGCCTCAAGTAGCCCGAACACCCGAAAGGATTCACCGACCAAAATGTCTTCTGTTCATATATAATCCAATACTTAAATTGACTCATTAAAAAAAAAGAAATAATCCATCACTGTTTACAAGCACGCATAAACAGAGATTTATATGTAAGAGGGATTATGAAACCAGTCAAAACAGATTAATTTTGATATCATATCGAACCATCGATTAAAAACAAAAGAATTCTTCATCACTGTTTACATGCACGCATAAACAGAGATTTATGTGTAAGAGGGATTCTGAAACCAGTAAAAACAGATTAATTTTCATATTATATTGAACCATCGATTTCATATCATCACCCAAACCTTCCCCCACCACAACTCTCTCCTCACTTTTCTTATAAAAGATTGGCACAGGCAGATTCTCAACATGCTTACAGTACGGCCGCCATTCGAAAGAATGTCCAGAAGATTGCAACGACGACGAGGCAGACACAACTCATTGTACGTCGTTGCTCATTAGTTCCCTCGGGGGCTTCGAGCGTGCCCGATGTCCTCGGCGTCCCGGGGCCGTCCCCTATGCGTCTCCGTCCCCAAATCTTCCCCGGTACGGGGGATGCCAGTCAACATAAGGCCAGGTCAGGGGTATATGACCCGTTTATTACCGTAGCTCATGACTACAATCTTACGCGAACTTGAATACTCTATACTCCTACGCTTACCACTACTACAAATATTTTTAGACCCTACTTTTAATGTTTTTATAAACTACTTTTAATACTTTAAAAAAATAAGTCTAATTTGTTTCACACGCTTAAAAGAATTTAGCTAGTACTACCATGAAAAAACACTCTAGTGACTTATACCGATTAGTGCAACTGCAGGGAGAGTCAAACCGAATATACCTGGATAGGTTCAATCGAACAAAAACAACATATAGATGGAAAAAACTCCTCAAATAGTTTCTGCTAGAGAACTCTCAAACTCTTTTAGCGTTCATAATTAAGTTTTAAAAGTTCTAGCAGATTGTATTAAACAAGAATAATACTTGCAAAAAGAAAATGATATCAATAAACAAGCAAAAGACTCATTATAACCAATCTATCATATAAATAAATTTATTTATATGCTCAAAATTCAAGAATCTGATTTCATGCTATCACTAATATAGTCATTATTATTGATTTAAGAGTAAGGCAAAGTGACACTTAGAAACAACAACTTAGACTACTTAGACTTCTAAAAAAAAAACAGTTCCTATACATATCAAGCATAACTTATTGCTGCAATGGTCTGGGACATAGCAAACAAGAATGACAGTATGTGGCTGAGATGGGTCAATCATCATTACATCAAGGGCAGGAGCTGGAAAAGGGTAGGCTGCCCTTCTCAAGCTAGCTGGCAGTGGAAGCAAATATGGAAAGTGAAAGAGCAGATTAAAGATGGATTCACAGGAAATAAATGGAAGCACAATGGGGCAGGATATACAGTAGCCTCAGCTTATAGATGGCTTCAATAGAAAAATCTTGATATCCCTTGGAGTAATTGGGTCTGGAATCGATATGTCGAAATCAGGGCGGGTTAACCCGAACCCAACCTGAATAACCCGAAAACAAATCAGGAATCAAACATTTTTAAAAACTCTAAAGTAACCAGCCCAAGCCCAAATTCATGTTCCTTATAAAAAGTAAAATCCATAAGCTCTTGCTTCCGTAGGATCTTTTACTTGTCTCTGCTAGATACAGATTGGATCTTTGAGTTTTCGATGAACGTCTTCAAACATGATCAGGAAATGTGGACAGTTAATTTTTCCTTCAACCATTTCAATGTTTGCACTTTGCACTTGGACTTGTTCAACTCTTCCTTTATATCTTGTTGCTTCATAATTTCTTCTAAAAACATACTTCTGGAATTTCGTGAGCTTCTCAAAGAACGTAGTATTATTATCTGGAATTTCCTAATGTTCAAAGAACATTAGGAACTTTCGAACTTCTACATGGAAACTTTTAATTAAGCCATCTCGAGATCTTCTTTTTGATGAAACAATCATGGCCTCCATCAAGGCCCAAGTGGAGGGTGAAACCCGCTCCATTGCTTTATCAGTTTCTTCAATAAGAGTTTTTCTCTTTGCCTCCATCTTTTCGAGTTGATGGGCAGGAGGTTTTTCTGATGTCTTGTGTTTCTTCGTCATTAGCCAATTCTCTAGTTAGACTATCGGCTAAAGAATTCTTCGATCCCTGTATATGTTCAATAGTAAAAGAAAATTGGTTAAGCCATAATAACCAACGCAGGAGTCTCCCTTGCGCATGCAAATAAGATGTAATGATTTCAAAGTGGTTGGAATAGTAGGGGTTATGTTAGTAGGGGATGATAGTAGGGGTTTTATTAGTAGGGGTTATGTCAGTAGGAGTTGGATGAAATTTTATGATACTTCGGATTAGCAAATGAAAACTGTCATACCTTGGGGAGTTAGGGTGATATGGTTAAGCAACAGGAGCATACAGTACTTATTGATAGCTTAGGTATCTGTACGACTTTCAATTCCTAAGTTTTTTAGACTCTGGAACTTGATTAAAAATATAGCATTTTGGCACTGGTTTAGTCATGTTGCTGATTTTTTTTCATATGTACTTGCTTGAATTTTATCTTAGTTTCTTCTTTGAGAATGACGCTAATAAATATTTTGCAGTTTTATCTTTGTTGTCTTTAGCAGAAATCAAGTTTGGTTCAACATAAACTAAAGATGAAAAAGAAAATTACCACAATAATCGGGGTGAAGCCCTTAATGCTATTCACATTCTTTGTTTTGTAGTTCATCATGCCGTAGTAGAGATAAGCCAACAGTGCCACTCCCCAAGCATACGAGTTCACCTTTGTCAAGTTCTCTAGGAACTGGACATATAAACTATGACAACTCATTAAAGATCACGAATAAATTAACACAAAACTGTTGTAAATTAGGATAACATTCATGTACATGTATATATGTAAACATATATGTATATATGTATGTATATATATGTATGTACATGTATAAGATTGACATTCTCGGTCTTCTTCGTTTTCGATGAAAAACTAAGAAAATATCAATCTCCGAAAGCCCTTTCCTTCCTTCGTCGAGCCTTTCCCTTAATGGTCAAAGAAAGCATTCTCTTATCTGAACTTGGCTTGGCTTCCAGCCTTACACAAATAGAAAGTGGGTTAGGTTTGAACATAGGCTCAAACATGATTTGAAGGGTCCTAGTATATACATACATATATATACATGTACATGCATATATATATATATATATATATATATATATATATATATATATATATATATATATATATATATATATATATATATATATATGTTTTTATTGAAATTGTACACCAACTAATTACGACTTCTCCCGCTTTAAAGTGAACATTCACTGACGGAGGTCAACTCGCAATAGGTAGGATTCCGATTCCTCGATTGATTAGTTCTCCATTCCAAAGCAACAACCGACGCTATAGTGTAGTACCCCATCCTGGAGAAACCCCAAGAGGAGAATATGTAGGATTCCGATTCCTCGATTGATTAGTTCTCCATTCCAAAGCAACAGCCGACGCTATAGTGTAGTACCCCATCCTGGAGAAACCCCAAGAGGAGACTCTATTCTCAGTATTCAGCCAATCACTTAGACTGGCTTGAGCTAAGTGGTATGGTAAGGCCTTTGAGGCAGTGCCATATGTTGAATATTATATTGATCCAATCCAGTTTAGGCAAGTCCCCACAGTTGATTCGTGCTAACTCCTAGCAACGGTTATGTAGGATCTCTGAGACCTGTACATACATATATATAGTTTAAAGTAAACAACACAAACTATCTCTTTCTCTTTCCCTTATGTAATCAACATATGAACTAGGGTCTAAGTCCAAGGTCAAAGTCTAAGATCAAGTGTTGAGGACTAAGTCAAACTCTAAGGTCCAAGGGTCAAGTCAATGTAGACTAAGGTTAATGTCAACTAGGGTCAATGCATGTGGTTCAAACTAAGGTCTATAGATGATGTGAACTAAAAGAGGACCATGACTACAAGAATGCAAATGGATGTAATCTAAGGTCAAGAACTGTACACAGATAATTTCTTCTTATGGTCCAAGATCTAGAGCTTCAAAAATAGATTTCGGCATAACATTTATATTAACACCTAAATCAAGCATAGTAAAAACACCATGATCAAGAATTCAACGTTTTCAATACAAAGCACGAAATAAGAATAATAATGAAAAAAATCCACATCTATTAAAGAAGGAATAACATATGATATCAATCAAGAAGGCATAACATATGATATCAAATTCAAGAAGTTCATATGAAAAAATATCTGCATAATCAACACAAACATAGCACAACAGAAACACCCACAGCATCATTTGCATCACCCTTAGCAGCAGCAACATCCTCAGCAAGCTCTTTCAGCAGCAACATCAGCATCCTCAGCAAGCTCTGTTAGGCTCCTTCATCATAGTTTTGAGGACTGTCAGCTTCTTATCCTCCGACTCTTTCCCGTTAAGAAACAACACTATAGACAATGTGGTATTTTCTTTCAATAATTTATCGAAATGGTAGCTGGCATCAACCATCTCCTCATACGTGAAGTTATCATAATTGTTCTTTAAACTGAGCAGTTGACGCGCAACTTTGCGGCCTAGATCTTCTGAGCTACAAGAACTCAGACTCTTATTGCTGCTGGAACCGACTTCATCCCAAGATACCTCTAGCCCATTCTCCAGTTGCTCAGTGGGTTCATACGTACTGATCAAGCCAAGATTTGGGAACTGTGGCATAGGGCAACGACACTTTCGTTTTTCCTGCATAATAAACGTGAAACATCATAAATACTTCTTACATATGATAGTAACATAAAAATCTGCTGGAAATAATAATATCTCTTCTAACATTCCAAAGTACAACGATCAAAACTGCATAAACTGCTTTGCTCATGTCCTAAAAGATTCAAGTAGGAGCTCTTAAATCTCAAATGGGAAGACACAACCGTAATGGAACTACTCCGTATTTAGAATATCCTGCACCTATTAATTGTGAAGAATACTTTCTAAATAACGAGAAAGGCAGAAGCCTTTTTTTTTTAGAATAAAAGGATCACATCACATTAGAATAAAAAGTCTTACAACAAGTGCCACAATACAACAGCAACTAACCACCAACAAAGCATCAACTAAACCACCAATAGGAATAACGAACCCAGCTAAAATAGAAACACAAAGCCAGTAGACCCAACAGAACGAAAAACACCATCCAAACAGACATCAATACAGCTCTGCCAATTCGATTTCAACAGCACAAAGGTCATGTGCACAATTATGTGGACATTAAGGTCCTTGAAATTCAACATAGACTGAACAAAGTATGCGAGAGAAAAAGTATTAAAAGACAGCAACAATTTCACGTAACAACTCCTTGAATAGGACTTATGAGTGCAAATTGAATTGGGGGCACTCATAAGGACAAAGCATGATCAATCTAGGTCCGAGAAGAGTATATGCATAACCTTTGAACTCCAAAAATCATGACGTTAATGTGAAGAAAGAAGGGCAGTGGTCCAGTAGAAAGAAGAAATAACAGTTAATTATTTTGTATGAGATGTGCCTAAAGATGAGGGGTCCAAGAACAATCCAAGATTGAGAAAAAGCAAGCAACCAGTGAAGAAAGTGGCAGCTAATGCAAAACTCAGTGGAGATGAAGGCACAAGCAGTGCTGGTGTTACTGTAGAACAATTAAGGAAAATTAAGTGTGTATTTGTTGGAGATTGATTGTGTGGCGCTGTTCATTATATAATTGGAATCAAACGTGAGTTGGGTCATAATTGGAATCAAACATCTCCTTATTTTCTTAACAAATACACATACTCCTAATACATTATATAAGTTGGGTCATAATTTTCCTTATATCACAAAATACTACTCCCTTCGTCCCCCAATTTTTGCACCAAAACACTGTGTGGCACTGTTCATTTGACCACTTTGACTCTCTCTAGTGTTTTACATAAAAGGAAAAATATAATCATATGAGATCTCGTTTGATTCCCCTCAATGTAAATTTTTTTTATATATAATTTTTATAATATATTATTACACATATGTAAAGATTTTTTTATTTCACTCAATTAATGAGTCTAATCCACCCCTATTTTATAGAATAAGTTCAGGATACATGGACCTGGGGTCCATATAATAAATTGCCTCCTAGCATATATATGAGTAATAATTTCAACCTAGACAATTGTTTTTTTTTTTTTTTTTTTTTGGTACTGTCAGCGGACAAAATTCAGCCATGCTAAAGCTGCTAAAGCTCCTTACCGTGGCTCCATCTACTCCATTGGTATCTGCACGCATGGTAATTGAGAGAAAATTACTGACGAATGTAGTTGAGGGAGTTATTGAGGGTAATTGAGAGTACTATTCACCTCTACTCCTTTAGGAAAAAGATTTGATTTGATTTCTGCTCAGATTATAATGTCAAACAATAAATCTAATTCCTGTTCATCCTCTGCTTCCCCTAAAAAAAAGTGAAAATTCCCATTCTCCATCCTATTCACCAGTGACATATATTTTGGGGAAAAGGACGAGAGAAGAAGAGAGTTCCTCATCCGACTCATTCGATTCATTCGATTCTTCTGCTCAATCAATTGTAAGTTCAGTTCAATTTGTTCATTTGAATCTTTTTGTTGCTAGTAATTGCATGCTACAAATTAATTAATTAGAAGTTCAATTTGATCATGAATAGAGAGGAACCGATTTTGAGGAGTTTCACCCAAATTCTATTAGGTTGTGTTTGGAAACTTGTATTTCATTTCAAATTATGGAATTGAAATCAAGAATTTGAAATTTTGCAATTCAATTCCAAATCATTTGTTTGGGAGTTTGTAGAATTTCAATTCAAGAATACATAAGCTGTATAAGAAGTTGATATGATGAGTCATTGCAATTACAAGTATATCGAAGTAAATTATACGAAGTATCAATTTGGTCAACTACCTATAAAGATTATGAATCTCAAAAGGGGAATTAAAACCCAAAAATAACATTACAATATAATATAGACTACAATTTATGATGATAAAAAAAATTAAAAATAACCAAACAAGTTGTTGCAATTGAAGCTTATAAACAGACATGCAATTGAAGGCAGCAATCTCAAAAAGACAAAATTTAAGTCTTCAATAACAATAAGAGAAGATCTTATATCTCCAAATTGTCGTATGATGCGTAGTTTTTCATATAGCAAATTAGAGGGATGAAGAGGCACAATAAGCTTTATTATTTGAACTCTAATGGCATCAACAATGGAGTTTTGAGGAGAGAGAAGATGAGGAAGACAAAAATGGAGGAGATAATTGCAGGACAAAGGTTGAAGATAAGAGCATCTTTTGAAAATGAAGTCGCAAGCCCCAAAATATCACGACACAATTGCTGAATTGAATTTGAAATAACATGTTTTAAAGTTAAATTTGAAATTCCAAAATATAAGTTACATTTAAATGTGTGTGGAATTCATTTAAATACAATTCCAAATATTGTAAATATCCAAACAAGTGAATTGAGTTAAATACAGAATTTCAAATGAAATGGTTGTATCCAAACAGACCATTAGTTCATTTGAAACTTTTTGTTGTTAGTAATTGTTTCTAAAATTAATAAATGGTAGAAGAACACTTCGTTATGTATGTCAGAATTTGAATTATGATATTGAATTACTGTTTGCGACATTGCGCTGGGTTGCTATGTTGTATCAATTCTCTGATATTGAGCTGGGGTTTTCAATTTCCCTTTTTTGTTGGTTTTATAATTTTTTTTGTAAACATTTCTTTAATCTTGATTTATTGTTGCTAGTTGTTTGCTGGAAATGGGTTTTATTTGTAAAAATGTAGATAATTCCTTGTTTGAATTGAAATATTGAAAATATTTTTCTGGTTTAGATGTGGAAGGAGGAACGGGATGAGCCCTATCTAAACTTACTAGATAGGGTTACTTTACTCCAATTTAAGGGAATGAAGGTTTTTGATAATAACTTGTGGCATAGATTCGCCGAAGTGCTTCAAAAAGAGGTTGGTAGCAAAGATTTTGATGGGAATGTGATCCGTGCCATTTATGGCACCTTTAGGCTATGTTTTTTTTTTATATTTCTATGCTCGTTTTTAGTCGTTTATGTTGTGTTTTTAGGGAATAATGCTTGATTTGTGTGTTTGTGTGTTAGTTTAGAGAAATGCGTGCTTTTAATGGTTTTCTTATTATTTTATTCATTTCTCGGCTATTTCCCTCGCTTCTCCGTTTGTTTGACTTGTTTTGTAGGTGTGTCGAGCTTCCTGGGATTTAATATCATCAAGGAGGGAGCTCAAGTGCATTCAAGGAATTTAACGGAGGCAAGTTAGGGAAGCCAAGCACGCAAGTCAAGCCAATCCAAGAAACAAAGGAAAATGAAGGCTTACAAAGTATCAAAAAGGACCTTTGTGCATTGTTTCGGCCATATCTCGAGTTATACAGATCGGATTGAGGTGATTCAAGTTGGGTTGGAAACTAGACTTAAAGATCTTTCCAATGATAGGTTGCACGACTTCATACAATTCCTAGATCGTGAGTTACAGCCTTCCAAAGTTTGCCCTGCAAATCTGCCGCAACCTATTTCTGCCGATTTTGGGCAGTAACTCTCCGCGGGATGGACGCGGGCTCCCCGCGGGCGCGGGCCTTGGCCCCGAGGGCGCGGGCTTTGGCCGCGAGCATGGCTTCCGGGGTGTCCGCGGGCGCGGCCGATTTCTCCGAGGGCGCAGGCTTTTGGGTCTTTTTACGATTTTAAGCTTCTTTTCTCCTTTTGTTTATAGATTGTTTTTGGGGGGTTTTTATTATCATTCATTCACATAATTCTTAGTCTTAGAATAGTTTTCTCTCTTAGGTTGAGAGATTCTCTCTCTAGATTAGGAGTAGTTTTAGAGAGAGAAAGTGAAGGATTTCAATGGTGATTGAGAGATTGAAGATACAAGGGTGACAATTGTGTTCAAGATCTTCTCTATTATCAATGAGCATTCTTAACTCTATCTCACCTTAATGCTTTGTTTAATTTCATGTTTGTTTGGATTGATTTTGATGTTTGATGCTTAATTAGTGTAGTTATTCTTGATATATTGTTGATTCTTGATTTCCATAGTTGTTAGTTGATAGATGATGATTCTTGAATAGTTGTTTGGCTAGGAATTGGGTGAAACTTGTATGATTGATTAATTGTGATTAATTTGGGAATTGTTTTGATTGATTGTTGAGATTAAAGTGATTAGTGAAGGTTTGCATGTGTGTAATTCAATTAGGCCTTGAGAATTATGCTAGATTGCATTGTAATTGCTAATGACATGAACAATTGATTTAGGAATTGCAATTATCGATTGGTTTTGATTGTGATTCTCTTAGTTTGTTATTCGTAGTGAAACCTAGATTAACAATTAGGAGATAGCTCTTTGATTCCTATTGATTGCTCTTATCATTAGTCCTCACAACCTTTGATTGGCATGCTCTTCCCAAGTTGTTGCAATTGACATGATTACTTGTTGATCCCCGTTCCTAGTGTTTTATTTCCTTGGTTACTTGTTTTGTTAGTTGTTAGTATTCTCCCTTTACCCTTTGATTTCGACCTAGCTTAGGCGCATAATTGAAAGTGCTTGAACATTACCGTTCCTTTGGGTTCGACCCTTGACTTGCCTATATACTCGTATTTAGGTTTGTTAAGTGTTTATAAATTTAGTTTGACCGAGGGAAGATTAGATAACGACCTAGTTTTCCCCTCGTCAGAATGATTGCTTGAATAGGGGGGTATCGCTCAGATGTGAATATCGTAAAATGGTACTTTTTATTATTTGTTGTACCCAAATCTTAAACACACCAGTATTTGTTCTTGGTACTCAATCTTTTTGTTCTTGGTAGGAAAAATCAAAACGAGATCCAACTGCACGCGAGTCGAAGCTTCTCAATATTTTCAGAATGCCCCCCCCCCCCCCCGTTTCCCAAGAGGGTCGTGTGTCATGAAGCCTCTTAGGGAACAAGTGATGGAACTTCTTGAGGGAACCACATCCACCAGCAGCGGGAGCTGCTCCCGGTTTAAAAAAAGAACGCCTAGGCGTCCAAAACAGAATGCACCCATGTGGAAGTCGAAATTAATTGATGCTCTCGTTTACTTGGTTGCTGAGCATCGCCTCCGTATTGAACTCATGGGTGAAATATGCAGGATGTTCCATGCAGAGATGGTGGATTGTTTTGTGAAACTACCTTCATGCAAACAAATAGAGCAGCTCAAAATTTTGGTGGGCGATTGTAAGCAATATTGTGTTATCTTAGCTAATGAGTATGATGATGATGATGGGTTTTCATCTTTCAGTTGCATGGGGCAGTCACTAACTGGTATAACTGTTTTTGGTTTATTTATTTATTTTGTGCAGGTACTAGACCACTCTCCCGTGAGGAGCAAGACCTCAACCGGACCACTCAGCCTAATCAAAGAAAGTTTTTAGATTAGTTTTTTAATTTGATTATTGAGAAACTATTTTTCAGGAACTTTTTTAATGTAGTATTTTGTAACTTTTTTTTTTATTTATTTTGTGCAGGTGCCTCTGCTCTCCTTACCACTCAGCCGTTTCCATTTTCGCCACCGGCTGATTGCACTCAACCGTTTCCATTTTCGCCACCGGCTGATTGCACTCAGCCTTTTCCATTTTCTTCATCGGCTGATTGCACTCAGCCTTATTGATTGAACTATGTGGGAAAACAAGGTATTTCTTATTTCAATATTTCCTGTTTTTTTGGCTTTATCTATTTCGTACAGATGCATTTATCAAGATGACAAAAATGCTGATGATGCTCAAAATGGTCATACTCACTATGCAACATCTAAACAAGAAAGAATGTTCTTTTCAGTTATATATGTTGTCGCTGCTGTTGCTCTGTGGTTTGTTGGTTGATTAAATGGTTGGTCTTTATGTTGGTTATTAATCTTATTGTGCTGGTTGTTCGGCTGGTATTTTGGTTATCTGATTGGGAATGTGGTTGGTTTTTCGGTTGGATCTAATGACTGCGTTGGGGAGATATGTTTGATGGATGATGATGTAGCTTTGAATATGATTCACACCTTCTCATTTTTTACCCCATTGACCACTGAAAGGGGTCATTGCTCTACTTCCTTCTAGTTCCCCAATTAGGTCCTCCTTCTACTCCTTGTGAGTCCCCAGCCCCCCTTTCTTTGCCTAATGTCCACATGATGAATCGACTTCACCCATGAGTTATGTGCTATGATTGTTGGATTCCATTAGTGGTTTCATTCTTCACCTGGTGATGCCACTATACCTTCCTTAATGGATGGGTTGTTAGCATTGGATCTCAGAGTTTATTTTGGTGATCATGTCGAAAAGCAACATACCATAAAGAAAGGTTTAAGGCATTAATACACCATTAGATATGGAAGCCCTATGTTGAGTTAGATAGGCATTTCACTTATGATAGTAATTTTCTGCAAGGCTAATCAGAATTCCTTAGTTTGATTAAGTTTATCTTACCAATAACAATTTCACCATATCCCTTTATATCCCATTGGAGGTTCTGATGTTTAATTGTCAATGGCATTACAATGTACAACCAGCTAGTTATTTTCGAATTGAATTTGAGTTTTAGTGGTTGTGGAAACGTTTTGAGGGGCTATACTTGAATAACTATTGCATTGTGATTGAATCTTGCTTGTTATGTCTTTTTCTATATGTCTTCTGCCTGTTTGAGTGGATTCTTGTTGACAAAAATATGGGATAATGCAGGCTTATATTGGGAGGTTGCTGGAGGGCGTTACGATGAGGCAAAATTAGCTAAGATGATGCATTGTTGCTTGAATTCTTGTATTGCCGCAAAAGTGGAGGTATTTAACTAGCTTTAGCAGTTTTAAATCCCTTTTAATGTGCTGGGTGGTTTCTTCTAATAACTTGGGATAATTTTTTACTGCTTATTTTGAACAATGCCTTTTAATGTGTTGGGTGGTTTCTTCTAATAACTTGGACTAATGCCTTTTAGATTAGTCAAATATTTGCAGACGGTGAGTACTCTAATCAGTTTATGCGGTTTCTATCCCCCTTTCTTGTTTGAAGCTTTGTGCGTTGTTGAATTCTGATTCCAGGATTATGGTTCTGTTATGCTAGGCATTATTTCGCAAAGATGGAAACATATGCTGGCGTTTGTGCTATAATTTAATGATCTTACATATGTGGCTCTTGAGTCAAGTTTATTATATATTATCATCTCTAGTTTTGAATATGGTTGCTTTCTTCTGAACCGCTCACAAGAGTATAGTGATCATTGATCATTTTTTTAATTTCTTGCTTTAATTTGTGTTAGTGAACTTGAGAGCCATACATTAACTTGAACTTTTCTACAATTATTTGATTTTAAACTCAATAAATTACTCTGGCCATCTAATTTTTTATGAATAATATGATTTTGTTGTTTTTGATATTTTTTTAAGTAGGTGATCATTGTAATATATTCAGTGTATGCTTTTGCTTGGTGTGAAATATCTTTTAAAGTGATTATGTTTTGAGGGTATAATAATACCATCTTACTTGTGTGATCAATCATGTTTGTTTGATCGGTTGCTTAACAAAGATACAATAGAGTGTTTTTACTTATTTGCTATGCGTTCTGTTTGTTGTGTAGTGGGTTAGCTTTTTTTCTTTGAGAAACATAGTGTTTTCTTTAGATTTCTGTTTGTTGAGTGGTGCCTGTTGTTGGGTTTCATCTTCTAGAGTATTAGTATCCTTTTAATTACTATCAAGGTTGTATAACAATTAGCACTGTCAAAACGGTTTGACAGTTCGGTTTCGGTTCGGTTTGAAATCGGTTCGGTATTTAATCGGGTCGGTTTGGAATCGGTTTAATTGTCTCACGGGTCGGTTTTGGTTCGGTTTAAATAGTTATCGGTTCGATTCGGTTTCGGTTTATTCTTAAGCGGTTTTAATTTGGTTCGGGTTGTAAACAGTCCGGGTAGTAAACGGTTCGGTGCAGACGGGTTGCGGTTTGTTGACGGTGCGGTGTAAACGGTTTTTATCCCGGTTCAAACAGTTTCGGGTTGGAAACGGTTTCGGGTTAGAAACAGTTCGGTTCTTTTTTGGTTCAGTTTATAACTGGTTCGGTTCTTTTTTGGTTCAGTTTATAACTGGTTCGGTTCTTTTTCGGTTCAGTTTTTAACTGATTCGGTTCTTTTTCGATTTAGTTTATAACTGGTTCGGTTCTTCGATGGTTTAACCACTTTAACGTTATTCATATCGGTTCCATTTCAAGTTTACTAAATTACGGTTCGGGTCGGTTTCGGTTTCAAAAAGTAAATTGTTTATCGAGTTGTTTGGATTCGGGCAGTTAAATGGTTTTGGTTTGAAATTTGATAGTACTTGCTAACCTTTTGCGTTCACAAGTTTTATATAAAGTCGGCAAGTCGCGAATCATTTCATATTTAGGCATCATATTATAAACAAATTCTCATTGATTTTATAAATACATATTATGTTATGTTTCAAGTTTAGTCATACTGATCTTACTAGTTTATTACGAAGTAGATTATAAGAGTTAGTGTATTAATGTATTATTGTTTTACAATTAGGTTATTATATGCTTCTTATTTAATCATTTAATCTATTTAATTATATTCCCGTTAAAAAAATAATAAAAAATCCATTTAATTATATAAAAAAGATTGTAAACGGTTCGATTTAGAAGCGGTTTGGTTCATAAACGGTTCGGTTTATAACCAGTTCGGTTTACAATCAGTTCGGTTTTTAAATGGTTCGGTGCAAACGGGTAGCAGTTTGCTAACGGTTCGGTGTAAGCGGTTTTTTTTCCAGTTTAAACGGTTTCGGGTTGGAACCGGTTTCGGGTTAGATACGGTTCGGTTCTTTTTCTGTTCGGTTTTCTTTTGGTTCGGTTTGTTGACGGGTTCGGTTCTTATACGGTTTAACATTATTCGGGTCGATTCGGTTTCGGGTTTACTAAAATACGGTTCGGGTCGGTTTTCGGTTTCAAAAAAATCGGTTTTTAATCGGTTCGGTTCTCATTTGGGTCGGTCGGTTTCGGACAGTTAAACGGTTTCGGTTTGAAATTTGACAGCACTAATAACAATATGTTTGCTTTCAGTTGTCCTGAAGGTATACATAATTACTATGTCCTAGGACAACTGAAAGCAAACATATTGTTATACTTTGATACATAAAAATACCTTCTGGAGTATTAGTTATTGTCAAATTGTTCAAATCATCAAATGGTTATTTGCGAATTGAATTATGATATTAAGTTTGTGATATAGGCAGCAACAATGATTTCTACTGAACCACACCCTCTCATAGTCGTGGAAGAGGTTGTGGTAGACTCTCGAATTTGCTATGCTGGAACCTATGTTGCCGCCGCTATTGGAAACTATGCTGCTACTGCTCACTTTGATCCTTAATTGTTTAGAACTTGTGTTTAATTTGTTGTTCAGATTGGACTTTATCGTGTTTGTTGAGATTTATGTTGTAAACAATATTGTGTTTGTTAGACTTGTAGACTTGTTATTTTAGTATTGTAACTGTTGTTAGACTTGTGTTTGTTAATGGTTCTGAACTTTTGATTTAGTATCAAAAATAAAAATATTGGAGCATAATTTGGCCCAATGTGTTTTCTCTGTTGAGAAGAAAGTTAGCTTATTTGGTTAAACAGGTCGGTTTCAAGTCAAGGTTTATTGTTGGGTAAGGTTCAAGTCAAGGCTCTTGACCCATTTAGTTAAATGGGTTGAGTTCAGGTCAGGGGTATATGACCCGTTTATTACCGTAGCTCATGACTACAATCTTACGCAAACTTGAATACTCCTACGCTTACCACTACTACAAATATTTTTAGACGTTACTTTTAATGTTTTTATACACTACTTTTAATACTTTAGAAAAAAATAGTCTAATTTGTTTCGCGCGCTTATAAGAATTTAGCTAGTACTACCATGAAAAAACACTCTAGTGACTTATACCGATTAGTGCAAATGCAGGGAGAGTCAAACCGAATATACCTGGATAGGTTCAACCGAGAGATGATCTTCGTCCAAGACCTACATATACCTGGATAGGTTCGTGGATGACAAGTTATTCAACTAGTTCATGAATAATGGGTCATGAATTTAATCAAATAAATAATGGGACATGTAAGCTTTTTTTTTTTTCAATCTTTATTTTATTAAACCAGTCCAAAACACGGACCAGGCCGGTTTGGACCGATTTTCAATTTTTCTATACTTTTTAATAGTTTTTATTATATTAAGAGAAAAAATAAAAAGTAAATATAAGAAAATGACTATTTAATGCCCATTTTGAATGGCTAACATGAAATAATGTATAATATAAAAATATTTGTATCATATTGAACTTAAAACAAAAAAAAACAGAAGAACCAAATGGTTCTACAACTATACAAGTTCTTAAAAAAAACCAGCTCACTGGCTGGGTGTGAACAGAACTTTCGGACGTCGTTCACGAGAGCTTCTCCGAGGACCCCCCGCCTGTGAATAATCCCGACGTTGACGTTGACGTCGAGGAGGAGAAGGAGAAGGTGAAGGAGAAGGAGAAGGAGAAGGAGAAGGAGAAGGATTGTCATCAGGAGCAGGAGAAGGAGAAGGATTGTCATCATGGACTTCATCAACACACATTTTTTTATCCCACAATATAAGCTCCCGCTTATACGACTTGAAATAATCGTGCCCGTTAGAGCCACGATTATCCACAAATCGTATATGATGATCAAATATAGCGAGCTTGTCCCTATGCATGACCGGGTCGAGTTCGTAGCCTCCAAATTGTTTTGTAACAAGATGTGGTTTATGATGAACCACAAAGTTGTTACAAAATATCGGGCCAAGTCGTGTTACGAACCATTTATCTTCTTTCATCTCATCCGGAAGCACCCAATTGGCATAGGGTGTCCAGCAAATTTCTTGTCAATAAAACATCAAATACAACATCAAAACCAAAAAAAATCAATGAATTCATTGGTACAATATTGAGTCACATAATATTGTACCGATGAATTCTGTACATATTGCCCGGGCAAATTCTGTACATTTTGCTTCTAAATTCCGCCCTTGGCAATAACATTATGTACAGAAAATTCAATGAATTCATTTTTATACCGTATTTATATTTTATGTTGATTGAAGTTTGAAACTTTATTACTCTAGAAAGTTCTTCCAAATTTTATGTTATTTTATTTGACCATCTTCTTGGTATATAATATGCTAAAAGTGAATAATGACATGATGCAAAGAATAACATACATATATATAGCTTATAAATGTAGTGCTTTACCACAAATTTCGCCTTGTTTACTATTAAGTACAAAACCCATGAGTATTTTGCCGCAATAATTGTGGGAGCATGCATAGTAAGGCCTTCTGATTTTGTATTATAAGCTGAAGTGTGGATATCTAATGAATGATTATTTCTAGCGATGGAATTATAAGCTGTTGTTTCTGGCTTTTGCGAGTAACTTAACTAACATTTGTGGCCTTCCTTGAACCTTGGATGTGTATAAGACTATTTGTATAAGACTATCTTTATTTATGACCCCATGGCCCATCCGACTATTTGCATAAGGTTGGAATTTATAACTTTGCTTTTGTTCTCTATTGGTGTTTTATCTTCACTCTTTCCTCTTATCAATAATTTTTTTTTATTTGGTTTCTTCTCTACACTCTTTCCTACAAGTACGAAGTATTTCCCAAACATAAAGATAAGGAATTGGTAGAAAAGCCACCCAAGGCTACATGCCTACATTCATATTTTCATTTAAACTTCTTAAATTGTACTCCATTTTTCGGATACTCCTCAAACTTTCCTTTACCCTAAAAAGCATTTTCCATCCCCAACTAGCATTAGTGGGAGCATTATACATGTAAAATTTGCTACTCTTCTCTACAAAGCACAAGTGACTAATATTACACCCATGATGATGGAAAAACTCATACGAACCGTGAGATGAATTTGTTGAAAACCATTTACTTCACGACTCATGTGCATCCTTGCCGTTATCCATCATCCATATGTTGTTTTGCCAAGGCGAAACATCAAAGAAAGCTACCGATCCTCTAAGAAGGAAGATAAATCTGACCAACTTTTCCTTCTCCCCATTTCCATCCTCGGGTAATCTTACAAATGTAAATGCTTCACTACTCAAGTCAAAAGACGCGACATGGGTAGGTCTCCATTACCATGTTCCAATCTACCCAACAAGAAAACCTCGTTCGAGTAATACTTTACTATGAACCCTTCATCTAAGTATATAGTCTTACTAGATACACTCTTAAACGAGCTATTTCATGAAGTTGCAGACTTTGGAGAATTCATGGATAGAAGAATAGGAGGAATTTGAATCTTGAGATATCAAAACTGGAACAAGTGGAAGATGCACTAAATAATTCATAGCTTCATAGATTCTCTATTATGTATTTTAAAATTTGTTGTAGTTTTTTTATAAATATTTGAATTTTACAGTAATATTTGGGCTACAGATTCATAGCAGAATTATATAATTTGTGGTTGGTTTGGGGCGGGGATTAGGTGGGGCTGAGGCGGGGATGGATATCGGTGTGGGGCGAGGATGGTTTTAGGGTTGGACCCGCTGGGGCAGGGATAGGGATAAATTGCAGATGAGCTTTACATGTAATTTTGGAGCATGCACACCCCTTAACCCTCCAAAATTCACATACCAAGATATGGGCGATGGGTGGTGGTTATAGTGTGAAGGGTCCCACACATGAATTTTCATATCAATTTGGACCAAAAGGTCAATGTTGGTTTGTTGATATCTGATTATGTTCTATTGTTCAGTGGCTTGGTATGGGAAATCAGGAGTTTCTGGACTACTTCAGCGGGCTATGTGGAGGCTAAGCGGCTTCACAGCACTCCCAAGGGCAGGGGACAGGAAGGCCTGCTTAGGAAAGTAACAAAAGGCAATGTTTTACCCTGATGAGTTCTAGCTCGTTTGTGGGCTATGTGGAGGCTAAGCGGCTTCACATGCACTTCCAAGGGCAGGGGACAGGAAGGCCTGCTTGGGAAAGCAACAAAAAGGTAATGTTTTACCCTGATGAGTTCTTGGCTTATTGGGACATAAAGGCATGTTTGGTAAAGCAACAGAAAAGCACTGCTTGGGACAAGAAGGCCTACTTTGGAAACCAACAAAAAGGTACTACTTCACAAGTACTTCCTATGGCTTCTTTGCTCGGAATGATGACCTTGATGAGTTCAAGAAGCACGGTCCAGGTTTGCTTTCTAATCAAGTCATTAGTTATGATCTCAACACGGCCATGTTGTGCCTCCCATACTCCCACACATGAGTTCGTTGTCCCGAGATCGATTCCTATTGTTGGCCATAGTTCATGTTGTTTTTGTTTTTCACTCATCTTCTTATAAAATATAAATGTAGGTTTGTTGATATCTGATTATGTTCTATTATTCAGTGGCTTTCTATGGGAAACCAGGAGCTTCTGGAATACTTTAGGGGATATGCTGTAGTAAGGGCTAAACACTCTTATGGCCCCAAGGGGCATCGTGGATTCAGTGTCTTGATATTTAAGAGCTCGGTTGTGGGCTATGTGGAGGCTAAGCGACTTCACATGCACTTCCAAGGGCAGGGGATAGGAAGGCCTGCTTGGGAAAACAACAAAAAGGCAATGTTTTACCCTGATGAGTTCTTGGCTTCTTGGGACATAAAGGCCTTATAGGACTATAAAATATAAATGTTGGTTTGTTGATATCTGATTATTTTCTGTTATTCAGTGGCTTGGTATGAGAAATCAGGAGCTTTCGGACTACTTCAGTGGGCTATGTGGAGGCTAAGCGGCTTCACATGCACACCAAGGACAGGGGACAGGATACTACCCCTGTAAAGTCAACGCCACCATTTAAAATCAAAAATCAATTCAAAACCTCAGATCTTCCATTAATGGCAACCTCACACCACAAAACAAAACATCTTGTGATTCAACATAAAACTATTACTCGTACATTACAATAATATGCATTTTCAAATTAAATCATCAAAATCGAACTAAAGCACTGTTTATGATTGAACAGATGACAAACCTGGAAGTTTCTGGAGAGGAAAGCAGAAATGAGTGTTGGAGAGTAAACGGTGAGAAGATGATATTGGAAGCGGTGGAGTTGAGAGAGCGCCACGTGTCGTACATAGCTTCATTCTTCTCACTCCTTCACTTCTTCCTCCTCCTTCAAATCACTAGCTAAGCTGAGAAAGTTACAGAAAATTAGGTGCAAAATTGAAGAAATTAGGGTTTTTGTTGAATTTCAAATCAATTTTCTGTTGAAATGAAATGTTGGACTGTTAGGCCACGAGATGTGTGATTTATACACGAGATGATAAAAGGGGGGAATGTAATGGGCTAGGTTAGTTGGTTTAGATGGGACCAAAAATTGGGCTAGGTGATTCCTTAGGAAGAATTCGGTCCAACTATCTGTTTGACTGTTTTCAAAATAACTTCTTAAATCGCCAAAACAATGCACCGTGTTTTGTCTTCCTTGGAAGAATTCGGTCCAAGTTTATTGGCTTCTTAAATTGCCAAAATAAGGCACCGTGTTTTGTCTTCCTAAGGAAGAATACGGTCCAAGTTAATTGACTTCTTAAAGCGCCAAATCAAGGCACCGTGTTTTGTCTTCCTAAGGAAGAATACGGTCCAAGTTAATTGACTTCTTAAATCGCTAAATCAAGGCGCCGTGTTTTGTCTTCCTTGGTTCTACAGACAAAACACGGTGCCTTGTTTTGGCGATTTAAGAAGTCAATTAACTTGGACAGTATTCTTCCTTAGGAAGACAAAACACGGTGGCTTATTTTGGCGACTTAAGAAGTCAATTATCTTGGACCGAATTCTTCCTTAGGTAGACAGATTTATTTTGAAAATCACCAAAATAAGGCACCGTGTTTTGTCTTCCTAAGGAAGAATACGGTTCAAGTTAATTGACTTCTTAAATTGCCAAAATAAGGTATAGTGTTTTGTCTTCCTTAGGAAGGATACGGTCCAAGTTAATTGACTTCTTAAATCGCCAAAGCAAGGCACCGTGTTTTGTCTTTAGAACCAGTTCGTTCTTTGATCTTGTTGTGCAAGCTTCTCTCTCACGCCGGAGAATTTTGGTCAAACTCCTTCATAATCCGGTGTAAGGTAGTAAATTACAACATTTTTCAAAAAAATAGGTAGTCAATTACAACATATTTTTTAATAGGTAGTTTCTCGCAAATTCTGGACTATAATAGGTAGTTTTTCATATATATATATATTAAAAATTAATTAAAGCATAATTAAGATTCAAGATATTAAGGGCTTGTTCTGATTGACTGAAATGAGCTGAACTGAACTGAACTTATTGGATCTGAACTGAACTGAATATTATATGAGAGAAGGAAATTAAAAACTGAACTAAACTAAAAATAATCTGAAGAGAACATACCCTGATTGTCAAATTCCTATTTTGACAAATATGTCTTGTCAAAATTATATATATTCCGTAACTACATATTGAGAAACAACAAAGAGAAGCTACGATTTGGTGCTTTTGCTTCTTGGGCTTCTTGAAAAAGCTACGGAGTAAATGTTTTCTAATTCGTGAATTTCCCTCATTTGGCCTAGCTTCTATTTTAAAAATTGAGAAACAGTTAACACTACACTACGTCACTACCTAAGAAACAAGGGGAAAATGTATTTTTTGGATATCCTTGTGATTTTTTGAGCTTGTTCACACTTCACAAGTTCACATTGTATTGGCTCAATGGAATCCTAATTATGTATGGCACGAAATAATTGAGTTTATGTATAGAAGATTAAGACACTTTCAAACCAAATGCTAACCATTTTTTTTTTTTTTTTTTTTTTTGGGTATAAAGTACAAATGTTGTTTACATATGAAGTATTCCACATTGAAGCCGAAGTTGAAAGCTAAGAGAAGCCGAAGTTGAAAGCTTTGCAATGTCGGTCAAGAGACAGTGACACCAGCTACATACCAAACACCGGCAAATAATACTCCCTCCGTCCCCAATTGATAGTTACTTTTACTAAAAAATCACGGGAATTAAGGAGAAATAAAGAAAGTACATTGAAAAAGTAAATTTACATTGGGTATGCAAAAAAATAGAGAGATAGAAAGTAATTAAAGTACATGGGAAAGTTAAAGTTGCACAAATATTTTTGCAAATGTTAGAGAATTTTGGTAAAAAAATAATATTAATGGTACTTGAAAAAAGCAAATGTTACTAACATTTCAAGTCACTAAAAATGACAAAAGTGGCTATCAATCGGGGAAAGAGGGAGTATCTGATAAAAATACCGAGCTTTTATCCTGGAGGCAGGCGCTCATAAGATGTTGTAGACTTGTAGTTAGCCTTGTACTCTTGTAGTAGTAGATAGTCCAAAACATAATTGTTCAAAATTTAACTAGAAAATGGCACACATTTGGAATCCAAATGAAATGTTTACATAGATTCTCAGTATATACCACAAAAGAACAAAACAAACTAGACAAAAAAAAAAGTCATGAAATTAACACTAGTAATAGTAAATTAAGTATAAAATAAAGTTCACATGCATGTAAGTAAATTGCATATAACAATTTCCAAAATCCACAACTTGATCATCATCAACCCCAACAAGAGAACAGAAATCAACCTAATCTGCAACGGTCATAAGTCACACAGTACATGCATCCAATAAGCAAATAACCAAATTTAATCTTACTTTATCTTCATAAATTAGAATCAAAACCAAGAATTACCATCTATAAATACCCCTTAACTTATATCACCAAATTTCACAATTTAACATACAAAACAAGTTGTATTTCATTTTTACCCATCATAATGGCAATAACCTTGATTAGCAAAAATAATCATAATGTTTTAGTTTTTGCTATAATTTTCGGTTTAATTGGAGCATATTATGGAAACATTAAGGTAGGAAATGGGCAATGCAATGGTGATTTGCAAGGGCTTATAACACAATGTGCAATATTTGTTCAAAAACCAGGTCCACCAATGGATCCATCTTCAGCATGTTGTAATGTGTTAAAAAATATTGATGTTGCATGCATGTGTACGCATATTACTTCACAGGTTGAGCAGCTCATTAGCATGCCTAAAGCTATGCACTGTCTTCAGAGTTGTGGCAAAACCATGGCTCACGGCTCCAAGTGCGGAAGTAAGTTTTAATTCACGTACTTTACCTCTGTTCAGATTTAGCTGTCATCTTACGTACTAGTTTCATATTATATTATCAATTTGATAATTGGTTTTGAACATAAGTTTTGTTTATTTATAACACGTGGTAACTTACTTCTGATTTAGCCGTCACGTCACTAGTTTATACGTACGTGCTAATTAATGTTTTTTTTTTTTGGCTTGTTTTTGGCAGGTTATACAGTTCCATAAGCATGAAATGAAGAGCATCTGATTCATCTTTGACATTTTGCTGTTGTAGCATCTTTCCATATGTTTTAGGCTTGTTATGGTAAATTTAACTAGTTTGTCGCAAGTTTGAGTAGTTACCCTAGTTAATTTTTCTTAGTATTTTGGAATTTTCTTTTAACCCTTTAGGTGTTAGTGTAATTAGTTTGTCGCTTCATATGTATGAACTTCAATTATCTCAGGTGTTATTGAGTTGGTTTTTATTACATCTTCAACGTCATTTCCCAAAATGCATATTAATTCTCCTTTGCACGTTAAACAAAATGAGTACTTAAACTGTGTGATGATAAGGGATACAATAGGTGCAGTGGTTTGATTAGGCTAATCCGGATCAACGGGTGTCTTAAATCTCTTAACAATGAATTTTCAGATGAGGGTGGTTTAGTAATAGCTGGTAAGATCATCTTAAGTTTGAATTTGGCTACATTGCCATGTGAGAAACGTTCATGCCTAAATTTGGACGATACAAGTCGCTATTGTAAGTGTACTTAAAAGAAGATACAGCAGAATGTGCTATGACCAAATTGCCTGCACCTGACTGAAGAGCTCACACAGGCCAAGAGTGCACGGCATTACAAACGAACCACGTCATATTTGACAAATAAGAGCCTGGATTAAGAATCTGAAAACCATGTTCAATTCAACAATCTTAGATACATAATTCAAACAATAAACCTAGACACTATACATAAGCCAGGTTGCTAATGAAGTATGAAATATGAGTTTTCCACCAGCAATGCCAGAAGGAATATGATCTTGAAGCTGAACATTGAGGTAATATCATTGTACAGATCTGGAATAATGAGCTAGGAAGTTTGTAGGCGTTTATAGTTCTCTATCAAGGTAAAAGAACGAATAGCATGCCGCAAATTTAAGAAATGCAATCAGAGCAGGGTCTAATGAGAGCACTTTCAAGTTGAATTTGGGTTACTTGGCAGTATGAGGCGATCTTGGCCTTCCACTAGCTTTGCAGATCTAATGATATCGCCAGTTTTGATTTGAGGAAGAATATCTCGCCCCACTATTGTGTAACTACACCATGATATACCGGTGACGAAAAAAATCAAAATCATATGAGAATGTTGAATGTAAAATAGTGATATAAAAGAAAAATACTAGAGTACAATAAAGCGTTAAAGACATACCCAAACACAGAGAATTGACCTTCATCAAATGACAGTCCTCCTAAGCCAGCCTGAAAAAGTGAAAGGGTCATAACGTATTCACATTATCATATTCTCTGTACCACTTAAATGATTATCGAATAATAATAGGTTATATATCCAAGAGGACACAAGGAAAATTCCTATCAAAAGAGCTAAAGAAAATTCCTACACTATATTACTTGGAAAAAGTTCCCTACTTTGGGTATATGCTAGTATGCTACCACCAAAACTACTTGGTGATGTATACACAGCGCCCTCTAATAAAGCACCTAAATTCAACCTACTCCACCTCCAACCCCCTTCCCTGAATGAGCTTTGAGCATGAGGCCTCAAGTTCTAGAGTGGAAGCTCTAACCAACTGAGCTCCCCTCACATGGTTGAAGATCGAATCTTACAATGGGAACAAAAGAACTTTTTTCAAATGCTGAGTGGTAATTTTGGGTCAGCAATGTGTCGTAGAAATCACCAATAGAATAGAAGTATGATATATTTTCTCAGCCTTATTGGAAACAAAAATGCTATCTTGAGCAAAATAGAAAGATGCTCTGCTAATTTAAGATAATGCCCACTTTTGTTTAGAAAACTACTGTGAGTCCTGTGACATTATTACTTGCATTATTAACTGTTCCAAATTAACATTAAACAGGAATTATTGGAATACTGGTAGCCATCATTTAGTAATACAGGCTATACAGCAGTGTAAAAATAAGGTAAGTTCAACAAGGTTGGGGTAGACTTACATTTCTCTTGTCATACAAATAAAAGAAAAACTGATTCGGCGATGAGTATTCCTCAGAAGAATCACTGTGAGCCATAACCACCGCTCCATAAACAGATAATGGCAAAACTGGCAGCTCACCATCCTGAAATGCAAAGAGAGATTATACATTGCAAAATGACATCAGCAGGCTTGGCAAGTTCTCAGATGGGAATGAAAATGAACACCAACCTGTACACTCAAAGTTGTCTTGTAGAGCGGCTCAAATTGCCCAGATGGCATTAATTCTAGAGGAACACTATAACCTTTGTTTGCGTCAAGTTTGTTGTCAGAGAGAACAGCTTGAGTGGTGCAATTTAGCTTTGTACCATCATATGTTCCATCCATTACCTGATAATTTTGTGTAAGTATGCCATTTTATACAAAAGAGTTAATCAACATAACTTGATCTTGTATAGAATGAAGAAAAGTTGGCAACCTCTTGATTCATTAACACACTTGATTGTTATTAGTTTGCCACATAATTTCATAAGGAAATCATTGGTATTTTAATGACAGCAATATAATTATTATACATGTGGCCATTGCTTAATAGTTAATTGCTCATCAAGGGTTAGCCAATGCAGTCTATGATACATATAAACCATTTGAGCCATTCAAAGAACAAAGAGCATAAGTAATCAAAACCACACTATTTCACAAGATCAAAATGTTCTTCCACCTCACAATCCCATGTAATTTCTTCAGGTAGAAAACTCAGTTTTCAGCAAATCAAGCATCTCACCAGCCTTTTTCAAAATACTCAGGGGCTCAGAGCCATGCTAACATTAACCCAAATAACCCTTTCCTAGGCAACCTCCAGGACCAAGCTCTCTTCAAGTAAACCTTGATGCTTCTCTCTGTCAGAACTTTCACTATGTAGGTATGGTGAAGTGTACAGAAAGTCAGCGGACCATTGGATACATAGTTTCCAGAGGGAATCCAGATTTCTCAGTGCTGAGTTGGAAGAACTCCTGTGCCTAAGTGCAGTAATTTTAAACGATGGTGCAGTGCTATCCATGCTTCAAATTGTAAAAACTTGGTGGAATAAAAAAAATGACTAATTAGATTGGTGGAGCCACAAAGGTATCCAAAATAAAAATCCTTTGCAAATCTTGGTTACCAAATTGGAAATATACAAATATAGGGCACAAAAGTAAAATTTAGCCTAACATCAAGAACCTTAACTGGAACTTCTTCCAAAATTAATTCCACCTAAATTTCTCTAACTTTTAGGTGACCTACTTTCCTCCAGAAAATGTAAAATTAATTTGTGTGCATACATATAAGTGATGTCATAATGAGACTTGAACACTGAGAATCCATTTCTCAAATTAATGATTTTAAACAGATGATGAACTCAATGTGCATAACAAAATTGAAATTTATCAAGGAAAAGTTTTGTTTAAGTACCTTACCAATTTAGCGAAATTCCCAGCAGTCAATGGTGCCGAATATCCATCTATTACAACCTGAATGCATGCAATATTGATAAGCTAAGTATGATAGTAACAAAAAGAAACAACTCACAAGCAAAGAATTTATTTACATGGCATAGAAGTGAAATTCTCAACTATTCAAATTGAAATCCTACGGTTCCTAATTCAACTATAAGCATTCTTTTTAGTACTTATGTGCAGGTGCTACATGATCTGTGCATGATATGTCCATATGATTATAGCCCCATAAAAAGAGGCAGATAATTATACAGAAGGCATTATAAATCGGATCCCTCAGAGAGCACCTGGAGTTTCAAACTTTAATAGATGCTTTCACCCTATATAAGTTTATAGTTCCTTTCACTGATCGAAGAATTGTGGGTTTCAAGAAGCTCAAAGGAAACAGTTTGAAGTGTACTGAATGGTAGATCAATTGTCTGGGTTTTAGGCGCAAACAAGTCCAAAAATGTTAAATGAGCAGAATACACGAATTAAACTAGATAATCAGGTTGAATTATTGGATTCTTATTAGTGCTTGCTTTACAATAGAGATTTATTACAGAATTAGTACCTGAATGGTGGCTGTATTTTTGGCTTCACCTCCAGCTTGAGGAGTAAACGTAGAACCATCACCTTTTTCAATAACAAATTCAACTGTTCCTCGCCCATTTAGCCTAAAGACCAAATATATCCAAGCACAGGTTTAATACAGAAGAGATCATAAAAGGCCAACTTTATATCCATTGCTTCAAAAGCAGCAGATCAAATTTAATTGTCACAAAATGAGTTCATTAATTAATTATCAGGAGCACTAATCAATAAAAATTCTTCCTCTTTCCTTCCACCAACAATGAAAAGAGCAAAAAGCTGACAAAAAGAAAACATGCCTTGGATACTGTGAGTATTGCTGAGGTAATAAAAACGATATTCCTGGAGCCTGTTGCAATCGAAACATGTTAAATTTATTTTTGCCATCTAGTTGAAGCCTCCCCATGGAAGCATAGAAATTACAGCTAATAATCAACTAAATTCAGAAGAAATATATAATACAGTCATTTTATGTGAAGGTGAGTACAGCAAAGAAAGCATGATGAGACCTCGCTCACTAAAGGCTATGGCATGCTTTTAATAGCATCTGTTGCACAATGAAACTACAAAGGTCAGTACTAGAACCCAAGCAGTGAAAAAGGTAACAACTAGCGGAAGAGCTTCTTTGAATCTTAAAAGCTTTTGATCTTGAAGCATTCGGAATTATAATATTGGATATTATGATTAATTTGAATTGCAATTTTCCAAGGGGCCAAGAAACAGAATAGAACAGAAGCTGTTTCTAGCTATATCATCTAATCATAAGCTTAGATCTCTACATATCTCAGCAAATTAAATAGACCCCTGTGATTTCTCTCATGAACCTAGGATGACTAAGTTTTTGGAATGCACTCAAGAGTATATAGCAGCTTTATTTACAGAAGTGACCTTTCAGTCAAACACTGTTATTTCTCACTTTCAAAGTTCTATGATTATATGAAAGAGCAAATGAGAAAACTTAAAAATGCATTCTCAGATGTAAAAAACTACTATATCATTATGTCACTCATTTGCTTAAATTTCATTTATATATAATAGAATAGTTATCAATATTCAATGATACCTGTAGCAGCTCCAATTCTGCAACTGTATCCAATGAAGATGCAAGGCCCACTGATACTCTATCAGCATCCTTTTCTTTTATGCAATCGAGAAGTGATCGCAAGCCACCCTACAAGAAAAAGCTGAAGAAAGTTGTAAAATAGTATTTACATGACATAAACTAGAAGAAGAAGCCAGCTTCAGAGTAATGGCTAGAGCATGGCCGTGCACCCCTGTTTGGACTGTGAGGACAAGAAACACAAATCTCTATTTCAGTGGACAACAAAGAAACAGCCATTCCCTGATGTTGTGCATACTGACCAAACACAACTACTAGCTACTCGATAATTTCATCTTTTGTAGCCACTTTTTAGATAGAAGAAAGTTCTCTTCTCTGTAATCTAGTTTTTCAAGTACTTTAAGTTGCTAAGTCTATTCTCAACACTTGTACACATACTCTTGGAAATTATTAACCTCTTCTTTTGCATCCTCTTTCAAAGGGTTACTATAATTTCTAATCTCTCCCCATTATTGTTAGTGTACATAATTGATTCCTTACATTCTTGTTATTATATAATCTTCTTTCTTTTTTCTTTAAGCGTCACAAGATTCATGTCTAGTAGTTCTTCATATTTAGTAGTGTTTTTACTAGCGATCATGTTTTCTAGGTTGTTTTTCCCCAGTAATCAAGTAATTTTTAGGAGGCAATTCGAAGGGAAAAAGAAGGGGGGGGGGGGGGGGAGATGATATGTGAAAATTGTTTGTGTGGCTGAGGATTGTTTTGTAGAATAGGAAGACTTGTTTCAATGACTTGTTTGTCATAGGTTTGGTCTTTATTACTTGATTAATAATATCCATGATGCAATCCGCGGAGGATTTGAATATATGTTAGGCATCTTCACTTGGCTCGAGGGGGTTAGATCTCATACTAAAATAACAACGATAGTTGGGGTTGATTAGGGTTTCAAGTCACGCTACAGATTTTAATCCATTGGCCCTGGATAGGAATGGGCTAGGTTGTTTCCTTACTTATTCACATTAGTCATGGGTAAGAATGAAGGGTGGTTGTTACAACTTACAAGTCATAGCATGTTAGTGGAGAGCCAATGCCCATAGATCTCTTTTGTTATATTATTTATCCTATTACAATCTCGTTCGTAGCTCTATCAACCAAAAGTGAAAATGACAGCAAAAACTCATACTCTCATAAGATGTATAATCTCTCATACTCTTATAGGTTGATCCAACCCTTCCTTACTTGCCTAATACTAGATAGGAGGCCTGAGATAGGTTTCTATTTCTTAGATAGGAGTGAAGACGAGCCTAATACTAGTTAGGAGGCCCGAGATAGGTTTCTGCTTCTTAGATAGGAGTGAAGACTGAAGACATGCCTATCACTCTCATGATTATAAATTCCCTTGAACACACACACATTTTTTTTCTCATCTTTTAATTTTCCAGGAGCTCAGGATGAGAATGTCAACATAACGTAATTTAAAACTAAAGAAAAAGCATTTAATTGGATTTAATATAGCATACAGACTACAGAGGTGTTATAGCATACCAAATATGCTGCCAAATTATGCTTAAGCAAGCACAAAGGTCAATAGAAACACAGAGCCAGCTTCAAGGTAATAAATAAGAAGAAAGCTGCTTACAAACATTGGAAAACATATCCTCAACATATATGACATACCTTCCCGTCAATCAAAGATGCATACAGAAGAGAACCCTTTTCCTTCGAATCAGCGGGCATACTACCCAAAATTGATTCCTTTTCATCTAGTGCTACCTGGCATGAAAGGTTAACAGGCTAAAAAGATCAAAGACAGTTCTATTTCTTTGACAAAGATGGGATAAATTTAAAGGTAAAGCAAGTATACATACAAAATTAAAAACATACTCAGAATAGAAGCCTAATTTTAATTGATTAAGATGCCGAGAGTTGTTGCAATGGAGAAGCAGAAACATAAACGTACAGTGCACTATGAAGGGAACAAGATATACACATAATGAGGCATAAATATCAGAGACCAAAACTGTATCATGTTATATATCAGAGAATTTTGCATGATGTGACAAATCTTTTCCTACTAGTTCAATGGGGCAATACAAGCACTTAAAGAAATAAATAATTCACATGCATAATTTATTTTTTAACAAGAGTTGAATAGATTAAATACCAAGTGGAAAAAAATCACTGTAATTTGTCATGATAGATGAAGAAATATCATCATATACTTCTTCCGTTTTTATTTAGTTTACGTGTCAACTAAAAAGAAATGGAGGTAGGATAATTCTTATTGAGTTAAACTTCAGTTTTTAAGGACATTTAATTACCTGATGCTACAATAAAGTAAATATATTTAAACTTCAGGCTGAATGAAGAAGGCACAGAGTTTCATCTGTCAAATTGAGTTATGTTATCACTGCTGGCTATTGTATTTATACATTTAATCTTTTGATTAGACCATGGATGCTAGCAAGATGAATAATATATATACATTGACATATACAATTCTACAATTTTAAATCATTTAAGACTTGATCCTGAAAATTTTAGAAAGATATCTAAATACTTCAACCCTAGTTTTACTCAATAGAGGAGGTCATGTTGGAGTACATAAACATCACCAAGTATGGAGTTCAATGAATACTGTTCGATTCAATTAGTATCCAGTGAGAATAAGAGTTGTTCATAAATAAATTACAACATACTCCCTCCGTTTTTAAATACTTGCTCCATTTCTATTTTTTGTGCTATTCATTTGTCCTACTTTGACTAATGTTTGTGATTTATACATAAGAAAAAATATATTCTTGTGGGTACTTGTTAGAACCATCTCAATGAATAGATTATTAATTTTCAATTGTTAGAATTTATACTTATTGATAATTAAAGATATTAGTGATCAAAGATTAGCATCGGCATGCGTGCCCAAGAGAAATGGAGCAAGTATTTAAAAACGGAGGGAGTAGTAGTTAGCCTCGGTTACAGAAAGCAAAATGCCACTATAGAAAATCAGTTATACTAGTAAGTGAGCTAGCTTGTAATAGCCTGAAATTTAAATATGTAATGCACGTAGTTCATGGATCCATTTAAGACAGATATTGAAGGTTTCTCTCTATTCAATTAAATTTTATTTCCTTCTACACTCTGAAATGAAATTCCAGATTCGAATGTTTGAATTATATCCTTGAGTAAGCCGATACTGACAATAGATCAGTACAGCTGTACAGAGCAGAAATAATCATAATTCTGCTTCATGTAATTATACTGCAGTGCATGTAAAATGTAAATGATACGCTACATAAATATTGTAGCTGCAAGGCATAAGAAAACAAACCTTCAATGCTTTTTTTACATTTCCTTCCATCGTTCCGTATGGTTTTCTTTGAGGGATTCTAAGCAAGTATGAGAGCTCCTCTAGTGATTCCTGGACAAGATAAAAATATTTGACAAAGGGGGGGAGACATGTCAAAGTAAGATAACAAGATAGTTCTCAGAGAACCATGTGAAATAATGTAAAGATCAACCTGTATTGTTTTCATGTTTGAGTTTGCTGGTATTGCCCTTCTTAATGCAAGTTCCCCAGTTCTAGGAACTTTAGTATCTGGAGAATAAAGCACAGCCTTTGCGGGAGGGACAGAGTAACCCCACTCAATAATAGGTAAAGGAGTTGAAATCTGAGCGACGAGAAGAACTGCAGCCAAGGTCCTTTGGAGTCCTTTCAGCCCATTCTTAACCATGGGGGTATAAGATGTACCATGCTGATCTGTTGATTCCTGCATGACTGAAGTTCCATTTATGAATTGGGATAACCACGAAAAGAACTGAACTCATTGTACTATACAAGGTTGATAGGAATCTGTAAAGCATTATATGAAAGATATACAGAACCAGCAAAGTTATATCAAATTATATTATCTTACTCATTCATTCAAACAATTGGCAATTGGCAATTGGCACTGTCTTGCTCAAACAATACATCACATAGTACTAAAAAAACCACCCACAACATGTAATTTCATACTAAATTCTATAAACGGACCAACTAGGCTATATGATAAAAGAACGCGCAACTATGCTAATTAACCTTAAATGAACATTGATCATAGCATAATGCACATCATTCTCCCACATATATAATCTAGACAAACATTTGTGTAAGACGGCCTTACCATCATAAGACCACTTTTGTGAGTCGAAGCAAGCATGTAACCCTATCCCTAATTCTAACTCCCCTTAGCCCAACCAACCCATGATCTTATGATGGTAAGAGTCTTATTTAGAAATTTGTATATAATCTAGCAGTCTAGCTAGTACTCTTTTCGTCAACAAATAATCTTCTCGCACTCCATTGAAGGATGGCCAAAAAAACACCTTCTTATCAATTATAAAAGAATGTTCACCACTAAATCCATGTAAAATAGAATCCTATACTTACTCTCTTACTCTCATACTCTTATCTCACTATACTTAATTCATCAATTTGCGTCTCCAAACCTAACAAAACGATTATTAAGATAAAAGAAAACAACACATCATACTCCCAATTGCATAACTCAATAGTGCACATCATGCTTCGGATGAATTTGTGCAGTAAACAACATTAACAAATTGAAAATAAGATATACAAATGAGAATTGAATGTACATTGACAAATTGAAGTAAAAAAAAAAGGGATTATCAGAAAGAACCAACCTTTAAGGAGTAATGGGTAGTTACGCGTCGAACAGTGGAAAGCTGGATTGTTTGAATTCGAGGGAAGAGGAAATGGCGGTGAAGGGGAGAAGTGAATTGGGAATTCATTGAAATTTTGGGAGATGAAGAGAGGAAGATTGGAGAAGATGATAATTGGGACGCCATTGAAGAACTGAGTTGGGGGAAGAAGAGGAGGGATAATGGCGCGTTACCTATAGCCTCATCTACTCAACGTTATCTCATCATCAACTCATCCGGCTTGGGTTACTTCTTACTTGTTTGGGTATTCATTTTTTATAATTTTTGTTCATTCCATCTCGAAGCCAAAAATATAACTCCGATAATTACTTATTACTCCCTCTGTTTTTAAATAGTCGTTTTATTTCTATTTTTTGCACTATTTATTTATTTATCTTAGTTTGACTAATGTTTGTGATTTATACATAAAGAAAAAAATATAGTCTTTTGGGTACTTGTTGGAATGATCTCAATAAATAGATTATTAATTTTCAATTGTTAGAATTTATACTTATTGATAATTAAAGATATTAGTGATCAAAGATTAGCATCGGCATGCGTGTCCAACAGAAATGGAGCAGGTATTTAAAAATGGAGGGAGTACGTGTAAAAATAGACATTATTTGTGAGACATAAAAAAATTAGATATTAGATATTACTCTGTATTATTTTGACAATCAATCTAGTATAGATTGCGTATAATTTGATAATACACTTTTGATTTTGTGGATTCTATAGAGTATCCATGCTAATGCACGATATATATCTTTGGTGAAAAAAATGGTAGATATTGGAGAAGTTAGAGAGAATGGATGGTTATTGCCGGTGGTAGACCTGTACAAAACTATCCGAGAATCCGAAAATCCGATAATCAGATTTGTAACCGGTCCAAATTTTTGGATATCCGATCCGAGTTTTCATTTCGGATCGGACATCCGATCCGAAAAAGCAGATATCGGATGCGGATTTGGATATTAATTTTCAAAATTTTGGATATCCGATATCCAAAAGATATCCGAAATATAAAGCCTAAAATAGTGAAATATATATAATTTTTTTAATTGTTCATATAAAAGTAACCCTGTATTTTTAACTTATTATATTATTCTTAATATATTTTGAAAATATTTATTACAAAATGACTACTAATTTGTTAAAATATACTTCCTCTGTTCTTTTTTACTTGACGTGTTTCTTTTATCACGCTTGACAATACAAAACTTTAGCGATCAATAATCTTAATTTTCCGTAAGTAAAAATTATAAAAGTTGTATATTATGATAGTATTTATTGAGACAAATTCAAAAAGATCCCACATGAATATATTTTTCCTTAGATATCATTCACAAAATACGGTCAAAAGAGAGGTAGTGAATAGTGTAAAAGTCAAAGCGGATCAAGTAAAAGAGAACGGAGGAAGTATTGTACAACTTAGTGATAAAAAAAAGGTAAAATTAGTGAAATTTAGAAAGTAATCATAACAATTTTACTTAATATTGGATAATGGATATCCGAAGCACCCGATTCGAAAATTTTGGATATTCGAGTGTTCAGATATCCGTTACGAAATGTGTGACCCAAAATCACATTTCGGATCAGATATCCGATCCGTGAACAGGCCTATAGGGTGGTTATTATTTAATTTTTTGTAAAGAAAATTGTTTAGGGTAAAAATACCCTAGACACGTGGACCAATGAGAGGAAGCCACGTGTCGAGCTCAGGATGGCCCACGTGGCTTAACATCCTCTTGACACTTGGCGCCCTCAGATACACTTCTGAAATGACGGCCTTTAAGGGCCCAAATCCCTAGAAGCGTCGTTTTACGGCGCAGCCCACTGAAAGTTAGGTCAAGTGACCTAGATAGGGGCACACTCTCCAAGGGCCCTATAAATAGGGAGATATTTCCCCACTTTGGGACACATTGAATCATTGATTACACCTGCATTCTCTCACATAAGAGAAAGACCTGAGCTTGGAATCCGAGCAGATACCCACCTAAATTTCCGTTCTCTTTATTCCCTTTCAAGTTACTAACTTGATCGCTGGAGGCGGAGCTCCACCCACCCGGAGTCTCCGTTATTTTGCAGGTACAGCCTAGCCGGATCAGACTTCGTGACGTAACTCTCCCAAGGGACAAAAACACCCAAAACATTTGGCGCCGTCTGTGGGGAGAGTACCTCGAAGATGGTTTAAGAGTCTGTACCCCTTAACCGTCTGGGCGATGACCCAGAAGTCTTTACAGACCAGGAGGATGAAGATCCCCAGGTCGAAACCTTTACAGCCGATGACGATTCTCTCAGAATCAAGCACATCCGGCCCAGAGAGACTCTAGAGCGGGGTGCCTCCCAGGCGGGTGCAAGTCGACCCCCTGGGCAGCCGGAAGGGGAAACCCATACGGCCTCAGGATCAGCACCTGTCACCCGAGACGAACTCATGAGGTTCATGACAAGTTTCAAGGGTGAAATTAAAGAGCTGATCACCCAGAGCCGGGCTGGCCCAAGTAGAGGTCAGTCGGCCAAGAAGGCTCCTCTGGAAAAGGGGAAGTTAGTTAAAGATCGGCAGCCAACTCCCCATCCAAAGGAGAAGGCAGCCGGGACCATTGATTGGTCCAAGATTCTTCTTCCTAAGAGGAATACTAATAACACCCGCCGGACTCAACAGCCGGTGGGAAGTAAAAAATCATCTCTTGATGCCCGGGAGATTATCAACCGAAAGAGAAATCAACAGTTGTCTTAATCGGCTTCTACGTCGAATTTTCCAGACAGCTTTAACAATACTTATGCGGGGAATGCACCTTCCTTGCATGAGAGTCAGACAGGCGGTAATACCGTCCACTCTGGCCCTCAGATGATCGGGGCTGCACCATATGTACCTACTCAGGTCTATGGTCAGTACCCGCCTTACTATATGCAGCCGGCTCTTTTCGGAGGTCAGGCGGCATATCACAATGTCCAGCCACTGGACTGGCAGCTTCGTCTGCTCCGCTTGGGTGAACAACCTTTTGCGTTCACCCGGGAGATAACCGAGGCGGCCCAGCCGGCCAAGGTTAAGAATGTATTGGTTGGTACCTATGATGGTACCACCAATCCGGAGGACCACCTCATGGCTTACACCAACCTCATGTACTTGCAGGGGTTGGATGATGCCACTTGGTGTCGTTGCTTCCCGGCTACATTGAAGGGCATTGCCCAACAATGGTTTGGTAATCTGCCAGGCGGGTCCATCGATAGTTTTAGGAAGCTTGCTTTCCTATTTGCTTCCAACTTCTCAATGAACATCCCTGCTAAGAAAACAAGCTTGGACTTGAGCACCATTAAGCAAGGGGGGAGAGAAGGGTTGCGCTCCTACGTCAAGCGGTTCAATCTGATTAGAATTCAGATTCAAGGACTGTCTGATGAGGTAGCTTTTACAGACTTTTTCAAAGGTCTGAGAGACGGGTCGACTTTTAAGTTCGACCTAGTCAGAAAAGGGGCTTTTACCTTACAGGCGGCTCTAAGAGAGGCGGAAAGCTACATTCAAGCTACTGACCTCTGCTCGCCTGGTAACCAGTCGGACTCCAAGAGGTCCGACAAGCAGAAAGACAGCCGGCCTGCCCAGCCGACCAAAAAGAAAGAAGAGAGCAAGAAGAGAAAAGAAATATGGGCGGTTAGTGATTCTGACCAACCGTCCCAGAAGAAGAAGAAAGAGTTTAAACCGTACGTCCCCAAGTACGAGTTTAACAAGGACAAAAAGTTCCATTCAATCAAGGAACAAAAATAAATTTTGTCAATACCATGAGGAAGTTGGCCATGACACCAACGACTGCTTCAGCCTTCAACGGGCGTTGGACCGTCTGGCTGACAAGGGAATGCTGAAGTCCTACATTTCTAAGTCCCCAGCCGGGGCAAATAAGAAGAATAAGGGCCAGTCCTCTAAGACTACCCCCCAGCCTGCTAGTAGCTCGGATACCGACAAGGAGTCGGTCTACACAGTAGCAGGCGGGTTCTCATGTGGTGGCCCTACCATCCGGGGCACCAAGAGCTATCTTCGAAAGATGGACAAAGATGATGATGGGCAGGCGTCTGCAAGCTCCTTCTTCCCGGATGTTCTGATCACCGAGAAGGATAGGGGCAGTGTTCGCCGCCCACATGATGACCCGGTCGTCATTGAATGTAAGGTTGCCAACCAACTGGTTGGACGGATCCTTATTGACACCGGCAGCTCATCAGACATCATCAGTCTTCGGTGCTTGCAAAAGCTGAAATACAATGACAGCAGCTTGCATCCGGTTACCCACCCCTTAGTTGGCTTTGGGGGTGGAATGGTTTACCCAGTCGGAAGGGTTGATCTACCCATCCGGCAAGGTGAGAAAGGAAAAGGGCGACACCTGGTCGTCAAGTTTTTGGTCGTTGAGGAGTTGACCGCCTACAACATTATCTTGGGCCGGCCAACCCTCAACGAATCCAAGGCTGTAATCATCCCTTCCCTCATGCTCATCAAGTATGAAGGGAATGACGGCTCTGTTGGTTCCTTGAATGGGGATCAGAAGACGGCCCGGGAGTGCTATCTCTCAGCCGTCAAAGATACCGTGGCCCAAGACGGGCAAGAACCAATAGACCTTGACAATGTCAAGGATGCTGATCCAGTACCAGCCCCACCAGCAGCCGGGAAGAAAAGAAAGGCACCTATGCTGGTGGAGGTTAAGAAAGAGAAAAAATAGCAATCACTGACCGGTGAACGGTCATATGAGCTCCGTCCCCAACCGGCTGGTGAACATATTGATATACCTCTGGACGACAGCCGTCCGGAGCGTACCGTGAAGGTTGGGACGGTTGCTTTTGCAAAGTTGGGTGCAGACTTGCACCTTCTGCTGAATGAATTCAAAGACATTTTTGCCTTTGAAGTGGAGGAGATGCCAGGCGTCAGCCCGGATCTTGTTGTCCACAAACTCGCCGTGGACCCTAAAAAGAAGCCCATCCGGCAAAAGAAAAGAAATCACGGCGAGGAGAGAAGTCAGGCGGTAGCTGCCGAAGTTAAAAAGCTGTTGGATGCTGGGTTCATTCGGCCATGTAATTTCCTCAACTGGGTGGCGAATGTTGTGCTTGTAAAGAAGTCGAATGGTACCTGGCGTATGTGTGTTGATTACACAGATCTCAACAAGGCATGTCCCAAGGATAGTTATCCGCTTCCTAAGATCGACATTCTGGTCGATTCGACAGCCGGGCATGCCTTGATGAGCTTTATGGATGCCTACTCCGGCTTCCATCAGATACCCCTGTGGAAGAAAGATCAAGAAAAGACGGCCTTCGTCACTGATCAGGGGCTATTCTGTTACACTGTGATGCCGTTTGGCTTGAAAAATGCGTCGGCTACGTTCCAACGGATGATTAATACGGTCTTTATTAATCAAATTGGGAGGAATGTAGAGGCATACATTGATGACATGATAGTCAAATCCAAGCAGCAGGCGGATCACCTTGCTGATCTCTGAGAAACCTTCACCACACTCAGGCGGCATAAGGTTATGTTAAATCCTAAGAAATGCGTCTTTGGTGTTGAGTCTGGGAAGTTTCTCGGATTCCTGATTGATCAAAGGGGGATAGAGGCTAACCCTGAGAAGATACAGGCGGTGATTGACATGAAGTCACCCCGCACTGTCAAGGAAGCACAGAGACTAACCGGTTGTCTGGCCGCCTTGGGGAGATTCCTCAGCCGGTCAGGTGACAAATGTCTTTACTTCTTCCAAGCAATCAGGAAGAAGACCAGATTTGAATGGGGGGATGATGCTGAGGCGGCCTTTCAACGGCTGAAAGAACACTTGAACTCTTTGCCAAGGCTTGTTAGCCCACTTCCTAGAGAGGTGTTATACATGTACCTAGTCGTTTCAGATCATGCCCTCAGTGTCGTTCTCTTTGCTGAGAGAGACGGTGTTCAGCTTCCGGTCTATTTCATTAGCCATGTTCTAAAAAATGCTGAGCTCCAGTACCCCATGGTAGAAAAATTTGGCCTTGCCCTGTATATGGATTTCAAGAAATTAAAACCTTATTTTCTGGCTCACCCGGTTGTAATCTACACCGACCAGCCCCTCAAGTGGCCAATGTCTACTTTGGAGTCATCCGGTAGAATGTTGAAATGGGCTATTGAAATGCAAAGTCTTGAAATCACTTTTGAACCTAGAAAGGCAGTGAAAGGTCAGGCGTTTGCCGACTTCATTGTTGAAATGACTCGACCGGTGCAACCGGATAACGTTGACCAAGTTTGGAAAGTGTATGTAGACGGAAGCTCAACGAAGAACGGCTGCGGTGCAGGAATTATATATGAGTCCCCTGAGGGGGACAAATTTGAATATGCACTACGGTTTAAGTTTCAAGCCTCAAACAATGAGGCGGAATATGAAGCCCTGCTAGTCGGAATCCGCATGTGTAAGGCAGCAGGGGCAACTAAAATTGACGCCTATTTTGATTCTCAATTGGTCGTCAGCCAGTATGAGGGAACATATGAGGCAACTCATCCGGCTATGATCAAATATCTTCAGGCAGTCAAAGAAGAGGCTGGGGCACTTGAGGAATTCCGTCTGAATCAAGTGCCTAGGTCAGATAACAACCAGGCGGATGCGTTGTCCAAATTGGCTTCATCCGCCTGCTGTGATACTCTTCGGTCGGTCTTTTGGGAAGTTCTTGAAAAGAGAAGCATATATGAAGAGCCCATTGGAATCTTAGACCGAAGCTCTACCTGGATGGATGGCATCCGGGCATATTTAGCAGACGGCAAGCTTCCTGATTCACCACAGGAGGCAGCCGTCATGAAAAAGCGAGCAGCAAACTTCGAGTTGAGAAACGGAGAACTCTTCAAGGCGGGTTTCCTCAAACCTCTATTGAAGTGTGTTACCCCAGAAAAGGGGAAAGAAGTTCTTGAAGAATTGCATGCTGGATACTGCGCCTCTCATATAGGCGGCAGGTCCCTAGCCGTCAAAGCCAGGCGGCATTACTTCTGGCCTACTCTTGAAGCAGACGCTAAAGAGTTAGTCAAAAGACGTGACAAGTGCCAAAGGTTTGGCCCTCTTATTCGCTGCCCGGCTACTGATCTGACGGCAATCCACAACCCAGTCCCATTCGCCAAATGGGGCATGGATATCTTAGGACCTTATACGCCTGATCTAGGCGGAAAGCGCTACATTTTGGTGGCTGTGGATTATTTCACCAAATGGGTAGAAGCTGAGCCGGTTAAGAACATCAAGACAAAGGATGTCATCTCTTTCATCTGGAAGAACATCATCACCCGGTTTGGGGTACCTATGTCTATGGTGTTTGATAATGGTCCTCAGTTTGAGACCCCCCAGCTCAAGACTTGGTTGGGAGATCAGGGTATCTCACACTGTTTTGCATCAGTCGGCCGACCCCAAGCAAACGACCAGGTTGAAGCCTTCAACAAACTCATCTCAGACGGCATAAAAAAGAAAATTGAAAGAGCCGGTGGTTTATGGGCAGAAGAGTTAATTCATGTCCTATGGGCCATCCGGACTACTGCTAAAGGGGCAACCGGAGAAACCCCATTTCTTATGGTATACGGTGCTGAAGTCGTCCTGCCCATTGAGCATTACGAGCCGACTCTCAGAGTTATGCTCTATGATGAAGAGGCAAATTGGGAGGCCATGCGGCTGGCATTGGACTCCCTCCCGGAACGCAGGGGCAACGCTGCCCTGCGCCATGACATATACCGTCTGAGAATGACCAGAGCCTATAACAAGAAAGTGCACAAGCGCCCTCTGAAAGTGGATGACTTTGTGTTACGAAAATTGGAGGCAACCGGTAGGGCCAATGAGGCTGGGAAGCTAACCCCTAATTGGGAAGGCCCTTACCGGATCTATGAAGAAGTCAGGAATGGCACATACCGTCTGGAAACCCCAGACGGTCGCCGCTTGCCTAGAACTTGGAATGTAGATAATCTAAAAAAGTACTACTTCTGATAATGTATATTTTTTGTAAACAATAAGTCAATTAATGAAAATTCAGGCTTTGTTTGCAGATTTATTGCGCCATTATTATTGTTCGTCCGCCTGGGCAATGTCCAGACGGACCCTGAGTTTAACTTACTAAGTTTGATACTTAGTTTAGTTGAACATTATAATTGCTTGTCCGCCTGGGTAAAACTTAGACGGGCTCTTTGTTTAATTAATTACGTTCGATACTTGGTGTAAATTATCAATTGCTTATCCGTCTGGGTAATACTCAGACAGATTATTCGTTCAACCAACGAAGTTCTCATAAAACTAGGCACAAAAACGCTTAGTGGCTATACAACCGGTCTCAAACAAGACCAAAGGCCAAAATGGCCGGATGGTAGCTTATTTTATAAAACCGCCTGTCCCAACATGGACAAAGGCGTCCGGCGACACCCCTCCGGGTGCAATCGCCGCAGAGAACAGACTATTTGTCGGTTCTATGTACCAACGCAGATGGTGAAAATTGAAAGACCAAATTGGTCAGCTCATAGCCGTCTGACCAGAATAACCTAAAGAACAATTAAGTTACCGAAAATCGGATGCCCTGAGGCATCAATCGGTCATCGGCTGAAGTTCTTAGGTTATTTATTCCAAAGTTGCACTCACTCCCCCTATTGGGGCAAAAGATTGTGTAATGGCTAGGCGTTAACCCCAGACGGAATACAACCGCCTGGGTAAGAAGCTCAAAGCACCCGTTTTAATGGCCGACTGTGCACTTGGTTTGGGGCAATCGCCATTGTGATTGATTGGCCTAAAAACACTCCATACTTCTCCTAGTATCAAGTGTTTTCAAGCCAATCAATCAATTTGAAATAAAACCAACCACACAGCCGTCCAGGGGCAAGAGCACCCGGATTGCAAACTACCGCATGCTTTTTTAAGTTAGGCAAAATATTAAAGAATTGCAAACATACGCAAAATTCAAATAAAAAAAAAAACTCAAACACAAACAGGTATAAACAACCGACTGAGTCGGAATACTTCATTAATATTAAAAATGGCTCAAAGGCCATAAGTTGAGTTAACCGGAGTTACATCCGGTGAGGAAACAAAAAAATAAATTGTTAACCCAACCCCACGGTTGGTAAAAATACAACATAACACGGCATACAAGCCGGTAAAGAAACAGTAATGGCATACTGCCGCAGAAAGTGGGGAGGCCCGCCTAAGGCTGAGGTGGTTGATGCTGCTCCGGCTGAGTTTGGCTGGTTTGGCCCTCGTTATGCTCATCCGCCGGCTCCTCAGTATCAGAGACATCATATCCCTGCTCAGCAGCCCAATCCTTGAAGCGAGGCGGGGGAGCATCACCCAGTAGCTGGGCATCATACACCTTAGTGGCGTAATCATACATCAGCTTATAGACCTCAAAGTCTATTTCTGGGTAAAGGAGGCTCCAGGTGATCTTCAGCCGGGCCAAGTTGTCCCGCTCATTCTCCTCTGTCAGCCGTTTTTGCTCTTGGGCAAGCTCGTCCGACTGCTTATTACGCAGATTGATAAGCTCAACCCTCAGGCGGTTAACGTCTGTTCGGAGTTGGGCATTCTCCTTATCAGCATCTTCTAATGCCTTGAGATCTGATTTAGCATCCTGCAGCTGCTTATCAAGGTCATCAGCCCGGCTGTTAGCTTCGTCGTTTGCAGCCGTCAAACTCCGGATCAGCTCCTCCTATTTCAACTCTACTGCTTTAATCTTTAAATTACACATATAATCAGTATATTCAGCAGAGTTGAGGTTTTTAAGGGCCCTCCGTTTGGCGTCATTTACCTCTTCCTGTTTCCGCCTGAAGGGGCCCCGGAGGCTGTCCACTCTCAGCATTGTCTGAGACAAGAACAGCCGGCTTATGAGTTACTTAGCATAATTAAAGATAAAAGATGTCAAGGTTGTGGGATTTACTACCTCAGCCAGTTGACCCATTATCCGGTCGAATTCCACGACCTGCAGATCAGGTATGGAGTTCTTCTCAGACCGGGTGAGGGTCCTCACCATCCGTTTTTCAAAACCCGCAAAATCCGGCTTGTCAGAAGTCAGATCTGCATCAAAAGTAATACTCTGTGAGATAGAGGCAGCGTAGTCGGCATTCATCTGTTGCCGGCTGTTGACCGACTCTTTAGAGGGATCAACCTTGGTCTTGACTCTCATAAAATCAAGTGGTCAAGGTATTTCAATCCGTCCCTTACCTTGGGCTTCCGGATGGCTCTCCGGCTTCTGCTCCTCCCCAGGCGTTGCCGCACCGCCTGCAACATTAGGTGGCTCGCCACCCTTCGATGCCGTAGAGACATCCGGTGCTTTCTGCTGCGAGCATTCCGAGCTTTCGCTCAGTTTTCTCAGCACAGCAAGGGATTTGCCCCCAGTCGTTGGACGACCGGATTGGGAAGATGATTGTTTTTGGGGTTGAGGAGGGTCCTTCCTGGCGGCTTTCGCAGCCGGAGTTTTCTCCAGATCGTCTCCTTACCTTTTGAGCAGCTTGGAGAAAGATCGTGGAACCTTCTTGACGAACTCCTGAGAAATAAATAGAGGGTAAGAATACCCAATCGGCAAAATTATAATTAAAAAAAAAAAAAGAGATAGAGAAGAAAGAAAAGAAAAAGGAAATATGCAAACGCATAAAGTCAGGCGGTCTTACCCCGCCTTTCTTGGAATCTTTTGCCTCGACGGCTGCCTTCTTGGCAAGTGCCGCCTCTTTGCGCAACAGCGCCGCAGACTTAGCCGGTGTCTTCTCCTGGTCTACCATTCTCAAGGCTTCGTCTGCGAGAACAAGAATTTATGATTAGAAGAAATTATGGCAAGTCTGCAATAAAAGTAAAATAACAATCATTCCGGATGAGAAGTATTCTACCCCTAAGAAACATGGTACTCAGCCCGCAGGCGGACAAGAAGCACTCGTCCTTGAAGAAGTCCGGATGGGGAATCCAGTTTTTGGGTACTATGATGTGTGTCCCATCCCCCATGGGCTCAATTGTTGTTTCAAAAAATCCCGGCTCCATTATTTGCTCCTGGGCCTTAGTAGATAGCGCCGGGAGAGGGCATTTACGTCCAAGAAGAGTCGGCTCAGTATTGTACCGGCAAAGTGTCCGGTTGTGTCTTAAGGTGGGGGAAGAAACCAAATAAAACTTGTCCTTCCACCCGGACCATTTGGACACCTTGTCCAAAGTCATCAAGTATTGGGGCAAGGTAGTCAGAGTATACCATGCCCCATGGCCGCCTGGGGCCTTGCTCAAGTAGTGCATATGAGCGAAGGCGGAAAAACTAGGGTTTATATTTTGAAACTCGCAGGCGGCGATGTAACTTAGAATATTCACCCACGAGTTGGGGGTGAGCTGCCAAACCCCTACATCGTACCCTTTAAGAATTTTCCTAATTCCGGGGTGGAGGGGGAACCGGAGGCCGGCTTCGATAACCGCCTCGTAGCAGATGAAGTAGTCGTCTGCATGGTCAATATCATCGCCCCAGGCCATTACGGCGTCAGCCGGAGGAACGATAATCTCCCAACCCCTTCCAAAGGGGTGTTTTTCCTTGAAGGCCCTGAATCCGCTATTGAGGAGGGCGATGTTACCCGGCAGCATCCGGGTCCTTTTAGGGTTGGGGTTGTCGGCGACCTTAGGCGGTTGCTGATAGTCAGCCGCAAAATTGTCCTGGTCAGAGCCGGAAGACTCGGCCCTTGACTCTCCGCCGACCTCAGCGTTGCCGGCTTCATTAGAGGAGGCGGTACCCTCGCCGCCTACCTCTCGTACCCCGGAAGTAGAGGGAGCCTCTTCGTTAGATCCGCTCTCTTCCCAATCCCTCTGTTCCCCGTCTGGGAAAACCTCATCGGCTGGCACTCTCATAGTGCGCCGGCTCTTAGTCCGTCTGGCCGTTTGTTTCGTTATGGCCATTGTGTCCTGCACAGACACAGAGAGGGAGGAATTCGGAGATGAGCATATTGGTTCCGACAGTCCAGAAAAGGCACCCCCTGTTCTAGACTCAGCCGTTCCGGTGGATCGGCTGAGTGTCCTAGGCAGTGCCGAGTGAGTGGATTGAGAACTCATTTATATTCTCTAAAAAGCTATGTACACAGGCGGAGGAAAAATGGTATACAAATTGAAAGGGAGAAAAGCTAAAATGGTACAGGCGGTTACCTCGTTTTTACTCTGAAAAATCTGAAAACCGCTACAGCCGGTAAACCGGGTGTTGAACTGCTAGCACACGGAAGCTTGAACTTTTTGTGATGCAGGCGGAAGCAGAGAATCTCTCTCTAAGAACCTCTCTTTTTCTCTTTCTAAAAAGTCAAATGTGAACGTAAGGTGAGAAAAAGGGGGGGGGGGGGTAACTTTCTATTTATAGAAAGTAAAGCGGGGGGAAATCTTTGATTTGAAATTCAAAAATTTACCCGTTACTGTTCACCTATGAAAGGTAGACACGTGTCACAGGCCCCACGTGATATGCACGTGCGACCTGTGAGGGGCAAATGTTTAGGGTAAAAATACCCTAGACACGTGGACCAATGAGAGGAAGCCACGTGTCGAGCTCAGGATGGCCCACGTGGCTTAACATCCTCTTGACACTTGGCGCCCTCAGATACACTTCTGAAATGGCGGCCTTCAAGGGCCCAAATCCCTAGAAGCGTCGTTTTACGGCGCAGCCCACTGAAAGTTAGGTCAAGTGACCTACATAGGGGCACACTCTCCAAGGACCCTATAAATAGGGAGATATTTCCCCACTTTGCGGACACATTAAATCATTGATTACACCTGCATTCTCTCACGTCAGAGAAAGACTTGAGCTTGGAATCCGAGCAGATACCCACCTAAATTTCCGTTCTCTTTATTCCCTTTCAAGTTACTAACTTGATCGTTAGAGGCGGAGCTCCACCCACCCGGAGTCTCCGTTATTTTGCAGGTACAGCCCAGCCGGATCAGACTTCGTGACGTAATTCTCCCAAGGGACAAAAACACCCAAAACAAAAATAATTAAGGATTTGATTTAAGTTGTAGAATGATTTCCCTCAATAATGTTGAAACAAAAACAAATTCCCATTATGCACCTATTTAAAAACAAATTCCCAAAATACCGTCCATATAGGATTGGTATGTAGGATTGGTATTTAGTTTGGCTTAAAACCGCTAATGTTCTTAACGGTTTTATATTAAAACCGCACATGAAACCGATAGCAATAGTAGCTGTTTTTTTAAATATTTTTTAGAAGAAGCAAAGAGACCTGTTATTATTGAAATCAGGTCTCTTTGAACTTAACAGTAATAATGTGGGCGCTCTCTTTCCTGCTGTTGGCTAAGGCATGGTTTCATAAAAGAGATCGCCTTTTTATTGACAAGTCTCTTTAATTTGCCTCCTTACGTTTTTATAAAAGGTAAGGAGGAAAAGAGACATGTTAATAGAAATAGGTCTTTCTAAAGCTATAACCGCTATTGCCAGTAGCGGTTTTAAGTTGTTGAACCAAATAAGAAAAATATACTCAACAGAGCAATTTCCCACAATATTGTTAGAATAAAAATAAATTCCCTTTTTGCGCCGATTTGGAAACTAATTCCCTAGATGCAGTCTATGTAGGATCGGTGTTGGGTGTGATATTTTTTTCACCTTAAAACCGCTAAGGACAATAGCGGTTATAGCTTTAAAACCGCAGTTGTTATTAGCGGTTTTAGAAAAGAGACCGCCTATTTCAATAAACAGGTCTCTTTTCTTCCTTACCTTTTTTTAAAAAGTAAGGAGGCAAAGAGACCTGCCAATAAAAAAGGAGGTCTCTTTTTTGAAACCATGTCTTAGCCCACAACAGGAAAGAGAGCGCCCACATTATTACTGTTAAGTTCAAAGAGACCTAATTTCATTAATAATGGGTCTCTTTGCTTTTAAAAAAAAAAAAAAAACAAAAAACAAAAACCCGCTTATGTTGCTAGCGTTTTTAACATAAAACCGTTAATAACATTAGCGGTTTTAAGCCAAACCAAATGTCAATCCTACATGGACGGTAGTTTGGGAATTTGTTTTTAAATGGGTGTATAGTGGAAATTTGTTTTTGTTTTAACATTATTGAGGGAAATCACTCTACTCAACACCGATCCTACATGGACGGTATCTAGGGAATCAGTTTCTAAATCGATGCACAAAGGGAATTTATTTTTATTCTAGCAATATTGTGGAAAATTGCTCTTAGGTGCAACATGCTTAATAATTGACTTAGAAATTACAATACGGAGTATAAATAGATGGATTATCATACAAACAAACTTGAAATATATCATGAGCCTTGATTAATGAAGGATTGTTATGGTATGGTTCTAAATTGTAAGGATTATTCTCCTCACCTTATTTTCACCCATCTCCTGTCAAAAATTCCCTAACCCTAATCTTTATATCTCTCTCTCACGTACGCCCTCCCCTCTCTCTCTCTCTCCCCTATCCGTACGACCGACCCCTTCCCTTGATGGCGCATAATGTTCGTGGTGGTAGATCATGGTTAGTTAATTCCCCTCCTCTCCGTAGAAGGTTGATTGAAAGGGTTCAATCACGACTCAATAGCATTAGTGGAGGTTTAATTTGTGCCCATGGACTACGCAGAGGAATCACGTTTAGGGTTCTTGTTCTCCTATTGTTCTTGCTCGATCACACGTGCAATTACGCTTCAAATGTACAATTATATTTTCTTTATGTGTTGTGCATTGATCTTGGTTATTAGATGTTTATGAATATGATTCATGCAATTCTGCTTAAAGTATCTAGTCTTACACTTCTTACATATCTTTGTTTGACTATTCAATTAAAAAAATAAATTACACAGAGACGAAGCATTAGAATTAGCTTCCTCTTTGCAAGTCTTCGTCACTTGGGATGTTTTAATTCAACTTTGTTGGCTAAGTAATCTTGGAGATTTTTGCAAAATCCTTAGTTACTAGTCTCCCGTATTTCAAAGGCTAGGTATCCTACCCTACTTAGTGTTCATTACCACACTAGACTTTCTCATCCTTCTTGGGGTTATAGGAGTTTAGTAAAAGGCTTCAAATTTAAATCTCTTGAATCATGTCCTTTTTATTAGAAGGTGGGAAATGGTTCATAGGTCCATATTTCATAGGATTCTTGGGTGCCTGGTGATTTAGTGTAGTTCAAGGATTCACTTGCTGGATCAGATCTTTTGATCTCGTGCCTTCATTACTTGATCCATGCATGAATACATGGGACTATTCTTTAGTTCACAAGTTTTTCTCTCCTTTAACAAACTGCGGTTTGTATTATGGGTTTAGAACATCTTCGTCAAAAAATAAATGATTATGTTTATTGGAAATTTACTCGAGATTGATCCATTTTGACTAAATCAGTTTATGCTCATTTGATCCAACATTTGGATTGACCGACCTCTCTAATTATCAGCACTTCTTCTCATTGATGGAAACAACTTTGGGGTATGCCTATTCTTCCTAAGTGAGAACTTTTAACGTAGAAAATTTTATATAAGGCATTACCGGCGGCTGCCATTTTACGTATAAAAGGTATGCCAGTTAGGGATGGCAATGGGGCGGGTCAAATGCGGATGATGGTACCTCCATACCCATACCCGCTGATGTATTCATTTTATATAGTATTTTACCCCCGTCCTTTGGTCATAATTAGTAGTGTTTTTGGCTCTTTAGAGCCACTTTTATTACTAATTGGTGTTTTCTAGTGTTTTCGTAGATTTGGTTGACTTTTGCAGGGATTTATGCTTTTGGAGTATTTTCCCGAGATATTTAGGAGCAATCACGAGCACTGGAGAAGCACGACCAGATTTTATAGCCCAGGGCCGGTTGGAGCCATCGAACCGGTGATTAAGGGCTCGGTAGAGGTGATACCGGGGCGTTTGGACCGAGTATTCAAGACCCAAAGAGGAAACCTAGATTGGCCCGAAGAATTGGAGCCCAATCGAAGTCCAAATATTGGCCCAAATGATCCGCCCGGCCAAAGAGGCTGGCGCCCGGAGGCGCGCCCGGCCGGGCGGGAGGAGCGCCCGGTGACGCGCCCGGCCGGGCGCGAGATTGTTATTAGAGGTGAAAAAAGGCGCGCCCGATCGGGCGGTGCCTCGCCCGATCGGGCGCGTGTTTATTTAGGAAACAATTAGAGTCGTATTAATTTGTTTTAGTTTAGGATTTTTGTACGGAGTATAAATACTCCTCCGTAATACGTTTTTAGATCGTCTCTTCTTTTGGGGAGATCTTCTTCTCTCTTCTTCTACTACTTCTTCTTCTCTTAATCCTTTCTCTTAGACTTTCTCTCTCTACTTAGTTTTCTCTCTCTTAATCTCTCTCTAAACCTTTGTTCTTATTTCTTTAATTAATTCCAGAATTGTTTTGGTAACGATTTCTCTTCCCTTAATCTTAGTTCTTTATTTTATTCTTTTGATCATGATTTATTTCATTGCTTTGCTTAGTTTATATTTAATTATGTGTGAGTAGTTTAATTTCTAGGGTTTATGGGGATCTAATAAATAATATGAAGGGGTAATTTATTGTTGTTAATTATCAATGCTAGATTAATTTCCTATTGATTGATTTAATGCTCTGTGACTAGATTAGGCCTATCTTTTATGCATGAGTTTGACAATATTGATTCAAGAATCGAGAGATGAGAATTAATGTTTAGGTCTAGTTTCAATAGGCAAGTTAATTTATAAATGGTTAAGTCAAGATTCGTGAGATGAGATTTAATACCGATAAATTAATTGTGTGATTGTAATAAGTAGCGAGAGCCCTTTACAATCTGATTAATTGATGCATTGATGATTGACTATTATTGATTGTTGGTATTGCATGATGATTTCTTATTGGATTGTTTTAATGTTTTACAATTGCGGCTTGTAAAAGTATAGCAATATTAAATTGATGAATCGAGCAGATGTTAATTTGATATTAAAGGCTATTTTCGATAAGAACTTAGATCTAGTAAATTGCGAGAGCCTGTTAGATCTATGTTGATTAATAAATTGCGAGAGCCTGTTAATCATGTTATTTATGCCATGTCAATGATTGATTACCCTATTTTACCCCGGAATATTATTTATTGGTGAACCTATGCCCTAGATCCTTTTATATATTATTTTCTCCCTTTTCTTACTCTTTTTAGTTTAGTTTCATATTCAACTTTTAATATTGGTTACTTAAATAATTTAGATTATAATATTTAATTAGGAGTAAAAAGATTTGTTTCCCTGTGGAGATCGACCCTACTTCCCTATCTACTTTAGTTAGTGAATTAGGTAATTATTTTTGATTAGGGGATACGACTTTACCCTGTCAAAATTTGGCGCCGTTGCCGAGGAAACGGTTTTATTTTTATTTCTAATTATTATTAGAGTCTAGATTATTTTTAATTTTTTTTTATTATTATTTTTTTTTAATTTTTAATTTAATTTTTTTTTATGAGTTGAAAATATCCATGCTTATGTCACTACAAGAATTATATAATTTTTATGCCGCACCTAACTACTGTAGTTGTCAACGTCTTTGTCATGAAAATCCTGAATGCCCTTATAGTGAGTTTTTTGTGCGTGCTCCGGATGATTTTAGAGTCTTTCCGTATACATATGATCATATTCGGAAACGATTAGTTGCTAATGAAAGTTATTGGAAGGCTCTTGATGAAAAAGTCTATGGACACTATAATAATATGAATGTTGTTGAGGATGAAGAACCATCGGTTATAGAATTTGTGGTTGAAAAATCATTGGTTGACGAATCGGTGATTGAAAAATCATTAGTTGTAGAAACAGTGGTTGATAATTCCTTTGTTGATGATGAGGTTATTTGTGAGGGTAAAATTTTAAAGTCATTATTGGATGATAAAGACAATGACTACCTCCATGTTCGTTCTATTAATTCTAAATTTTTAGCGGAGGAAGTAGAAGGTTGTGGTGTATTTTCATCTCCCTCTTTTGATTTTTCTTTCTACCTTGAGTTCTCTTTATGTACTCCTAACTTTTTCTTTGTAGGGATAAATGTGCTTGCTATTAAGCCCTATATAGTGCTTAATGAAATGTTTGCAGGAGCGTTTGATAAGTTACTCAAGGCATTGAATTCTTCCGATTGAGAGAAGGAGTATGGTCGAGCGGGACCTTGATAAACTAGCGCTTTGCGGGAGGCAACCCGTATTTTGTTGATTTTTATTTAGTTTTTTTTATTTATTTATTTGTTTGTGTGTTTTCTTTTTGTTTTGTTTTAGAGAGGTAGAGGAGAGTATATCTTATATTTGTGGGAGTGTGATTTTGTGCACAGATACTAGAAAAGTTGAGAAAAGATCAAAGGGATAAAGGAATCCCGGGGCAATTAGCAGCAGCAAGCTGCCCCGGCAAATCAGTAGCACGGGCCCGATCGGGCAAAGCTCGCCCGATCGGGCGCGCGTACGCGTCAGCAAACTACGTCAACTTCGACAGGCCATAACTTTTGCGTTTCTTATCCGATTTTTGCGTGTGACCTGCCGTTGGAAAGCTCTTCAAGTCTAGTTTCCAATGCAATTAGAATCACTGTATTATCATTTATACATCAAAAGTTATGATCAGAATAGTGCACCTGACTCAAATTTGAACTTTTTCCCACTAACACTTTGTTTCTTTCTTGCCCAATTTTGTTCCAAAGAGATGCATTGCAATCCTCGAGGCTTTGGTGACATTGATGTGGTGATGATGAAGAGTAGTCACCTTGACTACTAGCTTTCCTTTAAGACAATGAGGACATTGTCTGATTTAGCTTGGGGGGAGGTTCTCGTGTTCGTATGGTACATCTTTCACTCTCTCTTTTCTCTTTTTATTTTTATTTTTATTTTTCTTAGTATAGATTTTATTACTTTCTTAGGTTAGTTTTGTTCCAATGAATTATAAATTATGCTTCCCTTTTCCCCTTAATTGAGAAATTTGTTTTGATCCTTGGTAATTGATGATAGGCATTGTGGATTAGTTGATCATGATATGATGTTTGATTGCCTTGAAACCTTTACATGCGTCAATTTTGTCCAACTACTTGTGAATATAGTGCTTGACTAGTTGATTTGGTAAGGATTGTGTGATAGTTCCATAATTCCTGGTATGTCAATGAATTTGAGTATTGGTTTGCAACTACTAGTAATGTTTATATGATTCATTATTATGCGCATTGTGGAGGACGAAGGCATTTGTTCTTTTAGGTAGCCTCCTGATATTGTAGATACATTTGTTCCCTTCTTGCTACCCATGTTGTTGCCTTGACTTTTTATTGTTTATTAGCCACATTACAAGCCTATTTTGCCCCATTGGTTACTAGTCCCAAGCTTGGCTTGGGGGAGCTATTAGTGAGTGAGGTGAGGGAGTTTGTAGTGTGTTATTTATTTGCACAATTTGGGTGGGATTTTGAGAAGTAGTTTTGTTGATTGTTCATGTTTATTTTTGATGAGTTTGAGAGTTATATTTTCTTGAAAAAATAAAGCATGATATTATGAAAAAAAAAGAGAAGTTCAAAGAAAAAAAATGTGAAAAAATAAGCGAACTTCAAAAGAAAAAAAATGTTCAAATGTTCTAGTTGGAGGTTTGTAAAGAATAATTTTGATACCTCAATGGAAAAATTTCAAGTTTGGAAAATAAAGTTTGTTTATTCACTCTATTGCTCCATTATTATATCTTATGAGTGAAATTGTAAGAGTTGGGTTTATTTATTATGATTGGAGTATATTTGGTTGATGTTAGAGTTGGTTATGTAGGAGATGTTGATCATTATTTATTTTTGATCATGAGTTTTATTAGGATATTGCTCCCTTAAGCATAGCTTTTCTCTCACGTATTTCCAAATTTATCCTACCCTTTACCTTAGCCTTACATTACAAGCTTTAAAGACCTTCCGACCTTTGTGCATAGAACTGTATGAATGTGAAAGTGTTGCTTATCAATGCAAGTTATGATTTGGCATATTTCGAGTCGACTAGTAGGATTGAGCGTTCATTGTTTTTATACACACGAGAGTGTGAGTTGGGAGGGCATTGTTCACATTAAAGGGGTGGTTGGAGAGCGATCGAGTACATCATTTACTCGCCACATAAATGAGAGTCGAGTGTGTGAGCACTAGTCTTGAATTCTATATGCTCTTGTGGTTTGCTCTGTTTGACAATTGTTAGGGAAGAAAGGTAATTGGATGGACTTGATTGATTGACTCTGAAGCATGTTTATTTGATTTACCCTGGATCGCTTGTGCTTGATTTTTACTTATTGGGGTGAAGCATATTTATTGATTCATTGATGAGATCTTTGCTTAGGGACAAGCAAAGGTTTGGCTTGGGGGAGTTTGATGTATTCATTTTATATAGTATTTTACCCCCGTCCCTTGGTCATAATTAGTAGTGTTTTTGGCTCTTTAGAGCCACTTTTATTACTAATTGGTGTTTTCTAGTGTTTTCGTAGATTTGGTTGACTTTTGCAGGGATTTATGCTTTTGGAGTATTTTCCCGAGATATTTAGGAGCAATCACGAGCACTGGAGAAGCACGACCAGATTTTATAGCCCAGGGCCGGTTGGAGCCATCGAACCGGTGATTAAGGGCTCGGTAGAGGTGATACCGGGGCGTTTGGACCGAGTATTCAAGACCCAAAGAGGAAACCTAGATTGGCCCGAAGAATTGGAGCCCAATCGAAGTCCAAATATTGGCCCAAATGATCCGCCCGGCCAAAGAGGCTGGCGCCCGGAGGCGCGCCCGGCCGGGCGGGAGGAGCGCCCGGTGACGCGCCCGGCCGGGCGCGAGATTGTTATTAGAGGTGAAAAAAGGCGCGCCCGATCGGGCGGTGCCTCGCCCGATCGGGCGCGTGTTTATTTAGGAAACAATTAGAGTCGTATTAATTTGTTTTAGTTTAGGATTTTTGTACGGAGTATAAATACTCCTCCGTAATACGTTTTTAGATCGTCTCTTCTTTTGGGGAGATCTTCTTCTCTCTTCTTCTACTACTTCTTCTTCTCTTAATCCTTTCTCTTAGACTTTCTCTCTCTACTTAGTTTTCTCTCTCTTAATCTCTCTCTAAACCTTTGTTCTTATTTCTTTAATTAATTCCAGAATTGTTTTGGTAACGATTTCTCTTCCCTTAATCTTAGTTCTTTATTTTATTCTTTTGATCATGATTTATTTCATTGCTTTGCTTAGTTTATATTTAATTATGTGTGAGTAGTTTAATTTCTAGGGTTTATGGGGATCTAATAAATAATATGAAGGGGTAATTTATTGTTGTTAATTATCAATGCTAGATTAATTTCCTATTGATTGATTTAATGCTCTGTGACTAGATTAGGCCTATCTTTTATGCATGAGTTTGACAATATTGATTCAAGAATCGAGAGATGAGAATTAATGTTTAGGTCTAGTTTCAATAGGCAAGTTAATTTATAAATGGTTAAGTCAAGATTCGTGAGATGAGATTTAATACCGATAAATTAATTGTGTGATTGTAATAAGTAGCGAGAGCCCTTTACAATCTGATTAATTGATGCATTGATGATTGACTATTATTGATTGTTGGTATTGCATGATGATTTCTTATTGGATTGTTTTAATGTTTTACAATTGCGGCTTGTAAAAGTATAGCAATATTAAATTGATGAATCGAGCAGATGTTAATTTGATATTAAAGGCTATTTTCGATAAGAACTTAGATCTAGTAAATTGCGAGAGCCTGTTAGATCTATGTTGATTAATAAATTGCGAGAGCCTGTTAATCATGTTATTTATGCCATGTCAATGATTGATTACCCTATTTTACCCCGGAATATTATTTATTGGTGAACCTATGCCCTAGATCCTTTTATATATTATTTTCTCCCTTTTCTTACTCTTTTTAGTTTAGTTTCATATTCAACTTTTAATATTGGTTACTTAAATAATTTAGATTATAATATTTAATTAGGAGTAAAAAGATTTGTTTCCCTGTGGAGATCGACCCTACTTCCCTATCTACTTTAGTTAGTGAATTAGGTAATTATTTTTGATTAGGGGATACGACTTTACCCTGTCAAAATTTGGCGCCGTTGCCGAGGAAACGGTTTTATTTTTATTTCTAATTATTATTAGAGTCTAGATTATTTTTAATTTTTTTTTATTATTATTTTTTTTTAATTTTTAATTTAATTTTTTTTTATGAGTTGAAAATATCCATGCTTATGTCACTACAAGAATTATATAATTTTTATGCCGCACCTAACTACTGTAGTTGTCAACGTCTTTGTCATGAAAATCCTGAATGCCCTTATAGTGAGTTTTTTGTGCGTGCTCCGGATGATTTTAGAGTCTTTCCGTATACATATGATCATATTCGGAAACGATTAGTTGCTAATGAAAGTTATTGGAAGGCTCTTGATGAAAAAGTCTATGGACACTATAATAATATGAATGTTGTTGAGGATGAAGAACCATCGGTTATAGAATTTGTGGTTGAAAAATCATTGGTTGACGAATCGGTGATTGAAAAATCATTAGTTGTAGAAACAGTGGTTGATAATTCCTTTGTTGATGATGAGGTTATTTGTGAGGGTAAAATTTTAAAGTCATTATTGGATGATAAAGACAATGACTACCTCCATGTTCGTTCTATTAATTCTAAATTTTTAGCGGAGGAAGTAGAAGGTTGTGGTGTATTTTCATCTCCCTCTTTTGATTTTTCTTTCTACCTTGAGTTCTCTTTATGTACTCCTAACTTTTTCTTTGTAGGGATAAATGTGCTTGCTATTAAGCCCTATATAGTGCTTAATGAAATGTTTGCAGGAGCGTTTGATAAGTTACTCAAGGCATTGAATTCTTCCGATTGAGAGAAGGAGTATGGTCGAGCGGGACCTTGATAAACTAGCGCTTTGCGGGAGGCAACCCGTATTTTGTTGATTTTTATTTAGTTTTTTTTATTTATTTATTTGTTTGTGTGTTTTCTTTTTGTTTTGTTTTAGAGAGGTAGAGGAGAGTATATCTTATATTTGTGGGAGTGTGATTTTGTGCACAGATACTAGAAAAGTTGAGAAAAGATCAAAGGGATAAAGGAATCCCGGGGCAATTAGCAGCAGCAAGCTGCCCCGGCAAATCAGTAGCACGGGCCCGATCGGGCAAAGCTCGCCCGATCGGGCGCGCGTACGCGTCAGCAAACTACGTCAACTTCGACAGGCCATAACTTTTGCGTTTCTTATCCGATTTTTGCGTGTGACCTGCCGTTGGAAAGCTCTTCAAGTCTAGTTTCCAATGCAATTAGAATCACTGTATTATCATTTATACATCAAAAGTTATGATCAGAATAGTGCACCTGACTCAAATTTGAACTTTTTCCCACTAACACTTTGTTTCTTTCTTGCCCAATTTTGTTCCAAAGAGATGCATTGCAATCCTCGAGGCTTTGGTGACATTGATGTGGTGATGATGAAGAGTAGTCACCTTGACTACTAGCTTTCCTTTAAGACAATGAGGACATTGTCTGATTTAGCTTGGGGGGAGGTTCTCGTGTTCGTATGGTACATCTTTCACTCTCTCTTTTCTCTTTTTATTTTTATTTTTATTTTTCTTAGTATAGATTTTATTACTTTCTTAGGTTAGTTTTGTTCCAATGAATTATAAATTATGCTTCCCTTTTCCCCTTAATTGAGAAATTTGTTTTGATCCTTGGTAATTGATGATAGGCATTGTGGATTAGTTGATCATGATATGATGTTTGATTGCCTTGAAACCTTTACATGCGTCAATTTTGTCCAACTACTTGTGAATATAGTGCTTGACTAGTTGATTTGGTAAGGATTGTGTGATAGTTCCATAATTCCTGGTATGTCAATGAATTTGAGTATTGGTTTGCAACTACTAGTAATGTTTATATGATTCATTATTATGCGCATTGTGGAGGACGAAGGCATTTGTTCTTTTAGGTAGCCTCCTGATATTGTAGATACATTTGTTCCCTTCTTGCTACCCATGTTGTTGCCTTGACTTTTTATTGTTTATTAGCCACATTACAAGCCTATTTTGCCCCATTGGTTACTAGTCCCAAGCTTGGCTTGGGGGAGCTATTAGTGAGTGAGGTGAGGGAGTTTGTAGTGTGTTATTTATTTGCACAATTTGGGTGGGATTTTGAGAAGTAGTTTTGTTGATTGTTCATGTTTATTTTTGATGAGTTTGAGAGTTATATTTTCTTGAAAAAATAAAGCATGATATTATGAAAAAAAAAAGAGAAGTTCAAAGAAAAAAAATGTGAAAAAATAAGCGAACTTCAAAAGAAAAAAAATGTTCAAATGTTCTAGTTGGAGGTTTGTAAAGAATAATTTTGATACCTCAATGGAAAAATTTCAAGTTTGGAAAATAAAGTTTGTTTATTCACTCTATTGCTCCATTATTATATCTTATGAGTGAAATTGTAAGAGTTGGGTTTATTTATTATGATTGGAGTATATTTGGTTGATGTTAGAGTTGGTTATGTAGGAGATGTTGATCATTATTTATTTTTGATCATGAGTTTTATTAGGATATTGCTCCCTTAAGCATAGCTTTTCTCTCACGTATTTCCAAATTTATCCTACCCTTTACCTTAGCCTTACATTACAAGCTTTAAAGACCTTCCGACCTTTGTGCATAGAACTGTATGAATGTGAAAGTGTTGCTTATCAATGCAAGTTATGATTTGGCATATTTCGAGTCGACTAGTAGGATTGAGCGTTCATTGTTTTTATACACACGAGAGTGTGAGTTGGGAGGGCATTGTTCACATTAAAGGGGTGGTTGGAGAGCGATCGAGTACATCATTTACTCGCCACATAAATGAGAGTCGAGTGTGTGAGCACTAGTCTTGAATTCTATATGCTCTTGTGGTTTGCTCTGTTTGACAATTGTTAGGGAAGAAGGGTAATTGGATGGACTTGATTGATTGACTCTGAAGCATGTTTATTTGATTTACCCTGGATCGCTTGTGCTTGATTTTTACTTATTGGGGTGAAGCATATTTATTGATTCATTGATGAGATCTTTGCTTAGGGACAAGCAAAGGTTTGGCTTGGGGGAGTTTGATGTATTCATTTTATATAGTATTTTACCCCCGTCCCTTGGTCATAATTAGTAGTGTTTTTGGCTCTTTAGAGCCACTTTTATTACTAATTGGTGTTTTCTAGTGTTTTCGTAGATTTGGTTGACTTTTGCAGGGATTTATGCTTTTGGAGTATTTTCCCGAGATATTTAGGAGCAATCACGAGCACTGGAGAAGCACGACCAGATTTTATAGCCCAGGGCCGGTTGGAGCCATCGAACCGGTGATTAAGGGCTCGGTAGAGGTGATACCGGGGCGTTTGGACCGAGTATTCAAGACCCAAAGAGGAAACCTAGATTGGCCCGAAGAATTGGAGCCCAATCGAAGTCCAAATATTGGCCCAAATGATCCGCCCGGCCAAAGAGGCTGGCGCCCGGAGGCGCGCCCGGCCGGGCGGGAGGAGCGCCCGGTGACGCGCCCGGCCGGGCGCGAGATTGTTATTAGAGGTGAAAAAAGGCGCGCCCGATCGGGCGGTGCCTCGCCCGATCGGGCGCGTGTTTATTTAGGAAACAATTAGAGTCGTATTAATTTGTTTTAGTTTAGGATTTTTGTACGGAGTATAAATACTCCTCCGTAATACGTTTTTAGATCGTCTCTTCTTTTGGGGAGATCTTCTTCTCTCTTCTTCTACTACTTCTTCTTCTCTTAATCCTTTCTCTTAGACTTTCTCTCTCTACTTAGTTTTCTCTCTCTTAATCTCTCTCTAAACCTTTGTTCTTATTTCTTTAATTAATTCCAGAATTGTTTTGGTAACGATTTCTCTTCCCTTAATCTTAGTTCTTTATTTTATTCTTTTGATCATGATTTATTTCATTGCTTTGCTTAGTTTATATTTAATTATGTGTGAGTAGTTTAATTTCTAGGGTTTATGGGGATCTAATAAATAATATGAAGGGGTAATTTATTGTTGTTAATTATCAATGCTAGATTAATTTCCTATTGATTGATTTAATGCTCTGTGACTAGATTAGGCCTATCTTTTATGCATGAGTTTGACAATATTGATTCAAGAATCGAGAGATGAGAATTAATGTTTAGGTCTAGTTTCAATAGGCAAGTTAATTTATAAATGGTTAAGTCAAGATTCGTGAGATGAGATTTAATACCGATAAATTAATTGTGTGATTGTAATAAGTAGCGAGAGCCCTTTACAATCTGATTAATTGATGCATTGATGATTGACTATTATTGATTGTTGGTATTGCATGATGATTTCTTATTGGATTGTTTTAATGTTTTACAATTGCGGCTTGTAAAAGTATAGCAATATTAAATTGATGAATCGAGCAGATGTTAATTTGATATTAAAGGCTATTTTCGATAAGAACTTAGATCTAGTAAATTGCGAGAGCCTGTTAGATCTATGTTGATTAATAAATTGCGAGAGCCTGTTAATCATGTTATTTATGCCATGTCAATGATTGATTACCCTATTTTACCCCGGAATATTATTTATTGGTGAACCTATGCCCTAGATCCTTTTATATATTATTTTCTCCCTTTTCTTACTCTTTTTAGTTTAGTTTCATATTCAACTTTTAATATTGGTTACTTAAATAATTTAGATTATAATATTTAATTAGGAGTAAAAAGATTTGTTTCCCTGTGGAGATCGACCCTACTTCCCTATCTGCTTTAGTTAGTGAATTAGGTAATTATTTTTGATTAGGGGATACGACTTTACCCTGTCACCCGCCTAAAAATCTTATACTCATCCCCGCCCCACCACCCGTGGCGGGTACAATATCCACATCCATACCCGCCCCACCGAGTACAAGATAGGATCCATCCCCACCCCATCACCCACTTGGATATTCATACCCACCTTATACCCGCCCCAAAATCGTCCCAAACCCGTTGCCCTGATGCTCTATTGTATCATATTAATGACGATTATATCAAATTAGGTTAAGAAAATTGGAACTTTCACCATTCAAGCTTATTGGGTCTTAGGGGTATCAAGTTTCATAAATTCTCAACTCTTCTAAAAGAAATATGGTGCAGGTATAAGGTGGGTACGGGGCGGGGCGGATATGGGGCGGGTCTATTCTAAAATCCATACCCGCCCCATCACCCATGGCGGGTACACATTTTATACCCATCACCCGCCAAACCTCCCTCCATCCCCGCCCCACTTGGGTGGGGATGGGGCGGGTCTCCCATTTAACCCGACCCACTGCCATCCCTAATGCCAGTTGATCCAAACCGTGGTTTTTGCAACCAAGATCTTGAAATAGTTGAACATCTTTTCTTAGACTGCCCCTTTGTTCGTCTTCTATGGGTATGTGGTCCCTTAGGTTGTCTACGAATTCCCGATGAATCTTCATTCCCCTTCGAGGTTTAGTTCACTATAGTTTGATCACTTCCTTGGCATCTATGAAATATTGGTCTAGGTTGGACTCTTTTTTTAGTATGGCAAGGGCAATTTGGATATCGAGGAACAACATACATTTCTGTGATTCAACTTGCTTTCCTAGTTCAATTTTCCAACTTGCAAATGCCTAGATTTTGAGGAGCTTTTTAGCTAGGGAGTTCCCTATTCCTAATCATAGCTCCACCTGACTGGGTTTGGTTTTCATCTGTATTCGTATTTTCTTCGAGGTAGGGACTTCACCTACCTTTCTATAGATCTTACCGTTGATGATGCTTGGGATTCAACAGACTGTAAGGTAGGTACAACTAGGGATGGCAATATTAGGTGGATATCCTCTAACCCGCTCCACCCGCTTTAAATAAATGGACGAAAACCCAAATTAAATGGATAAGAAGCAGGTGATGGATCGGATCGGATGTGGATGACATTTTTTTTTCAACCGCTAACCATCCACCCACCCGTTTAACATCTATTAAATAATAAATCTATGAATTTTATTAATATAATGTGAAATGTGCAAGATTACTTTTTTTTTTTGTTGCAAATTAATTTGTCAAACAAAATGATGTTATGGATTTCCTTTTTTATTAATAACTAGGGCAGCTAACGCGCGCGTTGCGCGCGGAATGGCTAGCCATTTTGAGTTAGCTTTTTTCAGCTTGTGTTTAGGAATGGCAATATCCATTTATCACATGTATACGTAATTATCACAAGTGTAGCTAAAACTTGGCAGTGTTTGGGTGGAACAACGATTACTTTAGTTGTGGACGATTACTGTTTTACATTATGTGTTTAAAATAAGTGTTTTTTTTTAATAAAGCCTTACGAATTTAGACCATAGTTTTAAGGTTTATTGGAACAACTAAAGCATCTAACCTAACGCATAATATTCTTAAACCATAACCTTGAAAATGTTACAAACAAAAGGTTCAAAAGCAACAATTACAACCAAACATTGAGCATAATATGTTGTATGTGGTAGTGTTCTTGTATGAAGAAACACTGTGTACTTATTCATGTTGTAGCTAAGTTGTTCTAGTAGAGTCTAGGAAAAGGAAATGGCTTTGATAGCCCACTTTAGAACCCGAAGTCTAGTTAGGGATGTTGTTGATGCAATCTAAACGTACAGTAGCTTGGTTGCCAAGGTGGTAGTTATTACTTCAAATTCTTGTTAGTCGCCCTGTGAAATAATGCATTGAACAATACTAACCTTTTTTTTTTTTAAAGGTGAAGGAGATATTAAGATGAAGGAGAAATAGGAAAGCCAAGTATATAAATTGTTGGAATTATAAAAGAACTATCAGTTTCCTAAAAAAAATAGTTACAAACTCTAGCAAGTTTTGAGCTTGGTTTTAATTATAATTTAATTAGAATTGAATTGATAATAGGAAATGAATGCACGGAATCTGAAAAGAGTTACAATTATTGTTTATGGGAATAATTATTGCAAATTAATTTTAAGTACGGAGTACTATTTTAATCTTCCTATGACAGATTGATAACGTAAAATGTTGTGCAATAAATTAAAAATATAGCCTCCATTGAGCTAATGAAAAGCTTTTTCACATTCATCATCTTTATTGCTGGTCAATTATTACTTTTGGGTTGTGCTTCATCTTCTTTGGGTTTTCTTCAGGGATAGTGAATAAAGATTGAGGAGATAGAAATTAAAGCGCAAAACTCATTAATGGGTAGGGATTATAAAGGGGTAAGAATGTAAATAAACATTTTGAAGGGCAAAAAGGTCCGTGCACTATTCATAAGAACAACTTCCCACTTTTTTATAAGGTAGGGAAATAAAAGATATTGTATATATAACTGAAAATAAGAGTTTTTATGTGAATTTTTTTCACTACTCATCCATTAGTCATCTGCTCCATTCGTTTCATTCGCGGATGATGGACGTACGGATATGGATGATGGGTGAAGCGAATGATGGGTGAAGCGAATAGAATAATGGATGGGTGCAGCTGAAGCTCCACTCGATCCAAATCCGATCCATTGCCATCTCTAGGTACAAGTTGGATTTTCTCGTCCGTGGGTACCAATGATATCTTTGGGTGGAGGTGCCCAGGCTTGTTTTGCCCAATAGCCTGTTTATTCTTTCTACTTTATGGGATGGTGGTGTCACAGACATTTCTACAGTCGATGGATTTATCAAAAGATTTGGAACATCAACCTTTCGTGTTTGTCAAATACTGAAAGTTAGACATCAGTGAGTGGTCTTTGCTCATGATCTACCAACTTTAACTCGTTGTCGTCAGCTTCTTTGCTTTCGTTTTTAGTTTCTGTTTTTTTTCTTTTTGTACATGCCTTTGTAAAAAATTAAAATACTACGAGTAAAAATAAACATGGCCAGTGGTATGGACTCCTTTGGTCTATACCTAGGGGCAAAAATACACTTTCAAGTAGATTTTTAGACAATAATTATTTTGTTACCAGCTGTAAAAAAATACTCTCTCTCCACTTTCCCCCCCTCTCTCTCCTCTTTCTCCACCAAAATTCTCACCGGAAACCTTTTTTTTTTTAAAAAAAAAAAAAAAAATTCTCCTCTTTTCCTTTGTAGTTCAAAGACCTCAAGGCCAGTTTGTATTTCGACCAGAATTTTCACCGAAAAATAATTTGAAAACCTTTAAGTGAGAGGAGAGAGACATCACCATCACCATCACCATCTTCGTCTTCATCAACAACAATGCCGGTGGGTTACTACATCGTCCTCACCACCACCACTATCGAATATGTAATAATAATATCCAGAACTACAATAATAATATAAAATCATATGATAACAGTATATAAATCAACCATAGTAGTATAAAAATCAATAACAATATAGTCAAGCCCACAATAATCATATACCCAAAAAGTATATAAAGCAATTCAACAATAACGGTATACAAATAAAAATTAGTAGTATACAAAATAAAATAACAGTATACACGTTAATGATAACGGAGCACCGACAAACAATTAATGTCGTCATCTTCAACTCCTTCACATCCAAATTGTTTCGAATTTCGATAACACCAAACAAAGAACTCACCGTTTTTCATGGAGAAAATCGTAAATTTGCACACCGGTGGTGAATTCATCGTCTCTCGTGACCAAAGTAACAAGATGTTTAAAGACCTTGAAAATCCTTTGCCGCCCTCCAATTATACTACCTTTTATCAACCACAAAATTTGCTGCTCCGGTCCGGCGCCAGTCGTTTTTTCACGGGAAACAACAGCAAAGAGGGGAAAGTAACTTCTCTCTCCTCCTTTTTCTTTTTTACCCACCCCTCGTTCTCATTTGACCCCTATTTTATTTTGGCTTTTTTAATTCACAAATATTATTTTTTTATTTAGGTATTGGACAGGGAGTTCAATACCGGATAACGGACAATACTTTCTCCAGTCTAAGAAACAGGTACTCTAAATAAATTTATTCCAACAATTTTCAATTTTTGATTAAACCAACTCATTCGAGTCGGGTTGACATGTGAGAGATTTTAAACCCAGTACTAATGTTACCTATACCGAAACAAAACACACACTAAACGATCTCACTACACCAAAGAAGAAAGGAGAGAGAAGGAGAAGCCTCAAAGGTGGGAGAAGTAAGAAGGATGAACAACAACATTTGAACCAACACCAGCAAAGTCGATGCTTCTTTGCTCCATTTACTTACTCCCTTAAACACTGAAAACATCCACCATAATTTCAATTCACATTCAATCCAAAAACCAAAAACCCTGGATTTTCTTCTTCTTCCTGATTAAATCTTGCGCGATCACCGCATGATTCCTTCTTCTTCATCCTCAGATCAATCATGGCGAATTACTTAGCGCAGTTCCAAGCTATCAAAAACACCTGCGATCATCTCGTCATTGCTGGTACTCTCTTTCTCTCTCTTCTCGTAAACTTCCATTATTGTGTTTTGCTGATTAATTGCACAATTCAGAAGATTGGCATTTTGATTTCATTTATAATTTTTTGATTTGCTGTTTGATTGATCCAATGTCAAACTGCTTGTCGCTTGATTTGCATTGATTTGATTTCGCAATTACATTGTTTGATTTAGTTTTGTGATGTTTGAGAGTGTAAGATTACTACTACAATGCAGAATGTTAGTTCTAGGGTGCAATCAATGATATGAAACTATTGAGATATCATATAAATTGATTTTCTATAATGTGGGCAATATAGAGTATTTGGTAAACCGATAATTGTGCTGATTCAATCGAGCTATCGGCTCGCTAGTAAGTTAGTAATTTGAGGACTAGGGTATCAATCTTTCACATAGGATTATAGGAATCTACTAAGCAATCGATTTTGGACTATATTAAAAGTTGATGCTCACTTACTAGATGACCTTGCCCAAGGTATATATGATATCATGCCTCGTACTTTTTTTAATTGATGTAGTCGCTTTAAGTGAGGCATAGGGGAGTCTTTTTCCAAATAGGTTGCACCATGAGTTTCAGAAAGCACGAGTCATACCAGGACAAGTGGATATTTGTAGGCAAGGTGTAAGGTTTGAGTGAAGCTGTTATCGACTTTTTTATTTTTAAGGAAGAGTGAATTTATGGAGTAGAAGCAAGGAAAATTGGAGAGGAGGATTCGATGGAAGGATTGATTACAGATAAGGGGGGGGGGGGGGGGGGAGGGGAGGGGGTACTTCTTGAGATAAACATAGAAAAGCTCCTTGCATTTGACTAATACATTAAGTTATTAATTGAAAAATATACAATCAACGTCAGCATAAATTAGTCCACAAAAAAATAAAAAATGGTTATCGATCATTGGCCATTTGAGTAAACTATGTTCTATTATTGTGAGATGGATTGTAAAGTTGTAATACCATGTCATGACTTCAGCCTGGAAGACATAACAGTTACCAATGTTAGAAGCCTCAACAAGGGGAGGTATAGCCGTATAGGCAAGGTCTTTTTATTTATTTATTTATTTATTTTTTCTCTATTTGAGCTCTTATGTTCATGTGTATCTATATTGATCCAATTGTTCTTCTTCTTTTATGCTGCCTTTACATTTGTTTATTTGTCAACATTCATTGCTAATGCACATACAACTATGTTTCAGTCGAAGATGTGAGTGATTTGTGGCCAAATGTCAAAAATTTATTTGAAGAGTGGCTTCCATTCAAAAAGGCTTGTCTAAATAACAAGACTCGAAATCCTGTGTTTCTGGAGAAACTGCCAGCTGAATATATATTGACCACAGATTCAAGGCTTCGCAGCCGCTTCCCACAGGAGCAGTCACTATTTTGGTTTCGGGAGCAGTATGCTACTGTGGTACTTGTTACATGTGAGGTAAAAAATTAAATCTTCTATCACTTTCTACCTTTCTCCTTATTCCTTCAATTTAAAATTACAAGTGTTTCTCATGCATTTTCTGTTAAAATTGATAAAATTCTTCTTGTATAGTTTTTTCCATTTTAAATCATGCACCCTATAAAGTCTCTCCTTTTGTGATCCCAACGGTCATGGCTGTTCTGAAATTGATACATATCCTTATTGGATTATAAAGTTCTTGATTTTACATTTTCTTAATGATTGAGTGTCAAAGTGTTTTGCAGCCTTCTTGGTCATTATTTATTTTACAGTTTTCATTTGCACGGTCTTCAAGATGTATCTTTGACCATTAGTGTCTAGTCACTTAATAACAAATACTTATAAAAAGTTATGCACCGAAAGGATTCCATCAGTATATCACAAGAGTGTTTTTTGTATGTATTTATGATATATTTTGGTCAAAGTCTTTATAGATTGATCATGAAAAGAGGGCCGAGTGAGTATTAGCAATGGTAATACAAAAGGAGGACAAGGTGTCCTTACAAAGAAACTCTTAAAAACTACAAATTTGTCCAATTCCTCTTCATCTTTCCTAGAGAATATTTTGGGAAAGGCCCAGCTGCTATAGCACCTAAAGAGGCTAGTGACGTTGCATTGTCCAATATCAAATCACGCGGGATAGACTCATGCTTAAAAGTTCAACTATTTCTTTCTAGCCAAGCACACCACAATATTGCCATGCCATCCCTGAATTGTGCCAAAGCATTGTCTTCTTCACCCTACCAAAACCCAAATTAAAACTGTAACCTCTCTTGAATGTATTTGATTAGAATATATTACTGATATTTTCCTGAGAGCCACATCATTACGTGATTTGGAATAAAGTAACTTGCTTTGCTTCCTTTTCTTACCTTTATACTCTCATTTCTTTGCTGATATGAAATTATGATTAATGTTTCTTGGAATTTGGTGCGAAAGTTATCACTTGTATAGGTTTCCAAAATTTTGGTAGTTATTTTATTTTATTTTTTGGTTGGGGGGGGGGGGGGGAGAGGTTATTGAGCATAATTATGAGTGAATTACAGGCATACTTAATGTTGTTGTTTAGCCTTACTGTCATTATTCGGTTGCAATTTTTCTTTGCTTTGTGTTTACTTGCTTCTATCCCTTGATATATATGCTGCAGGACCTTGATGAGTTTAAATCCATCCTCAAACCTAGAGTGAAATTGTTAACACAAAATGATGAGAAGGAGTGGTTCATTGTGTTTGTGAATAGAGCTCATCCCACCAATGATCAAGCTACCAAGATGGCGAAAAGGGTATATGCCAAGGTGGAAGTGGAATTCAGCTCAAAAAAGAGAGAAAGGTATTTTTAGTGCAACAAGGAGCATGTGGTTCCTGCATTATGATTCTGCATAGTATATTTATGTCATTCCTAGAGCTTGTGTGACCTACAGAATTGACTTAAGGTGCAGTTTTACACCACATTAAATGAGCTTGTTTGGTCTACTATACTGATCAACTAACAATTACAGTAACAATTTTTTCAATAATACTTTTATTGAGTGGATGTATAGAATCACATTACTTGTTGTGTTTTGGATATATTTGTGTTCTGAGATCATTTTTGGATTATTGGCAGACTTTGATAACCTTTAATCATGAGTATTTATAGCAGCTGTAGTTGTATCTGTCTGAATCTGCTCAAATTTATAGCATGAACAACCTTAATGTGATAGCTTCAACACATAATATGCTGAATTATTAATTGAGTGTAACTTCCAAAGTTTAAACTACTCTTTTCCAACAATAGTAAACTGCAATTTAAATTGGAAGAGGGTCGCATCGACTTGTGGCATGATGTTACTACCGTTCTATAATATTTTTTTGCTTACTACTCCCTCCGTTTTTTACTACTGGTTATGCTTTCTACTTCAGTTCGTTACATCCTCTTTAATCCATTTATGGCAAACTATAATTTCCATCTTACGCAAATGCAACACTTTCTTTCCTAATTTTTCTTACACAAAAGCCGCTTACAAGTTACAAGCTTACAACACTCTCTTTTCTAATTTAAAACATAAAATCACTTTAAACACTCTGTCCTAGTTTTACTTTTACATGCCCCACTTGCTACTCTTTCTCCCACCCTCTTTGGTTTATGTTGCTACAATAATTTTAACCAACAAAAAGAACAAAGGGTGTTTTTATTTTATAACTCTTGGTGTATCTCTTGATACATAGGGTTTTTATTAATGTGTAATACTTAACATTGGGTGGCGTGAGTATTAATCATATAATCATTTTCATACCTGTCACCTGAATATGAACCAACTGATGTGTTGGAAGATCAGTTGGTTTTGATTAGGATATCTATACTTGTGTTTGTGCATACATTCTTTATTTCTTTGATTTTTATTACAGCCTTAGATATCTGACAATGATCTAGGCAGTGGTATATCTAAACCGTCATGTCATGTTGCCTTCTAAGAACGGGGACCTCCTCACCTTTAGCTAGGCGTGTTTGTGCTTAACTGTCTACTGTCAAATATCAGGTAAGCTAGGTAGTTGGGACCTTTTTGGCTGTTCATGTTGTCTAAAAGCCAGAGGAAGGAGTATACAAGATTTCTGTTAGGTTTCTGGTGGTGTTTGATTGTGTCCTCCGAATTCAATATAATATTTCCTAGTGTTTTTGATTGGTTCCATTCTCATTATCCATGCCTTTTCTCCTTCGAGTGTGGATTATAAAATGGCCTAAAATGTGTTGGATTCAACCCTACAAAAGAAGAAATGTGGCATAAGTTGAGTGGAACACTTTCACACCAAAATGAACTCTCTTGGAAATTTTGCTGCATTTTGCTTAAAGCTGGGAATTTCTCTCTCTCAGGTGTTGCAAACTAGACTTACATGGACCAGAAGCAAATTTTTGGGAGGACTTTGAGTCTAAGATCATGGAGTGTATTCGTAATACATTGGATAGGCGAGTTCAGTTTTACGAGGAAGAGATTCGGAAGCTGAGCGAGCAACGATTTATGCCAATCTGGAACTTTTGTAACTTCTTTATACTGAAGGTGTTGAATTTCTGTCTTAATCATAATAGCAGTTGTTGATAGATGCTTCAGCTAGATGTGCCTTATAATTTTTGCTTATTGTTAGTCTACATCTTCGTGGTGACCCCTCATTATTAGTGTTTTTTTTTTCCTAGACACTGTATATCCTGAACTTTTAATTATCTAATGCCTATGGTTTGCCTTTTGTTGTGGAGTCACTAAATTGAATTTGAATTGGCTTTATAACCTTTTTTCTGTTGTCTTTGGCTCTTTGGTTGGATGTAGGAAGTACTATTATGATATTTATAATCTTGTTTCATCTAATAAATTTTGTATCCATAACTTTATTACTTGTTCTCCTTTTGGCCTGAAATTGTCTTATTTGCTTTAGGAAAGCTTGGCTTTTATGTTTGAGATGGCTCATCTTCATGAAGATTCATTACGCGAGTACGATGAGCTTGAACTTTGTTATTTGGAAACAGGTAATTTGTTCATTGCTTACTTTATGTAATTGGCTTCATCTGCATATTAGAATTCTTTTAGCTTTCAAGAAGTGAGAATTATAATGTTTTTTTTGTAGCTTGAAATAAACTTTAGGTTTTGGTTTGGCTATAGTTATATAAACTTTAAGTTGTCGAACTTCATGACTTTGAAAAGTTTCAGGAATCTTGTTTGTTATCAAGTTTGGGTTTTTTTAGTGTATCGTTTCACTTAGGTTTGGCTATAGTTATATAAACTTTGAGTTGTCGAGCTTCATGACTTTGAAAAGTTTCAGGAATCTTGTTTATTATCAAATTTGCATTTTTTAGTGTATTGTTTCACTTAGGTTTGGCTATAGTTATATGAACTTTGAATTGTCGAGCTTCATGACTTTGAAAAGTTTCAGGAATCTTGTTTATTATCAAATTTGAGTTTTTTTAGTGTATTGTTTCACTTTTCTTGGGAAGCTCTGCATGGGGAAGGGCAATTTTGTATGAATAGGATAATTGAATGAAGAACCTTACTACTTCAATGTTAAGAGATTTTTTTTTTCTCTGTTGATCAATTTCATATTACTACTGTATTTGCTAAAGTTTTCCAGCCTGTATGCAGTTTTGTGTTTGTTAACACAACTATTTCCCCATTCTAGGGAATAATGCTACATATTTAACAAAAAAAATACTATGCTAACACTAAATTTTATGCAGTAAATGTGAGTGGAAAGAGAAAGGAGTTTGGTGGAATGGACCAAGGTGATGATCGAGCTGCACTGCTAAATCCTGGAATCAAACCACTGGCACAAATAGTACAGGATGATTCTTTCAGAGAGTTTGAATTCCGTCAGTATCTGTTTGCATGTCAAGCAAAGGTATGAAAGCGATTTATTCATTTTGTTAGTTGTATGAGATGGACACTGTTATAGAGCAAAATTTCCTTGTTGAAAGATGAGTTTGATACTTGGAAACTTGAATTCAGGGAAAAAAAGGGCAAATTCCTCCTAGGCCTGATATTTAGGTCACACGTACCCTGGCTGGATAATCCATGTAACATAATATCTTTGTTTTTGGAACCCTTTGCTTAGTGCTAGGCTGTCCTGATTTCACCGAAAAAAGCTGCATATGACAATGCAGCATATATATTGATTTTTTGTTGTTTTTGTTTGTTATCTAAGTTGATGGCTTAATGCTGCCATCTAGACCTTTAGGGATGGACTTCATTTAAGCCAAATGTCTCGTAAGCTATTCTGATTGTGGCTGAGATTGTCCAGGTTCTGGTCATAAAATGATTGATATTGCTGGATGTTGTCATTTCTGCATCCTTTTCTATCCTCTTTCCATTGAATCGAATAGGACCATTTTTTTTTTGTTCTGCTGCTCCTAGAAGCCCTACTGCATAAAATTTGGTAAATCTGCTCTGAGAAAGAAAGCAATTTGCCCCCTTCTGTGTTACGAATATGTATTGATGCCTAAAAATCTTCAGGAATGTATTATATTGTAACTTATTACCTATCAAAAATAAAGGGGGTGGAGGGTGGGGGTTAATTTATCAGCTAAGAATCCTAGGCGTTAAACACTATGTTGGAATAATTGAATAGCAATTATGAAGGGAAAGCGAGGGGAGAAGAGTATAAATACGGGGAAGGAAAGGAAGAGAGTGAGCTTCTATTTTCTTTCCAAATCTTTCATATATTGGAAGGATTTGATTTATTAAAGGAGAAGAAAAATGGAACCTTCAAATCCCCTCCCCCTGCCCTTCTCCATATGATATCCAAATAAGGGATGACAATTCCCTCGCTTTCTCTTCTCTTCCTTTCCTTCCATTTCTCTCTATCCAGTCATTTTGTAAAAGATATAAGCAATACAATTAGTAGTAATACATAAATACATACTCAATCAGCCTTTTATCACTTGTTATTTATTGAGGCTCTTCTTACCCTTACACAATGTGTATCCCTTAAGTTTTGTGTTCATTGTATCATTTCATTTCCTCACTCCACAAGGAGAGGGTTGGGGGCTCTGTTATGATGCATAGAATTTAAGGAGTTGGAGAGTGATGTTAAAAAGTGTGTCAAGAGCTTTTATTTTTCCTGTTTATAAAGTGTGTTTTGGGTGAATTGATAAGTTCTTAGTATCTCAGTAAGCTGGATTTATTCATTAGACTTGATGTAACTCATGCATGATGCATGTAATGTGTGTACTTCATATGGAGCACAAACGTTATTTATAATTTTACATGAGAACGAGCACCTTTATGTTTTTAGCCTTATAGATAATGTAAGATAAATGACATAAAAATACCATAAGAAGCATTGAAAGTAGAAGTAGCATTCTCTGACATGATACCAACACATCCAAGACCGACATAAATATAAAATTTACTGAAGTTGACTCAACATGAACACAGCCCATTTTGACATTTTTGTCATATTACACAGTTATTAGCTTCTGGATTTTTTTTTGAACCAGAAACGAACAAGAGACGAAACACAAAAATGACCCATATGGAAACATTATCTCCCTCTATTATAAGTTAATGTCATGCACTTGTTTTTTCCCCCATATAGTGTTTGTGAATCATAGAGTATCTGTTGATGCAGTGAAAATACAACTTTTATAAATATTCTAGATGACAGCAACTAATGCTTCTCTAAGAGTTTCCCATTTGATTCCTTGGTATGAGAGAACTATTCAATTTTTGTAAAAACCATGTATCGGCTTCTTAGTATCTTGGACGCCCGACTACCAGAGTTTGGCATATTGACCCATTGGGGTGTTTTTTGTTCTTTCTACATGCCTGCAAGCTGCATTATTTTAAGAAACAGATAATATATTTCAGCGTAGATTAGTGTACATTAGAGGACAAGCTGTTTTGAAACTTAATCAGAAAATTAAAGCTGTATCTTTATGATAGAAAACTCTTAAAATTTTCTGGTTTGCCTATAAGGAGAGGTAGGCTATTTGTGGGTACACTTAAATTAACGCGTTGTGGACTTGTGTATCATGGCTTGAGGGGATTGAAAGAATATTTAGAAATTGGTGTTGGGCTTCTTTGCGTGGTAGTACTTTATAATTGTTGTCTTTTGAGCGTATTGGGCTTACTCGTGATTCTCTCTTTCTGTTATAGAATGTGACTGGATAGTGTTTATGCTACCATGCAACTACTATGCTGAGTGGCATCATCCATATATATTTTGATTTTGTTTGAATTCACATCCTTGAAATTGTTTAATACAAGACCATTCATTCTTTGGTTTTTACTTATTTTCTTTTTGTCATTGTCAAGTAATATTGATAGCTTATGCAGAGATTTATGCTGACTTTTGCAGCTTCTCTTCAAGTTAAGTCGTCCTTTCGAGGTAGCATCTAGGGGCTATTCATTTATCATAAGCTTCTCTAAGGCACTGACACTCTATGAGGTACAAAGTTTCATCTAGTTTATTGTTAAGCTTTCAAGCAAGTCTTAATATTCTCAATTCATTACTGAACCTTTTATTTTCTTCCAGAGCATGTTGCCTTTCTGTTTGCGTGAGGTGTGGGTAATAACTGCTTGCTTGGCTTTGCTCAATGCCACTGCTGCAAACTACAAAGATGGACTAGTAGCCCCTGATGTAGAAAAGGAGTTCTACCGACTTCAGGGTGATCTCTTTTCATTGTGCCGGGTCAAGGTAGACATTCTAAAGTCTTATGGGTATGGTTACTCTATCAGGAAAATTGTTGGGGTTGTATCATCTGATGATCTTAGTATATTTGGTTGAGGATTAAAATCTATTTTCATAAAAGAGTTACTGTTTAATAGATAAGGGAGTTATCAAATCACATCACCTATGTAAAGTATGTTGGATTTTTTTTTTTTTTTTTTTTCATTTGCTTATTCAAATGCATAATTATATGCCTGTGGCTGTATGTATGTATGTATGTATGTATGTATGTATGTATGTATGTATGTCTGTGGATCTTTTCCTCCTTACCAGTTTTTCCCTTCCCAACAGAAATTTCTTCTCTATCTGACATGGGTATATTATTGTGGCAGTTTATGAGGCTTGCGTACTTAGTAGGATATGGGACAGATATTGAGAGAAGTCCTGCAAATAGGTAAATTGCTAGGTTTTTTTAAAGATACTTTGAATTATTTCTGGGTGGCATAGTGCCTTCAAACTGTCTTCTGCTGCTTAACTTATTTTGGTTGCCACCAAATAGTGCTTCCCTCAGCATGCTGCCATGGCCCAAACCAGCAGTTTGGCCTTTGGTTCCACCTGATGCTGCTTCAGAAGTTCTAGAGAAAGAAAAGGTAATATTTCTGTTGCTACTATTGACGGTCAGTTATTACTTTATGACTTATAATTGCTCAGGGGTTTATTAGTGCCTATTTTATTTGTGTGAAGAGCTTCTGCAATCCCATGGTCTATTCCTTTTGAGTACTAAAGAGTGGGTTATTTATTACATATTGGATGAAGTGAAGCACTTCTTCCAACTTTTTGGAAATTAAAATTGCTTTTTGCTGATGATAAAATAAAAAATAAACTATTAGTGATGAAGGGGTAGATTGAAAGAAGACTAATATTCTGCATTCAAGGTTTAAATCTTAAAAAGCAAGTAAATCTAAAATGTGACCACTTTTTTTTTTGAGGAAAATTATTTTAATTTCAATAAGTTGAACTATTGTAAGATAATGTCATAACGACAGGGCTATACAATAACAATTTACGACGTCCAGAGTAACTGAACAAAGTACGATAAAATTAAAATGCAAATGGCCAACTTATAATATAGAAACAAGTCAAGGTAATCCTTAGACAGCAGATTCAGGAAATGGCTGAGCTTACTGGAGTTCTTTCCAAGTTGGCTGGGTATCCATGTTCGTGTGATGTCATTATTATTTCCAGGGAAACAATGAATGGCTCTATATAGCATTTGCCTGTTTATTTGTAGTTGTCTTTTCTTTTTTCCTTATTTTTTTTAAAAAAAATGTTATTAATGCTCTTTTTGTTATGCTTATTATTTCTATTTGTTCTGAATCATTTTTAGTGAAGTTTCTTGGTCTATTCTGAAAGAAAATACTTTCTTGAAGTCTTCTTTGTTATTTGTTGAGATAGAATTGAAAAGAATATTTGACTTATTTTTTGGTGTGTCCAGATGATTCTTCAATCAGGTCCAAAAGTGAAGCATTTTGGTATTCAAAGGAAGCAATTGCCTATTGAGCCCTGTGTTCTTCTCCGTGAAGCTAATAGAAAGAGGGCTTCTCTATCTGCTGGAAATATGTTTGAAATGTTTGGCACACAGCTTAATTTGAATGAAGGGTGGGTAAATGAGTCCAGTTAAATTTTGTCTACCTTACTTGTTACCTTATTGAACTATATGTGTAGCTTTAGTTAACGTTCTTATCTATCTGCTGAAGTCTTTTTCATTTTTCCTGTTTTTCTAAGTAAAACCTTACGCTTATCTACAGCTTAGATGTTTCAGGAGGTGCAAGCCCTCCTAGAAAAACACCTGCACCATCCATGTCACGTAATTATTCGACTCCAGGAAACTTTGAAGGCTCTATTGATAGACCTATGAGACTGGCAGAAATCCATGTTGCTGCTGAACATGCCTTGCGAAAAACAATCTCTGATCCCAATCTATGGAAATCTCTATCATCTATTGAGGATTTTGAGGTATCATATTACATACTTCACGTCATTGCAACTGTTATTGGTTTAGTTCTGTTTTATAACTGAAGATAGCAAAATATCCTATCTTGTTGTGTTATGAACTGAATCACTTTCTATTATCATCTGCCCCATCCTTTGTATAGAAAATCCAACTATTTGAGCAAGACTTCAATTAGATATTGCTAACGTTTATGAGTTTCCAAATTTACCCTTATTAATCTATGAGTTCTCTCATTTGTCTCTACTAAAAATTTATTCAACGCGATCTCATTAATTAAAAAATTGACATTAATATTAAAAATGCACAAACATTTTGGGGTTTATAAAAAATAGGATTTTACCAAAATTAAAAATTATAGGACAGCGAGAGTATATACTTGTTTCCTCCGTTGACACAATTTAGTATGGCCCACCCACCCTCTTCCCCCTCCTTAGGTGAGCTCTGACCCGGGTCTTTCTAGAGATTCATCATTTGCCCAGACAACTGGGACATGTGCTGCTGTAATGAGATTAAATTAAATATCAAAAGAAGAAAAAAAACATGAAACTCTCTTTAGGATTTCTTGGGGTCTTGCTAAAAGTTGGAGAAAATTATGAGGGACTTGTCTTTTTCTTGTTTGCATGAAAAGAATAGAGTCCGTCCTACTCCGAAGAATTTTTTAGTCCATGGACTTGAAAAGTAGGGGGCATTTGGTTTCAGGGATTTGTTGCCATTGTTGGCCAGAGTCATATTCTTGGTGGGAAAAATATTGGTGATTTCCTTTCTTGACCTAATTATCTGTGGCAATGAATGATTTTCAGAGAAGGAATCACTATTACAGATGCCCTTTTGTCCCAAATATTGGCTTTGTTCCTGCTTAGGACAATTCTAAGGTCCATTTTGGAAATTTTGGCATTTGGAAAAGAACCCTAGTCCCCCCCCCCCCCCCCCCCTCCATATAAATCCTAGTATGTTTATGATTAAAGGGAATTATGTGGCTTTTAAAATTTGCTTTAAAATGGATACCCAATATTAGGGGTTGGAATAGGTAGGGCCTAGGGGTATGGGAATTGTCGAATTGAAGTATATAGTATACATTTGGCCATGTTTTTTTTAGCTGTTTTTTATAATTATTTAAATCATGAAACCTCTAGAGTAATCTTATTCCTCTCCTTCATTTGATATTTTTATTTGGAGATCTTAGGTTTTGGGAAAGTAAAAGGGCCTTTGTGTGCGGATGGCTTGTTTGAAAAGGCTTAATAATCATGAAAAATATCAATTTGGCATTGGAGGTGTTGATTTTTCTTGTTGTGTTTGCTACATACTATCTTCGTTCCAAAAAGTCCTTTATGATTATTATCTGCCCTTAAATTAAGACAATTGAAGAGAGTGTTGATGTGGTGAGTCGATGTAAGAAAAAGGTAAAAAAGTACAAGAAGGGTGAGGTAGCAAAAAGATTTTGCAAAAGTAGAATAAAGCAAAAGTGTAAACAACTTTTACTAAACGAAGAATCTAAGAACTTTCAAGAATGAAAGTAGGCTTAATGTGCTGCTGTTAGACAGAATATTTGAAATGTAAGTTTTGCGAAATTAGAAATAGGTTGGTACTTTGTAGGATCGATCACCTTGTAAGGGATATTTGTCTAGGGTTCTAATATCTTCTGATTTTAGGATCCATTATTCAAAAGCATGGGAAATTGAATAGAAATGATGGTCATAGAAACAAAGCTGGTTGGTTGAAGTGGAAGAGTGCTACAATGCTCATAGAAACAATTAGGCTAGCATTATTATATGGTAAGGAATGTTAGGCTATGGAGCATTGTCAAAGTCATAAAATGAATGTGGTGAAGATGCATATAGTGGGTTTGATCTGTGGCTAACTGGCTATACATTACAAGAAAGGATCGATTGGGTAATGAAATGATTAGGACGAAAGTAGGGGTTACATCTGTTGAGATACTTGAGAACTAGATGAGGGAGAATCGCTTAAGGTGGTTTGGCCATTTAAGTTGAAGATTGATTGACACTTTGACAGTAAGGAGGCTTGAAGAGTGACAAAGTGATAGGGGCAATAAGGGTTAGGGGAAGACCTAAGAAAACTTGGAGGGTGATTGAGAGTGATATGAGTCTTTTGGAGATTGAGGAAAATATGGCGTTTGATAGAGCGGAGTGGAGAGAAGATATACGTCGGACATGTCATGACTTTAAATATGTACTCTTTTTTTGGCGGTATCAATCCTGTGTTGCAAACTCTTTTCTGCCCTTAATCTCTCAGTTCTCATAATAATCTAGGTAGATTTATAGCAGCATTAGTGGGGAAGGGGAAGAATATAGTGTGACAAACAGGGGCAGAAGAGGGCGTTGACATCTCCTTTCTAAAATTTTACATTTGGCATAATTCTTGGCATGATGGTTGTCGAACCGTCTGTATGAACAAGTGGTTATTGATGACTATAAGTCATGGTTCAAATCGTAGTAACTTTTTTTGAAAATGATTTTTTTATTTTTGTCAGCATTTATTTATGGTTTGGGTACATGGAGATTACCTATTGTTGCCCCCTTCCCGCCAAGAAATAATGTGTGGCTTCACCCTGGGACTGACAAATTAGCGAAAAGGGTGATGATAGAGAAGAGATAATGGAGAAAGGGAGGGAGGGGCCTTAGAGCTAGTGGGTAATTATTACCCTCCTTTTTGAGGAGTACATTACTCCATTAACTTAAGCCTCAATTCAAATAGACAAAAAAAAACTCAGAATTGCTGTTCCTTAAAATTTTCCCACCCATCTCCCATTCCAGGTGACCCCCAAGGCCCCAAGAAACTTTAATTACTGACATTGAGATATAGGTCAACTTTAACTCATATAACTTATAATAATTGATTTCTTTAGTATTTAATACACATTTCATGAAAATCGGTAAGATTAGTTCGTGAGAATCTGCATTTAATTTTTAAAAAAGGACTCTAGTGTTGGCTTATTAGAAACCCTAAAGAGTTGAGACTGTCAATTCGAGTATTTCTCTATATACTGAGTACAAATTCATCCATTTTTCATTCATGGCAGCAAAAGTACTTGGAACTAACAAAGGGAGCTGCTGAAAATTACCATCTTTCCTGGTGGAGAAGACATGGAGTTGTCCTTGATGGTGAAATTGCTGCTGTGTGTCATAAACATGGAAAGTATGACCTAGCCGCAAATTCATATGAGAAGGTTTGTGCTCTTTATGCCGGTGAAGGTTGGCAAGATCTTTTGGCTGAAGTGCTTCCAAACTTGGCCGAGTGTCAAAAGATTCTCAAGGATGAAGCTGGTTATTTGCAATCTTGTATAAGGCTATTGTCTCTGGATAAAAGCCTCTTCTCAACCAAAGAAAGACAAGCATTTCAGGCAGAAGTCATTGGCCTTGCACATAGTGAAATGAAGCACCCAGTTCCACTTGATGTGTCATCTTTAATTACGTTTTCTGGGAATGCTGGGAGACCATTGCAGCTATGTGATGGTGATCCTGGTACTTTGTCGGTGACTGTGTGGAGTGGCTTTCCAGATGACATTACCCTAGAATCACTAAATCTTACTCTGATGGAAACTCACAATGCTGATGAAGGTGCTAAGGTAGGCTTGGTCAACTCTTCTTGTAGCACTAAGTGAATTTATATAGGGAAGGATTCACTTGTTAGTTTTATGAATTTTCAGGCTACAAGCATCTCTTCTGAGACAATATTGAAGCCTGGAAGGAACACTATTACACTTACCCTGCCGCCACAAAAACCAGGTTCATATGTCTTAGGAGTCCTTACTGGTCAGATTGGACACTTGAGATTTAGATCTCATAGTTTCTCCAAAGGTGCTCCTGCAGATAGTGATGATTTCATGAGTTATGAAAAGCCAACTAGACCTATCTTAAAGGTATACACCTCAGTTGATATGGGTCTCAAGATAATTCTGCTTCATGCTCCTAACTTATGCTGACCATTGACTCAGCTCTGATCATGAATATATTTGAGCATTCTGACGAGTTCTTTTATCATGTAGGTATTCAAACCCAGAGCTCTGGTTGATCTTACTCCTGCTGTTTCATCACCTCTGCTGATAAATGAAGTACAGTGGGTTGGAATAATAGTAAGACCAATAGATTACCCCCTTAAAGGGGGTGTCTTGCACATTGACACTGGCCCAGGTTTAGAAGTTGAAGAATCTCATGTTATTGAGATGGATAGATACACAACTGCTCATAAAAGTATACCTGACATGGGATACTCTGGGGAACAAAATTCTCCATCTTCTCTTGTCAAAGATGTTACACAATTAAACCTGCAGGATGGCAAGATTCAGTTGCCTGACTGGGCAAGTGATCTAACTTCTGTCTTGTGGATTCCAGTTCGTGCTGTAAGTGATGGAATTACCAGAGGTATGGTGTTAACTACTCCTTCTACCGTAATTTACTTGCTCCATTTGACCAATTTTTGTGGAACTTTTGGGCCAAATGGGGAAGTAAAATGAGATTGAGGGAATAAACCCCGCATGTTTAATGCGGAGCCAGAAATTTGAAGTACTGTTGAATATTTTTTTTTTCTTATTTCTGCTATTTTTAACTTTCCTTCTTAATTAATTGTTCAGCGGCATCGCAGAGGCTGAGCATTGTGGATATGATGAGGACAATGGCTCTTAAACTTGAATTCGGAATGTCCCACAACCAAACGTTTGATAGGTACTGTTGTAGGTGTTGTTGCATCTTTTTGTGATACAATACTTAACAAAATTGTTTTATGCAGGACTCTGGCTGTCCATTTTACTGATCCCTTTCATGTGAGCACACGTGTCATTGACAAATGCAATGATGGTACTCTGCTTCTCCAGGTATTTACTGTTGATATTAATCTATCTCTAGACAAATTGCTTATCTTATTCATGAATTGTTGAAAATGTTGTTGCTGAAAAGTGCATATTGTTTATTTAGTTAAGTGGTTTCAAATAGTTTTGATGCTACATTAGCAATGGGGTACTTTCAATCATTCTAATGACAAGCTACAAATAAATGTATATGAATGTATTGCCATAATGTTGTTATTTGTGCTAAAGTAAATTTTCTATTTTGTTCCTACATGTAAATTTTTACTTTAAATCTTGTCAATGAGTCAATGTTGACCATCATTTAGTTCTTTTCTAAAAGATTAATTATGATGTTTCACTCAGAATTGACGAGCGATTTGTCACATTATAACACAACAAAAATTTACAAAGATGAGCTGTCCTGGTGTACCTGAGAGTAAGGAAAGGAGTGTTGTAGTGCATGGTGGATGCCTAACTTTGGTACTTGGATTTTTAATTCTTTGATGATAGTGTTTAAACTCAGGTATCAGAATAATGAAGTGAACTTTCATATTAGTCAATTGAAACCATGACTATTCTTCTATGCTTTTGTGTTAATGAGTGAATTGTGGTATGTACAAGATGTTGAAAAGTTGGAATGTGCAATTTTTTATTTTTTGGTGATGTTGTGATGAAGGGAGGGATTCTTGACTAGATGGAATCATCAGATATGCAGGATAGTGTTGATGGTCTCGTGGAGGAGAAGCTGTGGAGGAATGCATAGTGGAAGGTTTTGGAGGTATGGATGTGGTTGGAAAAGGAGTAGGTGATATGGTTTGAGAAAATGAAGGCTGAAGAGTGGAATATGGTTTTTAAGGTGGTGAATATTAAAAGTTGTATTTATATGTACTAGTGAGAAGGGTCAAAAGCTATAGTCTGTGAGGATCCACCAGGCTATTGCTCTTTAAAATTCTGAATATCTATCAGAAGATCATCCAATAATTTTAGCTTTGATGTGGAGTCATGTATCTCATGCTGATAGTAAGTGTTTAGAGCACCCTTTTAGGGAACAGATTAAGAAAGTAGTGTTTGGTATGGGTATAATTAATAAGTGTTGGATTTCTTTAAAAGATCATCTGAAATTGTTAAGGACTTCTTTGAGATTGATAGTGAGAAAGAGTTTGAATTTAACTTCGTCTCTTTTGTTCTTCTGAAGATTGGTCTATTATCACAGGGATTATTGAGTATTTTCTACGTGTTTATTTATGGTATGCTTAGAAGTTGGTTTGTTTGGTTTGAGGCATTGCAGGGCCTTACTCAAGGAACCTTAACATCTCCTTTCTTGTTGACTGTTGATTTTGTTCTTAGTAGAATGCTTTTGCCAAGCAAGGATAGTGCTTTGTAACATGGAGGGTCTGGTAGGGAGGGGTGGGCTGTTTTATCTAATTCTCTTGAGTATATTTTGCTTAAAAAGATAGTGAAATTAATGATAATAGTGCTACATTAGTATCATTGCCTAATGAAACACTGATTGACGGTAGCTTTGAATAAAAAAAAATTACTTTTATTATAAAATAGATATTATTTTATCATACAATTTCAGCAAAAATAATGGTCAAAATTTGAGCTGTGGAAAGTTAGGTGTCTTATATTTTCGAAGGGAGGGATTATCTATTATACTTAATTTTCAGGATATAGATCAACTCTTCCTTTTTATCCTTCCAACTTATCCATAAGAAGACTATTGGACTTGCATTCAAGGGCCAATGATATTGAGCTCTGTTTTTAGGTTATTGTTGTTAAATTTGACTTGAGGGAGAAAAAATTTCCAGGCAATGCAAGACATTCATATTCCACTTCAGTAGCACATTTTGTTTTTTTTAATTATGATTTGATTAAATTATGCATGTAGTTGACAAATAGATAAATATTTTACATTGCTTCTGTATCTATTCAGGTAACTCTGCACTCACAAGTTAAGGCTACTTTGAGTGTTCATGATGCTTGGCTGGATCTTCAAGATGGATTCGTCCACAACTGTCAGAATAATGGGCGACCAGCTTCAGCTTTCTTTCCTCTCACTGTTTCTCCTTCTTCAAAAGCTAGCATGTTGTTCAGCATATGCTTTGGTTCCATGAATGTCGAAGGTATTATGAGAATTTTTATGCTTGATATTGATGGTAATGCATGACTTGTTACTTGGCTATACTACACAATCTATATCAAGGGCTTGACTGCTTGAGTTCAAACTCTTCAATTGGTGCTTTTGTCCGCTTGTTAGGATGTTTTAATTTATCCTTTTCAAGGAGTAGGTGGAAGTGGTTAAAAAAGGCTAATCTTTGGGTATACTTGTCTATCAAAGGGAAAAAGCTAGCATACAGGTTTTCACAAACAGATACACAAAGTGACTAACAGACTGTTTGACATCCACCTTTTACTTTTCTCAAACTGAGGAGAGTGGATGAAAGAGTTAAAACTAATAATTTGTGCCTACATATGCTGAGAGTTGATGACTACATGGAATAATCACTTTTGGTTCATGTAGCCGACCCCGCTTATGTGTTTAAGGCTTTGATTGATTGATTGGAGAATATCGGGATAATCAAAGTTTTAATTTAGGGAAGAGAATCAAGGGATTTCTTTCATTCCATTGTAGTTTGTGTCCTAAGGAGGAAGATTTTTTTAATCATCTTTTACTCTTCTATCCTTGAGTTCTTTTCTTTGGCACTAATCATTAAGCTAGGTCCAGCCTTATTTTGAGAAGAATGTTCTTATGGCTTGGAGAAATAAGGGATGAGAAAGGTAGGCTTGTTGAAGCGTTGAAGATGGTTCCATTGGCCATTTGGCAGTGCTTATGGAAAGGAATAAACCAATAGAGGTTGTAGCTTCCTCTCGTTTAGGTTACAAGTTTAAAAAAAAAAAAAAATTATGTTTCTGTATAACTAGAGTCTTTTATTTGGTTCTAGGTGATACTTGTGTTTGTAGATAAACTGTTTCATGATAGCTCAGGGGCACGTATTTTTTGTTCTTAGCCCTCGTTCTTGGAATATTTATTTTTCCCTATCATATCTCTTTTTTGTTCATTATAAAAACTTATGTCTGCAATTGGAAATATGCTTCAAAAATGGGCATTGGGCAGTCCCCACCTGGCCTTTTCTGCTTGCATTGAAGAACAGCATTTGCAAACACAGTTAATTACTTAATTGGATTACTTTTTAACCATCAATATACAGTTGACTGCTTTCTTAATATTTCATGTGCTTCATCTAATTATTCGGTAAATTGTTTGTTATTTCCTCTTGCTGCAGGTGATACTGGGGCATCCGGTGCAGAAAGTATATTAAATATTAGTTATAAAATTAATGGAGATAGAACCATGGGAGCACACATGCCTGTCATAATCAAGTCTTCCGCAACTGACAGTGAAGGACAGGATTTGATCTTTAAAAGTGCTCTTGTTTTACAAAGACCTGTGTTGGACCCATGCCTGGCAGTTGGCTTTCTCCCATTTCCATCAGATAGCCTTAGGGTTGGCCAGCTTGTTACTGTGAATTGGAGGATTGAGAGGTTAAAGGATGCAGAAGACATGGTTCCTAAAAGCAATGTGAGTCATTAAGTGCTTTGTTGGTAATGTTGTATCTTACATAACTTAGTAGTAGTATACAATTCAGGATAATACATCACTTTTTCCATATTTCCCTGGATAATACATCACGTTTTCCATATTTTGGAAAGTTTTTCTATGAGAGCCAACTGCACCTGCCATCAACTTTTTATGTAAGCATTATTCTAGCTTCTGCTTCCCCACTGTCACCATGCATGCTTTTGTGACTTATTTTCTCTAGTTCAAACTAGTTTATAGCACTCAATTGTATTCTCTAGCTCTGTGCCAGTAGTGCCCACATCACCACATGAAGTATGGATGGATTGATTGTCACTTTTCTAATTATTTTTTTATTTTTTTGTGATAAAACGTACGCCTATTCCTGTGTGATTGGTGTCTTGATCTGCTGATATTTAGTTTTTAGCTTTCTCTAACTAAACTGCTGGGAAGTTTTTCCACACAAAGCTTTCCCCTCTGTTTCACTTACTTAGCAACCTTGTTAGTCTAGATCTTTACTAGTTTTACCTAGGTGATTGAAGGGACAAATATACTTAAATACAGTTTTCACATTAGAGAAAATGAGATAGATCTAATCATCTTTTGAAGTACAGGAAGTTACTCCATCTTTTTTAATTTTTACTTATTACTTTTTTCGGGGGGGGGGGGGGGGGGGGGGGGGGGGCAGGGGGGGTTTGTATTGCAAGTTTCACAACTCTCCTTTTCTAGGGGGCAACCCTGGCCCATTTTCTTACCTCTTGATAGCTTTATAATTTCAAGGCTTTGATTGATTGATTAATAGCTTTATAATTTTATATGCACAGAATGCATGCTATAAATTTCAAAAAAAAATGTACAACCACCTTTTTAAAAGAGTACGCAAATAATAAGGGTGATTTAGATAATCTCAAGTGGACATCAAACTCCTAGAGTTGGCTTGGGTAGTAGAGTTTATCAAAGCTAGTGGCTTGTTTTATATTCTAATCCCGTAATCATGCTGTTGAGTGAGAATGTTAGCTGCTAATGGATGTCCAAATGATGAAAGCTATACACCTTATTAGTTTGCTCAACTTTTATGAGTAACTTACATGTAAGGAAGGGTGTTGTGACCTTATGTAGTAATGAGTTGAAGCGCATGTGAAGAAGAGGAGATAAATAACCACTGTATTTGTGTAGGGAGTAACTGTTATTGCCAAGTGGTATTGCAATAATACCTCCCTTAGACTTTAAAGTTGCTTGAGTCTCCTCTCTGGATATGCCTAGGCTCATTTTCTCTAATTTAGCTGGCTATGAATAGCTTAGGTAATTGATACTGCAACTGTAATTATTGGCTTGTCTTTTCTTCGTACATGTTACTGAAATTTGTGTGAATAGAGGCTGTCAAATTTGTTATTTTAGGTTCTGTTTCTTAAATAAGTAGTGTGATCATTCTTGTCTTCAGCAGGAGGAAGTATTATACGAAGTTGATGCGAATTCAGAAAACTGGATGATTGCTGGCAGAAAGCGCGGGCATATCTCTCTCTCTACTAAGCAAGGTAATGGCAGTCAAAAGTTCAAACTCTATGCTTAAGTGAACTCGATATAATTTGGATTCGACATTTTTATTAGGAACTAATATGCTTGTAATATATACAGGCTCAAGAATTATCATCTCAATCTTGTGCATACCCTTAGTGGCTGGGTATGTACGCCCCCCTCATCTTGGGTTGCCAGATATTGACGAGGCAAATATAAGTAGTAATCCACCTGCACCGCATTTGGTCTGTGTCTTCCCTCCTGCTCTAAGCTCCTCATACTGTATACCAGCGTAACTATTCAAAGGGTGTTTATCTTTGTACTATTGATTGATTTTTGTAGTTTAAATCAGTAGATTGTAATTCTTTCACAGCAGTATTGATCACTAGGCACTAGAAAATTTTCAGCATTGTGAGTACCCTATCTGTACAATCTGTAATTACCACCACATACTAGGATGAGGAACATTTTTGTAATTTGCATTGTAATCTCTCTTTAAGTCAGTTTTAAAGAAGCAAGGGGATAAATTTATTTTTTTTTATAGTACTTTTTTTTTATTGTATGCCTGAAATCTCTTGATGTATAACTTTGCAATATTTGAATGATTGTGTGACATTCAATAGGTACTACATAAAGAGTAAAAAATTGCCGTTATTTAATATTGCAGAATGTACGAGTAGAGTATATCAGTATATGCATAAATGACATATAGGTCCTAAATTAAAAATATATTTTTAAAATACAATGTCTATTTAAATGATGTGAAAACTATACTCTTCAAGAATTTGTCAATAATGGAGTCTTGTTACTCTTCTAGATACCAAATACTTGAGATAGGGCCTATTCACATTTATCGAGCTAAAATGAATATTTTATGACAGAAGGAAATTAGGAGTTGAACTAAATTGCACTGAGCTGGTTGGAGATGAACTGAACTGAGTTAAAATGAATGTTTTATAAGAGAAGGAAATTAGGATCTGAACTGAACTAATTGAAGTTGAATTGAATTGAGTTTAAATGAATATTTTATAAGAGAAGAAAATTGAGAGCTGAAATGAAATTAAGCTGAAGTGAACAGACTTATAGTATATATATATATATATATATATATATATATATATATATATATATATATATATAAGTTGGAGGTGGAAAAATCTTGGTACTTTCATTCTTTTAAAATTGTATCATGTTGACTTTCACGTATGTCAACCCACAACTTTAAAAGTTTATATCCCATACCTTTTTTGCTACAATCACTAATATCCCACAACTTTGATCGTTAATATGTTTAATTTTTAATAAGTAAAAATTTTAATTTGAAAAAAAAATTGATTCAAAGACAATTTAAACAAGATTTCACATGATAATAGATCATATTATTAATTACTTATAAATCGCAACATGTAGTTAAAGGAAAGCATGTAAATAGTGTAAAAGTCAATATGGTTCAATATTAAAAGAATAAATAAAATACTTTTTTTTTTTTTTTTTTTGGCTCATTGTTATGGTCTTAGGATAAAATCCATCCCCTCTTCTCATCTTCCGGCTTTCCTCAAATGAGTCTTTTTTTTCCATCTATCTATTCTCTTTGTTCCAAACTATCTACATTAATATATACAGAATACTAGTATATAATTAAACACGAATAAAAAATTAAACTTCATAATAATAGCTATTTAACTTCACACTTTGTATAATATTAAGTTATTAATGTTTGTAATAACTCTCATTTATATACATGGATAAAAGATGGATTCCTAATAATTTATTCTTCTTACCTTTAAAACAAGAAAACAAAATAGTTTCCCTCCAAAGAATTTGCAACGTAGCAGTTCTAGATTTTATGATCTGAATGCATTGGATAGACATTATATTGTTGTCCCATATAAATTCTTTAATGGACCAGGTTCACACTAATTTATTGTGGACCACTAACATTAAGGAAATTATGGTTGTTTTATTAGTAAAAAAAAAAGGGTCACTATAAGTCTATAATAGAAAAAAGGTTGAAATAAAAGTGATTTTGGTAATATATAGGCTATAAGAGGTTAATTTTTTTAATGAAATATTTTATATACTGGTTAATATGAATAATAAAGGTCATTATGTTAAAATTAGTGTCATAACGTTGTACTTTAAGTTCACAATAATATTCAACGTTATACTAGTTTTAATAAAGGTTACTATGTTAAAAATAAGGTTACTATGGAAAAACTAAGGGTCACTATGTTCAATATACTGTCAGTTGCGTATGTATAAACCTCGGGTCCACAATAATATTATTGTGGACCAGGTCCACGCAAGTCTTTCTGGTTGTCCCATGTTCACATGATCGTATTAAAAAGGAAAATGAAAAGCTCTCTTCAAAATTCTATTTTTATTTGTTTTGTTTGATAGAGATTTTTGGAGTGATTTTTTTTTTTTTTTTTTTTTTTTTTTTTTTTTTTTTTAAACAAGATTTTTGGAGTGATTAAAGCAAAGGGCAGATGGCAAAATTTGGTGGGTTCCCTAGAAATTTTCATGTGAATTCATGCGTGGAATAATTGTGGCTGTATAAAATAGTCGCCCATGTTAGCAATGATGGTCCTCATTTATTATAACTTGCTAGACGTTAGGTGTTGTTCTTTTTAAAGCTTCTACCAACGACTTCTATTTATTTGCCTTTACTTTTACATTATTTCATATGCCTTTGATTCTTTGACGTATACTTTCTTTACATAATTAGTATGATGTTTTGTTAACCCATGTATTACACAAAATGATCATTTTGATATGATAAATTAAAAAAGGTTATCCATGTATGAATATAATAACTCTACAAGGCTCCGAGAATCATTATATTTAGTGTTTTCAAAAACAAATTAAGAAAATTGTTGTACAGTGTTACGTTGCTATTTGTAAACATTGTTAGTTTGTATCATTATAAATCATTATATCAAGTATTAAGTTTGTGTAATAAGTTGTATTAATAATCATTAAGTTTATGTATCTAAATAATGTATATAGTTTCTTTATAAACGATGTTGAGTCTTTACAAAAATTTCATTTATGACAAAATACAGTACTATTTTACTACGGAATATAGGTGTCAAATCTCAAAAAAAAAAAAAAAAAAAAAAAAAAAAACAAAACCTTTCCAATAAAATATTATTGAGATTCTATTATATATAGATTATTCTTGGTATAAAACTTAAATTACTTTGTATAAAGAATCTGTTTTTACAAAGTATGCAAGTTATTTTCGTAAAAGTTACTCATATGATTCGATTCATATCTTTCACATTTTCACAATACTATTTATTGTATTGTGAGGGTTTGTGACAAAACAAATTTGTTTGTAGTAGAATATATATAACAAATAAAATGGACTAAGGGCCTATTTTCATACGTTGAAATTCAGTTCATTTTGATTCAGTTCAGCTGAGTTCAGTCAATAAGAACAGGCCCTAAAAAGAAAAAGTGAAATTGATTACAGTATAACCTAGCAAGAAATAATTAACATGCTTTTGTATTATTCTGTTTTCTCAAAATCAGAGAGTATTAACGCATTGATCAATCTAGAAAAATTATTTTTATTTTCTTAATTATTAGTTAAATCCATGATGGACTTTTTTTTTTCTTTGGAGAAATTGATTTTCATGAACTAATTACCTCTTGTCATAAATCATACTTGTAAAAGGCAATCAAAGTTATGTAATAGTGAGTGATCTAAGCATAACATTTTAGCATGACCAATGAATCTTATAATATTTTGAACGTCGAGATACATTGTTTGAGAGTGACTTCGTACATATAATATTAAAATGACAAAAAGATGATTCATGTCACTAGTCTAATAATTAAAGTGTAACACACTTACTTAAGGCAAGTTATTAATGAAAATGACATTGATAAAGTAGGATTAGTTTGTGCCATAATTTACGGGTTTGGATGACCGGTGAAAGACATAACATAGACAAGTAGTTCCTGCTAACAATGACACTCTAGTAACAAGTAAAGAATGGTGACCAATAAATATTAAATGCTGAAACCAACAATTTTCTAATTTTATTTTCCACATTCAAATAAACACAGTTTGGATAACTGACTTCACTATCAAATTATCAATACCCCACACCAATCAAAATATCATTATATATATATTAAGATGAATGACCTTACTGAACCGGCACCTCTCATAGGTTTAGTCAACCCAACTCCATTAATGCCATTATATTAAGGCCTCTTAAGTCTTACAGTACTAATTAACATCCATTTAAACCCCCAAAAGCCCAACATTAATATTTGAAAATTTATTAAAGGTATGCAAAACAAGCTTCTTTTTAACCCTTTATTAATATTATATCAAGGGATATTGTTTGTTTATATAATATGGTTGATTCAGAATTTTAAAGTAAAGTGACACTAAAGTATATTATGTGTGAAATATTTCAAATTAAAATTCAAACAAAACCTACAAACATTCTTTAATTCGTATATTGTACGTGATCATTATTTCAAATAATCTTTAACTCGACCATGTCAAACAATTTATCTAAATCTAGTTTCAAAGTCATCAAAGAAATCCCATGAAAAAGTCTATTTTGCAACACAAGTATTGAACTACTCCAAATTTTGGGTCGACAATTCTTTTTCTTTTTTTTTTTTTTTCATTCTATTCCCCCACAAATTAAGGCTAAGACTTCCAACATATATATTGTGCCAACAATTTGGGTAGTATTTTTATTTCCATAATAATTAGAAAATTAGTGTGTTACTTCTGTTTCTTATTATGAGCAACAAAAGAAATAATACCCTTTTGTGGCACATAATAAAATAAAATTAAAAAAAGGAGTAAGTTTTTCATAAAATTTAGAAATGTTTTTTTCATTGTGATTTGTGTTTTTGATTGAAATTCATAGCCAACCTATGAGATCTATAAATTCAATAATAATTGTAATTTTGATTAAAGCAATATAAAAGCCGTCAATAAGACATGCTCAATCATGTCAATTTAATCAGTGTCAATCAAAGAATTCTAAACCAAGGATTGTATGAAGGTGCTATCCAAGTAACAAAACCTATGAATTATTGAAAGGGATAATTGACCAATAGTTTTTTTTCAAAAAAGACGTGTGTGATAAATATTGTCTTGAGAAATTTAGAGCTAGTCCATTTAGTACTAACTAAACTGTAATCCTGATCTTATTATACATATCTCAATTTTTTCCTGATCTTAATACAAAACTATTTTTCCCGATCTTATACAAAGTTGTTTTTCGTGATCTTAATAGCTTTGTATTTATCATCATCCTTATTAGCCGTGAAATTATTTTATTAGATGTTATTAAACTTTAAACTTGAAATATTAAACGTGAAAACAAAGATGAACGTATGTCTATCTCTTTCTTATAACAAATTACATGCATGCTTCGTAGTTTTCATTCTTTTCCAAGTATCTATTATAAGACCAGACTTGCACACTTTTAAAGAAACAAGTGTTTTTGTACATGTCAAGTGTATTATATATGGTGCTCAAATCGTCTAGCTATGTCACCTTGTAGATGAGTGAAAGATTAAACTAGTTAAACTAACATAAATAAGTAATACTTCCCAAGTTATTGGTAAAATTGATTTTAAGGAAAGATTATTGGAGCAAAACTAATATTTTATAGGTGCAACATCATGTGCTATTTTGCTTGATTTGTTTATTTTACAATACATGTTCATTGAATCATTGGTCGGAAAACGCAACGAGGTTTTGAAGTTAGCATCCAATCATGCAAAATTGTATAATTGATCTTATAAATTAATGTATTGTGCAAGTTCTAAGAGTAAAATTAACTTATCTAACAAATTTATATTACTCGGAGATTCGAGTGATAAATATTTATATACTATTTGTTCAAAGTCGTTGTCGGTGATCTTTCTTAAACAGTTTTATTGTGTCAATTTAGTTTAATATTGACACTGTTTTGTTCATTAAATACTTCAATCTTCTCACAAATTCTCAATCCCACCCCCCAACTTTTTTGTTTGTTTGTGTGCGATCAACAATTGATTATGTAGAATTGTAGATTGTCAAATAATGTATTTGTCATGAGAAATGATATGACCTTAATGATTTTTATTCTTATTTATATATATATATAAAATAAATTATATAACAAAAAAAAATTAAACAAAAAATAGATAAATAAAAAGTATTCCATATTATAATCACATAAAATTAAATTTTGCAAAGAGTTGACTATAGGACTTGTTCAAATTTACAGAACTGAGTTGAATAAACTGAACTGATAGGAGCTGAACTAATTGGAGTTGAACAGAATTGAAGCTTTTTTTAAGTAGATAGAATCATATTGAACCAACACTAAGCTACCTCCTCCATATGTTAAACTAATCTACATATACTAATCAACGTTTGAGATACAAAGGGTGGTAATAACAAAATCCCTCTATTCCTATAAAAATATTGTAGATGAGGCTCAACCTCGTGATTTCTAAGTTACAAAATGAGTTTTCTACTAAATTTACTTGTATCAAAGGATGACCATAAATAATTACATTCTATATTTGGAGTATGGGAACTTCTTCATTTATCACGGAGGTAATAAATTAGTTAAATTACGTGATCATGTTTTTATCCTCAAATTAGTCAACGTTAAACAGGTTAATAATGCATAAATTAAGTGTTGCAAATAAAATGATACAAAAAGTCAAAATATGGGTATTATATCAAAAGTATACATTAACTCAAACGATATGTTACAAATGTGAAAGTCAAAACATTAGTAGTGTATCAAAAGTATACATGAGCTCGAGCAATTAAAGACATCCACTCTAGTAGAATTACCATCATCTCCAAGAGAACTCATCTACACACAAGTAGGACTTATTTTATTTGGGAGATTAATTAGTACTCCGTACTAGACTAATATCAATACTAATACTAATAGTATATATACTTTCAAGTTTCAATATTCACAATCCCTTTTGTTGAGAGCATCATAATATATTCTCCCCTATTTCTCACTCACCCTAAATTCTCACTTAATAATCTTGGATTGGCTTCGCCTCCCCAAAATCCTAAAAGAAGTAAAAAAAAAAAAAAAAAAAAAAAAAAAAAAAAAACTCGGTAATAGTTGCAACAGTTTGATGAGAAAGCTCGCACATAATTAGTCAAACTGATGCAACTAAAAGTGAACGTCGGAAGTACTAATACTCCATTAAGGAAAGATTAACACAAATTGTGGCATCTCCAGTCAAGTCTGACTTCCCCAGCATAAGAATAAACAGGGCCCACCATATTCTGTAATTGCTGATAACAAGGCTTCCGAAACGACACTATATGACTACTAACCATGTATGCAGTGACGCGTTCCGATACCCGAATCTCTTCCATCCGTAATTCTTGCAATTTTCTCACGTACTCTGGCACGTGCTGTAGGTCCCACACTACTCCTACCCCACCTGGCTTCAACACCCTAACCATCTCCCCTACCACCCTCTCACGCTCCTCCTTTCCCCCGGCCCGCCTTATCGCTGCCCCCGATACGACCACGTCAAAGTAGTCGTCTCGGAAGGGCAGTCTCCTTACGTCACCTTCTCGACAGGTGACGTATTCTTGGACCCCTTCTAGACTAGCGGTCCGTAACGTTCGTAACGTTATGGACCGCTTTTGGTCTAGTCCTACTACTCGGCCTGATGATCCTTGCTTCTTTAGTTGTAAAGCGACCGCGTTTAGGAGAATACCTGTAAAAATTTAAACTTTTTTCCGTGACTTTTGTTCTCATTAAAAAAAGTAAAAGGGAATTTGTATGCATTAATTAAATAAATAAATTTCCTTTTGTCCCATAATTATGGTTCTAGCGTAACACTTTCTACCTAGTATTAATGACTTTTTTTTTTTTTTGACCTTTATAAATTATAATCACGCCGTTTCTATAATAAAAGTTTAAATTTCACTATTAACAACGGATTATTTGTATAATATGGGACGAAGGGAGTACTAACACTACTTAAAATTAAAAATAAAAGACAAACAAATGATATATTTAATTAGTAGGTAACATCAAAATTCAAAAAAAAAAAAAAAAAAAAAAAAAAAGTATTTTAGAGATTAGATTAAATCATCCATTTTTAGTTTTTTACCTTTTGTTTTCATCCGTCATATATTTGACTTTAATGCCAAGGTACTATTCATATACTAGTACTACATTTAATGATGGAATAAAGATAAGAAAATAATACAGTAAATGATTTTCTGAATTATTTGAATTTAACATTGTACACTGTTACAAAAGATAAAAGTAAATTTTATTTTTTCTATATTTGAAATAAGATTACTGTAAATAAAAAAAAATAAAAAAAAATAAAAAATCCAGTATTTTCTATTTTTATAGAAAGGCACTCTCACTAGATTATAGTTAATTTGTTAACATAAACCATACCATTATAAGCAAAAATTATATAATTATGAGTTCCATCACTTTACATATAATCAACCGTTATATAAACATTAAATACATTTTAAGACTCCATAATCTAATTAAGGGACGGAAGGAGTAATAAAAGAGTGACATATAAGAATGAGCCTACCTCTTCCACAACCAACATCAAGAGCAGTCTTAACATTAGACCAATCAGTAACAGCGGAGATCATCCGCTGAGAGATCTCCCACCGCAACGGCACAGCCGAGTACAAGAAATTCGCCGCCGCAAACAGCAAGCACACCGCGATCAAAGCCGTCACCGACCCGATCAAGCCGGCGACAAACCTCGCAGATCCCGGGGGCAGCAGAGCGAACACCCGAAGAGCGGAGAGGACGCTCGTAAATGGAGCGAAGAAGTGAAGGATGAACACGGAGAATGAAGCGAAGATCAAGGCATGGAAGAATAGAAACAAGAATGTTTGCCATTCATCCATGCCGTAGATTGCATAGATCTGTGACCAATCTCTGCTTCCTTTACCCATTGTCGATTGCTACGTAATTTGTTAATTCGTAAATAATTTTATTGTATGCTCCGAGCTATTGGATAAAAAGAGTCCAAAGTTCGGAGCAATAAGTAAGTAAGGAAGTAGGGGTTCAAAATATGATGATTCTGGAAGACAGCTTTTGCGCAGAATTAAAAGCGGGTGATATGGGGAAAGGACGTAAGACGACGCGTTTCGGTTGTTTTTAGGAGGATTGAAGAGAGAGAGAGAGGGAATAATGGAAGTGAGGAAAGGGTGTGTGAAATAGAAGTGATTGATGGGAGGGAAGGATTATATACGTGTTAAAGAGGCTGCAATTTATGAGGGGATTGTTTCCAAGGGTTACCGGGAAAATAGGTTCGGATTTTTTGGGAATTTTGTTTTTTTTTTTTTGGAGTTTTAATTCAAGTGTTACTCTACAAGAGTTAAGGGTGGTTTCAACTCTCAAGTACGTGCAAAAGGAGAGATTGCAAAAGGAGGGCCTACGAAAATAAGGATTTCAAAATTTGGAAATTAAAAAAATATATATATTAGTGTTTAGATACTGTAGTTGGGTTTATGGTGTACTTTTAATTTTAAATAAAAGTTTATCTTTGTCGTAAAATAAATATATTCAAATGTAATCAATATAATTAATCAAATAATGATATTTCCTCAAAAAAAAAAAAAAAAAAAAAAAATCAAATAATGATAGTATTTTTTTAAAAATAAAAATTATTTAGGATGTATTATATTTATCTTATTTTCACTTATTTCAGGTGTAATACGTTTAGATAAATTCAGGTAAGGTTTTAATAAGGGTTATCCGAGTACAAATTACAACTAAAATAAGTTTTAATAAGTTCAGATAAGTGAAAATCAAGTTAATAGAACAAACCTATTTGAACTTATTAAACCTTATTTTAGTTATAATTTGTACTAGATAACTCTTATCATAACTTATTTTTCCTGAACTGAACTTATTTTATCTTATTAAAACGTATCTTATCTTATAAAAACTTATAATTTTTTTTTACTAGTTTTTTCAAACAAGTTAGCTTGGCCAACCTAATTGCATATTCTAGCTCTAATGATCAACCTGATAGCTAGAGTTATTTGAAATTACAAACAAATCCCTAAATACAATCATTAGAGTTGCTCTTATTTAATAAATTAAAGATCTAATTTAAAAATGTTGCACAAAATAATTGTCATTAGTGAATACTCACTGCATTTTCTAACCTTGCCTATGTTATCAGTAATTGAAAAAAATTAGAGGGAAGAGTTTGTTAGAGTGGTGGGGCAGAAAGTCAATCAAAATGAAGTGGAAGTGTGAGGAATAAATCTGAGTTCCGGTAATTTCGCATTATCACTCTCCCAGTAATTACTATACTTGATGCTGCTGCGCCGACAATATGTTGCCCCTAATTGTTTTTTAAATTTAATTTAGGGACACTTTATTTAAATATTTTCTTAATATAAATAGTTATATCTAATATCTTCACCTAAATTTATCTAAGATAATTGGCCTAAAATTTAGGGAGTGTTCTAATAATGATTTAGACCTGTAAAATGGATTGTATCAAACTGAAATAGTCTTATAGTATTTGCTTCTAAACCTTCGTAAAAACAGTTTTGAATCAGCCTGAATGGTTGGTTAGTTGTAAAAGACAAAATAATAATGACGAGATATCTTTACAGTACTGATCGAGTAACCCTTATAAGACTATAATATTAATGAAGTAATCTCTATTATGGCGTGTGATCAGCCACACATAAAAATTTGTAGTTTTTGATATAGAGGAATGACTTTTAGTTTAAAATTAAGCAAAAACTTCTAATATGATTTATTTGTTGTTTAAAGTTTTTTTTTTAAAAGTTTTTTTTTTTTTTTTTTTTTTTTTTTTTTTTTTTTTTTTTTTTTTAACATTGTATGTACAAGAGTTTGAAGGTACATTTTATTTACCTTTTTGTTATTGAAATTATTTGAACCCATTAGAGCCTATTTTATGAATTTGATTAGTACTTGAGAACGCTAATATGAACTTATCTTTCGTAAACTTAGGGTATGTTCACATTTACTTAATTTCAGTTCAGTTCAGCTCAGCTCCAATCAGTTCTGTTCAGTTCAGCTCCTAATTTCCCTCTCTCATAAAATATTCATTTTAGCTCAGCTCAATTCCGTTCAGCTCCAATCAGTTCAGTTCAGTTCAATTCAGCTCATTTCAGTAAATGTGAACATGCCCTTAATTTACTTAATCATTGAAAAATAAGGTGATTAATTAGAACAAGCCTAAATATTCGGCATAAAGGTCAACCAATAAACTTCGAGATCAAACTCACTAAATATTGAAACGTGTCATTATATTTTAAGCCGATCTAGGCTAGCTAGAAACCGACAAAATACGAATCAAACACACTAAAAGGATGGATGCACATCAATCACTACATGTAGAGAAAGGCAGACAAATCAAGGAATTGTATGATACCAGTAAATCGCCAATTCTTCAACAAGAAGCCAGATCTAGAATTAACATATAGCCTAATTATAAAGCTAATTGATGTACGTTCCATTAAAAGAGAACTTTCGCATAATTGGAAATATGCATTATGCTCAAGGAAATGAAGTAGTTAGTACTATAATAAGAGAAGTGTTGAAGAATTCTAGTATAGATCAATTAAGTGTGATTGTTAAGCTCAATTTTATTTTTTGTGAGACAGATACCACAATTAAAGCCTAAGGAATCAAATCACATCTAATAAATAAATATATACACTTTATTATATAAAAATAAATAAAGATTGAGTTATGAGTGTCTTTAATTCAATAGTTACGAGTTTAAATCGGTTGCCTTCAAATAGAAGTGGACGTTTCTCTAACTAAATTAAATACTACGTACTATTCACATATTTGTACAATTGCATGGCCACTTTACTTGATTCCAAAAAAATCTATCGTACATTCACCTAACTACCCTTGACTTTTTTTTAAAGAATGAACAAAACAAACTAGTGGGCTTACTAGTTTACTACGAGTTAGTGTAAGTGTAAGTACATGAGTTTCGACTATGGCATTGTCACCTATTGATGGTTGTTGTATGTTCGATATTAGTTGATTTGATTGACTGATTTGATTAATTATTTAATTGACTGATTTTTGTTGGTTGTTTGTCTTTTGATTTGTATGAGCATGATCGGTGAAAATTATTGATAATGGGATACACGAGTAATTATGAAGTACTCGTAATAGTACAGTTTAGGTTTGAAAAGTTATAAGCCAAAAGCTACTTATAAACATTTTCATTTAGCTTTAAAGTCCGCTTTTGAACTGGTTGAAATAGCCAATTATCAAACTAAATTTTCAGAGAGTGTAATCAAATGAAAAAGTCAAAAGCCAATAAAAAAGTTATTTATTAAATAAGGATTAGCTAAACTTAAGTGGAAATTGCCATAGCACCAACTATGCATGTTTTAGAATGATAAATTTAGTATAGATTAAGTTTGATCAGAGATAAGTAATTAGTCTTTAAGGAACAATTTCAGTAAAAACAAAAAAAAATTCCTTCGTATTATTTTGATTGATTGGATATGTTGCTGAATAAAATTTTATGATGTATAATCAATTAGTCCTAAATAATTTGGTTTAAGTCTAATCATATTAAATCAAGTTGGATAGTTGTTAGGAAAAGAACAAATACGTGAGTTAAGCGTAGTCTTCTCATACTAAATAAACCGAAAAAAGAACGGCCAAGTAATAAGACTAGCCAGAAAAAAGGATGACTAACATATAAGACTGGTGATCGAGGTACTACTTTTATTATTATTATTATTATTGGTTTTAGAATGGATATCCTACTTATTGGACCAGTATAGTTGAGTAATAATTTATTGCAAAAGCTAACAAACGCCCTTAGGAGCATTGTATAAGCTAGCTAAAAGTAGAAAGATTAAATTAAAATGAACATCAATTACACCGATCGACGCGTGATTTTGCCATGCTTTCCCAAATTAATACCATTTTAGGCAATATTTTAAATGCTTATTCAACGCCCCGAGGGCGTTTGTTAGCAAGATCCTGATTTTATTTGTAGAATGGTTAACTGATTGATGAGCTTACTAATTGTTGGTGCTTAGTCATCGTCACTGCTGTTAAGTCGCTTGTGTCTAAAGATTTAGATGCCCCTACCATGTAGCAAGGTTGATTACTTAAGTACTTGCAATAATGATCGTGACTTCGTGAGGATATAAATATGTGGTTCAATTCGATTTTAATTAATATCTTGTTATTAATCACTAAAATTTTCAAATCAGTGTTACACCTAGTCCAATCATCATGTGAAACTATATGGAAGCCACATTTTCTCCTATACGAAGTATAAGCATTGTGCCTAAATGTCTATGCCAATTATACCCCTTTTAGTCTATCCTTCGATATTAGATAAAGTACAAGTAGATTATTTTCATTTTGGTTGGTAAGAAGAGCTGCCATATCGATCATGCATGAATCGATCTAACCAACAGGCAAGGCCATTTGGGGGAAGATGAAGGGGTAGAAGATTTAAGAGAAGATATTGTGTGAGCCTAAACTCACGGTGAGACAATATATATAAGTTATTGGACATTTTATATAAGCTTTTACACATCTTGATTTATAAAATTTAGATACTGTATAAGTTTTTGGACGTTTCATATAAATTATTAGACATATTACATATGTAATATACCACATATAAGTTTTTGGATGAGTGGACTTATAGTGAAACAAACTCAGTCAATACTTTGTGAAGGTTTCTCTCCTTTAAGTATATGTTCTCTTCTTCTTATTTTCAGTTCAGTTCATTCAACTTCAATCAGTTCAGTTCACTTCACTTCACTTCAGTTTTTAATTTCCTTCTCTCATAAATTATTCAGTTTAGTTCAGTTCAGTTCAATTCAGCTTCAATCAGTTTAGTTCAATTCAGCTCAGTTCAGTAAATCAGAACAGACCCTAAATGAGTTTAGTGAAACTTAGTCTTTTGGCCTCTAGGTTAGGAGATGTATGTAAACCTTATTACTTCTAGCTAGGGTACTAGATTAGGCCAAGTTTAACATGGCATTTGAGTACAATTAATGCAATAATTTAGATAATCTTTTAATCTAAGTATATACTTCATATGTGTCAACTTACTGCATTTGTAAATTGTAATAAAAAAATTTGATATCTCCTATACAAACCTTGTGCAATTTAAGCACTTAAATTGTGAAGCATAAAGATTTAACTCCAATCTACTACGCTACATATGTAGCAGTAAAAGCTCATGACATTCCCAATTTAGTGATTAAATAGCTAGCTAGCTTAGTGCCTCTAATTATATTGTTCGGCCTTTAGGAGGCACTAAATAATTAATTCAACTGCTCTTCAAATCTAGATAAGTAATGCATTGATATTTTAAGATTTTGTTAAATGATTATATGATATAAATGGGGGAATATTGCTTCTCAATCTAAATTAAACTAGATTACTAGATAGCCACGAATTCATGACCCAACCAATCGATAAAGATCAACATCTATTTAATTTGTACCAATCCTACTACATACCCATCATCGATAAAGATCAACATTTATTTTATACCAATCCTACTATTATATCCATCTAAGAAAGATCAACGTTTCATACAACCTTAGCTAAATTGAACTCAATCAACATTTTGTTTAATTTCTTTTGCTTCTTCATTTTATGAACACCAACTTTTTTTAAAAAAAAACACAAATAAAGAAATAATATGGATAATCACCGTCAATGGACCGTTATTAGTTAAAAGCCTTTAGAAATAGTGTTGCATTCACATTAATCACATACATATAAAAGGTGGGTCATATAAATAGCCAAAAAACGCGGTAATAGGCTTTAAAGTTTGCAACTTAAGGGTGAGTAAAGGGAAGCAGGTTGTAAATAATTTACCAAAAGTAAATAAAATTATCTGGCACCAAAAAAAAAGGAAGATATTTTATCAACTGTTTAGATAATAGAGTACATTTATATTATTCTTGCTTTTATATTGTTAGTTGGATTCTAAAAAGTACACTAAAATAGTAACAATTCAATAGTGTATCTTCATTCTTTTTGCTGCTTTTAGTTTTGCCTCCATTATCTTTGATTCTTTTCATACTGTTTGGAGTACTTTCATTCTAGTATCTTTTAATCCTCAACTTTGAGTGTATGTATGTTAAGCTCCTCCATTTTTAATTTTCATCTACGACGGAATATTTTTAATTTTCATCTACGACGGAATAATATATAACTAATTCGTATTATTACTCTATTTTTTGCATTATAGTAAGAACTTTTAGAAGAATGTATTGTGCTAGAACTTCTCTTCTCCCTATATTTATTATCTCATTAGGGTTAGTTTAATTTCTGGAATTGGACAATCTTAGGTTAGCTATTAATTGACTTTCTCTAATTTGTTTAGATTTTAATTAAACTACATTATTTTTTATTGAATCTACATTTTATAACATATTTAATTTGTTTGTTTGTTCTCTTATATGCGACTATTAGGTACTGATAAGTTGTTATTGGACTCTATTACATGTGTTCTTTTTATTATTCCTCTATTATGAGGAAGTTGCACAATTTTATTACGTAGTATATTGCAAGATATATAACGTATGAATAATGTAAACTATTTACTAATAAACGCCGCAAGAATGAATTTGTTATTGCCATTATTGTATGATTTGTATCGCAATAATAAAAATGCTATTAAGTAGTATAGTAATTATTAAAATGATGGTGTTTACATCAATAGTTCTGTGTCTCATACATCAACACAACTACACTAGCAAATTAAGATCGCTTATTATATGTTAATGAGCACAATTGAACCGCTCTGTATTAGAGCGAGGAAACTAAATTATGTCTAACTTATCTATGATAAACACGTTCGTGACTAAGTATATGTGTCACATAACACTCTTCTCATATATGTACTATAAACATGTCACACTTTCCTCTCAATTACATTTTTTATGAGATAAAAAAGCTTATTATAGAGCTTAAACTCATAAACAAACTAAGTAACATGTAGAAAAATCTTACCATCTTATCTACTACCTCCGTTTCTTATTATGTGCAACAAAGAAGTATTATTTAATTTGTGAGACATAAATATTCCTTTGTTGCACATAATAGAAAACGGAGGTAGTATTATATTTCACTTATATTATGCTTGGAATCCTAACTCAGATCAACTATGTTTATTACTTTATTCGAAATTCCTCTATTTTGTGTTCAAAGTTATGAACAAACTAGAGCATCACCCGAGCCACAAATTAGCTATCATAGTTATTCCAAGGGTAACTTATAACCAATTAGTTTGGGATGAAGTCTTATGTAAGTTTTTCAGTATGATTAGCACAATTCATCTCCTCCTTCTGGCGGCATGAACATAATTAAACCAAACCTGTATTACTTCGTACAAAAATTGAACTTATCTTTATTTTTTTCTTTATTCAAAGTCAACATTTGACTATAAATTGTAATTTCCTGCTGGTTTGCCTAACTTTGATTGAATAATAATAATAATAATAATAATAATAATAATAATAATAATAATAATAATAATAATAATAATAATAATAATAATAATAATAATAATAATAATAAATCAATCAATCATCCGTTGTATTCTAATTCTTAAGGCTTAAAAGTATTGAAAGTGTACCTACTTGGTGTATACCTAACTCACAAAATTCCAAGCTTAAAGCATTATTTAGATTACTAAAACATTTAATTAGCCGTTCTTCAATCTATTTTTGTTATAATAAAAATGTAGCTCTAAAGTACTAATCTGTAATTCTATATATGTAGCTCTAAAGTACTAATTGATAGAGTATGAAACATATTTCTGGGCCTCAACCATCGGCTTAAGCTTTTGGTTGAGTTGGTCCACTAACATGGTATCGAAGCCAGCGTGACATAAAGGTCACGGGTTCGAATCTCATCCACCCCTCCTTCAAAGTGGAATTAATTCGCGCCAGGTATGGGTGGGCTTGTGTTGCATCCACATTTCAAGCTCAAAGGGCCTTTCATGTGAGGGGGAGTGATAGAGTATAAAACTACAAATTCTTGGCTGCATTCTAGTGCAGCCAAGCTAGCTGCAACAGCAATAAATATGAACATATTATTTATTGTTTGATTATTTGAAATTATTATGAGTTTGTGATGAATATCAATTAAATTGCTTAATTGTTAATGAATATCAATTGTTAAGGTTTATAATCAATTTTTTAGAGTTTCAATAATTACAATAGATCTTGAATATAATTTCTGTAAAAAAAACTGAAAACGTAGGAATTTAAAATGAACATCTTTTACAAAATGAGCATTTAGTACACCGAAAATGAATATTAAATACATAAAAAATGAACATATTTCGACAATTTATTTTATCTTTATTTTTATTAATAATTATGTACAATGAATTTGAACCTTTATGAAAATCATGTTCATTTTAATATCCTAAATGTTCATAACTTTTTGTTACATATTCATTTTATAAGTGTTCATTTTTTAATACTAAATGTTAATTTTTATTAGGTTGAAAGTAAAATATAATACGTTGAAAGTTAAACTATCTGAACATTTATGTTGAAAATCTGAACAATTTATTATGAATATATATGTTTGTTTTTAAGTATTGTATTGATGATTATATATTATAAACATTCTAAATAATTATTATGAAGATATTTTGTGATGATTATGAAAATTCTGATTATTTGTTATATTTTAGTGAGTACAGATTAATTGTATTTGTAGAAGACAAAGACTCTGAATTAGTGAAGAAACAACTAAGAAGCGATGAAGAAGTATATGATATGTACAATGAATTTGCCTTTAAGTTGGAGAATTTCCAATGTATATGATCCCAATTTTATGGTTGTATGATAAAGGTTCATTTCTAATATACTAAATGTTCATTTCTTTTTTTTTGACATGTTCACTTTTTATTACTGAATGTTCATTTTTATTACTGAATATTTTTTTTTTTTTTTTTTTTATGTGTTCATTTTTCTAACTAAATGTTCATTTTTAAGGTCGTGGTCTAGCAAATTTATGATTATATGATAATTAGATTCATTTTTAATAAATTATCATTTCCTTGTAACATGTTCACTTTTTAGTATTAAATGTTCATTTTTTTTACGTGTTCATTTTTTGTTTTTATATGTTCATTTTTTTCATGTTCATATTTTTCAACTAAATGTTCATTTTTTATTTGGGCCGCGCGTTTTGGGCTTCACTTGCTGTAGCGATCTTAGCTGCACTAGAGTGCAGCCAAGACCAATTGGTATAAAACATATTTCTAGGCCTCAACTATCGGCTTAAGCTTTTGGTTGAGTTGGTCCACTAACACTAATCTATAATTCATCGTCAGCTTCAAATGCCTTGAAAATAAATTTCTTACTTATGATATTTATTTAATTAAGTAAATAATATTAAAAGTCAAAATATTTTATTAAAAAAAGCGAAAGATAGAGTACATTTAAAAAATAATAGTTTCTATGTAAGTTGATTTATTCAATTTCAAACATAAGTTTAGTGGAATGGGGTGTTATTTTTTATTTTTATAGTTTCATCAATCTTGATATAGGTTTGACTTTTTTTTGAAATTATACAAGTACATGTTGTCACTAAGTTCCAAAAGTTTGAATAGATTCATGAGACTAAAAACGTAGCGACAAATTTAACAAATTGGCAACAAAGTCACCTATAGAAACATAGAAAGTCCTAACAAAAGATAAAACACTAAATTACCAAAGCCTATCCCATTTGTTGATGGAAAACTTTAAGACATTATTGCTATATTTGTCACTACCGTGAAATTTTCTTTTTGGCCAACTTATGTTACAACTTGCTTATAATTGAACCTTTAAATTCATTATGGAAAACTTTATACATGGAGTAGGTAGCAAGAATTAGACATTGTTCTTTTCCCTCATTAATTGAACCATTCAATTTACTTGGCCAAACTAATTATATTTTTTTTAGTTCAAATGGTCAGGCTAATAGCTAGAGACTTGAAAATTGCAAGTGAGTCCCTAGCTACAACCATTGAAGTAGCTACAATCATTATATTATGTCTTCCATTTTACAATGATTCTCTCATTTGGAATCATTTTAACTATTAAAATGAGAAATAATTTTCTAAATTTCTCTCAATCTATGTGAACATAATAGTTTAATAAGGTCTAATTTAATTCATCCTGGTGGGTATATTATTAATATTTAACTTTTATAATTTTTAATAGTGTGAGATTAAAGATATTTTCAATCAATAATTTGCTTAAATTTACGTAAATATGAACATCCTTATGAAACGGAAGAATAATTTTTGAACATATTATACGAAGTAAGATAAAAACCCATTTCTTTTTCAAAATATAATACTCCCTCTAACATTTCCTATCAATTGTTTTTTTTTTTCCCTTCCCTTTCTTTTTGACAAACAATTCCTATCATTGCCCGATGATTGTTTGCAAGCTATTGTCTAGAGACTAGAGGTGATCAAATATCTTACAACCCGGGCCTTAAGACATTTTCTCGTGCCCAACCCACAGAAAAATAGCAGGCTTTTCGAGCCGATTTCGAGCTTTTTAATTTAGAAGCAAGCTTGCTCAAACCCGTTCTATTTCGGGCCAAATCAATTTTGATCACCTCTACTATTGTCCTTCTAATCAGCCATAATGGATCCAAATAACTGACAACCCAGTTCAACTTATAATCTTCTGGGCCGCCATCTTTATAAGCCCAGCTACCCACACAAACATACCCTATTTTATATGGACCGTCCTCATCAGCCCACGATGCAACACAATTCACTCCACACCAACACAATTCACTCCCTACCTGAAATTACTTACCTTGTTCTGGACTTTCGGTCCTTCTAGATGGTATAACATTACTAATTTGCGATAATATCACTAATAATTAGTCACTCAACATTTTACAAACTTACAATGATAATAGGATTTCGGTAACGATTGTCCCCGGAACGTTGGATAAGCATTTAAAATATTGTTTAAAATGGTATTAATTTGGGAAAGTATGACAAAATCATGCGTCGATCGTTGTAATTAATGTTCATTTTAATCTAATATTTCTACTTTTAGCTAGCTTATCCATCCAACGCCCTCGGAGCGTTCATTAGCTTTTGCCATGATAATATGACTGTAGATTTGTTTTCTCCAAAAAAAAAAAGTATAGATTTGAAAACTTTGATTATAAATTACCGTTAATATATAAGAAATAATATAATCATGTGCGATCTTGTTTAATTCGTATTATTGAATATTATATTAAAATCACTTTTTTCTTTTTAATTTTTATAATTCGTATTAATTGCAACACTTTGACATTAGGAAAAGGACCCACTAATATTTTATAATTTCTCTCCCCCACTGACTTCACCTTCACAAATATTTTATTATTTCTCTTTCCTACTAACCCATTTACACTATTTTTTTTTTATTAGTTATCTCTCCTACTAAGGGTCTATTCTAATTTATTGAAATGAGATGAACTGAACTAAACTTATTGAAGTTGAATTGAACTGAACTGAATATTTTATGAGAGAAGAAAATTAAGATAAGAACTAAACTGAACTTATTAGAACTGAAATGAAAATAAACTGAAGAGAACAGCCCCTAACAATATTTTGTATTATAAAATATCCTCTTTTGAGGCATACCCTATATAATTTCTTAAACTTTGTGAACAACCTACTGTTGCAATTAATATGAAACGAAGGGAGTATATTTAAAATTGTGTTTGAGAAACGGTAAAAAATCAAATAATAGGCCAAATCATAAGTATTTGTAAGAAAGGAATTCTAAATCACATATCATAATGGGCCATTAGCCCACATTAAATCCATTACCGTTACAATCAACGCTAGTACTTGTATTTTTTTTTGAAACTCAACAGTTAAACTTAAACCCCTCATTTCGTTCAGTTCTTGGCTACCCAGTTTCCAATTTCTACAACTCTGCCGTTTTCTTTTCTTGCTTATTCTTCTCAAATCAAAGGTACCATTTTCTCTCTCCTCCATTTTTCTTCTTCCTTTCTAAACTCATCTCTCATTTCTATCATTTCCCACCATTTTTATAGCTCTTCATCAATGGCGACTTTGAGGGCAATCGGAGGTAAATGCAGAGCTTTAATGGCGGCCGCAAAGGCCTCCACTGCTGCTTCCGTTGAATCTTCAGCTACCAAGACTACTGCTGCTAAAAAATCGAAGCCCGTTTCTGCTGCTAACGCTACTAGGGGTATTTTGAAGCCTGTTCCTGTTTCTCCTACTCTCAGTCAATTCATTGGTTCTAACGAAGCTTCTAGAACTGAAGTTGTTAAGAAGGTTTGGGATTACATCAAGCTTCACAATCTTCAGGTATTTTCATTTATTTTTTTGGTTGAGTTTTGTTTAGGGTTTAGGGTTTAAGGATTAGGGTTTTAGGGCTGCTTGTCTTAAAATTAGTCACATTTTGATTAATTTGTTTGATCTTTGATGATTAATTGGTTTTAGGGTTTTCTTTTGATGGTTAAATATGTTGATTAGGAAGATTATGCATTATGTCTTGTTTATGATTACATGGTTGCAACATAATGGATGCCATTTGTTGTTCTGGTTGTGATGTTTGATGATTAGGGTTTTTGGATGTTACTTTGAAATTGTTTGTTGGTATATTTAAGTATTAATTTGTTAATTGAGGAGAATGTGAGGTTTATAGTTTAGTTTAGTGGGAGAAGTGTTGAGGTGTTTTTTAGCTGCTTTTGATTGTGTTTTGTGATATTCTTCATTAGATATGTACTCCATTCTAAAATGAGTGGATTTCAGGTTGTTATCCTCATGAATAGTAGCAGTTGCATCGATGTTGAAAAACCAACGTGTAATATCGCATTATTTCTTCATCATCATGTACATAACATGAAAATATAGTAGCTGACAGGATTGATAATGTGAGTAGCATAACAGCATGGGCATAATTCAGTATATTTGCCTATTTAAAGTCTAAGCTTGTTGTGAAACAGAACCTTCCCATGTATAGAATGCCTTTAATCGCTCATTTCCTCTTGAATTACATAAGATTTATATGCAACCATATGATAGTTGATTGGGAGGTTGGTGGGAAAGAGAGCTGCGTCTCACATTGGTAGATTTTCAACCAAACAAACAATGTTGTAGGCATTTTAGCTAACCTTTATGTATTTCATTGTTTCGATGGTAATGGTGACTCTAGAGTTATTTGAGGGATTGGCATGCTTTTTGTGGATGATATTTTCACTATAACCATTGGGAAATTTATTGGAATCATACAATTTATTTGACAATCAGGTGTAACTTACTCTTATCTCTGTCGGATGTAACAGGTGTATCAGCATTTTGAAATTATTTGAATATAAGATCTTTTTCAAATATGGCCTATGCTTATAGCGTCACTATAGCTCTCTGAAGGATTGAAACACTCTCTGCTGTTTGTGATTGCAGATTGAAAATTCATTCAAACAAATTCATGTTGAATCAATTTAGTGCTATATATTATACTTTACATGAAGGTGTATCTTTGTGCGTATGATACAATTAGCCAAGTTAATTGTTGATAAAGGACTTAGCTTGGTTTTGCAAATTTAGGATTCTGATGCAAATACAGTTCCATTAACAATAGTAATTTTAGGCTTGAAGTTGTTTTGTTGTCTACTATTGCTATTTTCTGCCATGTGAAATTGTTTATTAAGATTTTGTGTGGATATAGTTTCATATAGCTGACCAATTTGATGAACCCTTAAGTTTGAACATGTACAGATTTGGAACTTGACTTCTCTTTTCAGCCTCCTCTTTTGCATTTCAGTCTGGCTTGTGAATGTGTTTTTCTGATAATCTGTATCAAGTATCATTTATCTATTACTAAAGTCTGAAAATAATGTTGTCTTCTTTTAGACATATTTTAAGCTTCAGAATAATCCATGTAGTTACTTATTGAGAATGTATTGAGGCTTGTGTTTCCCTTTGACTTCTTGTGCCCTGTTTGCTTGATCGTCATCTGCTTTTGCATTTGCTCTGACTTTTAGGTTAATGATATCACTTGAAATGCATGTTATTTTGCTGCTATTGATTGATTGTAGGAAGTGAATGTCTGTCTTAGGAACTCTCCTTGTCATTGTCAGTGAACATTGATGTTTATTTTCTTCAATGTTACTGCCACAGGGCAACCCTCTTTCTTTATGATTATTGGTTTCAGAAAGGTTTATTAAAATTAAGATTTGAGTATCTCATACTCTGTACTTGATCTTTTCATGGCCTTTGCTTTACACGGGCTTATATTGTTAAATTGCTTTTTCGCAGAATCCTGAGAATAAGAAGGAAATAATATGTGATGAGAAGCTGAAAGTGTTGTTTAGCGGGAAGGATAGAGTCGGTTTCCTGGAGATTGCAAAATTGCTGTCTGTGCACTTTGTTAAGACCGCTTGACTGCTTGACCATGCCTACGGATGGAGGAAAAGACATTGATGAAATATGCTAGGTTTTTAAGTTTTAGGGGGTTGATAATGGAGCCTGTAATGTAGGTTTTTGTGCATCGCTTTAGTTGTCCAGTTTGATGTACTAGATTGCGCTTTTATTCCACATTTCAATCCAAATGGCTTAACTTTTGAATGAATTGTGTAATATGCAAGCTTAAGCAACTTGATCGCCTTTGGAAATCCTCTTGAATGTATGCAAGTCTGGGTGTATATTAAATACTACTATGTGTTTGCTAAATCTAGATCAAATTATTTGACAATGAGTTTAGCATAAAGTAGATGTATGGCTTTACAAGAGTTACTTAACAAACTAAAGCTCATTAACAAAAATCATGGTACGTCTTATATGCAACGGGTGTATTGTATACAATAAGTTTAGTCATTCCAAATCTTGTAAAGACTTGTCTTTTATGAAATTGACTTTATATGATATACTATATAAAATGAAACGATTAAATTTTTTGTATACAAAACACGTGTTCAATATACATTTTTATAAAATCCGCTCAAACGTTTTTCTTTTTTCCCCTCCCCCCACCCCACCCCCCCCCCCCCCCCCAAATTGTAGGCATGGGATAAACTAAAAAGTAACACTACTTGAAATTTCTAAGTGGCTGGGGAAGCCCACTAGTAATTGGGACGAAATTTCCACCCAACACAAAGAATAGCTTCGAAGACTTTCAAGTCAACTTCAACAAGAGAAAACTTCATTACTTCTGAATCTTACCCAGAAATGGTTTTTGTTCTTTTGCCAAGCTACTTCCATTCTTAACTTCAACACTAGATCTTGTTTTTTTTGGTGTTTAGAGAGCCACAAGGGCGGGGGTGAGAATCGATCCCAAGACCTCCTAGAATCGGGAGGGAAGCTCTAACCACTTGAGCTATCCCTCACTCTCAACACTAGATCTTGTAAGCATATTATATTTACTTTGATTGTATTTTAATTTTATCTTCTGCTCATTTATCATTTTCTAATGTAATAAATATAATCTATGGCTTTTACTTTACATTTTAATGCTTATACTTGATGAATTTTTGTTTCTGTTAATTATTTAATAACATTTAAGTATTGGAAATTATTACAGAGGACTTTCTTTATTTTTATATTTTGTGGATTGAATTTCTCTAAGATTTGGTTGTTCTTGTAAAAATGATGTATTTTTGCTTAACTAATAATTATGCTAAAAAAATTTATGTGATCTTCTACAGTTGCTTTCTTCATTTAGCAAAGGCTTTTGGGAATTCTCTTCATCAAATTATTTGGTTAATATGGTAATTTAATAAGTTATATTTCCTGCTTTTACACTTTATTATCATTTTGTGTAGTTCATTACATACATAAACTAGTTAATAGGTTCATCTTTATGAAATAAGAACCAAATTTGATTGTATCAGCTTGTGTATTACTAATCCCCAATTATATTGGTAAAAAAAGTTGTGAATATTTATGTGATAAACAACCTAGAATATAGATGACTGAGGATATGGTCTGATTGGTCTCTGAGAGATCGAGACTGCTGTTGCTGTAGTATAGCTGAGTTAATTGGTTGTTATATACTGGTTTTCGATTAATGAAGGGTTTGAGACTTTGAGGCATGGAGTTAAGAGGAAATTATACTTGGATTTTTGTCTAAAATAATATCAGTCGATATTCTATACTTAATGTAATCTTCAATGATTATTAAGGAAGGAAGAAGTATAGAAATTTCTGTAATGCTATGTCTTAAATTTCTGTAGTTGGGCCAAATTTTAGGTTTTGAATTTACTTCAAGTCATTCCACAAGTTGTTTGCTTGAATATGGATAACTATAGTGTAAAGTTTACATGATTATAAGAACAAAAAATTCGATGAATATCGAAATTTAGTCCATGTAGAATTATCGTCCTGAATTTTGACAGACTGACTTGTAGGTGCTGCAATGGTAAGAGAGTTGTCCACATTGTTATTAGCAGGAACTGCTACTGGGACAATACAGCCTGTGACTGTATGGAACGGAATCAAAGCTGGGAAGAAAATAATAGAATTTATTGGTGAAGTTCCGGAGTGGATTAACTATAATCAGAACCTTGAAAATCATCTCCGACTTCTTAAGAGGAAAACGGATTGCTTAGAGAGTAGAGAAGCTGATGTTGTAATAGAGCTTGAAAACACTGAGCATCAGAGTGGCAGGAAGCGAAAAGGGGAAGTTAACCATTGGTTGAGGAGGGTAAGGACTAAAGTTACTGATGTAAAAAAAGTTGAAGATGATATTAACACGGTGAGTTATTTGCCAAGATTTCTCTTTCGTGCATGGTTAGGGAGTTGTATAGGAAAGGAAATTGATCAAGTAAACGATCTTGTACAGCAAGGTTCATTTACTACGGGACTTCTACTTGATGCACCCCGAGATTGTGGAGGACCTTTAGTCACAAGTGACTTAAAGGGGGTAGTTGTGGCTCAAAAGTTGGATGAAATTTGGGAGCATCTCATCAGCCCTTTAACTGTAAGGATTGGTGTTCAGGGACCTGCAGGAATTGGGAAAACTGCTGTCATGGCTCATATCTTTAACCGATTATGCTCATCTTGTCGTGTTTTTTATGTTAATGTACCTCAAGACTTCAGTATTTATAGCCTTCAAGCTAGCATTGCGGAAGAATTGAAGGTTGACCACCTACCACAAACAGAAGGAAGTGAAATCAGGAGGGCAGCTAGGCTATGCCAAGCATTCAAATCAATGAAAGAATTTGTTCTTATATTAGACGGTTTACCCAAAGACTTTGCTATCGAGGATGTAGGCATCCCTTTGGAAGGAAGCAAAGGGAAAATAATTGTGACATCTCAATGTCTCAATGTTTGTAAAAGAATGTTGTGTCAAGAAACTGTTGTGTTGGAATCCCTGTCTCAAGAGGACTCAGAGAATTTGTTCATGGAGAAATTAGCACCAGATATTCCTATTTCTGAAGATATTAGGAATGTTGCTCGCGATATAATTCAGAAATGTAATGGCATACCATCGAAAATTATCGATATGGCTGTCCGACTAAGAGGAGCTCCTGATGTGAATGAATGGCTGGACACATCATCTGATATGTGAATTCACTCTTGCCATAAAGATGTATTAGCCCTATAAACACGCGATGTGTTTGTCTAACATATGGATATCAACTCTAATACAAGTGTCTTATTGTACTACGTATTAAAACTACTAATATTGGCTGATTATAGTTCAAATAATAACTTTTTTGACAGTATTGTATTTGTTAATATACTATCTCCTATGCTGCTAATCTGCTATACCTTCCTCTTTAAAATTTAATGTATGATATACTTTGAATTTGTAATTCTTTATTGTTATAAATGCAGGATTGGTAATTCATTCAAAATTTCGATTGCATAAGACAGAATTCCCTCTTGAAATTGATTAATTGAATATTGATTTTTGTTCTATACAATTTTTTTTTTTTTCCTTATAATTTTTTCATTCTAGTGTTGGTAACCATAATTAAGCTTTGGAAGACATCTTAAATTCCCTTTTTCGTTTTTGGAAGACTGCAATCAAGATTTGAACGAATTGGTAGTTTTCTTTTTTCTCATGATTTCTTACCAATTCTTTCAAATCAAAACAGTCTTAGTTTGTCCTTACTACTAGGCCAACACTTGTTTGTTAAAGCATGAAACTTTGATGCTATAGAATACACTTCAGCGTTGGTACACCACAAAAATTTCAGACATTATTTCATAAAAATCCGGCTAGCTGAACCCACCCCGAATACTCGAGTACCCGATGAAGAATGGCTAGGTAGTGAAAGGGAAATAGAGGGTGCACTACGTACACGAGTCCGGTCAAGGGACATCCTAATCATTTGCTGGTTCCTGGTCATTCCTGTGAGGTCTGAGTTGGGTATCCTGCAACCAACAGCGTCTATCATGTCATTGAGATTTTCCTTCCAGACCTTAATGTCATCATCTACTCCTCTCAGTTCTCTGGCCTTATCAACAATTTTGCCAGGCACACCCCAACATCGACGAACAATTTCCCTAGCTACATCTTGCACTGGGTGCTCAAGCTCTGATGCAAGTTTAAGTTTTTGCCTAAACAACTCTAATGCTTCATTTTCTTGAAGTCGGTCCATTTCTATAATGGCCCGACAACCTGATCTTCTACACACACTTAGAGATCGCGAAGTGATAATCATCTGCCCTCTAATCCAATCAAGTGGTATCCCTACCTCCTCCTCCCACAATGGCTGACTCAAACCATCTAAAATCAGCACAATGTTCCTTTTGTGTTTCATTAATGCATCATACAACAAAGCTGTCCGTTTCAATTTGTTTTCTTCCTGAAAATTGATATCTAGAGCTTTCGCAATTTCACCCTGCAGATCAAATTCTGTGTCATCCTCATGTACTTGAATCATGTATACATTTGCTTCGCCTCTTAAAAGCTCATTATATATATGCATCATAACAGCAGTTTTTCCTATTCCTTTGATACCATACAACCCGATATGAGAGGATCCCCTTGCTAACCATTCCAAAACTGTATTGATATGTAAGTTTACTGCATTACCAACCAATGGTGTTGTTGCATATTCCACTTTTTTGCTAACACGAACCAGCACCTCTTTGAAATCTCCTCTATCGTGAAGCTCTTCCACCTCTTGATTCTTTAGCTCAAGAAGATTTCCTAACCACGCGTGATACAGAAACTTCCAGTACTTATAACGCGTAGTTTCTCTCTTTATGTGTTCTAGCCACTTATCCAAATCAGTAATTTTAAGGTCAGCATGATTTAACCAAGCATCAACTTCTTCCTTTCGAGTCCTTCCAGTCTTAGACTCTTCGTGTTCAACTCGATTTATCAGATCATTCCGTCTTCCCCACAACATATTCCTTTTGCATTTAAGTTCTTGCACTTTGGCATTGTGGTTTTTGTAGAAGTAAAACCACCGCGATAAATTGATTAGGAATTCCCATACATCCTTCAAAGACTCTGTCTCGTCTGTGATACTTGGTGACTCAATGCAGTACCTTCTGAATAAACTTGATGTGGCTAGCAACAGCGGCACTAAATAACCGCAGTACATTAAATTGATTAGGAACTCGAATTCATCTTTCAAAGACTCTGTCTCGTCTGTGATACTTGGCGACTCAAAGCAGTATTTTCTGAATAACCTTGATATAACTAGCAACAGCGGCACTAAAAATACCATCAAAAAAAGCACTGCAGAAGAAGCTCAATAGTTAAACAGAAGAAGATCATATAATCATTTCATAAATGTTAACTAACAAAACAATGAGATCACAAAATTAAATTTTCTAGGAAATTTGTTAATGACTAGCTTGTATGCTAGCTGCAGGTTTAAATGTCTTTAGCATGAAGAACCAAATTTAGCATCGTAATTAAGACGTATTTCCTCTATCCCATAGATTTTATTTGGCACGTTTGCGATTTCAAAAAAATTTGACCTTAATGAATAGAAGAAATATTGTGAGATCTTGTCAAATCCGTTTCAATGAGAACTTTATTTCAAATCAATAATTTTGTTTATGCGTAATTGAATATATTAATAGTCAAAGGTGTATATTGAATACGTTGCATAATTGCAAACACGAAGATCCTTAATCAAAAAATGAAGGAGATAATACAATTAGTTTTTACAAAACATAGTTCATAATAGTTAGATCATTCGTCACAAAATCAAACACCCCCATTAGTCAAATTTGGCAATAATCCAATTACAAACTCCTAATCAACACATACACGGGTGGCTTAGCTTGCAGATTAGTTGCAAATGATATAATCAAACTATCTATCACATAAATTAAATTAAGTAAGCTAAATAAGGAGCAAAGAATAAGGCAAATTATTTGAAGTCAAATCCAAAACTGAAGAACTACTTACCAAAAAAAATGCAAATAAATGCAAGGAAAACAAAGGTGAAGTGAATCATTCGAATCATTGGACAATCTGAATCCAAATTTATGAAGTTTGATGGGGAGGAGTAGGAGATTTAAGCGAGAAATTGGTCAAGTGAAGTTGATGTACAAGTGTACAACTCATAAAAACCAAGTTTACTTGGGTTGAATAGAGAAAGGAAAACTTTTGTATACACCCGGTTTTCAGTAATTTACTGTACATCAGGTACACTTTTGTCACATTTAGTGTCACTTTTGTCAAATTTAGTGTCACTTTTGTCAAATTTATCAATAAAGCATAAATAACTCTTATATATGTCACGATAACTTTTGTGCGTTTTAGTGTAACTTTTGCACATTTTATTGTCACTTTATAACGGATGTTCAGTAATTTACTGAACATCCGTTTTATTTAAAAGTTTGTGATAGAGAAATGGGAGTAGTCAACTTTTCAAGTCTCAATCTTTTTTTCTTTTTTTTATTTGTTATTTATTATCACCCCCTTTGACTATATTCGTTTCCTTTTTTTTGTTTTTGAAACCGACCACATTCGTTTCCTGGAGATAATGACATGAAATTTTTTATGAAAAAACCCAAATAGAGGAGCAAGCGCCTAAGCCCCTAAATACATACTACTCCCTCCATTTTGTGATTATTTCAACAATTTTCTTTTACGTTGTTTTCTAACCTTCTGTTGTTCATTTTTTTTAAGTTGGTTTCTAACCTTATGTTTTACCAATTTTCTTTTACGTTGGTTTCGAACCTTCTGTTGGTAAAGTGAGTTTTTTTTTTTTTTTTTTTTTTTTTTTTTTTTTTTTTTTAGAGAGTCACAAGGGCGAGGGAAGAGAATCGATCCCAGAATCTCAAAGAGGTTTGCAGAAGAATGTCATGACAAACTCTTGTTGAGTTGGCATAAGTTTGTTACAATCAAGTTGAGGTGGACAAAGTATGTTCGAAGATATTTTGTAGTAACAGAATATAAATACTTGTAATAGTTTCCCTTTTCATTTTAATTATCAGAAAAATAGAAACACAAGTTTAGCATGCTCTTCTTCTTCTAGATTTTCTCTCTCAAAATCCTCTGTAAAAATCTATCATAAGATTGTATGATGAAGTTTTTTATAAAATGAAATTTCTTTCGATTTCTTCGCTATTGATTTGTGCTATTTCACTGTTTGATTGATGTTGATCATCAAATTTATCATGGTATCAAAGTGGGATATATAGATCCTCCTGAATTGTTCTTCTCATTTGGTGAGTTGTTGATTTGATTTCGTTTGATTCCGAAGATTATTGTTGCATTTTCAATCAGTTTCTGGTGTTCTTTGTTGTTTAAATTTTATAATTCTTGAGTTTTTTCTTTAAAATCTTGAGAAATGGCTACTGTTACCTTAACAAATGATCCTTCTAGTATGTATTTCATACATCTTTCTGAGAATCCTGCTAATTCTCTTACAACTGAGAAATTTAATGGAGAAAGTTACAATGAATGGAAGAGAAGTATGATGATATAGCTCTTTCTGCTAAGAATTAAATTATTTTTGTGGATGGAAGTTTACTTAGACCAGCAACTGGTTTTGAGGTTCAAGCATGGGATCGTTACAATGATTACTAGCTATATTATGCATTCTGTTGATGTATATACTTTACATCAGCTAGGGAGATCTGGAAGGATTTGGAGGATAGATACTCTCAAAGTTCAGGACCTTAGCTATATATATTACAATAATCTTTGAATGAATAGTCTCAAGGTTCAACTTCTGTGGCTGAATTTTTCACAAAGATTAAAGCACTTTGGGATGAGATTAATGGATTTAAGCCTATTCTAGTATGCATTTGTGCTGGATGCACTAGTAATATCAGTTAGAAATTCTTACAGCACCAATATTTTGATGATGCAACCTCTTCCTACTGCTTCTTTGGCCTATAGACTGTTGAAGCAAAGGCAGGCAAGCAAGCATGGTTGATGCAAGCAACACCATGGCATTTGCAGCAAGTGAATTAAGGAAACCAGTTGTATATTATGTTGGATTCAACAAATTTCGGCCACCTGAGGCAGTACCAGAAGAACAATTTTGCACTAGAAGTTCGAAGAAACTCTAACTTGTTTTGTGATCATTGTAGGTGTCTGGTCACACAGTTGAAAAGTGCTTTAAGATTCATGGATATCCATCTAGATTTGGTCAAAACAAATTTAAAGGCCAAAAGATTGCATCCATTGTCTATGGTGATGATGATATAGTGGAGATCTAGGAAATGAATATGAACCTGCACATATTCCAGTGGGGTAATACAACCAGTTTATGCAGATAATGAATCAAGATGGAACAGCAGCAAACTCAGGTTCAAAAATCTCAACACAGTCATCACAGAATCAGATGATCTCAGGATCTTCTTAGCACATGTGACAGGTACTTGCCTTCTGCTTCAATACCAAGTGGATTATTGATAGTGGAGCCACTGATCAAATGTGTTCATCTCTTAATTATTTTTATTCTTATCACAAATACATAAAGTATCCTAACTCCATTACAGACTTACAGTAGCTGATGGAAAGCAATTAGTGACTGTTGAGTATATAGGAACTGTTAAGTTTCAAAATGAAATTAAATTTAGAAATGTCTTACATGTGCTTGGATTTCAATTTAATTTAATATCCACTCACAAGCTATGCAGAGATCTTGGTTGTGATATCAAGTTCACTCATGACACATGCATAATCTAGGATCCTATCATGAACACTTCCTTGGTTCTTGGTCAGCTAGAGTCAGGACTATATGTTATGGCAGATTCACAAGCATTTAAGTAGCAGGCTAGGACAAGACTGGCAATATGGGAGTTGTATGCTTGTCTAGTTCAGAGGAAGCTAAGTTGTGGCACTTGAGAATGGGCCATATGCCTTTCAATAAGCTACATCATGTCATCAATAGTATGTTCTCTTCTAAAATTGATTGTGATAGCATTTGTCAGATTTGTCCTAAGGCAAGCATACTAGATTACCTTTTCAAAAGAGTAATAGCAAAACTTCTGCTTGTTTTGAATTACTTCATATAGATACTTGGGGACCATTCAGGTTGGTCACTCATGATGGTTACAGTATGTTCTTAACTGTAGTTGATGATTTCTCAAGGAACACTTGGACTTTTTTTTATAAAAAATAAGTCTGATGCTATTAAAATAATGCAAAACTTTGCTTTATTTATTCAGAATCAGTTTCATACTAGCATTATGTGTATCAGATCAAATAATGCTAAGGAATTTAATGAGGGTAACATGCTTTTGTTTTATAATTCTCATGGCATTATAAACCAAAAGAACTGCACAAATACCCCTCAACAGAATGGTGTAGTTGAGAGAAACACATGGACACTTGTTGGAAACAACAAGGGCCTATATTTTCAGTCTAGATTTCCTTGTAGTTGAGAGAAGCTTTTCAAGATCCAGCATGGGTTAAAGCTATAAGAAAAGAGATTGATGCTTCAGTTTCCAATGGCACATGGGAATTAGTCAAGCACGTTACCAAAGGATAAGAAGGCCATTGGGTGTAAATGGGTGTTTAAGGTGAAATTAAAGGCTGATGGAAGTGTTGAAAGGTTCAAGGCAAGGCCAGTTGCCAAGGTTTAAACTTAGAGGTATGGGATAGTTTTTGAGCAAACTTTTTCTCCTATTGTGAAAATGACAACTGCTAGGTGTCTTTTGGCTCTTACTGTCAGCAAAGGACGGGCATTGCACTAGTTGGATATCAATAATGCTTTCTTACATGGAAACCTATAAGAAGAAGTGTCCATGAAAGTACCTGAATGAATCCCAAATCCTGATAACCTTGTCTGTAAAATTAAAAGGTAGCTTTATGGTCTTAAACAGGCATCTAGACAGTGGTTTTCTTGACTGAATGTTGAACTGCTTTCAAAAGGATTCATACAGTATAAGAATGACTATTCCTTGTTCATCAACAAGTCTGGTTATGAGATTACAATTGCTGCAATATATGTTGATGACATTATCTTGACTAGTTCTAATATTGCTGTCATTTTGGACCTCAAATTTCATCTGCATCATGTTTTCAGCATCAAAGATTTAAGGCAGCTTCACTTTTTTCTTGGCATTGTGGTTTGCTATGTTTCTCAAGGAATTATCCTCACTTGGAGAAAATTCACTAAAGAGCTTCTACGGGCGGGATTCTGGTTTGGATCTCTCAAAACAAGCCAAAACTCCACTTCCTGCTCATCTCAAGCTATTGACAGATGATAGTGATTCTTATCATGATCATTCTCTTCACAGGTGCTTAGTTGAGAAGTTAAACTTCCTTACACATACCAGGCCTGATATTTCATATGTTGTTTAAACTTTAAGTCAGTTCCCATAGCAGCCCGGGGTGCCTTATCTCTCGGCTTTACATCATGTTCTAAGGTTTGTTGCTGGAACTATTGGTCAAGGCATTCTGCTACATGCCACTCAACATCTCACCCTCTAGGGCAATTATGCTTTAAATTGGGCTTCTTGTCCCAACTCCAGAAGATCTATCACTAGCTACATCATGCTGCTAGGCCAGTCACCTGACCTATTTCATGGAAGTCTAAGAAGTAGGGCACCACATCTAAATCATATTCTGAGGCTGAGTATAGGGCCATGGCAGCTGCACCTTCTGAAATCACTTAGCTAGTAAGGCTATTACAAGAACTTGGGGTTGATAATTTGAAGCCTGTAAAGCTTAATTGTGACAATCAGGCTGCTATTCACATAGCTAAAAATCCTGTTTTTCATGAGACGACCAAGCATATAATGATTGAATGTCACTTTACAAGGGAGAAGGTCCTAGATGGTCTTCTTAATCTTAGCTATGTTCAGAGTTATGATCAATTGGTTGATCTCCTTACTAAGCCCCTTATGTCAACCTCAACATCATGATTTAAGCAACAAGCTAAGCATGATTGATTCTCAATCACCCTCTAGCTCGGAGGGGGTAATGAAGGTAGTTGTGCTTAGCTAGCTGATCAGCAGAAGTTAAATTAGAGCAGCAGAGAAGTTTCCAGAAGAATGTCATAATAAACTCTTGCTGAGTTGGCATAAGTTTGTTAGAGTCAAGCTGAGGTGGACGAATTTTGTTAGAAAATATTTTGTAGTAATTCTCAGAAAAATAGAAACACAAGTTTAGCATGATCTTCTTCTTCTTGATTTTCTCTCTCAAAATCCTCCGTAAAAATCTATCCTAAGATTGTATGATGAAGTTTTTGATTCAATGAAATTTCTTTCGATTTCTTTAGTATTGATTTGCTGCTATTTATTGTTTGATTGACGTTGATCATCAATTTTATCACGAAGTTTTATATAAGTTTGTTAGGTATTCTATTAGAAATTCCAAAGTTTGCTACAAGTTGTAATAATTTCTAATACATTGTTGTATTGCCCAATTGTATGATTGATTGATGAGCTAATACAATTTTATGATACCCCCAAATTATCTTATCTCTCTTCCTTCTTTTTACTGTTTCTTCAGTTTCATAATAATTTCAATACTTCTTTATTTCATAATAAAAATTCGGGGCGACTAAAGCCTTAACATGAAATATTATGCCTGAATCAGCAAAAAAAACGTCAATCTTGTTGTGACAAAGAGGACTATATATATAACATGTTTGATAATTAGCTTAGATGGCTAAATAGTCAATTTTGCTGTAAGTGGTTTGAGATTTGAATCCTCTTATCAAGTGTTTGTGAATTGACGTGGCATCATGAATTGTTAGTGAAGTGAAGTGACGTGGCGTAATTGGGAAGAGTCTACGCATGGACGTTTTTATAAACGCCTTTTAATAGATTAGTATAGATGTTTTTAAGCCGAGAAATTGATTCTTTCACACAACATTTTGCGGACCGATGCCTGTTGCTTCATCTGAGAGAAAAGACCCAAGAGTAAAGGATGAGACTTTTCGTAATTAGCCTTATCCTAACCACCATCATCAATTCAATGAGATTCCGGGTTCATCCCATCCAAGCTCGCACTTTTTTTGGCTGGGTCGATCGGGCGGGGCATTTGATGATTCACTCCACTAGCTATAATTATAAAATTTCCCCTTTAAAGCATTATTGAGATTATTACAAAATAAAAAAAAGTGTTTTATTATTATTTTTTCTTTCACAAGCTCTACTTGTATCATTATTTTATTGTAATTTGACTCCCCCTACCAAACCAACTTAAAAAATATTTTTCTCACTAACTATTCCATATTAAATATTTTTGAAACATAAAAAATTAAAACAATTATCCTAATGTTTATTTATTTTTTATTTTATTTTAAAGTTCATACTACCTCTTCCTCAAAAAAATTTTTTAAAAAAATTATACATAGTACTCTGTATTAGATTGATTCGGGGTATTTCAAAAAAAAAAAAAAAGATTGATTCGGGTCAGCCTAATTGGATATTTTGCTGCCCACCCTACAGCCTCACTGGGTCTAACCGGGTTATTTTAACACTTTTTTTTTACACTTACTACCCAAAAAAAAATCTTAACAGTTGTTCATTTGTTCATATAATGAGCAGCAAAAATAATACAGATGTCTTCAAACTTGAGTCAACTAAAACCAAGCTAGTCAAAATCAAGCTTCCATGAAACTGAAATTCTGAATCCTCTTACACTTGTGAAGATAAAATTTATTTCCAATGATTGATTATCGTATGTTCTTTTCTCCTCTTTTTCTTGCATCTAAACTTCTCTTTCCTTTTAATTACAATGTTTATCTAGCTAGGTTCTGGAGTTTTGATTTGGATTTTGCTTTTGCTTCAATTATATTTGTTAAAATTACCCTTTAATTACTCACAAACAAACTCGTTAAAAGGTTGGATCTTTGATTTATCTTAATTTCTATAACAAAAAGTAATTAAATTTCTATGATTATAAGGAATAATCAGGTGTCCAACGTTCACTTAATTTTTGAGTTTTTTTTTTTTTTTTTTCACAAAGTCCAGAACTTAGTGCTTGTGTATAAAATCTAAGGTAAAATTTAATCCCTTAGTTTGAAATTGACAAGTCACTTATGTTATTTTTGGATATTCAAAAAGAAGTAATTACATTCTCTAATACTACTCCATAGATTATTAATACATCCATTTCATATTATTTGCAACATTTGAATATTTTATACAAGTATCTCACATAGTTGCAAATAATATGAAATGGAGGTCGTATTTGGTTTCTCAATATACTTTGTATTATATACAATAGAATTGGCTCAAGCTGCTGGAGTATGTTAATTGATCTGAGGGGTTATAAGTATAACCTGATCGGTTGTGAACGGAATTATTATGTTGTAGTAAATTGTTCCTATCGTTTGCAGTTAGTGTCATAGCCTCAGTGCTGCTGGTGATGATTGTAGCCCGTTTGCTAATAAGGGAACGGGTGGACTGGAAAAGGATTACAAATGGGATGAAGCCATTTACGGATGAATTGAATTTCATTTACAATGTACCAGGGTGGATTCTCTTCTACTATAATCTCAATGCCAGTATGCAAACACTTGAAGAAAAAAGGGACCGGTTGCAGGAAAGATTGAGTGATCAGAGAATGTGGATTGAAGACCAAGAGTTTCAGACAGGTAGGCGGAGAACCAGAGAAGCTGATGATTGGTTAGCTTCTGCAGGAATCAAATGCGCCGAGGTACAGAAGTTACTGCAGCAAATGAATGGAGAAACTTGTCATTTGAAATTTCTATATCAAGTATGGTCAGATAAAGTTGTTGAGAGATTGTTTCAAGAGATGGATGATCTTCACAGTTCAGGAGCATTTGAAGAGGCGCTATCTCCTGTTAGAGAAAGAGCAGAATTTGTGACTACACAATTGGTGGGTGATGCTGCAAAAGAGAATATGAAGAAAATTATGACGTTGTTACAAAATGGTGTTACTAATATTGGGGTGTATGGAATCGAAGGAGTAGGAAAAACTGCAGTTATGATGAACATTTATAATCAGCTTTTAAGGTCTTATGATCATGTTTACTTCATTGAAGTGCCTAAGGATCACAGGGAATGTACTCTGCAGGGTGCTATTGCGAAAGTTCTAGGAATTGACTTGCAGGAAAAAGACGTGCCAAAAAGGGCAGCTTTGTTGCTGGGAGCATTGCGACAAAGAAATTTTGTTTTGATATTAGATGATTTGAGGGAACCTCTCTCAGAGGATAAGATAGGGATTCCGCTTGGTGTTGGGATAGGGAGAATGATTATCACTTCGCGGTCTCTTGATGTGTGTCAAAGATCTGGGTGCCAGGAGGTGATACAAATGGGTCCGCTTTCATATGATGATGGTTTGAATCTATTTAAGCAGGTTCAACAAGCATTCAAGCTAAAGCCTCCAATAGAAAATGTAGCACAAAGAATTGTTGAGCAATGTAGGGGTGTGCCTCTCAAGATTGTCGACAAGGCAACAGATCTAAGAGGGGAGGCTGACATTAACATCTGGGAAAATAATCTCAAAGAGATGTTAAAAGGGTAACACTAGAAACAATTTTTCTATATTGTACCTTAATGATAACAATATTAACTAAGTCGTGTGTAATGTTTTCATGAAAGTTTGTGTTAATGTTGACAGCAATAGCACAATACTGTGAAGTATGTGATTTAAATGTTCATAGCCAATTTTACATCAGTTATTGTGTGACTGAGAATACATGAAATACTTTGGGGGGGTGAGGTTGCATTGCAGATTACTATAATTTGTTTTGCCAACTAAACACGCAGTTAGTGGTGTTCTTCAACTTCACTATCTCATGTTGCCAGGTACCTCTAGTCACAATTGAGTTGAAGGGAGTTGAAGGGTGCAATTGTATCAAAAATAGGATGAAATCTGGTGGAATCTTATGTCGTGTTTTTTTATGTTAATGTACCTAATTAAGACTTCAGTATTTATGGACTTGAAGGTTGCATTGCAGAAGAAATGAAGGCGAACCACCTACCACGACCAGAAGGAAGTGAAATCAGAAGGGCAGCTGCCAAGCATACAGTTCAATGAAAGAATTTGTTCTTATTTTAGACGGATTACCCAAAGACTTTGCTCTCGAGGATGTAAGCATCCCTTTGGAAGGAAACAAAGGGAAATTAATAATGACTTCTCAATGTTTGTAAAAGAATGTTGTGTCAAGAAACTGTTGTGTTGGAACCCCTGTCTCAAGAGGACTCAGAGAATTTGTTCATGGAGAAACTAGCAGCAGATATTCCTATTTCTGAAGACATTAGGAATGTTGCTCGCGATATAATTCAGGAATGTAATGGCATACCATCGAAAATCATCGGTATGGCTGTCCGACTAAGAGGAGCTCCTTATGTAAATGAGTGGCTGGACACATCGTCTGATATGTGAATTCACTCTTGACAATGTAGATGAATAATGGAATGTAATTGATACATAATTGTATTGTAAGTCTAAGAGGATTCATTTTGATGAGTAACATTTATTATTTTAATAAAATCAGAGCTAAATCATCTAGAACATGCAAAACTCAACCATATCTAAACGAGTAGATTGTCACCATTAATCGCTGGCCACCCATCTCCCTAAAGTTAAATTGTTGATGTAACTTCCAGGAAATACGTACTAGTAAATAGTATAGGCAAGTTTGGACAGGAGACTTTAAAGGTTGACTCTCCCAACAAAGTTAATAATTTAAACTCATGTCTTCTACCAAAAGTGTACGACTTCACTTGACCTTTATTTTTTTAACTCCAAACTCAATTTTTTTGCTTCTCTTCTTTCTCTCTCTTCCTCATCAACCCTTTGGGAAGATACAGATAACAGATTCCTTCCAATGATTGAATATCGTAAGTACTTTACCAATTTATTTTTCTTGCATTTTATTTTCTTATTTAAAGTTTTAGTTAATTGATAGTTATTTATTGTATTATTGATTTTGTTCATTTTATATTTCTGGAGTTGAGATTTGGTTCAATTGATTTCCCATTTAAATTCTCTGCTTTTTATGTCTAGTAAGGAGTAACAGGCAATAAATTTTGCAACTTGACCAAATGTTGATTGTTGCAACAGTTGTAGTGAAAGCAAAATGTTATGAGATAGCCGATATAGCTAGTTTAGTTGGTAAAGTTTTCGGAGATTTTCTCATAATATTAGTACGGAGTAATAAATTACCCGAGTCTTACAGAAATATATCTGATGAGGCTAAACCTATCTAGATTATAGTTTACAAGATGCTGGTTTTTGGAAGTTAATACATTGATTGTCTTTAATTTAGTTGATTGTGAAATATGAAATTAAAATTCAATAAAAGGAACTGCAATTTAAAACATTAGGGGGTGGTCACTTATCTAAACACAAGAATAAGTCACGTATACTATCAAATTTCCGGGATAGTTGTAAATTTATAACGTTTATAGTTGTCACATCTCCTAAGATAGTATTTGGATTTCTCTATACGCCATTATATGAAAAGAATCGTGAGGATTTCTCTAATTTTGGGATTATGAAATCTGATCGATTCTGGATGAAGTAATTATGTACAGGCAAATTCAGAGAATAGACTAGGGAATTTTTAATGTGTGCTCCTTTCTTCTGCAGTGAATGCAGTATATACGGCGCTGCTGCTGTTAATTACAGTAGTCTGTTTGCTAAGAACAGAACGCTTGGACTTGACAAAGATCTTAGATGGGATTGATTCGTTTAAGGATGCATTGGACTTCATTGGCAGTTTACCACGGTGGATCCACTTCTACAACAATCTCAACGTCAACGTGCAAACACTCCATGAAAGAAGGGACAGGTTGCATGTAAGACTAGATGATATGATAATGCAGGTTGAAGATCAAGAGTTTCAGACAGGAAGGCGGAGAAAAAGAGAAGTTGATAATTGGATATCTTCTGCTGGAACCAAATGCAATGAGTTAGAAACGTTGTTGCTACAAGATATGTTGAGAGAAACTAATTATTTCTGGAAATTCTTATATCGAGCTTGGTTAGGTAATCTTGTTGAGAGACTGATTCGAGAGGTGGATGATCTTTACAGTTCGGGAGTCTTTGAAGAGGTACTGTCTCCTGTTAGAGAACGAGTGGAATTCATGGAAACACAGCTGGTGGGCAAGGCTGCAAATGAGAATAGCAGGAGAATTATTACGTGGTTACGAAATGGAGCTACTAGAATTGGGGTGCATGGAATCAAAGGAATTGGAAAAACTGCTGTAATGAAAAACATTCATAATCAGCTGTTAAGATATTATGAACATGTTTACTTCATTACAGTAACTGAAGACCAAAATGAATATGATTTGCAGGGTGCTATAGCAAGAGATTTAGGAATTGATTTGACGGAAGAGGACTTGCCAAAAAGGGCAGCTTTTTTGTATCGAGCATTGCGACAAAGGAACTTTGTGCTGATATTAGATGGCTTGAAGAAATATTTCTCGGAAGATAAGGTAGGAATTCCTCTTGGTGCAGGAACAGGGAAAATGATCATCACTTCACGGTCTCCTGATGTGTGTCGAAAAATTGGGTGCCAGAACAATATAATAGCAATAGATCCACTTCCGGATGATGAAGCTTTGGATCTATTTAAGCAGTTGCAACAAGCATTGAAGCTTAAGCCACCAATAGAAAAAGTAGCCCAGAGTATTGTCAAGCAATGTATGGGTGTGCCTCTCAAAATTGTCGAACAGGCAACAAATCTAAGAGGAGAAGATGACATTGGCGCCTGGGAGAATAGTCTCAATGAGATGTTAAAAGGATAATACCTCGAAAATCTGTTCTAGTTTATACCCAACAACCCCTTTGGTATGCAGCAACATATGAAGAATGACAATAAGTTAATGAAATTGTGTGTTAAGTTGAAAGGAAAGTCCATGCTTATGTTGATAGTAAAAACACTGAACTCTGATTCTCTGAAGTAGGTGTTTCACACTTTCATATCCATTTAAGAGCCTGACAAAAAGTTTATGAAATATAAAGGGGGTGAGATTGCAGTTATATTGAGTATCTCTATCTCATGTTCACTTCTTTGTCTATGTTCGTTCCGTTGCAGTAAAAATCCCAATTAGATATTAGTCGTGAAGGAATTTCTCAAACTTTCTTTGAAATTGAGTTTTCTTATTCAATGTATGCCATCTTAATACATCCCCAATTAGAACATTGGTCTAGAATAGGTAACAACAGCAAAGAGAATTAATGTATTAACTATAATAAATCTGTTCTTTTAGCCAACAAAATTCAACAGGTGCAACTCGATGCCAAGGAAAAAATATAGAGCAGTTCCACAAATATAGACGCCTGTTTGAAGCGAAAAAATGGAAAAGCAAGTGCACTAGTTGCTGGGCCGGTCTTTGCAGGAAGTTTTTTTTTTTTTTTTTTTTCTTCATGGGCATCCTTCCTGAGTTCACTGGAAGAAGCAGCGGCAGAAACTTCTAAAATGCAGTTCAGCTGTAAGAAAGTCATTGAAAGATGGTCTCAGCTGCTAACACCCATTAAAATAGAAACTATAGGGACTGAAATGTGCATGTATAATTCTAGGAGGCGATAATCAAGCAACGGAAGTGGAATTGAAGCCTATCTACACCATTGCCTTGGTCTCCAGCCTCAACAGTGACCAAACTACCGACTCATAGGCATTAGGGCAGACTCAATGAATACACTATCCAACCTCTAGAGCAGACTCAATGAATACACTATCCATAAAAGAAGCAGCTCGTCTTTCCCTCCAACCCCCTTGGCAAGAAGATTGCTGACAATATATAGACAAGTGAATTATAAAATTGTGCTTAATAAGAATGAACAAAGTACAATGTTATGTATTATTAAATCAATGTTAAAACTATGATTAGTCAAAAGTGTGTTAAGAATTAATTTTGTAGTTTCTCTTTTTTACCCACTCACAGGGGTTGGTGATTCTTATGGTCAATATGAAAGGTAAGGGACTGTCAGATTCTCAACACTCCAACATATGGTAAATGAATGCCTCAGCCTCACTGACATAAAATCCCTGTTTATATATGAAAAAAGAAAAATAGCCATAATTCACTTGCTGAAGCTAAAAGATGAACCAAAGTAGCAAGAAATCAAAGAGCAGGATTTAACTACGACATATTACCTTCTTAAATGATGATACTCCCATAGGCTTCAGAGGAGAGAGCATTCCCAACTAGTATCAACAGCACCTATAATTTTCTCATGTAATACAGCTCCAGAACAAGCAATTATTCCACGATCAAGACCTTCCAAATACACTCCCCTTGAAAAGTCCAGTGGGCGTCCTCCGGCATCAGTTACCACACCACCAGCCTCTTGTACGATAAGCACACCAGCAGCATGATCCCATATCTTCTCTTTATAACCAGCTGTAGCAAACCTCATATAAATTTCGGCATCTCCTCTAGCTATGGCTGCATACTTCACCATACTATATACACGCAAAGGCTTCTTCCTGGAAACAATTTATTTAAATTGGAGCTGTAAGGTTCAAATACAAACTGTAGAACTTGAAGAATAAACAATGATGACATTAGTCACATTACAGTTATCAGAGAGGTATCAAGCCTTTCATGTATGAGCCAAGTTAAGATTTTACATGTGTATAATTTAACTGCATTGATAACATTGCCACTAAAGCCAAACTGACACTTTACAGCATCAAGTTTTGGAAAATTATTCTCATATCTAGCAGAAGAAAGGAGGTGCATATAACCACAGGACAAACGAGATAACACAAAAGAGAATACAAACCAATCCTTGAAATACTAAGTTAAATGTGCGAGCAGGTTGAGAACATGCCTAATTGCATACTTCATATTATATATGGACATGCAATCTAGACAAATGAGATCTTACTATATTCATGACTTCACATTTCATGATTGATATGAGATAAACTTCACCTCAAGGCTTAAACAATGAGAACATCAGTGAAAATAGAGTGTTATTTTGGTAGTCAAACACACACAAACACTCAAATACACCCACCTAAGTCCAGCACTGTGAGCAACCCCTTCTGTGAAAGAATGACTGGTATTGGCTTTTTCCACTGGTTCACAAAATGTTGCAAGAGCTGGATCCTTAACAGAGGAAACTTTAATTTTTCTCGCAGAGTCAAACAAGTTAAGCTTCGATTCTCCATGAATTAATGGCTGCATCCATGCTTTACCAGTGCCTCTCTTTGCATACATTACACAGCCTTTCTCCCACATATCAGGAGAGGTGGAGGACATTTCTGGTGTGAGTTGATGATGGTGGTTCACTAGACCCTTCTTCACAGGGTAGTTGGGGCACCCCAGGACTCCAAGTATTACTCTTCCATCCTCGATCAATGCTAGGGCAACAGCATACTGATTGCCACGTACAAAACCCAGGGTTCCATCAACAGGGTCCAAAACCCAATGTCTTCCTTTAGGACCACCAGAAGAGTTGCATCGACCAATGGCTTCAAGCACTTGGTTGGGGGCAAGAGGAATGTTTGAGACTTTAAGACCAAATCTAGGAGCTTCTGAGAAACTTTCGTTCACCGTATTCACCACTGCTTTCAATAAGTCGGACTTTGAGAGAGTCTGTGCATCTTCCTCAGCAACAATGGACAAATTTTGGCTTCCGAAAGATTCTGACAGTATTTGGCTAACAACAGCTTGTACACTATAATCTGTTCATGCAGTAATGCCGATCTGTCATCAAATTCATGTGCACAAAGCATAACACGAATATAAAGTCAAATTTGAATGAATACACAAGTGTAAAGGCTATCCATCAATTTACAAAACCAAAATAACTTCATAATTGATTGCAAAAACTTAACCAAAAAAAAAAACTACTGACATTGATGCACCAATGCTGCTCAAGCAAAGGTAAGACAATCTTCAAAACAAAAAAAATAAAACTCCTATGATTTAGTGTTTAAAAAAGCTAGTGGCAGAACATCTTTCTAATTCACTAAGGAACACCTTTTATATACACCCATGTGCATATAGAGGTAGGTGTACCCAAGGGTGCTCATTTGATATTATATTTTTCTCATTTCAAGATTTTAATGAGCAAAAAAAACCCTTAGGTGCACCTTGCACTATAATTTAAGTTTTTTTTTTTTTTTTTTTTTTTTTCTTTTTACCAAGCCATAATTAGACCAGAAAACTTCTAATTCTGATTCACAACTCGATACGACTGCATGACAGGGCATACACAGCATCACCCACAGTCATTTTATTATGAGTTGCCATTCTGTTCATTTTGATAGAAAGTAACCTCCAGAGACATATATAGGACTTCTCTGAAAAGCCCTCTAGAGATACTTCAATAACAATTGTGAGTCTTACATTCCATTACATCACTTTCTTTGGCAGATTGAATTTCACTAATTGGCTAATCATGCAAAATTTATCATGGAAAGAATACTTTACTTCTTTACATTGGTGAATTTGAAAGAAATTCATAACAGCCTTCAAAGTATAAACCTTTATATAATTAACACTTCAAACCATATATCATTTCTTAAGTACACCCAGAGTGCATGTATAATGTACAACAGACATTCAATCTAAAGGTATTCTCATTGAGACACCATTATCAAATAATCAATACTAAATGCAAGATTATCAAAGTTGTAAGAAAAATCTAACCAAATTCTCCACTAAAGAAGTCTAAAGGTATCCTCATTTATACACCATTATCAAACAATCAATACTAATGCAACATTATCAAAATTATTTAATCAAACACTCCATTAAAGGGCACCCAGAATTATCAAAAATGTAAATTATTAAAACATAACAGCATCATACAAAAATTCATAATCAACCCACATTGCCATTAAAATCATTAAACCAAAACAATACAAAAAACCCCAGAAAACATTCATACAATTGAAGCATACCCATCAAACAAAACACCAAATTCATGCCAAAATTCATGAAACCCAAATCATAAAAACCAAAAAAATACAAATATGAATAAGAAAAGAGAATTACCAGCAACGGTGACAAGAGAATCATCATCTTTAGAATTGACCTGGGAAGCATTAGCAGAAAGCAAGCTACTCTGAACTCTCTGACATAAAGCGCAAGCCAAATGAACAACTCGAACAGCAACATCCAATTCCTTGGAAAACAAAAACTCACCTTCCGCCATTTTTAGTCCAGGTTCATTCAAAATCGAGGAGAGAGAAAATGAGGGAAATTGGGAGATGGGAATTGGAATTACATGGTATAATTATAATAATAATAAAAATAAAATTGAAGGGATTTTAGAGCTTTTGAGAGGGTGGAAGTTCCTGGTCCATTAATCTCTCTTCCATAAGAAAGGAATTTGTAACAGAGTTTTTACGTTTTTTGGTTGGTTTTTGATTCGTAAATTATACAGTATTATTGAAAATTGGAAAGAATGATTTCATATGCACCTTCCGTTTGTTTGTGAGTGTGGCAAAGTGGCCTAACTCTTTAATTAGCTTTTGGCATAAGAGTGTAAAGTGTAATATTTTTTTTACTTGATCCGCTTTGACTTTTACACTATTTTTTATTTCTATTTTGACCGTATTTTATGAATAATATGCAAGGAAAAACATATTTATGTAGAGTTTATTAGAATCTTTTCAATAAGTACTATCACAATATACAACTTTTATAATTTTTACTTATAGAAATAAAGTTATTGATGGTTAAAGTTGTGTATCGGCAAGTGTGATAATAGAAACAGGTCAAGAAAAAAAAAACACAAAGGAAGTGGTATTTATCCTCCCATAACTTGAGTCATGGATGATTTTAATAACACGATATTGGTATTCCGATAGTATCTTCTATCAATACCAACAAAAACATTTTTACATCTACTGATATATATTAAAGAAAAAGTATTTTGGTATAATGATGATACCATCTAAAATATAATTTAATACCAATGCGTGTTATTAAAGTTCTTTATAGCTCAAATTATTATAAATAATAACATAAATAAGTGTTTCTCTAATAATAAGCTACGAGAATACTACTATTTAGGATGCATATACTCCCTCTGTATTTAAATAAGTGAAATGTTTTACCTTTTTGCATTATTCATCTAATTGACTTTGACTAATATTAGTGATTTAGGGCATGTTCTGATTGTCTAAACTGAGCTGAATTAAAGTAAACTAAACTGAATATTTATGAGAGAAGGAATTAAGAACTGAACTGAACTTATTAGAACTGAACTACTGAACTGAAAATAATCTAAAGAGAACAGGCCCTTATACATAAATAAGAATAAATATAGTCTTGTGAGTACTTGTTGGAATCGTCTCATTTAATATTTTATTAATATTAAATTGTTATAAGTTTTATTTATTGATAATTAAATATATTATCAATCAATATTTTGCATTAGCATACGTTTACAAGAGAAATATTTCACTTATTTAAATATATATGAAGGGAGTAATAAATAGTTAGTTACTCCCTTCGTCCTCTCATTTCTTATTTTTCATTGGAATTAAGGTTTTTGTAGCTAGTTTTCTTAAACCATGTGATTGGAAGTATCAAAGTACATTAAGGCCCCGTTCTTTAAAGCTTCTCTGCTTTGCTGAGCCCTGCTTTGCTCTGCTCTGCACAAAAGAAATCTGCTCTGTTCGGTTATGCTCTGCTCTGCTCTCTATTTTCAAATAATAATTAATAATAACAACAATAATAATTAATATTTAATAATAATAATAATTAATATTATATTGATGATAATAATTTATTATTTTGAATAATTATAATAATTATTAATATTAAAAAAAAAATTTAATAAAAATAATAATAATAATAATAATAATAATAACAATTAATAACAATTTCTTTTTGGTGGTGGTGGTGGTGGTGGTGGTGGTGGTGGTGGTGGTGGTGGTAGCAGTAGCAGTAGCAGTAGCAGTAGCAGTAGCAGTAGCAGTAGCAGTAGCAGTAGCAGTAGCAGTAGCAGTAGCAGTAGCAGTAGCAGTAGCAGTAGCAGTAGCAGTAGCAGTAGTAGTAGTAGTAGTAGTAGTAGTAGTAGTAGTAGTAGTAGGAGTAGTAGCAGTAGCAGTAGTAGCAGTAGGAGTAGTAGCAGTAGTAGCAGTAGTAGCAGTAGCAGCAGTAGTAGTAGTAGTAGTAGTAGTAGTAGTACCAGTAGCAGTAGTAGTAGTAGCAGTAGCAGTAGTAGTAGTAGTAGTAGTAGTAGCAGCAGTAGCAGCAGTAGTAGTAGTAGTAGTAGTAGTAGTAGTAGTAGTAGTAGTAGTAGTAGTAGTAGTAGTAGTAGTAGTAGTAGCAGTAGTAGCAGTAGTAGCAGTAGTAGCAGTAGTAGTAGTAGTAGCAGTAGTAGCAGTAGTAGCAGCAGTAGCAGTAGTAGCAGCAGTAGCAGTAGTAGCAGTAGTAGTAGTAGCAGTAGTAGCAGCAGCAGCAGTAGTAGCAGTAGTAGTAGTAGCAGTAGTAGTAGTAGCAGTAGTAGTAGCAGCAGTAGTAGCAGTAGCAGTAGTAGTAGTAGCAGTAGCAGTAGTAGCAGCAGCAGTAGTAGTAGTAGCAGTAGCAGCAGTAGCAGCAGCAGTAGCAGCAGTAGTAGTAGCAGCAGCAGCAGTAGCAGTAGTAGCAGCAGCAGTAGCAGTAGCAGTAGCAGTAGCAGTAGCAGTAGCAGTAGCAGTAGCAGTAGCAGTAGCAGTAGTAGTAGTAGTAGTAGTGATGATGTTGAAATCTGCTCTGCTTGACTCTGCTCTGCTATCCTAAAATTTGCCCTGCTCTGCTGAAATTTAATTTGCTCTGCTCTGCTGACCCCTACTCTGCTCTGCCTAGAAGCTCAAAAGAACAGGGCCTAAGTGCAATTAAATAACAAGTGAGAGAAAGAAAAAAAAGAGGTTAATAATTGCCAAAAAGAAGAAGAAGAATGAGGAGAGAGAACACATGTTGGTGGATTAATAAATGCCAAAAATATTTGGCACAAAAAATTAGTAAAAATTGAGGATAATTTGGGGATTAAATTAGGATAATGAGGTTAAAAATGTAAAAAAAAAAAAAAAAAAAAAAAAAAAAGCACTTACTAAAAAAGGAAAGATTCTAACAATGGGAAAAGGAATAGTGGACTCTAATAAAAAGGGCAGAGGGAGTATATCCTAATGTGTGATTGTATTAGAGGTATACATGCATAAGTGAACATTAAATATTTAAAATTCATGGTTAACTCTTTTTAATATGACTTAATTTTTTTTATATGACTTAATTGACATACGATGTGTTGTTAGACTAGTGGTAAAACTTAAATTTATTTAGCTCGATCATAGTACATATATATATATATATTGTAACACCCCCAAATCTCCCTCTACGTAAATACTATATTTATATGTATACAAATATCGTAGAAGTAGACTTGGGCGTATTACCGCCACGTGAAAACGTAAGGCTTACTTAATTACTCAAATTGCAGCGGAAAAATAACTAACTTTTATTAATAATAATATGAATAACCATAATAACTGTTTCAAAATAAACCAATAAAAAAAACTTGTCCAAACATAAATAAAATTAATTCCTAACTATGTGATCCCAATCCCGACTCTAGTATGCGCACGAACAACTTCACACCTGAAATCAAGACTGCTTACCAAAATGGTAAACAGGGCGAACCAAAACAAAAAGGAAAGCAGATTAGCAAAAACGCTAAGTACGTATAAGTGCAAGGCATGTAAATACTTTTATTAGGCAAACATGCTTTCGAAATAACCATTTAAATTTAAACCTGTCACGAGTCATTTTCCAAAATTAAACTTTCCAAAAATAATTAAACCTTCCAAGGGTAGTAATATCCATCAATAAAAGCTTTCCAAACCAATAGATTTCCAATTTATAAACTTCTCAATTTTTTTGATATATTTCTAAACCAATTTTCCTCACCTAAGTGTGCACGCCTCCCAAGCAAGTTATATTATACTCGAGGAAAGACCAGATCATACAAAGTTCATGGTCTTACTTAACCAGTCCCGGGTAGAGGGACAATTAAAATATCAAATACTCAGGCTCATAATGAGCTGCAATTTAATTGAATCAAGTGATTTATAAATCAAACAACTTTTATTAAATCGATCAACACTTTTAGAGATCAAACCTTCAAATCATAAAATTATATACTTTAACTCGTCATGAAAATTGTTAACTTAAATATTCATACGCAACATTTATTCAAACAATCATTAAAACAAACATTATACAAAACACGCATTCAAAAATTGTATCAAGGACCTAGCCACCTATACGTACCTTGATCACGAGAACAATAAGGTACGACTACTAAACTTGACCACGATCGAGAGACTCCTCCTACACAAATAAAATAACCTTAATTAATATAAGGTTAACAAAATAACACAAAACCAAAAACACCATTCTATTGTGCATGAACTACCTAAATATTAAACTTTATCAAAATAGTGCTATTAGTATAGTTGGGTGGTCATTGGTGGCGGAAGAGGTAGTTGTTCGGTGGCAACAACTTGGTTATGGGTTGCAGAGTTTATTTAAGCTAGATAGAGTAAGAAGAAGGGGTGGTGAGATAGAGTACTTACTTTGATGCCTCGTACCCTAGACATGATACTAGGAATATCATAATAACAACATAAACATGATCATAACATCAATTAAACCATTAAAGTACTTACTTTGATGCCTCGTACCTCTTTCTAATAACAAAATACACACGTTAGTAACTTCAAGGAAAATAATAAAACAACAATTAAATTAAATAATTGAAAGAGAGATTTGGGACCAAACCCTCAGAAATTAAACCTTTTACGTCTAGGGCGAAGGCAACTTCGAATATGGCTAAGTGTTTCTAGATCTAATGAATGCGGAATTTTGTATGTAAAAAGCAATTTTAGAAGAAAGAGAAAAGAGATGAATGAATGAATTAGAGAATGCGAGAATTAAAAACTGATTGTAGGTGATTAAAATTGAAAACTGGTTGTAGGTGAATATAGATGAATGTTGATGAGAATTGGTCAATATTAATTAAAACTGATTGTTGATGAATATAAACGGAGTTTTTAATACGTTATTTATAGAGAAAATCAGCCAAAAAGATAAATTAACAAAACATGGTCCTGACGCACGTGAAACAGAGCTGGCGCCAACCCTGGCTAACTGGCGCCAGGCGCCAATGCCTGGAGTCAGGCGCCAGACCTGTTTTTGACGCGTTTTCGAAAATCAGATAAATTTGTCGTACTGGAGGATAAAATCGTATCTTTTCCTCGAAAATGCTTTTTGATTTTAATTAAAACTCTGAAAAGTCAACAAAAGTCAATTTATCAATGTTAATTGAATTAGGAATGAAAAGAACCTTCTAGAAGAATCTAGAAGACTAAAACCATTCCTAATTGCATTAGGAATGATAAATCATATTAGGCCCTCCCCTAGATCATTGGGCCGCATATAAGGCTCAAACCGGGCCCAATTTAGTAAATTGGCCATAACTTCCTCAATATTCATCGGAATTGAGCTTATAATATATCGTTGGAAAGCTCTTGTCAAGCCCCATCCAACTACACTACTATTGGACTCATATCATGGACCAACCAAACTGGATTGACTGTTTTCTTAAAATAAGTTTTCAAAAACAGAGAGAAGAGAAAAGAAATTAAAACTATCCGCAACGCTAGACTTTCCACACTTTCGCTTCATTCGATTATGATTCAACGTGAAAGGTACTCATCACCGGGTTTGGTTTTGGGGAGACACAAATGGGTGTCTACACACACACACACACACACACACACACACACACACACACACACACACACACACACACACACACACACACACACACACACACACACACACACACACACACACACATATATATATATATATATATATATATATATATATATATATATATATATATATATATATATATATATATGTAAAATTTTTCCATAAAGTTAATATTAGACTATTTTGAAGATTTTATATGTAATCTTTGTTGCGACAATAAATACTGCATAAAGTTATCGAAGTGTTTTCGTGGTCTTCGGAGCCTTGTTGGTGGGTTTTGAGGGTTGTAAGATTAAACAATCCCTTATTAGTTGGGTTAGTGGTCCGGGTTGTAGCCTTGTTGGGGTGTGAATGTGTTCCCCTAGTAGTTAAAACAGATTTCCAGGGGGAAAGTTATTTGTGCAGGTGGATGGTTTTCCCTGCATATGGAGTTTGCAGGAGGAGTGTGGTTTTAAGGGAAGAGTTTGGTTTGCAGGTCTTGTTGCTAGGTTGTGGGATGATATGGGCATTCAGGTAATTGCTATATTTGTAAAATAATTGTAACCGTATACATATAAAATAACAGCAATGGAATGCCAATCTTCGGCCTTTATTTGTAAAGTTTCTATTCTTTGGTAATCAAAGCCCAACGATCTATGAACTAGCTTGTATTTGACTAGCCAAGCGGACAAACGACCCTACATTTTGTTTCTATCTCCCTCATTTGTTTATTTGTTTGTATAAATATTTTATTTCCATTTACTTTACGATATGCTGAAATTTCTTAAAATTGACCTGCTGCTTAATTCACTAATTTGGGTGAAGATGCGGAGCTTTTGTATTTGAAAAATGTTTTATCATCCCTTTGTTAGTTTGGGTGATGACAAGGTTAGTCGTCGTTGTTAATCAATATCTTGAAGGAGGCTACCCATCTTTGATGTTTTGGTTAAGCAAAGTCCTCCATTTTCTTGCATTCATTGTTGGTGGAGTTGCAAGAGGAGAACCTGCATTTGGATGCACGGTTTCTCATAGAGTCGTTACATTATATGACTCTTTAGGTTTTATTCCCAGACTCCTAGGATGCAATTATGCTTTTCGATCCCAAGGAGTGGAATGGTGTCACATGTTCGTTTTTCAACAAAAGGGTGTATATTTCAGGGTCTTTCGTCTCCTAACAATTTCTATCTACCACTTTGGGTTCTTTTCAATGTTTGTGATTTGCGTTCTTGGTCCATCTTGACTGTTTCAGTTCATTTGGCTTCTCTTGGTCCACAGTTTGGATGTGGTTCGGTTTTCTTGGTTGTTCGGGCTCCGCAGTTATTGGCACTACAACAAAATAAAGCAAAGGTAACAGTGTAAAACCATTGCCTAATATAAATAAAGTGTTGCCTTGTAGCTAAGGCAATACATTTTTATTCAAAGGCAACAATTTTGAAAGCCAAGGTAAAATGATCTTTTACAAAGACAACAAATGAAAAATGTTGTCATCTAAGGAGATAATTCGAAAATGTATCTAAATGTTGTCACTCCAAGCATTTAGTAGATGGTAGGGCTCGAACTTGTGACTTCAAAGTCACTAGGTGAGTTCCCCACCAACTTCACCAAATTTGCTTTTACACACACACACACACACACATCTTAAATTATGTTGTCTTTTTAATATAAATGTTGCAATAGATGGAAACATAGATATTAATGTTACATTTTTAAACAATAGGTTTGTTACCGTTTTCTTTTCATGCAACAATTATTATGTTTGTTGTCTTAGACAAGAAAAAGGTAACACTTTAAGCGATTGTTGCCTTATATAGTCTAGAGCAACACTTTTTTTCTGTTACTTTAGTTTAAGGTAACAAATAACTATTGTTGCGTTAGATTATTAAGAGTAACATTTCTGTAAGTGTTGCAATCTTAAGTGTTGCCTATACTCATTATTTTTTTGTAGTGTGGTTTGCTGCAAGATCATGCCAGTATTTTGTTCTCTTCGTTCTTCCTGTAATAGTACTTGGTGTGTGTCTTTTAGTGTTTAGGTTGCGATACTGCTTTTCTTTAATAGTATCTTTTGTCTCAAAAAAAAATATACCTTGTTAAAGATTTGCAATTGAACTTTTACTTTTTCATGATATCTTGGAAGGAAAGATACTAGACTATATCATACTCCTAGCTTATTCCTTTGTTTTGTAGTTAAAAAAAAAAATCCTGAAATTACGGAGTATTCTTTTATGAAATCTTTAATAACTTTGTGATTTCCTTAAAAAAAAAAAAAAAAAAAAAAAAAAAAAAAAAAAAAAAAAACTCTGTTGTAACTACCCCCTTTGTCCTATAATATAGTTCATGTTTAAGAAAGAGGAGAGAAAGTTGATAAAGTACATCAATAAAAGCGAAAAGTACAATAATAAACAAAAGTTAAAGAAAGAAAGTGGAAAAAAAGTAGTACAAAATATGTGCAAAATTAAAGGGCAAATTAGGAAAATAAATAAAGTTAAAAAAGTGAGGGCCAAGTATAATGGTCTTTCTATGCTATCCAAAAATAAAAACAATGAATAATATTTTGGTTTTCCAAAATAAAAAAACAGAAACTATATTATGGGACGAAGGGAGTATATGATCTCTTTTATTTGGTGTTGAGTGGTAGAGGGAATAATCGGTCGTTGGACAATCAACCTCAAGCCAAACAATATTTCTACCTAAACCAACCTAAGACAAGTCTAGGGTAAGTAAAGGATTGTATCCACAGGGAATGGGTATGAGTACACCGAGAATATGAAACGGTTGTAATCTAGGTCGGTCACAAGTTTGGGGTTTGATTAAATAACTACTATGGAGACAAACACTAGGGAAAGGAAATGGGAATCGACACCAACCAAACCTATGAATCAAAACAATAAGCAAGCATATACACAAATTGGGTGATAGAAAGGGCACTCAACATTGTCTTCTACCGAAGCCACCACACTAAGCATTCTTAAACCAAACTCAACTAGCAAGATAGGCTAACCAAGTCTTAATAATGGGAAGTAGACTACTAACTCAGGTTTGTCTTTCGATCGGTTCGAGATAGTACTAAGGCACAAATAATTGGGATTTCTCTCCTAATTACCGCAACTAATAAGACTACTATATCATCCAAACAAGGAACCGTAATCAAGATAGAAATTCGGTCTAATCATACAAGAGAAGGTTCACTTCTTTCAAAACCACAACACTAAGCATTCCTAAACCAAACTCAACTATCAAGATAGGCCAACCAAGTTTTAACAATGGGAAGTAGACTACTAACTCGGGTTTGTCTTTCGATCGGTTCGAGATAGTACTAAGGCACAAATAATTGTGATTTCTCTCCTAATTACCGCAACTAAGACTACTACATCATTCAAACAAGGGACCATAATCAAGAGGAATTTAGCATAATCATACAAGAAAGGGCTCACAACTAGACCTCATCTTTCAATGCAAGCATAGAAGTGAATACATGAGCAATAAGTGGCCATCCAATTACACATGCAATTAACCAATTCTTTAACAATCAATCATCAATCCAAAATGAACATGCAAGCACAAATATCAATCAACCCATGGCTTGGTTGGGTTATCACCCAACCCCTAGCTAACTAACTACTCACTAAACATGGTAAAGAACATTCTAACAACAATATCTAAGTTCAAAATAAAATCTAACAAACTGAAGAGAGTAGTAAGAACAAAGTAGATTGAACATGCAACAATAATTAACCAAGATTAAGAGAGAAATATATAATTCAAAGCAATAAAAAAACAGAAAATAAAGAGTAAGAGATAGAGGAAAGAGATTACTAATGAAGCTTCAAGGTTGAGAAAATGTTGAAAGTGAGAATACAAACTTCAATTAATCTACTTCAATGATTGAGTTGAGAGAAACTAAGCTAATTAATAAGAGTTTAGAGAGTTAAGGGACTAAGGAGACTAAAGGGAAGAAGGTGATCTTCTCCAAGGAAGAAGATGCAGAAAACTGAAGCCAAGGGTCGTATTTATACACCCCAAAATCACATAGTAAAATCCGCCCAAAAATATTCGGGTTTGCATGTAGGAGCGCCCGCTCCTACATAGAGGAGCGCCCGCTCCTCAGGCTGGAGCGCCCTCTCCTGGCTCTCGCGCGCCCTCTCCTCCTACAGCAATTTGAGGCAGTTTGTGGAAGATCAGGGAGGAGCGCCCGCTCCTACTATGGTGCACGCCCTCTCCTAGCTGGGAATAAAGAGAGACAGATTGTGGCACTTGGGGTAGGAGCGCCCTCTCCTCAGGGGTTGCACGCCCTCTCCTCTTGTGCTTTGCTTCCAATATAGTTCTTCATGTTCATGCTATATAACCAATTTCTCCTTGCATCTACAAACACGAACACACACATAAAAAGGATCGGGAAAGCCAAAAGTTGTAATCATACAAAAAAGGAGTCAGAAAGTGGGTAAAGGGGGGAAAATGGCAACAAAATTGTGTTAAAAATGTCATAATAAGTGGACAAATAAAACACTTATCATTGAGCGGTCAAATTTCCAATTTTAACCGCATATATGCCTCCAATTTCTCCAAACCTTGAATACTCGATCAGCTTTTATTAACTCTTAAACATGGCTATTGTGAGTACTGTGCAACGGAAGAGGAAGATACTTTACACCTTTTTTATAATAGTTCTATAGCAAGGTATGTTTGGACTAACTGCCAAATGCCAGGCTATCAAAATCTTAATGGATCAAATTCCTGTGTGCATTGGATCCAAAGCAATATCCTGCTGTTTTATAGTCAGGATGGAACTGAAAGTTGGCGGGTACAACATTTTGTGGCAAATCTCTAGTCGTTGTGGACTACAAGGAACAAGCGAATTTTTGAGGGAGACCATGGCTATCTAAGATCTTTCTTCATTAATTTAAATCTAGCTCTTACTCTTGTCCAAGATTTTAATAAAATCGATATTAGGAGCGTGGGGAGTTCAACAACTAATGTTCAAGATTCTCACTATCCGGCCACCAGGTTTTCTTCAGATTAATCTAGGCATGGTTTCCCGCCTCCTTTATTTCGAAGCCACTCCTAAGCCCTTTACTATTCGAGTAGATGGATCATGGCACAAATCGTCAAAATTATATAAGACAGGCTGGACGATCACTCTATCTGACCAAAAGGGAGAGAGATGCGGGGGGTACTTCTGGTATTGCTTCCTCGGCCGTTCATGCTGAGGGTCTAGCTTGCCTTTTCTGGGCCCGAGAAAATAGATATATATATATATATATATATATATATATATATATATATATATATATATATATATATATATATATTATATATATATATATATATATATATATATATATATATATATATATATAGCTATATACAGATTCTACTATGATGATCAACTCACTATGCAAAGAAGAGGCTTTATAAATGGACCTCTTCTGGATAGTTAAGGAAATCCGAAGGATAGGTAAACTTTTTCCAACATTGTGTAATCCTAAAAGTCGGAAGAGAAGATGTTTATCGACCTCACAAGCTTGCAAACCAATGTCGACAAACGGTTTCATGTTTTGCTACCTCCATTCCTTTTGATGTTTTTTAATTTTTTACTTCTTTTTTAGTTTTCTTTATTGTTTTCTGCTGTTGTAAAAAAAAAAAAATAATAATAATAAATAAACATGTTCTAGTATTCAATAACATCCATAGTTTCCGGTTTTCCACTACCAGAAATTTTTTATTAATAACAAAAATCGAAAATGTACCAAATTAATAAACCTTGTCGTCCTTGGGTATTATCACAGATATGTTCTAGTCGTGATCAAACTTAGAGGAGAAGACTATGTTAGGATTAATTCCTACAATAAACTTAAATCTTCATATCAAATTAATCGATAAATCTTAATTGCGGAAGCATACATGATTCCATGACAATTGATCGAACTCCTTCATCTTGATTATTCGTCTTCTTGTAAATACACACTCTAGGGTTTTTTCTCTATTGATGAGATATTATTGAGAGTCTATTGTATGTACTACTGGGGACCATAACCATGTCTATTTATAGAGACCCCCTTCCCTAATTCATCCATCACGCATTAGATTAGGTTCAATGGTTTCTACACATAAAACTAAACCCATACTCTATAAAAGACATAACAAGTCTAATAATAATAATTTATTTTTGGGCTAAACTATATGATAGCGTATAAATATAATCATAGATGTATAGTCCACATACAGTGGCGGATCCAGGATTTCCAAGTAGGGGTCGCGAGCACGTAGTTAAGAAAATTTAAAAATAAAATTAAAACCATACTTTATTTTAGCTATTCATATTAAAAAAAATTCCCACAAAAACGATTAGCAAAATAATAAACTGAGTTGTATTATTGATGCAATGCAATGTGTTAGTACATTGTTGTGCTACTTATTAATTGACAATGTGATTTTGGACATGCATACATTTGACCGAGAACTTAAAACAATTATTAAGATATATTATACTTATAAAAAATAATTACGGTTTAAAAAAAAACACTACGGTATGAGGTATCAAATTAATTATTTTTAGAAATTAATACTAGTGATTTTTACCCGTACTTTTATTTTAACAAACAATTCGTATATAATTTATCATTGTAGTTCATAAAATACTCCATACATCATAGATAATTTGTGAAAATGAAATAAAATCTTTATTAATAAGAGTAATGGAGAATTTTAAATTACTATTAATCTTATTAATGCTTTACTTATATATGTACATTATGGTATAAGAAATAAAGTCTAGGGGGAAATTGATTTGGAACAAAGAGTAATAATAAGGCCTCGTTCTTTAGAGCTGCTCTGCTCTGCTCAAATCAAATCTGCTCTGCTCTGCTCTACTAAATTTTCAAATAATAATTAATAATAACAACAATAATAATTAATATCCAATAGTAATGATTAATATTATATTGATGATAGTAATTTATTATTTTGAATAATTATTAATATTAAAAATAATTCTAATAATTATTATTAACAATAATAATAATAATAATAATAATAATAATAGTAATAGTAATAACAATAACAATAACAATAACAGTAGTAGTAGTAGTAGCAGCAGCAGCAGTAGGAGTAGCAGCAGTAGGAGTAGCAGTAGCAGCAGCAGCAGTAGCAGTAGCAATAGTAGCAGTAGCAGCAGTAGCAGTAGTAGTAGCAGCAATAGCAATAGCAGTAGCAGCAGTAGTAGTAGCAGTAGTAGTAATTATTATAAAATAAGGGGAAAGGGCAATTGTGTTTATTCATCCATTTTATGACCATCTATATATATACATGTATGATGTGAACATTGTAACCTATATATACAATGAAGAGTCCATTCTTGAGAGGGTTAATGAGAACTAATGACATATGCAGAGTTACAAGGATGCTATTAAAACCATACTTAAGATAGTCATAAAAGAGATAATTACAAGCTATAATAGGCATACATTATTATTTGTAACAATAATAATAATAGTAATAATAATTATAATAATAAAAAATAAATAAATAAATAAATAATAATAATAATAATAATAATAATAATAATAATAATAATAATAATAATAATAATATAGTAATAGTAATAGTAATAGAGTAATAATAGTAATAATAATAATAATAATAATAATAATAATAATAATAATAATAATAACAACAACAACAACAACAACATTAATAATAATAACATTAAGTTCTTTCAAAAAAAAATAAATAACATTAATAATAGTATTAATAATAACTAGCTTTTTGGCCCGTTCAATGCACGGGTTGTTACTTGGGTTAATTATTTTCATATGTAGGAAGATCGTTTCATTTCTAAATTTAGAAAAAAAGAGAGAAGGTAGAACCGTGAAAGAAGATGAATGAATTTAGTTAGATATATATACGTGAAGATTGTGGGATATAAAATGACATATTATTTTAAACTATATTTAAAGTCTAGGAGATGAAAATACAATTTTTATTATAATTTATATGTTTATGTAATGTGTATTAATTAAAACATTATTTTATTATGGTGGAAATGAAACACTTCATTTTCTTACTTGAATTTGCAAGTTGTATAATGCATAAAGACTTAAACATAAATATTAAGGGAGATAACATGTGGCATATGGTGTGATGAGTGACTTGTGAATTGTGATGCCATGTGTCATATAAAAATTTGTGTTTTGTGTTTTTAAATACTAAGTATAGATATAGATAGGTAGATAGATAGAAATCTGCTGTGTTCGGCTCGGCTTTGCTCCGCTATCCTGAAATCGCTCGAACTGCTGATGACCTTGCTTCAAAACACCAAACTTGGGAAATTCTCTTTTACCACTGCAGCATTGATAAGCATCTAGTATAAATGTTCGGTATTAAAAAATTTATACCGAAATATGCTACCCCTTGTTACTAGGTGGATTCGCCACTGTCCACATACATTATAATATTTGGGTTCATAAATTTTTTAATGACTAGAATTCCATACAATTGTTACAAACCGCAATATCACCTAGCTTTATACAGTTGTAAGTTGAAAGGGTGACATTCATGTCTAAGTTGTTGTATTAATTGCTTCAAGTTTTGTTTTGTTTTTTTTCTTTTTTTTTTTTTTAAGAGCCGTACGATAAACTAGCTACAGTACAGAGATAGAGCTCCAAAGTGTTGAGGTCACGTGCCAGTTCCCGAGAGAGGAAACTGTTAACTGCAAACCCCAAACTAAATTTGCCGCCAACAAGTTTTGTGCAGTTGCATCGACCTTCCTTCACTGTTAATTAATGAAATGAAATGCCCAACTTGGCTAGGAGCCTAGGAGTACCTAGTATTTCATTATTTCACTCCCTTTTTGTAATAAATAATTTTCATGTAATAACACAGGTAATTTTTAAGTGGTTACGTATATCTTTTTTTGTATGTCATCTTAACAAGACTATATGCAACGATTAATTAAAGTTTATATATAAGATTCTAATATTTCATCATCTGTTATATGAGACGGACTTACAATAATTTATTATAATTCATTTAAATTTGAGGATAAGAAATTTACAATTGAGAGTGTTATGGGAGATCTCGATGCACAATTTGACCTACTAAACCTATGTTGTTTCTAAGATTTGACCATAACAATCATACCTTCTAATGTTTAAGTGTTTAACAGTTATATGAGACGGACTTACAATAATTTATTATAATTCATTTAAATTTGAGGATAAGAAGTTTACAATTGAGAGTGTTATGGGAGATCTCGATGCACAATTTGACCTACTAAACCTATGTTGTTTCTAAGATTTGACCATAACAATCATACCTTCTAATGTTTAAGTGTTTAATACGATATAACGTACATATGTAAACTCAATTACCCTACAAGACAATGAAGTAGCTAGACAAATTTATAGTTGCTCTATATTCTACTCCTTCTGATTTTACTTTGTTGCCTATCCAATAAAATCACCCGAAAATATTGAAAGTTTTAACGAGTAATGATGGTTAAATAAAGTCATTCAAATTAAAATAGGTCACTACAAAACTACAAAAGTACTTGTCATTTGTATTATACATACAAAAAATTGGTTGTATGAACATAATATATACTTCATATTACTCAGAAGTTTGTACTTTGAGACAAGTATAATTAAAAGTGAAAGTTAAATTGGTTTTTGTGTCAAAAAAAAAAAAAGAAAGTTAAATTGGTTTTCAATGTTAGAGAATATGTAAAGGTTCTCTTCTGAGAGAATATGTAAAGGTTCTCATATTTATTTTGTGTAATTATTGTAACCCTAGGTTGTAATCACCTATATAATTTGGTTAATGGATCATCTCCATCTCAAGGAGAATTACACAAAAAAAAAAAAAAAAAATAATAAAAAAAATATGAGAACCTTTACATATTCTCTAACATTCAATACAAAGAAATCTTACAATTTCATGATAATAAGTAGGAAATTTGCATAATTCATACTTCCTCTTAGGTTAAGAAAACTTTCTAGATCATTTTTTTGGGTTGTCTTTTCTCAAGCACCACCAAGAGGCCCAATAACATCATCAAACACCCTTGGATTCAACCCTTATTTTAACATAGGGATTCAAACTCAAAGGTTAAACACTTAAACCTTGTAAAGTTGTATGACTATGTTCGGTAAAAATAATTTTTTTTAACAATTTAAATAAAATAAAATAAAAATTACATTAAGAATTTATTAATAAGTTAAACTGAACTCAAATGAAGTTAAAAAAAACCAACAAAAATAAGTTAAGTTAAATTTAGCAAAAATAAAGCGTTGAGAATAAAATCGATCAACCTTCTAGAAGGTGTCATCATAGACTCATAGTTATCACAATCTATACCACTAGCTAGACTACAAATCTACAATACCTCCTTAATACATTCTTATCTCCTCAAAATTCAAAACAAGATAAAGCTTACAAATTCTAATGGAAACTAACCTTGAATAGATGATACATCTCATCAAACAAACTTTTACCTAAAAGTATCATACATTATACCCCACGTCCCCACCCCCAAGGTGGTAAGGTGATAATAACTCCTATAATTAAATGCTTTTTACTAGGACATTCCAAATATACAACCAAATTTTACAGTAGTATAATAAGCTAAAACACAATACTAGTACAATATAAAAGAGAGTAGCAAAACAAGTTGTACTTAACAAGTGATAAGAAAAATGGAGTTTTCATGTTTTTTTGTGGACCAAAAGAGGGAAATGCAAAGCCAAAGGCCGGTTGCGGGGATGTGTTCGCGGTGTGGTGCGGCGGCGAGAGTGGCGGATATGAAGACGGCCACCCGATTTTGTTTCGTCCCTTTCTACTTTAAGTATTGGAAAGCTATCATTTGCTCATTTTGTGGTGCCACCCTTAAATCTTATGGTAATTAACTTATAATACTTGTATGTAATATTCTCATGCATTTCATTTTCACTATTAATACTACGTTACGTAGTTATTTTTTTTTTCTTTTATTTTTGTATAATTAATATCCTAATGTATTTGTTCTCTTTGTAATTTTAGAATATATATATAATAATCCTCATTTTGTAGTTTTAAGTGTGAATTGTACGTCGATTGCAAAAATATTACTTTGTATTAGTGGTAGAGAAGAAATAAAATCATGAATTTTGATACTTTGTATTAGTAGCGCATTAGCGTATTGATTTTAATTTAGATGGTATTGTAGATTTGTAGTTAATGTTGTGTTATTAAATTGATAGAGAATGTACAACTCGATTAAAAGAGTGAATTGATGGTTGAAGTCTTTAAAATATTTTTATATTTAATCATCTTATTTTTCAAGCGCTTGCTATTCTCTCTTTTTTTTTTTTTTTTTTCTTTGGTTGGGGCCGGGGTAAGAGGCCGAATGATAAAATTAAAATGAGAAAAGAGAAATGTAGCCATCAATTGATTAAAAATGTCCATTCCCGTAACAAAAGGTCACAAAATGTAAGTACGAATTGAAGTATATTCTGCATAGGTTCAAATTCAAATAGCATATCATTTATATCAACAAATCAAACTTACATTAGTCAATTTGTTGTAGAATTGTAGTGGCGAAGAATATACTTGTATGCTTCGTAATTTCGTACTTGTATAAGCACAAAGCTAGGCGAACTTGTTTAAGCGAGCCAGGTTGGCGGAGGAAAGTACATAGGCCCACCTACCACGGTCGTAACATGTAAAAAAATAAAAAATAAATAAATAAATAATTCTCAATGTTAACAGGTCAAGGAATGACACATCCACTTGATAAGACACGAGTCACGACATAACACAACACGAATCATGTCACGACCTAGAGGCCATGGCAAGGTCGTGGCAATATGGCATGGTCCTAGAGCGGCCCACTGCCAATCTGCCATGCATGTGGTGAGTACCTCCTTCAAGTAAATAATAAGAGTACAATTCATGTTCATAAAAATAAATAAATAAATAAATAAAAAATAAAAAAATCCTAGGGATGAATTATTTATCCCTTTTATGTAGCCTAATTTTAGAGCTTATGAAATTTTTAGTAATGTATACAACATGATGCAATTCATAGTGCAGAACAAAGTATACTTGAAACTCCAAAATTTAGCATCCATACCAAAACTGTTAAGTTACCTTTATAGCATAATAAATGACACAATCCTCTCCTAAAAGGAGAGGATTGCCAACAACCATCATAACTTCTACTACCAGAAAAGGGTTGTACATTTATTTTCAACAGAATGCTTATTTTCAAGAGAAAATTATTTCACGAAATATATTAAAATTCTCTCTATTATTGTTGCTTTGTTGGAAAATATTTCCTAGTATAATTTATTAATTTCAAAGTACTCCGTAGTAGTGTTTCTAATATGATTGATCGATTGTTACTCCGTATGTGGTCACTATGTGTCTTTGAAAGAATGACCTAGTTTTCCTTTTTATTCGCCTCTTTAAATATTACTCCCTCCGTTTTTAAATACTTGCTACTTTTACTTTTTACAATTTTATATTCTTCCACCTAACCCACTACTTTCATATTTTATTACTTTCTCCAATTTCTCCAAAAACTCCGCGCATGGAGAATTGGAGCAAGTATTTAAAAACGAAGGGGGTAATATTATTCCATTTCATTTTTATTGATATGATTTTGATAATTTTTCTCTAACTTGTTGCTAATTCAACGTGTTAATCTCCATAAATATGTGTTCTCTTAATACAACTAAACTTGAAACAATATTAAAAGTGAGATGTAGGGACCTAATGATAATCTCTCCTAGGCATAGAAGAGGACAAGGGATTTATTAGTAATGGAGCAATTGTTTAGATTCTACTCCGTATATAACTTTAATTCCATTCTCTATAAATTAGAATATCATCAAAGTTGAACTTGTAAATTATATAAAAGCCTAATGATGCAAGTAAAAAAGAACCAAATGACCATATTTTCAAAGCTATAGTCATTGAAGGATTCTGATTAACCTTAACCGTCACAATGGTACAAAATATATGGCCGTATAATATATAGGAATATAATATACTACCTCTGGTTCTTATTACTCTCAACAAAGGAGTATTATTTGTGAGATATAAGATATTTCTTTGTTGCGAGTAATAAGAATCGGAAGTAGTAATTGACAAACAATAAGGAAATCTAACCTTGTCAAAAAGCTTAGTGGCCCAACCATGCATAACAATTCTGCTTAAGAATCAACAATGCACTCTTGAATTGTTTGCGTCATTTTCTTATCTAGCAGGTACATTAATACATTATTGTAATCGGACCCAAATTTGGCCCAACTCTGACTCAACCCCTTTGTCCATATGTGTATTTTTGTATATAATGGCTATTTTTGTATATATATAAAAAAAAACATACCAAAAATCTTTTGTATATAATGGCTATTTTCTTGCATAGATTGCAAAAGAATTTCGATAGATTGACTCTCTTGATTTATCAATTTCTAATCCCCCATCTTCATTCTCCATAGCTCCATTGTTATATAATTAGGGTATGTTCTCATACGTTTATTTTCAGTTCAGTTCAGCTCAGCTCAACTCGGCTCTGAAATGAACTGAACTGAAATGAATATTTTATGAGAGAAGAAAATTAGGAACTGAATTGAACTGATTGGAACTGAACTGAATTGAAATTAAGCCGAAAAGAACAAGCCCTAAGTGTATCGAAGACTATATATTAGACTTTTTTTTTCATTTACTTTTTTTTTTTTTTTTTTTTTTTTTTTTTTTTTTTTTTGTGTTCCACCCGGTTAACCCTTTGGGCTAATTCAGATTCGTGGATCATTTTTGGGTAGTTAAGTTCCACTCTCCTCCAGATTGTTGTTGCGGGGTATTGAACACGAGTCCTTCCTATCAAGTGTAGTCTCAATCACCACTACACCAACAACCAATTGGTTTTCATTTACTTGTATGGTCATGTGAAAATTAATCAATCGAGAAATGAGGAAAAAAAATACTTTTGATTCTCCGATACACCAAAGTGATCTAACTCTAGATGTAACCAGATGCATAATAATCATGCATTCAAAGCACATGCACAAATAATACTTAACATATATTAAGTGATCATGTTGAAATTTATTTGTGACAATATGCAAATATATATTAGCAACCCATAATACCTTCATATATATCCCCAAAGGCCCAAAGTAGTAAAGTACCACTGAATCCGGCCACAATAATATGCGTAAAAGGAAACATTCTAACATAGTGATAATATATTAGCAAGTCTCGTCAAAGTCCAATTTAATATTGTAAATTTGTAATAATAATCCTCTTAACATTAATAGCAAAACTCACTCAATCCTCTTAAATTTAGTGAGTCGTCTTAAAGTAGTTGTAGCGTTGTTGGTAGTTGCATGTATTGTCAAGCACTCAAGCGCATTTAAATTCAAACTGATTGCCCACATTAGAATAAATACTTACACGAAAGAGGAACATAAGGAATCATAACAATCCTTTGGAAACAACACTTACTTTAGGTAGCTTAGAGAACCAATTAAGCAAGGTAGCTAGTGATAAGTATTGGGATATATTTTAGGAAACAAGATAATTGTGAATATTGTGAAATATATCCTATAGAATATTGTGAGCTATTTTAGGTTATTTGGTCTTGCCCTCCAAGTATACCTAATATATAAATATTGTATGCGGCCATTGTGATTAATGAGGATTACATAGAGAATTATATGATCATAATTTATCATGGTATCAAGAGCTTAGGTTACGATCCAATTTCAATTTATTTTTTTTTTGTTAAAAATAAACAAAAAAAATTACATATTGATTACACGTAATTTACATAATTTTGTGCAATCGTGAGAAGTGAGAGTTCACATAAATTATTTTTTTATTGGATCGAAAGATTGTTTCGAATCAATTGTTGAGGGTAATCGTTGTTGAGTGATACTTCTGTTTTGTGGGAATATATTTGTGAGCATTCACAAATTTGATTTCGAGAGTTGTGTGGGAATTCACAATCTTTATATATATTTGAGATTTGTGATTGAGATATTGATTGAGATATTGTGATCAGAAATCATAATTTAGTTTCTCTTATTGAGATATTGTGGTTAATTGAAACTTTTGTTTCTTTATGGCTGGGGGTGAACGACACTTTTATACTCACTGACATAGTGCAAGTGAGACAGAGACATGTACGGGTAGCCGTGACAGAGGCCGAGGCAGGGAGTTTGTTGCTGCTCCACGTATCAACAATTTGGTTGGGGCGACATGTCGATCCAACAGCACTGCTCTAACAAGCATCTCTTCAGAACAATATGAACAGCTTCTTGCTCATCTAAATAGTCTTAAATCCAAGACTATTAGTAAGCATGATCCGGGTTGGATTATAGACACCGGGGCATCAAATCATGTCACTTGCGAGTTATCTTTGTTGACAAATGTTTCTACTGGTCAAAATTGTCCGGTGGGATTGCCGGATGGAAAATATGCCAATGCTAACAAAATTGGCTCAGTGACTTTGCAAGGGGGTTTGACTATTAAGAATGTCCTTTATGTACCGCAATTGAATTGCAATTTAATTTCGGCGACTCAATTATGTGATGAATCAAATTGTGTAATGCAATTTACTAATCAATTTTGTGTTATACAGGACCTAACGACGAGGAAGGTGATCGGAACGGGTGAACGAGTGGATGGACTATATTATTTCCGGGGTACGGTGTTCCTATAGTGAAGACTATGAAGATAGATGGGGATCATTCGACAGAGTTGTGGCATAAACGATTGGGGCATCCTTCAGGAAAAGTACTTCAACAACTTCCATTTGTGAGTAGTAGTAATAAATTTAAATCATGTGATGTGTGTCCTCGGGCAAAACAACATAGGAGTAGTTTCCCTTTGAGTCATAATAAAGTTAGTCGGATATTTGAACTAGTGCATTTAGATTTGTGGGGGCCTTACAAGATTCCATCGTCTTGTGGTGCTCATTATTTTTTAACTATTGTTGATGACTATTTTAGGGGTGTGTGGACTTATTTATTGAGAAATAAAACGGAAGTTGAATACATGTTCTATAATTTTGTGAATATTGTGAAACGTCAATTCTCTCAAGAAATTAAAATTGTGAGGAGCGATAATGGTACGGAGTTCAATTCTTTGAAAGATTATTTCTTTAAGAGTGGGATATATTTTGAGACATCATGTGTAGGCACACCTCAACAAAACGGGAGGGTTGAGCGGAAACACCAACACATTTTAAATGTAGCTAGAGCCTTGAGATTTCAAGCCAATTTACCTCTCAAATTTTAGGGGGAGTGTGTGCAAGCGGCTTGTCATTTGATAAATCGAACCCCTTCCCGTTTGCTTGATTATAAAACCCCTTGTGACATGTTATTTGGCAAAACACCTTCATATGAGTATATTCGGGTGTTTGGGTGCTTGTGTTATGCGTATAATTTGAAGAGTAAAGGTGATAAATTTGCAAGTCGTAGTAGGAAGTGTGTGTTCCTAGGATACCCTTTCGGGAAAAAGGGATGGAAGGTGTACGACTTGGAAACTCGTGAAATTTTCGTATCGAGAGATGTGACATTTTTTGAGACCGAATTCCCTTTTATTGCGCCTAGTGAAAAGCCCAAAATGGTGAGTGTCAGTGCTCAAGATGTTGGGGACAGCGTGATGAGTGGTGCATGATGATGGAAGGGGAGTGTGTGAGTGAAGCCGAGTGTGATGCGGGGGTGGAAAGGGAGGCATACAGCTCCGCAACACACCCGCGGCAGGCAGCTCCAGACCGCAGGGAGGTCGCGGAGGAGTCTGCCAGACCTCCTGACCAGCCCACTGCTTTTCCTGCGGTTGCTGGATCTGATGGGATTGCTGGCAGCATACAGCAAGAGGCTGCTGGGGGTGCTGGAAGCACGCAGCCAGGTGCTGCTGGGGGTGCTGGCAGCACGCACAAGGGGGAAGAACATCAGCGGTTAGAAGCTCAAAATGGGCAGTGTGAGATGGACTGCAATGTCCCAAGGGACACCGAAGCTATGGGTAAAGGTATGAGACCGAAAATTCCGAATGTGAAGCTCCGTGACTATGTGACACACACGATCCGAAATATAAGTCCATCTACATCATCTCAAAGTTCACCTGTGACATCATTTTCCTCAGGTACTGTTTACCCTTTAACACATTTTATTGATTCTCACCGTTTTTCTGTGAAGCATAGAACATATATTGCTGCTATTACAGGAGGAAATGAACCCAAAAGTTTCAAGGAGGCTATGAAACACGAGGGTTGGAGGAAGGCAATGGCAGATGAGATACAGGCGCTTGAAGAACAGGGTACTTGGGTGCTAGAAAAATTACCACCCGGTAAAAAGGCACTCGGGAGCAAGTGGGTGTACAAAGAGAAATACGATGAGCATGGGAATTTGCAGAGATTGAAGGCAAGATTAGTCATCTTTGGCAATCATCAGGTTGAAGGATTAGACTACAATGAGACTTTTACTCCGGTAGCAAAAATGGTGACAGTTCGAACCTTTCTTGCAGTAGCGGCGGTGAAAAATTGGGAAGTTCATCAAATGGATGTTCATAATGCATTTCTTCATGGTGATTTGGAAGAAGAGGTATATATGAAAATTCCCCCTGGTTTTGAGAAAAATAATTCTGACAAAGTTTGCAGGATGAAGAAATCGTTGTACGGGCTTAAACAAGCTCCAAGATGCTGGTTTGCGAAACTTGCTACAGCTTTGAAAAAATATGGCTTTAAGCAGTCATATTATGATTATTCTTTATTCACTCTGACAAAGGGTAAAATGCAACTCAATGTGTTAGTATATGTAGATGATTTAATTGTTGCAGGCAACGATAAAAATGCTATGCTCAGTTTTAAATCATATTTGGGAAACTGTTTCAAGATGAAAGATTTTGTAGTGTTGAAATATTTTTTGGGGCTAGAGGTAGCCCGGAATAAGCAGGGAATTTTTATTTGCCAGAGGAAGTATGCATTGGACATTATTTCTGAGACAGGTTTACTTGACGCTAAACCTGCAGAGTTCCCTATGGAACAAAATCACAAGTTGGCTTTATCTCAGGGAGAGTATTTGAAGGATATTGAGAAATATCGTCGTCTTATAGGTCGACTGATTTACTTGTCTGTTACGAGACCCGATTTGGCATACTCTGTGCACATTTTATCACAGTTTATGCAGAATCCCAGGATTGATCATTGGGAAGCAGCTATGTGAGTTGTTCGATATTTGAAGAAAAGTCCGGGACAGGGAATTTTATTGAGATCTGACAGTGCTTTACAGTTGGAAGGTTGGTGTGATTCAGATTGGGCAGGTTGTCCTCTCTCTAGACGATCCTTGAGTGGTTGGTTTGTGCTTCTCAGTTTGTCCCCAGTGTCATGGAAAACCAAGAAGCAACCTACTGTTGCTCTGTCTTCTTCAGAGGCCGAATATCGTTGTATGAATGCAACGACTTGTGAATTAAAGTGGTTGAAACGACTACTTGGTGACTTAGGTGTTAAACATGAGAATGGGATGCATCTTTATTGTGATAGTCAGTCTGCGTTGTACATTGCGCAGAATCCAGTGTTTCATGAGCGAACAAAACATATTGAGTCAGATTGTCATTTTGTTCGGGATGCAATTACAGATGGAACGATTATACCTTCGTATGTCCCTACGACGGTCCAGTTGGCTGACATTTTTACCACTACTACAAAAATGGTCAAAGAGACCCAAACTAAGAGACCATTTTATTCAATAACCGGTCTCTTTGATTCAGGAGACTCAATTTCACAAACAACGGGTCTCTTTGGAATTAGCTTTGGGAGTTGAAAAATAATTGAGACCCTTCATTAAAGATAACAGGTTTCTCTTGATTTTTTTTTAAATGTAGTAAAAGAGAGACCTGTTTTATTGAATAGCCAGTCTTTGGAACTAAAACTTAAGACCGCCTATTAAGTTAGGCAGTCTCTTGGCTTTTTTTTTTATTATTATTTTCCTTCTACATACCTCGTTTCTCTTTAATCTCCCTTTACCCCATATGAGTTCTGACCTCTTAAGTCTTTAATTCTCTCTCCTCCTTAAAACCCTTGCTTCCAGCTTCTAGCCTCCAGCATTCTTTTTGATGCAAGTCCATTCTCATTCATCCATTCTCTCTCTTCATTGCAGCCCAACCTACCACCTCTTACCGCCAACAACTCCACCGCATCCCTCCCTCATCACTGCCTCGCGGCCGCAGCTAGCGTCTGCAATAGGTTCGTCATTCCCTTGCTCCGATCCGAACACTTGGTGCTCTCTCTTTGGGTTCCAAGGTTTGTCTGTCTCTCCCCTCTTCATCTTATCTTTTTGTTTAATTATTTTTCAGAATGTACTAATTTTCGAATTGATATTTGTGAGTAGTTTTTCTAAATTTTGTTTGTGTAATTTGTTTGGCGAATTGTTCTAAATTTTGAATTTCGAATTTTGAATTTTGGAGATAATTTAATGGAGCGGACTGAAATTTTCATTTTCTTTAATTCTTTTTGATACCGCACCAAACTTATTTTTTCGTTTAATGTTTAAATTAGATCAAAATCCATCTCAAAATCACAATAATAGTTTCAAAAATTTCTAGATCTCATCTTGAAAAGGTTGTTTTTATAATTTCATATTACCATGCATTCTCTATTCAGAAGAGTATATTGAAAAAGAAATTCGTGTCTCTTTCACAATTTATTTAATGGGAAATTATCAATGATACCCTCGTCGTTTTGACTTTTATCAATGATACCCTTCATTAAACTTTCATTATCAGCGGTACCCCTATAATTTTACATTAATTGCTACAGTAACCATGTCGTTAAACAAACGTTTAGTATAATCATTTGACATGTTTAATGGGGTGGGAAATGTCAAAAATACTTAAATGCCCCTGTCATTCAATCTCTTTCCAAAACCCAAAAGTTTTCTCTCCTTTTTTTTTTCTTTAATTCAATTCCCTCTTTCATGTATAACCTTTACCCCTTATTTTTGCTCCTCCTAAAATCATACATTAGATCATTAAATGAAGTTGAATTCATAGTAGTACCAACTAAAATCTCATACACAACAACATTTGGACATGTCCTAAAGAACTTCATTAAGTCAACATCATCTATTGGCCAGTGTTTATCTCATCTATAAGCATAAGCAAAAATAGGGTTCAGTATAACTACTCCCTTTTTTTGTTACTTATCTTCAAATTCTATGAGTAAATCCATTAAGTTACATTCATCAGGGTCCACTTCAATATCAATTCTATGCACCTTATACTTAAATCAAAACACAACCTTCTCATTCTCATTCTCATTCATTCTGCAAAATCAGTATACAATCACTTTATTTAACCACACCAAAACATCACAATACAATTTCACACACAACACCAATTTTAATATCTGAAAAGATTAAAAATTTAGCAATTACTTTGCAAAATCAGAAATAACACTGTTACATGCAATCATAAACACAATTTCACACTCAAATGTATTTTAATATCAGAAAAAAAAAAAAAAAAAAAAAAAAAAAGAGCAATCTAACATGATCATATGTAAATAACCATAATTCAGAGCTAAATTTAACGTTTGTTTAACGGCATGGTTACTTTAGCAATTAAGGTAAAATTATAGGGGTACCGCTGATAATGAAAGTTTAATGAAGGGTATCATTGATAAAAGTCAAAACGACAAGGGTATCATTGATAATTTCCCTTATTTAATTTATCTTATTGATTAGAGACGTTTGATTTCATTGAATTAGTTGTATTTTATTTTCTAAAAAAAGAATTATGTTTAGTTATATATTTTTCTGTTATTTTCTATATGTTATTTGGTACTAATGATTTTTATCAGTTCAATTGGATGAGTAGTTTTTCTAAGGTAACTTAATTTCTGTATTTTTAGATTTCTAGATGTGAATTTTTTTTAGGCAAAGGTAGTTGTTATTTACAATTTTCTGGGTTAGATCTTTGAGTTTTTCACCTAATTCGTTTATGTTAATTGCAGCTTTTGAGCGTATGAAGCATATGGCTCAGTCCATATTCGAAGCTAAAGACATTGTCCAACATGATATGAATATTTGAAGCTCACACTGAAGAATTGAAGATGCATATTAGGATTTAAAGATTTTAATACTTTTTACATTGGGTTGTGTAATATTTTTTTTTTTTTTTGACAGAATGTGTAATTTGTAGTCTGTACCATATACCAAGTATTTGTATAAAATATTAAATGCAATTATTATTTAAAATTTAAATATTAAATTAAATAATCTATTTTTTTTATTTTAAAATGACACCAAGAGACCCGTTAAGTTCCATAAGTGGTCTCTCTTTTTTCAAAAAAGAGATTGCCTAACTTCAATAGGCGGTCTCAGTTTTCTTAAAAAAGAGACCGCTTTTCTATAATAAGCAGTCTCACTTTTCCTATTCTAGAGACCACTTTTCTTCAAAAGGCAGTCTCACTATTTTATTCTAGAGACCGCTTTAATAAAGCAGTCTCTTTGCCAAAGAGACCGCTTAGCTAGAGACCGCCTCCAAGGCAGTCTCTTTGGCTTATTTGAACAGGTCTCTTTGGCCTATTTTGTAGTAGTGTACAAAGGCTTTGGGAAAAGCTAAATTCGAGTTTCTTCTTCGCAAGTTGGGCATTTGTGACCCGTATGCTCCAACTTGAGGGGGGGTATTGGGATATATTTTAGGAAACAAGATAATTGTGAATATTGTGAAATATATCCTGTAGAATATTGTGAGCTATTTTAGGTTATTTGGTCTTGCCCTCCAAGTATACCTAATATATAAATATTGTATGTGGCCATTGTGATTAATGAGAATTACACAGAGAATTATATGATCATAATTTATCAATAAGCTTAGCTTGTTCTTAGGGCTTGTTCTTTTTAGATTATTTTCAGTTCAATTTAGTTCAGTTCAGCTCCAATAAGCTCAGTTCATTCTCTCATAAAATATTCAATTCATTTCACTTCATTTCAATCAATCAGAACATGGTAGAAGAAATTAAAGTACCTTATGAAGTTTTTACATGATATTTCCTTTGTCCCTTATTATTTACCTCATTTGACTTATCACATTTTCCAAGACACGTATTAAAATGCATATATCTCTATAACTTTATTTCCATGTGCTTAAAAAATATTAATAAAATATACAACAATCTGAATTTAATAAAACCACATATGACTATATAATCTTTTATACATTAACAAGAATTTACGGTCAAAGTTTTCTAAATTTGACCCAAATCTTATCAACGGGGCAAAAAAAATAGAGATGGAAGAAATACATAACATTGTGGACCCATGAAATATTTTGATTAAAAAATAAACATACATATACGAGTAGTCATTATCTAATTGATTAAACTTGTGTCATGTATGTGCTTAAAAAATATTAATAAAATATACAACAATCTGAATCTAATAAAACCACATATGACTATATAATCTCTTATACATTGACAAGAATTTACGGTCAAAGTTTTCTAAATTTGACCCAAATCTAATCAACGGGGATAAAAAATAGAGATGGAAGAAATACAAAACATTGTAGACCCATGAAATATTTTGATTAAAAAATAAACATACATATACGAGTAGTCATTATCTAATTGATTAAACTTGTGTCATGTTTCATGAACAAGCCATGAATTCCATGAGGAATATTATTATGATTACGGTAAGGGCATTATTGGAAGCTAAGAAAGTCTACAAGTTGGAGAAACAAAATTCTTTTGTTTTAATATTTAAAAGATATACAAACATATTTGTATGATTAATTGGAACTTATAATCAAAGGTTTTAAAGTTTGATCTAACTATTTGCAATGAGTACATTATAAGAGCAAGTTTAGTCCCAAGTCTTAAAACTTGGGGTGAAATCATCATTTTGAGTCTTAAGATTTATACTTAAGACTTTTCAAATTTTTCTTCAAAAATCTCAAGCAAGTCTCAAGCTGAGTCTTGAAATTTCAAGACTCAACTTAAGACTTGAGATTGGGACCCACTTCACTTTTATTTTTATTATCCCTTTTTTTTTTTTTTTTTTTTTAACACTTTTCTACATATAATATGTCAAATATTTAAGTCTTAGAGCTAAAGTGATAAATTTGTGTAAATCTTAGTGAGTCTTAACAAGAATTTGGTGACATCATTTTCAATGGGGACCACAAAAAATGATGTCACATCCAAGTCTTAAGACTTGAGGCTAAACTTGCTCTAAAAAGGATGAAGGGAGGTAAAAACAAGGGGAAAAATTAGGGTCTGTTCTCATACGATTATTTTTAGTTCAGTTCAGTTTAGCTCTAATAAGTTCAGTTCAATTCAGTTCATTTTAGTTCAGCTCCTAATTTTATTCTCTTGTAAAATATTCATTTCAATTCATTTCACCTCTAATAAATTCAGTTCAATTCAATTCAATTCAATTCACTTGATTTTAATGGATGAGAACAGCCTCAATATGTTACTAATTGGGTACCAACAAAAGTTGTTAACAAATACAAAGAGTATCATAATAGACTAGTAACGTACCACATGCATGTTTGACTTAAAAAAAATTATGATTAACAACATTATTTGTAAGGGAGATCCGAAATTAGCTAAAAGATTAGACAATAAAACATTATATTCATGTTTAAGCCAAATCACATCGCACCGTTCGCCTTCATTCACGCTGTCTTGTCCTTATGTTTATTTTTTCACACTTTAGTCATACAGTACATACAGTAGTACTTCGCAACTTCATAGTCTTTGTTCACATTAATGCTAATAAATATCATTATTCTTTCTCAAAAAAATTAAATATATTATAGATAGAAATTGAAAAGGATATTAAACAAATTGAAGAGGATTTTAAGTGTTGATTTGTAGAATTTAGACATTTATTCGTGAGAAGGGTATCATACTAGACATACACATACTATAATTGTTCATTAGTTTATTGCATAATTTGCGTTTAATGTCTGGCTTTTTATAATTAGTGAAAAGCAGAAATCTTATCCTAGGGATTAATGTAATTGTCCCTATTATTGCATGAGATGATTTATATAATAAAAGAAAAATGTTATACATAGCCCTTAGGGTTATATATAGAGCTGTCAATTCAGGTAAACGGGTCGGGTTTTAGTCGGATTAGTGTGAGTCGGGTCATCTCGGGTCGGGTCAATACGGGTTAATGTCATAACATATGCGGGTCAGGTTTGGGTTGGGTCATGCTTGAGTCGGGTCATACACCTTATCGGGTTTGGGTCGGGTTTAGGTCGGGTTACATTTGGGTCAGTGAAAAATAGGTCAGGTTAAATTCGGGTTTTTACGGGTTTAAACGAGTTAGGGTCATTCTCGGGTTCGAGTCGGGTTTGGTTCAAGTCAATTATTTACGGGTTATAATAAGGTCGGGTCATTCTCGGGTTCAAGTCGGGTTTGGTTCAAGTCAATAATTTGCGGGTCATTTCCAAGTCAGGTCATTCTCGGGTTCGAGTCGGCTTCGGTTCAAGTCAATAATTTGCGGAAAACATGTTTCGTCCCCTGAAATTCGTCCCTAAAAACATGTTGTGAAACTAACATCTTAAATTCAAAGTGAAATGTTGAAGGAATAGAGTTAGGATTCAATTTCCGTTCCAATACCAACATGAGATAACGACCTATACATATTGATTCAATAACAAGTCGGGTTGAATTGGGTCAGGTCAATAACAAGTCGGGTTGATTCGGGTCGGGTTTGTAACAGGTCGGTTGAAATTCGAGTCGGGTTTGTAGCATGTCGGGTTAAATTCGGGCCGGGTTAGGAACATGTCGGGTTGAATTCGGGTCAGGTTAGGAACAGGTCGGGTTGAATTCGGGTTTTGAAGGGTTAAAACGGGTTTGGGTCAATTTCGGTTCAGGTCGGATTCGGTTCAGATAAATAATTTACGGGTTACATTCGGGTCGGGTCGTCTCTAGGTCGCTTAATGTTCGGGTTCGGGTCTCAAATACTCGGGTCAACTCGGGTCTAGGTTTGGTTTCAGGTCAGATTCGGGTCGCCATTTTTTTCGAGTTCAAACGGGTCGGTTAATAGGTCGGGTTAGAGTCGGTATTTCGGGTCGGGTCAGCTTTTGACAGCTCTACTTACATATAAGTATTAAATATACACTTGAAAAATCTTAAGAAGTTAAGAAATCATAAAAATATAAACACTAATTATACTGATTTACACATATTTTTGTCATGAATTCCTAATTTTATATAATTTCCAAGAGTATATTTAATACTTAGATATAGCCGTTAAGGCTACTTATAACATTACCCATAATAAAAAAGTGTGCTCTTTTAATTTGGACCTCAACAAAGATTAGCTTCTCATTATATACGGGGAAAAAAATACTACGTATGTTATATCGTTAATTATGACTTTTCAAGAGCTAGGTAGAATTAAATGATTTTGTTGGCCAAGATCACAACTTGCAAATTTGTTTGCCAAAAAAAAAAATCACAATTTGCAAATTTGTACATGTTTTTTGTTTGTAACTTGAGAATATGCCTTGAATATGTTTGCTTCTTTAAATGGCTATTATAGAATCCTATTATACGTTATGTGACTATGGGTCTGTTCTCTTACGTTGAAATTCGTTCAGTTCAGTTCAGTTCAATTCAGCTCCTTATTTCCTTCTCTTATAAAATATTCAGTTCAGTTCAGTTCAGTTCAATTCAGTTCAGTCAATGAGAACAAGCCCTATGTGAGCTACGATTTTTATGTTATTGGGCTCATTTTTGGCGTATTTCATTTTATGTGAGTATAAATTACTTTGTGTATAAACTCCATAAGGGTAGGTTTTTTAATATACAATTATAGGTATAATTTATAGTTTGTATTGGTCTCAAATTGGTATTATATATCTCTATGTAATAAAGAAATTGAATTAATCAATCTCTATTTATTCTAATATGTCTAATTGAATTGTTAACAATATGTGTATGTTTTTTATTATAAATTTGATGATTGATTTTGGATTATTCCTCACAACAACTGATAGAGATAAACAATTCTCATTAGGGCATGTAATCACATAAAAGTACATAGTATGTACTCTGTACTTTGTACTCCGTATCATTTTTTACTTGATTGTGTATGATTATTTCAACTTGACTTGATTGTATTTTCCGCCGACTTAGAAGAAATCAAAGAATAAATTTCATAAAATTTGGAAAAGTAAATTTTTAGTTTGGCAAAAGTATACTAAAATATTTTCTATGATAAAAAGATTTAAAATTGTTTTTTTTTCAACCTTCGAAATCTTTTTTTTTTTTTGGAAAAAAAAACTATTGAACTTTTTATCTCATATTATTTGTATCACTTGAACTATTCTGCATTACTCCGTAAATTATAAAATTCTACAAAGTTTTTTTTTTTTTTTTTTTTTTTTTTTTTTTTAAGGAATACAGAGTACCTTCTTAAGCCATATTATTCATTGGTCAATCATAATAAGAGTACCAACATGTAATAAAATATCGTAGAATAATCTATTAAGAGGTGGGTACTCGTGGGATGAGCTACTTAATTATTTTTTTTAAAAAAAAATCTATACTTTGTATCTTACAGATGATCATTTTATTATACACCGCTAAATATTTTTTTCAAGATTTGATACAGTATATTTTTCTAAAAAAAAAATAGGAAAATGATAAATATAGCCATATAGGGCCTATTCACATTTACTTAATTTCAGTTCAGTTCAACTCCAATCAGTTCAGTTTAGCACTTTAGCTCCAACCAGTTCAGTTCAGTTTATTTTAGCTCCAATCAATTCAGTTCCTAATTTCCCTCTCTTATAAAATATTTATTTCAGATCAGTTCAGTTTAATTTAGCTTCAATTAGTTCAATTCAGTTCAGCTTAGTTTAGTTAATGTGAACAGACCTATAATGTATAAAAAGTAAAAAAAAAAAGAAATATTAAGAATAAATAATTAACAGTAATCACACCGATTTAACGAGTAATTTTATCGTAAATTCTCAAACTTAATTCCATTTTAAAATATATACTTAACGCTTATACATATCTTTAAAGACCACAAATATCATTACTCAGGGCCGTATCTGGCCCGGGGCAGCCGCCCAGGGCCCCGAAATCTGAAGCCCGTATATTTTGTTAAAAAAGAAAAAAGAAAAAAAAATTAAAATTAATTAAATTAAAACTAATGCGGAGTACTCAGTATAATGAAGCGTTTCAAGATTTAATCATTCCCCCTTGATAATCCCCTCACATTAATATTCCTCCTAGAAAACAGTTTCTTTATTTTTGGAAAGGTGAATATGCCAAATTAATTTCCCAATGTAGCCAAACTCAATTGTAAATCTTCATTCCTCTATGTAATCAATTATTTCTGATTTTACATCCATATAACCTTTATTTTTTCTGATTTTTTCATCTTCCTTCCCATATTTATTCTTAAAAAATGATTTTCCCATTAACGTTTTTCTTAGCAATATTTTAAAAAGGATTAAAACCAACGAATTTTCCTATAAACTATACTCTTTTTTTTTTTTTTTTTTTTTTTTTTGAAGAAGAAATAAATTGTACTCCTTTTATTGTTCTTCACTTATCAATTTCCTTAATTACCTTTTTTTATATCTATTATTTTTTCACTGTTTTAATGGGTTTCGGCTTCAAACTTCAAAGATAAACTATCGCCGGCGGCCATTATCTATCCTAAGGTCTCAAGAAAGGTTGAATGTTTTAGCTTTGTTTTGTATTAAGATAAATATGTTAGAGCATAGTGATGTACTCAGTAGAAACTAACTATTACTATTAATGACTTTTCATTTGAAAAAAATACTAGAAGAAAATGTTTTGTATAAGCATTTATACACTAATAAAATTTCATAGCAATTAAATAAACTATTACGTACTTAATATATTTTTGCATACCCAACTATTTTTCCTTGATATATTCAATCGTGACTCAATTAGAGACCTATTTTTTTTTATCCGCCCTAGGCCACCAAAATCTCAAAAACGGGCCGACATTACCCTTTAAAAAAAGGAAAATATATGCGGAGTAGGAAATTTATGGGAAATGCAAGGCTGAAGTAAGAGGACGTGAGCCCCAAGCCATGTGCTGAAATGCGGCGTAGGGATTCTACGACAATGCCAAATATTGTTAGAGAATAAAATGAGCTAATGAACGTCATCTTTAACGGTTTGTTTGGTAAACCATTGATAGCAAGTTATAACAAATTAAAGTAATGGTCTCTATTGACTTGATGACTAATGGGGATTGAGATGAGATTGGCTTACTAATTTCCTATTACTTTCCAGAGCCAATTCAGAGACTTCAATCAGTTATCAACGACTAAAACTTTTTAATTGAATTGGTCATTTGATCGAGTTAAGGTTTTCACATAATGTATTGATCTTAATAGAGTCATAACATCACGCTAATCTAACACACAACCTTCACTACAATTGAGGTTTTTATTTGCATCATTAAACAATTGAGATTTTTGTTAAAATCATTAAACTAAAACATCAGTCAATTGGTTGTTGGTGCAATGATGATTGAGGCTGCACTTGGTAAAGAAGATTGCATATTCGATCCACTATAACAATAATTGGGAGGGGCTGAAATCTAACCACCTATAGATGATCCCAAATCTTGATTAGCCCTAAAAGTCGAATTGGGTGGAACACAAAAAAAAAAAAAAATAAATAAAAAAAATAAAAAAAAAAAAAAAAACTAAAGCATTGCGTCTTTCTATTTAGCACAACATATTTATTATACTATGTCAAAGGGTTATTTGTGTGAGGCCCCCAAAAACAATGCAACTTTGAATAACTTTGGACTATGTGCGATTTCACAATCGTTTGCGTCGCCTAAAGGTCGGGCATGCAAACAATTTGAGCCGTGCTATGGTTGGGAACAAGTTGAATCATGTATTATGCAAGCTTATGTGTTGAGCTAGAGAGCATTATTGCTTGAAACAAACTAAGAAATTTTTTTGTCGTGTCAGGTTGAGCTCGTGTTGATATTTTATCAACAAAGCTCATGCACAATCTAACCCACATGTTTTGACTCAAGTTCGTTTTACTATGCTAAGAAGCCTTTATAGTAATGTTTCATACTTTTCCCTTCTAGTATATTGCAACAATGATGAAATTACGCATCCCAAAACATATTTTATATGTTAAACGTCTATAATTATATAAAAGTAAAATTTATAAAAAGTTGATATTGTGAAAGTGTTTTACGGGACATATCTAATAAGACCTCCATGACTTTATTTTATTTAACGTATAAATCATAATATGTTGTCAAATAGGAGTGATGAATAATGTAAGAGTCTCATTGTTGCAATATTAACATAACCGAGAAAGTAGCTTATTGATCAATTATAAGCAATGTATTGGGCGGACTGACTCGTGCCTCTTATATCATTATAAACCAATATTGGCCATATCGGACCCGGTGTCCCGGATGGTCGGGGTCATTTGGTCCATGCCTAACTCTAGTAATTCTGTTGAAGACTTGAAGTTACACCGGAACGTTTAAGGGTCAATGGCGTCAAGTCAACAATAACACAAAAAGAAAAACACCGTTATCTACGTAAGTGAGACACAAAGACAGTGATTCTATTCAGTGCTAAATTGCAAATGAAAGCCGCGTTATAATGGGCCCCATCAACGGTCCCAACCCAGCAGAGCAACCAAATTCTTATTTCTTCCTACCTTTACAAACAGAATCTCTCTTTTTTTTTTTTTTTTTTTTTTGGCAATAATATACTTCGTATTTCGTATATATATTTTATTACTGTTACACATTTATTAATCAGACTTTCTTTAATATACGGCTAGAAATATGATAGGCCTAGGTTTAAAGATTTTCTAGTTGTGAACTTATTTATTTAAATTTTTTTCAACTTGCCTGTTTCTTGATCTGTATTCAATATTTTAAACTCATAAATTTTGTTCATACATTTATTGTTATGAAATTTTGCAATTAGATCTTATTTCAAACCGTTCAAAATATCTTTTAAATCTATGTAAATTACTTTATTGATAGAAGAATCCTACGACAACTACACTAAAAATCAAAACTAGCAAATACAAAATAAATTGGATCAAATAAGATTTTAATTGAGCAAAATCACGATAATTGATGAATATTGTATTTCACATATCGGTTTGATATAACCTTTTACAAGGAAGTCTTTCGATCAATTGTAGTTTTAAAATTTGATGTAATTATTTCTAAATGTAGAATTGACCTCTTATACCTAGTTATGAATCTTATTATTACCTTATGAACAAATATTCTAGTAATTAGAATTAATTAGACACAATTTATTGACATAGAAATATGGTCCAAATGTAACTAATGACATGAACTATTCTATACATAAGTAAATAATTTAACATGAACTTTACATAGTGAAGTGACATCAACTCAAACTTAGCATGCATGCACTTAAATGACCACGATCATGCCATAAGTGTTTTTAATGACCAAGTTCATCTTACATTTATTTTAGTGACCAAATCATATTTTTGAGTGTATTTAACGACAAAGCTGTAGTCAAGTTCATGTCAATAGTTGTAATCAAAACATAGTTCCAATTCAGTAAATACAATTTCTTCTTAAGACCGCAAAATCACATTGATGGACGAAAGATGGTTATGAACCGAGCATCCCTTGTACTAACCTCGCTCAACTTATCTAATCAATGGGGGCATCAAATCTTCTAATCACACCTAAATCCCAAAACATAAACAGCTGGTTTTGGTTCAAATAATGTCAATGTGATTTGGGTTTTGTAGTTTCACATCTTTTTCCTAAAATAAAGTGGGTCCTTTGCTCCTTTCTCTCTCTTCTTCTCTTCCTGAATAATGACAGCCTAATCAACAGCCTGGAAAGGGCTGGTAATTCTGGTTAGCTCAATTTCAGCTCACTTTACCTGAGTTTTCATGGTAGTTGGTACTTCTACTACTTGGTATTAGTATCCTTTCTTTCTTTCTTACTTGCTGCCATTGATGCTCTCTCTCTCACACTCTTTCTCTCTCCTCCATTGTTGGCTCAACTGAAACACAAAAAGAGGTAAAAGTTTTGTACTTCAATTGCATCAACTTTAGCTTAATTTAAATACCCATCTTTCTTATTCAATTTATACCTTGTTTTACCAATTTGGGTTGCTATCAATTTGTACATTCTTTGCTGTAAGCTCAGTAAGTTGGAACATTGTTTGATAGATCTGAAGGGTGTTCGACGAAATGCCTCAGTGAGTGTAAAAGTGCTGCCAGCTTGGGTTTGCACTATTTGGGTGTTATTGGGTATATTTTGTTTCTGGGTTTTGAATTGTTTTAGGCAATTGATTGATTAGTCCATTTTTTGGGGTTAAAAAGATGAAGATTATGAAATGGGTGCCTTTGTTTATGACTTTGATTTTATATGGGATGTTTGTTTGTAGCTCAAATGCAGCCTTTAAACCTGTTGATTCTTACTTATTAGCTTGTGGTTCTTCTAATAATGTCACTTTTCAAGGCCAAACTTATATTCCTGATTTAGAGCATTCCTCAGTTAAACTCAGTAGTCAAGCCAATTCTCTTGTTGCTACCACCAATTCTAGTGCTCCCTTCCCTATTTATCAATCTGCCCGAATATTCACCCGTAGTGTGTCTTACGAATTTGATATCAAACAGAAAGGCCATCATTGGGTTCGGCTTTATTTCTATCCGGTTTCGAGTGCAGGGCATGACTTGAAATCGGCTTCCCTTACTGTTGTTACTGAAAACTTTGTGCTCCTAAACAACTTCACATTTGAGAACTTTAAGGGTTCTTATATGTGGAGGGAGTTTGCCATCAATGTAGACTCGAAATCCTTGAGCCTTACTTTTATTCCTTCGAACAATTCAATTGCGTTTGTGAACGCGATTGAAGTTGTCTCAATCCCAGATGACTTGCTCCCTGACCAGGCTTTGTTCTTGCCATCAACCTCTATTAGTGGGATATCAGAGCTAGCACTTGAGACTGTGTACCGAGTAAATATGGGCGGTCCATTGCTTACTGCTCAAAATGATACTCTAGGAAGAATGTGGCAGAATGATGTGCAATATCTTCATGTGAATAGCTCTGCTACAAATGTTTCTGTTAGCCCTTCAACTATCAAGTATCCAGCTACAGTTACTCCTGATATAGCACCAAATTGGGTGTATGCCACTGCTGAAACTATGGGAGATCCGAATGTGGCCAATAGTAACTTCAACATGACCTGGGTTTTCAATGTTGATCCAGATTTCACCTACTTTTTAAGGGTTCATTTTTGTGATGTTGTCAGCCAGTCGCTGAATTCTCTTGTTTTCAACCTGTACATCAATTCCGATGTTTGGGCAAGTGTAGACCTTTCATCCTTAACTGGCGGTCTTGACGTGCCTTACTACAAGGATTTTGTTGCAAATTCTTCAGACTCAGGTGAGTTGACCATAAGTGTTGGTCCAGATCCTGTAGCTGATGATAGTAATGGTATTATGAATGGCCTGGAGATCATTAAGATGAGCAATGAAGCAAGAAGCTTGGATGGAGTTTCTCCTGTTGAACATCTTCTTCCTCCTTCAGCATCGAAAAAGAAACACTCTGCAATTATCATTGGTTCATCTGTAGGTGCTGTGGCTGCAGTAATGATGATTGCTCTCTTTTATTGCTGCTTTGTTTCTCACAAGTCGAAGACTCCTCAACAAGGAAATTCATGGTTGCCTTTGCCATTGTATGGTAACTCCTTGACGTTGACAAAAATGTCCACTGTTTCTCAAAAGAGTGGTACTGCTAGCTGCATTTCATTGACTTCCACCAATCTTGGTCGGTTCTTCTCTTTCCAAGAAATCATGGAAGCGACTAATAAGTTTGATGAGACCATGCTTCTTGGAGTTGGTGGTTTTGGAAGAGTTTACAAGGGAACACTTGAAGATGGGACTAATGTTGCTGTCAAAAGAGGAAATCCAAGGTCTGAACAAGGTATAGCTGAGTTTAGAACTGAAATTGAGATGTTGTCTAAGCTAAGACATCGTCATCTTGTCTCTCTCATTGGCTACTGTGATGAGAGATCTGAGATGATATTGGTCTATGAATACATGGCCAATGGACCACTTAGGAGCCATCTTTATGGTGCAGATCTTCCATCTCTGTCTTGGAAACAACGGCTTGAAATATGTATTGGGGCTGCGAGGGGATTGCATTATCTCCACACAGGTGCAACTCAGAGCATTATTCACCGAGATGTCAAGACAACAAATATTCTCTTGGATGAGAATTTTGTGGCTAAGGTAGCTGACTTTGGCCTCTCTAAAACCGGACCTTCTCTTGATCAGACCCATGTTAGCACTGCTGTTAAGGGAAGTTTTGGGTATCTTGATCCTGAGTACTTTAGGAGGCAACAATTGACTGAAAAGTCAGATGTATACTCATTTGGGGTAGTTTTGATGGAGGTTCTCTGCACTAGACCAGCTTTGAACCCTGTGCTCCCGAGGGAGCAAGTCAATATTGCAGAATGGGCAATGACTTGGCAAAAGAAAGGCATGCTTGATCAAATTATGGACTCAAACCTTGTGGGGAAGGTAAATTCTGCTTCACTAAAGAAATTTGGGGAGACTGCGGAGAAGTGCTTGGCAGAGTATGGGGTTGATAGGCCATCAATGGGAGATGTATTATGGAATCTTGAATATGCTCTTCAGCTGGAGGAGATGTCATCTGCTCTTGCGGAACCTGAAGATAACAGCACAAATCATATTCAAGGTTTACCATTAACCTCTCTTGAGCAATTTGACAATAGTGTTAACATGATGAATGGAGCTAACTCTGGTACTGATGATGACGCGGAAGATGCTACAACAAGCGCCGTGTTTTCTCAATTAGTAAATCCCCGTGGAAGATGAGGGTGATGGTTTCTATTTAATACTGGTGAACATTGTTTGGGTGCCCCATCCAGAGATGTATCAGAAGGTTAAGTTAAGTTTGATTGCTTGTTGGCCTCATTGCTTGCTTATTTTGATTTGTAATATAGAGAAGAATGAATATAATGAAGTTCGTCCGATACTGTCCCCAAGATCGTTATAGGAAGCCCATTGTTTCCTTTTTGTTCTTATATAATTGGATTTTGCTTCCCATTTTGTATTACACTTCTTTAGGATAGTGATATATGTAATGGATTCACAAAACAATTGTTCAACAATGCAGAAAATAATGCACAGGTTCTGCTATTATTATCTTGCATATTGGTGTCCTTTTAAGATCACATTGATGTATTTGCTTCCTATCCTATTTTTTCTGTTGACTTATGAAACCAAATACAAGAGAAAAGCATCTCTGTGCTAAAATTGGTTGCTAATATTAAAATACAAAGGCATAAATTTCTTATTCTACTCCTGGATAAAAAAATAAAAATTGTGAAAGCGATGAAAGAATGACAAAGAAGAAAGAGATTTCATGCATGAAATCTGCTAATGGATACAAATTCTTATTTTCATTTTCTGCAAACTATGCCTTGTCCAATCTTTGTGCTGCCCCTGCAGTCTACAATGCCCAGATCCTTCATAAAAGCGAAATTCTGATGTAGTACTCCAATTGGAGAGAACAGGCAGGATTTGCAGTCTGTTGATAAAAGGGTTGAGGTTCTATATCTGTCTTCTCCGCCTACAACGGGCATAGCAACACCTGGCTTTGCCGGGTTCTTAAAGTCCGGCTGGTATGTCCTTCCGAGCACACCTTCAACTTTTGGTGAAAGTCCGAAAAATCGGAATTGCACTTCCAAGTGAGCAAAACAGTCATCTGGAGGTATTTGATAATTATGTATCCTGTTGTCTTTCTTTGTAACTGGAACCACATTGACTGATATCTCTGCGATTTCTTGTACAGTCACAATAACACTGTTTTTGCTTTCTGTTCTTTCTATTTTCAGGTCTTCATTAGCTGATGTCCAGCTTGATGAGTATCCTGTGGGTACATTTAGTTCCTGTCCATCATAAGAAAACTTCAAGTGCTCAACTTCTTCATCCCATGCTGCAGCAGGTGTGGCCTCAAGAGAGAGAGTGTGGGAGTCGAACAAGATCCCTAGGGCTTGTATCCACGTGTAATCTCGCTTTCTTCCAGAAGGTCGGAGTCCAATGAAGCGGGCATTGACTTGGAGCTTAGGATCTGATACTAAACTAAAGTGCTCATTGCTCTTACCATGGAAGTAAAAAACTATTCCATCTCCACCAATGAAGCGAGGGTCCAAGCATGCTGCTCCCCGGCCACTGCAATTTGGCTTGCGATCTATGATTGTCACCAAACATATTTTGTGAGTATGCATAATATGATAATCTCATAATCAATACTTTGCATGTTATATAGCATAAGACAATTTGTTGTTCTTTAGAGTAAACTATAACATAGTGTTAGAAGATCTCTGCTGGTTCATCTTTTATAGTTTATAAAACCTTCAAAGGAGCATGTTTAACCATCTTACACTAAGTGTGAGACATTAAAAGTCTTTCCCAAAAGAAGTATGAGGTCACCCCTATGGTAAAAGAGTCAATTTAGCTTCACATAAAGTTATTAAGCCCATCTTTAACAAGACATTGCCTAGTGTAAGACAACCTAAGTTATGATTAAAGACGTAAATAAATGAGAGAAAAAAAAAATGTGGATGTGTAACTGTGCTATACATGGAGGATGAAATACACTCACTTCTGCATTCAGCCTTGCATATTGGTGAGTAGCAGTCTATATAGCAAACTTTAGCTTTAGGATCTTTCGGGTGTGATGTTGGGCACTGCCTTGGGCAGGTAATTCGCTTGAGGAAGCAAGGGCTTCTGCGACTGAAGCAAGTCCTGGTCTCTGTGTGTACTGGTATCACTTTTGTCGATGATTTTGAATGTGCTTGTGTTGAACTGGAGATAAAAACCAGAAAAAGGATCTGTAAGCAGTTGATTATAGACACCTTCATGGCTTACTCCCTATTACAAAGATCATACAATGACCCCTTAATTCCGAGTTTTGTTGTCTTAGGGTAATAAGCAATCGAGTCTTGGTTAATATAGTGTTTATCTCTGTTGATTCTGCACCCAATTTTTGTGAGTTTCAGGTATAATTCAACTCGAAGTGGAGTTCTAACTGTATAGAACATACAACTTTGGCATTTTAGCAAAATAAATGCTATATTAGGTCCACAAATTACAGGTGTTCTATGAAGTATTTGACTCTCAGAAGTCTTTTTGGCTATGCTGTGATCCAACCCAGTTGGCCCTTTTGCACTGCTGGAACGGAGACCTGCAGAGTAAACTATGTGGACAGTTGTGATGCCTAATGAATGTTTATATTACCGTCTTTTGGAGTAGCATGCTCGATGCCCAGTTACCTGACCCAATATCAAAAGTGTACTCGTAATTGCATGATTCAAATCAAAATTAACCCGACTTGAAAGTTAATTAAGATTAACAACTTTTATTTCTTCTCATGATTAAGTAACATGATAACAATTATCACGGAGTTATGATAATATATCTCAAACAAAACTGATTAATACAAATCCGATTCGAATGACCTGATTTCCACCTACAACTCTACAAGTAAGAAGAGCCACCATACACAATCAATATTATCTTAGATTCTTTGTTACTCCCATAATATGTTAGGCCTTTTGGTATTTCTTTTTTTTGACATTCATGTAAAATGGTTGACTTCCTAAATAAGAGAAGTCTACGTGAACATGTAACTTTTGAGATGGAAAGATATGAATGAATGCTCTAACTTTTACTTTATGGACTTAAAAGTCATAACTCTTCCTGGCTTGCACATTATTGTGGACTGTGTTGGTTGGAATGGCGCGTAAATGATGTACAAATAATTGTATAGTCAAGTCAATTCTAAGTCTAATATTTTTTTTTTTTTTTTGAAGAATTGAATTCTAAGTCTAATACGGAGTATTTATTCATCATCTTTGACTAATTTTGATTATTTTATTCTATACATTTCCATGCATAATGCACAAATTAAAGCTAATGATACTGATGAGTTTTTACCAAATTATTTGGTACAATTTGTATCTACTTAATATATTCGTGACGTAATTGACAAATTTGAAATGGTGGCTTTAAAACGGCAAAAGAAGTAGTGCAAAAACATAAAGGTTACAAATTTACTACTTGTAAAACTCTAAAACGACTTATTTTCAACTTTTTAGCATTTTTTATATTGCAGAAAGGCAAATAGGAAAATGTAGTAAAAGGGAAAGGTTAAAAAAAAAATGTGTATCAAAACTTTAACTTCAGGAGTAACCGAGTAATATTTATTACATAGTATTATTTTGGTGATGAGTTGATTAGCTAGTTCATTCTATTAAATCAGTAGCCTTTTGGTATGTGAGGCGAGTTGTTAACAGTAAAATTAGAAAAATAAACTAAATAAGTAAGGACCTTAATGTTATGCAATTTTTTTATTTTTTTTTATTTTTTTTTTAAGTCAACGATTTTTTTTTTTTTTTTGACAATAGCAAAACCAAACCAAACATCTATACTACGGGTAATCTGACAATGTCATCCGGCATTGCCTAGCAATGCCATGAGCCTTTTGAACCTGTTCTCTCTGAACTTTGATGATTGCACATTTCTTGAAGGCTGCCCCAACATTCTTGATTTCCTTTAGTGTCCAAGAGATAGATATATCATTGCCTACACTTTCTTGTAGGTTGTTGAGAAGCACCACCGAGTCGATCAATATAAGGACTCCTTCTTTTCCTTTTGACTTTGCCCAAGTAAGAGCTTCTAAACACGCCCATGCTTCACACTGCAAAGCTGAGCATGCAGCTCCATGTTCCCCTCCCCCCCATCGAACATCTCAGATTGATCGTTGCTATTTACCATCCCAGCCCTAGTAGACTTCTTTTCCCATGCTCCATCCACCTGTATAGTAAAATCGTCGCACCCATTCTTTTCTTTTCCTAGTCGTACATGATGGAAACTTGGGGGAAGAATGGGGTCTTCTCCAGTTTCATTTTCCATTCTCATTGCCTCCCTTGTTTGGTCCGCAAAAATTTCATGATCCTTCATTGCTATGCCCATGAATTCCTTCACTAAGTTTATAGTGCCACTAGCCCCATTGAAGCTTCTTTCATTTCTAGCCTTCCATAAACCCCATAAACAAGCTATGAAATTAACAATGCGTCGCTCCTCTTACCATCCTCGCTATAAAAGAGCAGGATATAGTGCTGGATCCAATTGCTCAAAGAGCTGAACCCAGGAGAGTCAGAGCAAATCGATAGGGAGCCATCTTCCCATACCTCCTTTGCTAGATTACAGAACCGGAAGAGGTGTTGGCTGTCTTCCGTGTTCCCTCTACATAAATCACATGAGTCATCAATTTGAATTCCCCTCTTAGTTAAGTTTCCCTTAACTGCAATGCCATCATGGAAGAGTTTCCATAAAAATATCTTCCATTTGGGTTGGACATTCAACCTCCAAACAAGCTTCACAAATTCTTGTTCTCTGCTGCTCAGAGTAGACTTCTCTAGACCCTTTTCCTTGGACAGGAAATAATATCCTGTTTTAACTGTGTATCTTCCCGAGGGGTGGTGTTTCCAGTATAGATAGTCATTCCTCTGACCTCGGGGGAAGCTCCATAGCCAAGATTGCTTTCGCACTATCCCAATCAAAGCAATCCCTTACCTTTCCTGCTTTCCACATAGAAGTCCCATTATCAATGAAATCACTAACCTTCCATTTTGTAGCCGCCCACAGAGTTTGTTGTGAATTAGCAACCGGAATCTCCCCTCGTACCCATGGCATGCTAATGGCCTTGATGTCTGTTCCCTTACCAACCTTCCACGCAAAACCTTTTTTGAAGGTTGCAATGGTCTTCTGTAGACTGGTCCTTCCCATCGATGGGTTCCCTTTCCTCTTGTATGGCTTATCCATATTACAGATGCCGCAAGGTTGAAACCCCTTAAGCACCCTAGAAAGTAACAGCTGTGGATTAAGGTGCATCTGTGTTGCTTGTTTGAACAGTAAAGCATCATTTAGCATGGAGGCCCCTCGAATACCTAAACCTCCCATGCTTTTAGGAAGCTGGATGTTATTACGATTTACCCAGTGCATCCCATTTTTCCCATTGTTGGACCACCAAAATCTTGTGATCAATGAATCAATTTTATTTGCTATACTCTAGGGTAGCTTTAGACATTTCATGACATGTGCTGAAGTTTTGAAGAAGGGGAGGGATTGAACATTGAAACAAATAAAATATAAATGATATTAAGGGTCTGTTCACTTTAGCTTAATTTCAATTCAGTTCAGCTCCAATCAGTTCAGTTCAGTTCAGTTCAATTCAGCTCCTAATTTCCTTCTCTCATAAAATATTCATTTCATCTCCGTTGAGTTTAGTTCAGTTCAGTAAATGTGAACAGACTTTAAGTCAATAGGAATATAAAAAGATATAAATAGACATATTATTATTGAAGATAATCTATGGTCTTGCCAATGGTTTAATAGAGATATTAATAAAATACTTTGAAAGTGGGAAAAAAAAAGTGAAAGATCAAAATGGGTAGGTAAATTGATAAGGGACTAAGGGTAGGTCTCACTAATGATTTCAGTTTATATATGTTTCGTAATAGATACGTATAGATAAATTAGATTAAGCATAAATATGGTAAATTTCTCTTTAACATTGAGATGAAATTTTAAAAAAGAAAAGTTAAATGAAACATGTTAATATGAATAGATTAATCGATAACAAATGATTAGTTTTGAATAAGATCACAAGAGCCAACTTGTGGTAAGCAAAACGATTTTACTAGTTTAGATATATAGAGCTATAGGGACTAATGTACAAAGTTTTTAAAGATATTCTTTTGTTTGAATTACAAAGTTAGTTCTAGCAATTCAAGTTAAGAACTTATTCATGTATGCATACTATGCCACAAAAACTTGCAAACATTGGGGGCAAATTTTAGAGAGCCAAAATTTGCAAGACCACCCCAACTAATTTGGACTAGCCCCATAAATATGGGAACCTTCATACCAAAGTCCAAATATATGATCCAATTAATTAAATTGGACCCACTTCAATTATTCACACTTCCCTCCAATCAAATTTTCTAATTTTTACTCTCACTTCCCACACACTTCGAGGTTCCCACTTACATCATCATCGTCATCACCATCACAATTCCTAAATACCGCAAGAACCCTAATTTCAAAATTAAAATCTTTCAACCGCTCCATCACTAAAAATTCAAATTACCCACCACCCCTTTTCAACTTCTCTTAACTACAGTTGGATTTAATTTCTAATTTTTTGATTCAAAATCATTTCAGTTCTTCCGATTTTTTTTTTTTTTTTTACCCTTTTATTAATCCCTGTTTTCTCTCTCTTCACCCCTATTTCAATTTTCTCTAAATTTGGAAATTCGGAGTTTTTAAGGTATGCCCATGTTTTCCCTTTGCAATTAAAGGTTGAATTTACCCTTTTTTGAGCCATTTTGCATGGGGCGTTTTGGCCATTGTTGTAGGAAAGAATTGCGTTTTAAAATATTGGCTAGTGTTAATTTACTTTTGCTGTTTATAGTGTAGAAATGAATAAGATTAATGTGGGTATTATGTGATTTGATACGTTTATGACATTGGTTTAGTTTGATATGCATCTTGGTGTGATTGATGAAACATTTAGTTTTGTATAGTTGTTGTATTTAGCTTGTTATTGTGGTTAGTTTTCTGGGTTTTGTTTGTGGGTTTGAACATGGAAACCCCGGTTTCGGATGGGGTTGTTCCGAAAAGGTCTTTGAGGAGGAAAGTTAGTACCAAAAATTATGATGAGAAGTTGATGGATGATCTAATAGAGGAGCATTTAGGTGGCCCTTTAAAGAAAAGGAATAGAACTAGGGATGACTTGGAGAAAGAAACTGAAACTGAGGCTATGATAGCTATATCGCTCGGTTTCCCCATCGATGCGTTGCTCGATGAGGAGATTAGGGCGGGTGTGGTGGGGGACCTAGGTGGGAAAGAACAGAATGACTACATTGTTGTAAGGAACCATATTCTTGCAAGGTGGAGAGGCAATGTTCGAGTTTGGCTGTCCAAGGGACAGGTTAGGGAAACCGTTAGTAGTGAGTGTGAGCATTTGATCTCCTCTGCTTATGATTTTCTTTTGTACAATGGGTACATTAATTTCGGTGTATCACCGGCTTTTACTTCTCAGATTCCAGAGGAGGCATCTGAGGGGTCAGTTATTATAATTGGGGCAGGACTTGCCGGTCTTGCTGCAGCAAGGCAGTTGTTGTCGTTTGGCTTTAAGGTCATTGTACTTGAAGGAAGAAACCGTCCTGGGGGTAGAGTCTATACTCAGAAGATGGGTAAAAAGGGTGAGTCTGCTGCAGTTGAATTAGGTGGAAGTGTTATAACCGGCATTCATGCTAATCCTTTGGGGGTTTTAGCTAGACAATTATCAATACCGTTGCATAAAGTGAGAGATAAATGTCCTTTGTACAAGCCAGATGGAACGCCAGTTGATCATAAGATAGATTCCAGTGTTGAATTTATTTTTAATCGTTTGTTGGATAAAGTAACTGAGCTCAGAAAAATCATGGGTGGATTTGCTAATGATATTTCTCTGGGTTCTGTGTTGGATACTCTTCAAGATCTTTATTCGGTGGTCAAAAGTAAAGATGAAATTCAACTCCTTGATTGGCACTATGCGAATTTGGAATATGCTAATGCCGGATGTTTATCAGAGCTCTCAGCCTCATATTGGGATCAGGATGATCCCTATGAGATGGGGGGTGATCATTGTTTCCTTGCCGGTGGTAACTGGAGGCTGATCAAGTCTTTGTGTGAAGGAGTTCCTATATTGTACGGGAAGACTGTTAACACTATTAGATATGGAAATAACGGTGCTGAGGTGATAGCTGGGGATCAAGTCTTTCAAGCAGATGTTGTCTTGTGTACTGTGCCTCTTGGGGTGCTGAAGCGAAAGGCAATCACATTTGAGCCTGAGTTGCCCCAAAACAAGCTAGCGGCTATTAATCGATTGGGTTTTGGGTTGCTGAATAAAGTTGCAATGGTTTTTCCTCATGTATTTTGGGGAGAAGAACTTGACACATTTGGTTCTCTTAGAAATCATACACATGAACGAGGAGAGTATTTTCTATTCTATGGTTACCATACTGTTTCTGGTGGTGCAGTACTTGTAGCCTTAGTTGCAGGAGAAGCTGCCAAGGACTTTGAACGTACTGACCCATCCACTTTGTTGCATCGAGTTTTGAATCTGCTCAGAGGTATGTTTGCAGTTTCAATTACTATGTGCAGTATAAAAAGCTAACCTGAAGGTACCCTAGTTTTTAGTACTTCCCACATAATGACAAAACATCCTCTTTATGTTTGGGTGTGTGTGCGTGCATTTGACAAGGACCATCCATGGTTTTTCTATTTCCAGATCGTAAGATTTTGCTGGAGGTTGTCCTTGATTTTTATTGAAATTATAATTTTTTTTATACCTTTTTTTTTATACCATCGTCCGTTTGTTTGAATAATAACTATGAAATGTTAGGTTATTAATATGATTCTATCTTATTGCAATAATATAATATGATCCAACTTGTCTGGAAGTTAAAGGGTGTTATGTTTACTGGCCTACTGTTAATGATGTATTGATGATGAAGAATCTAAAAGATATTTTATATCTATAGTTGTAGACATCAAGATTGTAATGCTACTCGTATGAATACATAACCTCCTTTCATTGGATTATTGCCACCAGCTCCCATTTCTTTCTGAAAGAATCAATTGTATGATCCAAATTCCTTCTAGTTCTAAACATATATAATATTATAATCTGCTCGAGATCATTTTCTCTGGAGCACTGTAGTAGGATTGTGCTCCTTATAAAATTTTTAGTGGGTCATTCAAGATCATATATGATTGTACTATGGGTGCATCACGTATGACAGTTCACAGATTTGTGTATTAGCTGCTGGTATCATTGAGATTTCACCCTCTTGGATGTCAATTCTCTCAAAAATCCTGACCATAACTATTTATCTAATCATTAATTGTGTGATGCAGAATCCGTAATCCTTTGTTTCCAAAATTTCAAACTGCCCATTTATTCTAGGAAATTATTTACTATGAAATAGTGTATATCGGTTGCAAAGATATCAAAGGGTATTTAGAAACAGTATTTACTATTATTGCAATGGCAAGGCTGCTTGCATTTGGCCCCTTCTCCTTTGGTACCCCAGATTAGCCAGATCGATTTTTAGGCATTGTGGAAGAGTTGCTAATTGATGTCGATGTAACCTTTTTGCGAGAATTTTAATGCCTGATTAACTGATGAAAGACTCTAAATGACTGTAAATTCTTAGCCAATAAAACATGGGATTTACAACTGAGATTTTGAAAATAGGGGTGACTTGGTGCAAGTTGACACATATAAGAGGGGATTCGGACATATTTTCCTATTGTATATCCCTGTTACATCACAATTTCCTTTAATCGTTTCCATTCTCATTAACAGGCTTCTGATTCATATTGATCTTGTTTGTTTTACTTTTGTGGGTGGCTTAATAGGTATATACAATCCAAAAGGTGTTCAAGTGCCTGATCCTATACAGACAGTTTGCACAAGGTGGGGCACTGATCCTCTTTCCTATGGCTCATATTCCCACGTCCGAGTAGGTTCAACTGGTATCGACTATGATATCTTATCTGAAAGTGTTGAAAACCGATTGTTCTTTGCTGGTGAGGCTACAAGTAGGAAGTACCCGGCCACTATGCATGGTGCATTTTTGAGTGGCCTAAGAGAAGCTGGCCGCATTTATCGAGGCACTAGGAGTTTACAGTTGCATGGAAGGAAAAATGGGCAAAAAAATCTTGGACCGAGCTTTGATACCCTTCTTGATCTTTTTAGGAGGCCTGACTTAGAGGTTGGAAGGTTCTTATTTATTCTCGATCCGTTGACAGAAATTGGGAGCTCCCTCGGGCTTTTGAGGGTTGCTTTTGAGGACTTCAGCAGTGAACTCTGTGATAATTGTAGTTGTTTAGTTGACCAGGGGACAAAATGTGCAAAACACAGTAGCCTTCCTTTGCAGCTTTACGCGGTAGTATCTCGTGAACAAGTAGAACAGCTGCAACAAGTAAATGGAGGAGACCGAGATAGGTTGTTGTATTTTTTCAACAATCTTGGGCTAAAGCTCACGGGACCGAGTGCTTTGGGTGCTCTAGGTAACACTGTGATCACTGCCATTCAAAATGCACGAAGAGGTAGAGGCAGGTATCGTTTTGGAAGTGGAACTCCTCAAGGAGTCATATAAATGCTGCTGGTCAGCATTGTCTAGTCGTGGTAGTGTTTGTAGATTACAAACTCAAGCTTAGAAGGTTGCTGTTTACTCTTGTTTCCAGCTAGTGGTAGGTGTTGCAATGATGAAGTCGTGAAGCAGTCAATGTAATTTTTTTGTTTGGTGCTGTTTCCGACTGGTAAGAGCAACTAAAGCAAGGATGTATTTGTCAGGGAATAGGTTAAGTGTAGTCTGTGGTGGTAGCAACTAGCAAATGGGAGTGAGGAAATTGGGTGGTAGATGAGTAGACGACTAGTTGCTGCTGCTATAACATCTTTTGACTTCACAGTTACAGTTATGCTGGTATTCTTGGGCCCTTGCTCACTTGATGTAAATTTTGTGTACACTAAAATTTTTGATGCTTTGAAAATGCAACACTTCTGACCTTGTGATATACCAGTAGCAAGAAAAAAAACATTTTGTTCATGTTCTTTGCTAGTGAAAGTAGGAATGGCTGATAAATTAATGTGGCATTGTGGCATCAAATAGCAACACACAATCTTGGCACACCATTTGAGAAAGTCATTAGAAAAGGTAAATAGACGGATTAAAGCTACAAAATTAAAAATTTAATTTTATTATCGATGGTAAAATTAATTCAAATAATTTATCCTGTTTACCTAGCTAGTCTGTAATATATATCTTCCTTGAAATTGCATGTTAAAATGACGTGTTATAAGTAAATAAAAACAAAGAGAGTATGATCTAATATACGGAGTAAATATAGATGAAAAGAAACCCATTTCTTATACTAACTCCGATTTTTATTATTTGGAACTTTAGAATATTTTATATCTCACAAATAATACCCTAAAGTTGCAATTAATAAAAATTGGAGGTAGTATTATTTACTTATTACGCATTAATAGACACATATATTGTGGTAGAAAGGAAGGAAATCTTTTATATAATTGCAGAGTCAGTTAACTACAATCCTCCGAAAGCCAAATTCTCAATTCTCATGCTTTTTTTTTTTTTTTTTTTTTTTTTTTTTTTTTTTTTTTTTTTTTTTTGCTATTTCCTTCAATATAATAACTTCCACTTCTCCATTTTTTTTTAATAACATCCACTTCTCCATTATTTCTAATAACTTTCACATCTCCTATTGTTTTTCTTTCTAAATACACATGTTATGTATAAACCGTTCGTTAGCACGGATACACTCTAGCTACTAATAATGGTAGAGGTTACTTGTATCATTTGGAAAAACCAACCTTTTTAAAAAAAAAAATTGAAAAAACTAACATGTTACTATATTCTATTAATGTTTTGTTTAGCAATAGCGTTTATGATAGTGAGTAGCGTTTTGACCAAGTTTAAACACTAGTGGGTAAATAATAATTAAAAATTTAAATCATCGAGGGAGACATGGAGTAATACAAATATACAATTAGGCCTTGTTTAGTTCAACTTATTTTTACTTATTTCAGAATAAATAAGTTCAGATCACATCAGATCAGATCTGAAAAAATAATTTCAGATTAGATCAGAAAAAATAAGTTCAGATAAGAATATCGTTTTATTTGTGGTTTTTTATCGCTAAATATCTTTGATTTCGTAATGAAAAAAATTGTGAAAATTACATATTAATAAAATACACATTACTACGAATTTAACAAGATTCCACTTGATATATTTTTACCTTATATATTATTGTACACTTAAGGTCAAAGTTTGATCAAATTAGACAATCAGATCAGACTAAACCAGATTTGATCAGACCAAGTTTGATCTCATCAGCCAAAATAAGGTGAACCAAACAAGACCTTACTGTTACATACAAAAACTATTAAGCATGCATGCCATATTACTTATACTTAGGGCCTGTTCACATTTACTGAGTTGAATTGAACTGAATTGATTGAAGCTGAATTGAACTAAAATTAAACAGAAGTGAACAAGCCCTTAGTATATAAGGATTTGTGATTCAAAAAAAAAAAAAAAAAAGGATTTGTGATAATGGCACAAGTAAAGTCGGATGCATGAAATAATATTATATAAACTATAGGTAAGAGCACCTCCAATGGCAAGCTAATTGTCAAGAGCAACTCCAATGGTTGTAGCTAGAGACTCGCTTGCAATTTTATTAATTCCCCAGCTACTAGATTGACCATTGGAGCTATAAAACTCAATTAGCTTGGCTAAGCAAATTAGCTTGGGAATTAAACTTGCCAAAATAAAAATTCTCATTGCACCAATTAAGCTCTTTCAATTCCATGTATTTTCTATCCAACAACTACTACTAAGCTAATAGCTAGCCATTGGAGCAAAAAGTAGCTAAAATGATAATTAGCTTAAAATCTTATGTTGCATGGCTTGCCAATGGAGTTGCTCTAACACATAAGCTTTTAAGCTAATCATCATTTTAACTACTTTTTACTCTAAGAGCAACTCCAACGGCAAGCTAATTGCCAAATTAGCTTGCTATGCCACCTAGGATTGCAAAGCTATTCTTCCTTCTAGCTAATTTATGCCACAATGGTTAAGCTAATTAGCATTTAGATTTTTCAGCTTTTATTTTTTAAATAATTAGTAAGAGCTTAATTGGTACAATGAACATTTTATTTTGGCAAGTTTAATTCCCAAACAAATTAGCTTGGGTTAGCCAAGCTAATTGAGTTTTGTAGCTCCAATGATTAAGCTAATAGCTAGGATTTTATTGAAATTATAAGCTAGTCCCTAGCTACAACCATTGAAGTTGCTCTTAGAATAATAAGAAAATTCTGTAGAATTTCAGCTCTTAAAAATAACAGAAAATGGACTTAAATAGTTTAGTACAGAAAATGGCCTAAAATAGTTTTAGAATAAAACTTGAAAATAAAATCCAACCATGTAGATCAATTCTACGATTATTACATGGGTAAAGTTTGATCTTGATTCCTCAACAATCTCCAATTCAAATTAAACTTCAATATTGAGAATGTAATCCAGGCAAGTACGACAGTCGCAATCGTCGAATCGGCACATATCGCAACCAAAGCATACACATGATGAACAACCCTCGCATGTTGGTTTTAAAGGACATCCCCTTACTAGATTTTTAGCTCCCCTTCTTTCATCATCCTCACACCTTAAGCTACACATTACAATAAATCGATCTCATATTAGTTCGTATTCATGTTACATGGATTACACTTCAAACAATCGATCATATATTATTAGTAAGACACAACACTGATATCCAGGATGGTAATAATTAGCTGGTAGCAGATTAATTTAGATGGTTGTATTAGCTGATTTAACTAGCTGATTATATTATTTAGTTTGACTAACTGGTTGTAAATAGCTTATTGTATAAATATTTAATAAATAGTTGTTTATTTTTAGCTATTTTAGTATATTTAATATTTAAACGGTCAAACTTCTAATAGGGAAAAAATAAGCTAAAAGCTTTTCAAAAATCTCTTTACTAAACAAGGCCAGAATGTATCTTTGATAGTGTTGTATTTTATCCAAAAACATATAGAAATGTAACATGTGCAGATATGCATGTATCGTGGCATGGTGTACGTAAATATAATTTAGATTTAAGAACGTAGGAAGTATACAAGTGACGAGACATATGAAGATAGACTTACAATTTGTAAGGAAAGTCAGAGCAAGTCCAAGTAGCACTGTTTTTGGTAGCTTGGTGGTAGGCCTTGCACTGGTCTTTGTTTCGACACATAAAGAGTCGACGCTTGCCGCAAGCAGTGCATTTCATGAACTCATCACGGTGGACGGTTCGACTTCGAACCGGCTTAACTGGATCACAGCGGTCTTTAATTGATCCTTTGTAATACTTGAGCAGTTTTGTATCCCTTAGAGACTTTTTATGTACATCAACAAACACCCATATATGTCCCCTCCAATTGCTCGCTCCAGTAAACCCTGCTTCCTTCTCGAATTCACTTGGACATATTTTTTCTGTGCACCAAGTAACGTAGGGCATCACTTGTTATATTTTACACTCCAGAGCATGATGTAAAAACATGTTCTAACATCACGGGTCAAACAGTCTGTCTACATAGGTTAACATTTGAGAATAGAGGGGAAGATCATGTGATGTAACAGTACATTATTCTCGGGGATAATAAATTTACTACTTCCTCCGTGTTCTAATAAGTGTTATATTTTAACCGACACATAAGTTTAGACAATTTAATTGACTCAAATAAAATAAGAGTTAAATGGGGTAGTTAGAGTATTTAAAAATTATAAAAGAAAAATAGCGGGGTTAATAGTTTAAGTAATGAATGTGAGGTTCCGTCAAAAAAAAAAAAAGTAATGAATGTGAGGTATATTAATTGTATATATATATATAAAAAAAAAAAAAAAAAAAAAAAAAAAAAAAAAAAAAAGTAGTAGTGGCCTGGATTTAGGTGGGGACTATAAGAGGAGAGATATAATATCTAAATATAGTTTTTTGGCAAGAAATAAACTGTAATACTTATTAAAACATGACCGGATTTAATTAGTGTAACACTTTTTTGAATAGCTAATTAGTGTAACACTTATTAAAACACGGAAGGAGTAATTAAGTTCAATTAGTTTCAAACAACTATACAATGAACTTGTTGTACAAAAACTATACAATGAACTTATAAATACATGCATATAGATTAATTACAAGACCTGTTATCAATTAAAGAGAATTATTGGTGTCTACAATTAATGTCACACATCTAAGATAATTTCATAAATAATTGTTGGCTATTTATAGTATGAGTAATGATTTTCTTTTCCTTTTTATTTTTCTTTTTTTTTTTTCTTTCTTTTTTTTTTTTATGAGTAATGATTTAGATTAAAATTTCAATATACATAACTAAAATTGATTGATTGAGAAAGTGCAAGAATGATCAAACTCTTACAAAAAAAAATCATTCAGTACATCTGTATCATATTCATAACTATAAAGGGTTAGAAAAATGTGACAATTACAAATTGCGCAAATTCATGAAACGTAGCATGTAACTTAATAATAATGAAAATAATAAATGGCTTTAGGAAAAAAAATAAAATAAAATTGTATGTACCTTTATTGCAGCCAGGATAGCAATCACAATCTATTTCAATTCTACCATCACGATAAATTGAAATCTTGCCAATAGAATCACCATACTTAGGATGGGTAATACCACATAGAAGTTTAATGACTTCGTTATTACTTTCTATCAAAGTCATTCCCTTCAATTCTTCAGGTTTCCAAAAGACATTAGATGAAATAATCTCAACTTCATCATCATTGTTAACATCATTCTTGCCATCATTATTAACATCATTCTTGCCATCATTATTAACATCATTCTTGCCATCATCATTGTTAACATCATCATCATTGTTAACATCATCCTCACTATCACCAATCACAATTACATCATGTTCGGGTTCTCTGTTTCTCTTCTTTCCCTTGGACGTCTCAATATCTAGCATCGTATTAATTCATATTAAAATAAAATATTAGCAGGTCAAAATCTTTGAAAGTGGTTCGAGAATGACCAATTATTAACAACAACAAAATTAAACTAGAAAGACTGATACTTTTGTTCATATAAAATTATTATTGTAAATAAAATAGTGATTTTATTCACTTGAGGTGTGTAATAAAAAAAATCTATAGGCTTAATATATAAGAGTACATATTTAAAAAGCAAAAAGTGAAGAAAGGTATTGAGATATGAAGAAAGCCTAAAACCTCAAATTTATCTCTTTTCTAATCAAGATTTGAAAGCAATTAAGAAAAATGAAGCAAGAGTTTTTTTTAAAAAAAATACAAATAAAAAGAAATAAATGTATCATTTTCAAGAATATAACTTTATTTTTTTAAAAAATAATCTACATTACTTTGAAAAATTATATAAAAGACGAAATTAATATTCAGGATTACGGAGAATGCCACATGTCGTATTATAACTTCCAATTTGAATTGAATTCAAACGAATTCAAACGAGTACAACTAATTGAATTGTTTGAAAATATATAATAAATTTTACATACAAGAGGTATAGTGAGTTAGTTAATGTTACACTCATGAAATGCATTTCTCACATTCATCAATAATGTTGTACAAAAATGAATAAAGAAACACTTAATAACTAATAGAAAATGGCATGAACTTATCAAAGGATTGGATAAAATATACAAGTGAAAATTTATCCTCATTCATTTGTTTTTACCTCTGAATCTTACTTTGCTGGCATTCATTGTTGGTATCAAGTCTGGATAAAGGAGGAGAGTTGCGATAGGTATGTGGTAGCCAACGTACAAACCTAATCACGTCTTATGAACATGAATCGAAAAGCCTCTATTTATTTTCTCCCTATGAATGTTACTTTGTGGGCGTTCACTCTTTTTTTTTTCTCTGTGATTTCAACAATTATTTCAGAACTTAAATAGGAGAGAAAAGGTGAAATAAAAATAATTGATTGTTACAATAAGCGAGATTATTATTATCCAGGCGCCTTTTTCAATTTTTAAATAAATTTGGATTTAATACGTCACTTAACATATGAAATGGGAGATCCGTTATGATTTATTACTTTCTTACAATATACTTACCTAAAAATTGAAATAGTCTCCTTATTTGTTTGGATTCTATGTCCAATATCTTACATGAATGATGAATGTATGTGATGAAATGCATTATGTATTTAACTTTTGAGAAGGTATTGCGTGTGGACAGACGCACAAACTGTTTGGTGCGAGAGGCTTGGCTGATATACTTTACTTGTTGGCTGATGTGTTTCATGTGTTGACTGATATGTTTCAGTTGTTGGCTGATATGGTTTTTGGGTTGGCAAATATATTCCTGTCGCTGGCTAATATGTTTTTTTTCCCTCTTTTGTTGGCTAATATTAGACATCATTTGGCTTATATTTTATTTAGTTGGTTGGATATATTTATTTTGTTGGCTGGTATGTATATTTTAATTGTTGGCTAATACGTTGGCTTACCTGTTGCTTTTGTTTGCTAATTTCATCCTTTTGTTGGTTGATATGCTTTCTTTGTTGGCTAATATGTTCCCTACGTTGGCTGAGAAGTTCCTCTTGTTGCCTGATTTTTTTTTTTTTTTTTTTTTTTTGTTGGCTGATATATTCCTCTTGTTGATTGATACGTTTTTGTTAATGTCTAATATGTCCGTAATATTAGTTGATATTAGACATTTATTAGCTGATATGTTGATTTTTTTGGCTTATATTATCTTATTCCATTTTCTCCTCTTCCTAAAGAACTCCACTCACGCAACTCCCTTGTTGAGTTGTTGCCCCAAAGAACTCCACTCACGCAACTCCACCGAACCCACTAACCGAACCACCATTCCATACCTTCTTTCCACTGCCCCTGTCGCAGCCCCTACCCACCACCAACACAACCACCATTCCTTATTCCCTTCCTTCTCGCACTACTCACTCCCACCAATCGCAGGGAGTTCGAATTGCAGGTCGCAAATCGCAGGTCAAAGGTGGTGGTCGAAGGTTATCGCAAATCGCAGGTCGTAGGGAAGAAATTGCAAGGCAAAGGGTAGAGTTCGCAATTGCAGGTCAAATCGCACCATGATAGGTTATCGTACACCTGTCAAAAATAAATTCCTAACAAAACCAACTAACAATGTAGTAGGGTAAGTAGGGTCGAATCCACAGATAGATGGTTATTCAATCTAACTTCTAAGGTATGGAGAAACAAAACTATGTCCCGAAATTGGGATAGAAAAATAGTCTAAATGAAAATAGAAATAAAACAATTAATAAAAAGACCTAGGGTTATGGCTCACCATGTTTATAGCTCTAAATCTATCAAACATCAAAAACAATTCAATCAATCAATTATCTAGAGCAATTGTTAAGCCTACGGTCGAGTCTTAACGCTCTCAATTCAACATATGCAGTACGGTCGCTAACATAATCAGAATTGCTAATTGTAGGGAAGCCTCTAAAAGTTAGATCTTTCAATTCAAACTCTTATTAACATGAATTAATCAAACAATTGATCAGGTTGCAAGATTAACAATAAAACACTATCAATTAGAGAAATTAATAATCAAAATATTAAAAACGTCAATCAAGATTCATTGTATAAACATGGATTCCTAAACCCTAGAAATAAACTACTCTAGCATGAAGTAAATAATAAAAACTAAATCGAATGAAGAAAGCATAATAAAAATAAAGAAATAAAATTACCTCTATAAATTAAAGTAAGAAATTCAAGAACAAATCCATGGAGGAATCCATGGAGTTGTCCATGAAAAACTAGGGCTAGGGAGAAAACTAAAACGAACGTAAAATTAAAAAGTATAAAAAGGCATAAGGGAAAAATAATATCCCTTGGAGTATTTATATTATCCTAAAACTAATCTAAAAATAATTATAGAAAAGAAATAAGAAAATAATAAATACATAAGTTGCATTACTATTGGGCGATAGATGATAACGTGGCACGAAGATGATCGATGCAATCGAGGAACGAGTGAAGATGTGCAGCGGCAAAGCCTCGTGGGCTGCTTTGGCTGCTCGGCTGAACCTGCGGTCGCGCCCTGGCAGTAGCAACAGGGAGGATTGAGTGGGCGCGGGGTTTGGTCGCAGGGTACATAGCTCGGATTAAAAAAGACATAACTTTTTTTCTAGAAACGTTCTCGGGGCGTGTGACCTATCAATGGAAATCTCTTCAACTCTAGTTTCCAACACAATTTGAATCACCTCAATCCAATCTGTAAAACTCAAGTTATGATCAAAAGAGTGAATACGAGTCAGTTTTACCACTTTGTAAAACATCGTTTAACTTCGTTTCTAACTCAAATTCAATTCCGAAAAGTGCATAACGATCATTGTGGATGCTATTTTCATTTCTCATGCATAAAATCCTCATAGTCAACATCCACGAACATGAGATCTTCGATTAATGATGTATCCATTTTATATAGTATTTTACCCCCGTCCCTTGGTCATAATTAGTAGTGTTTTTGGCTCTTTAGAGCCACTTTTATTACTAATTGGTGTTTTCTAGTGTTTTCGTAGATTTGGTTGACTTTTGCAGGGATTTATGCTTTTGGAGTATTTTCCCGAGATATTTAGGAGCAATCACAAGCACTGGAGAAGCACGACCAGATTTTATAGCCCAGGGCCGGTTGGAGCCATCGAACCGGTGATTAAGGGCTCGGTAGAGGTGATACCGGGGCGTTTGGACCGAGTATTCAAGACCCAAAGAGGAAACCCAGATTGGCCCGAAGAATTGGAGCCCAATCGAAGTCCAAATATTGGCCCAAATGATCCGCCCGGCCAAAAAGGCTGGCGCCCGGAGGCGCGCCCGGCCGGGCGGGAGGAGCGCCCGGTGACGCGCCCGGCCGGGCGCGAGATTGCTATTAGAGATAAAAAAAAGGCGCGCCCGATCGGGCGCGTGTATTTTTAGGGGACGATTAGCGTCGTTTTAATTTGTTTTAGTTTAGGATTTTTGTACGGAGTATAAATACTCCTCCGTAATACGTTTTTAGGTCGTCTCTTCTTTTGGGGGGGAGATCTTCTTCTCTCTTCTTCTACCACTTCTTTTTTTCTCTTAATCCTTTCTCCTAGACTTTCTCTCTCTACTTAGTTTTCTCTCTCTTAATCTCTCTCTAAACCTTTGTTATTATTTCTTTAATTAATTCCAGAATTGTTTTGGTAACGATTTCTCTTCCCTTAATCTTAGTTCTTTATTTTATTCTTTTGATCATGATTTATTTCATTGCTTTGCTTAGTTTATATTTAATTATGTGTGAGTAGTTTAATTTCTAGGGTTTATGGGGATCTAATAAATAATATGAAGGGGTAATTTATTGTTGTTAATTATCAATGCTAGATTAATTTCCTATTGATTGATTTAATGCTCTGTGACTAGATTAGGCCTATCTTTTATGCATGAGTTTGACAATATTGATTCAAGAATCGAGAGATGAGAATTAATGTTTAGGTCTAGTTTCAATAGGCAAGTTAATTTATAAATGGTTAAGTCAAGATTCAAGAGATGAGATTTAATACCGATAAATTAATTGTGTGATTGTAATAAGTAGCGAGAGCCCTTTACAATCTGATTAATTGATGCATTGATGATTGACTATTATTGATTGTTGGTATTGCATGATGATTTCTTATTGGATTGTTTTAATGTTTTACAATTGCGGCTTGTAAAAGTATAGCAATATTAAATTGATGAATCGAGCAGATGTTAATTTGATATTAAAGGCTATTTTCAATAAGAACTTAGATCTAGTAAATTGCGAGAGCCTGTTAGATCTATGTTGGTTAATAAATTGCGAGAGCCTGTTAATCATGTTATTTATGCAATGTCAATGATTGATTACCCTATTTTGCCCCGGAGTATTATTTATTGGTGAACCTATGCCCTAGATCCTTTTATATATTATTTTCTCCCTTTTCCTACTCTTTTTAGTTTAGTTTCATATTCAACTTTTAATATTGGTTACTTAAATAATTTAGATTATAATATTTAGTTAGGAGTAAAAAGACTTGTTTCCCTGTGGAGATCGACCCTACTTCCCTATCTACTTTAGTTAGTGAATTAGGTAATTATTTTTGATTAGGGGATACGACTTTACCCTGTCAATTAATAAGCTTAATTCATCGACTTCCATCCAAATATCATTCGAATCTACTCCAAACACTGCGAAAGCGTCCAAATGACTATGAAATTACCTGAAATATTAAGAAAAACACAAACGGAGCGTAATAGAGCACAAACAAACAACTTATGCTTTGAGACCTAAAAAGAGACAAAAAGACCTAAAAAACAACTATAAAACTAGCATAAACGTGCCTATAAACTCTATGTAAATATGACTCATCACACCACCAAAATCGTAAATAGAAGTCTTCGATTCAATCGGCAAATCATCAATTTGGATTAATTTATGATTGTTTTATGCAATATAAATGATGTGAATTTCTGATTTTGATTTTAATATTAATCTATTAAAAGAGGAGTAGAGGAGAAAGAAAGAGTAAGGTAGAGAAGAAGGAGAGAGAAAGAGTAGAGTTGTGCAGCAGCCGCACGAACTGCCCGCACCCAATAGTTTTTGTTAACTTTTTTAGTAGTGATGTACTCACTTAATTTGTTGATCGATTTAGTATGGGCCAAATTTTATAAGCCCAATAGCTATATCTTACGGTTTCTCGATAATTCTAACATGTTAATTAACTTATCGGCAAAAAATTATGGAAGATACTAGAATGGTGATTGTTGAGTGTTCATAAAGTTAATTTCTAGATATATGTGACAAATTTTAAGAACATGTGTGCAAGTTTAGTTTTTGCACTAGGAAAAATTGTCACCATTAATCCCAACTTTGCCTCGTCCGTCAATAATAATCCCTACTTTCGATTATTCACCATCACTCCCAACTTTATACCCTATTAATTTCTATTGCACCCAACCAGTCATCCAACCTAATATTATAGTTACAAGGCACGTGTTAGCCTACAATTGGCTTAATTTTTTTTTTTTTTTTTTTTTTTTTTTTTTTTTGTAAAAAAAACCCCAAAAACCACCCATGCCCAGCAGCTACCACCACACCCAGCCCCCACCCCTATCTCGAAAAACACCACACCCCCACCCCACCCCGTTGGAAAATCGGCCCCATCCCCGAAAACCCCTCCCCCGTTGTTGGAAAAAGGCGCCCGACCTTCCCCCTCCCTCGAAACCCACCCCTTCCCTTCCCTACCCCCAAAAACCCCTCTCCCGCCGTCGAAAAAGGCGCCCAGCCCTCCTCTCCCTCGAAACCCACCCCTTCCCTTCCCCCACCTCCGAAAACCCCTCCCCCGCTGTCGAAAAACGGCGCCCACCCCTCCCCCGCCCTCGCGAATTAAACCTACCCCTTTCCCTTCCCCCACCTTCGATTTCACCACCTTCCCCTACAATCAGCCACGAAAACTGACTGTGTGGGTGGTTTCAAGGGTCGAGGATGGGTGGTGGAGGATGGTCGGTGGTTTTTGGTGGAAGTCGGAGGTTGGCCGACCGTTTTCCGGTGGAATTGAGGGTTGGGGTTAGGGTTCCGACGAGATTGAGGGTGGTTGTGGAAGTGGCTGTGGGTTTTTTTTTTTAATTTCTTGTTTTTTTTTAAAAAAAACCTATCATGATGTGACACGTGTGCAACTAATCACAAGTCAGCAAAATTTACCTCTTCAACTGGTTCCAAGTCATTTGGGTGCAATAGAAATTAATCTCATACAAACTTAAGAGTGATGGTGAATAAAAGATAGTAGGGATTATTATTGGCGGACGAGGCACAGTTAGGATTAATGGTGACAATTTTTCCTTTACACTATTCATCTACCCCATACGTTATTGAGAAATATGAGATATAAGGCGTCTATTAGGAGTGATCCACCACAACCCACCTACCTCATCATCAATATGATCCTTCGAAATTCTAACCTCCCACATACTCCACGAGTGTTGTACACACAATCTCAAGTGTTTATTTAGGATTGATTCTTGTATTCTCCTATTTTCAAACTAAATCCTTTGTAATACCTACAACCCTTCTTTCAATATGATCAAAATTGAACTCCTCACAACCCTTTGTCATTCTTCTTCTAATCCAATGATCCTTATTTAAAATTTTCATCTTAACAAATTCAAGGTCAATAGACTCTCTCTCTATGTGAAAAACCTATATAGAGCTTGCACAACTAGATTACCAACCTATGTGCATGCTATATACTACAAAAACCTATATAGAGCTTGCACAACTAGATTACCAACCTATGTGCATGCTATATACTACATATTAATATATGTGACTTATGTGCAGCAATCTTTTATGCTCATGTCATGCACGCATGGAAATTTTTTTGTTCATGCTACAAGTAGCCAAGGTTGTCTAAATCCTAATCATATAAACTAACCATAATAATAAGTTTTGAGATTAACAATAATCGACATATAGATGTCTCAAAAGGAAAATGTAACTTTATAGTCAATCATAATAATAAGGAAAAATACACTTTAATAATTCGAAGTATTGCAGATTTATTTTTAATAGTCTCAACTAAGGTTTTTTTTTATTATTATTATTATTATTATTTTTTTTTATTTTTAATAATCCTAACTATGACCTGAGTTTGCCTCTAATAGACCAAAATCCAGTTACCTGATGAAATGGTAAACTTTTTTTTTATTATTTGTTTTACGCCACATGTCAGCAAATGATTGGCTTAATATTAAAAAAATAAAAAAAAGAAAAAAAAATAACAAAATAACAAGGGGGGTGTTAAATACCGCCATCCAAAATGATCACAACTGCCAACATTTAGTGTAAATTGACAACCATACCCTTAGTACGTCACCACTATCTTACCTCTTGCCACCAATCAGTGACACCTTGACACCACCACCCCAATTGACGACTAACACCACCACCACACTGACCGGAGACGACGACCACCACCACAACCACCCTGACCGGCGTTGACCACCACCACCTCCCTGACCGGCGACCCAACACATTCCCCTTCAAAGATCACCCACCATCTTCCCTTTTTGGCGGAAAGGTGGTGGTTTTTTTTTTTTACAATTGTACCAACCGGAGCTCAAAACCGGTTACCGGGCACGATAACTCGTTTTGGGCTCCGGTTACCATGGAATCGATTAAGGTGCACGGTAACCAGAGCCCAAAACCGGTTACCATGCTTGGTAACCGGAGACCAAAACCGGTTACCGTGCATGGTAACCGGAGCCCAAAACCGGCTACCGTGCGCGATGACCGGAGCCCAAAACCGGTTACCATGCACGGTAACCGGTTTTGGGCTCCGGTTACCGCGGTTGCCTGGAATAAAAAATATATATATTAAACCACCACCTTCTCGCCGGCGAGGGAAGGTCGTGGGTCGTCATAGAGAAGGGTATGGTGGGTCGTCGATCAGGGTGGTGGTGGTCATGGCCGATCGGAAGGGGTTGTGGGTCGCCAGGAGGATAAGGGGTGGTGAAGTAATAAGGGTACGATTGTCCATTCACACCGAATGTTGGCGGTGGTGTTAATTTTTGTTGGCGGTGTTTAGCAATTTACAATAAGAAAAACCATCCCAACCAACCCCTCATCCCTTCACCCACTGTGAAACCCTACGCCAACCCCCAAAAACCAGCCACCCCAAAACCACCAGCCGACGGGCCCTCCCAACCCCCAAAACCACCAACCACCCCAATACCACCAACCGACACATCTCCATACCCCCTAAACCACCAACCACCCCAATACCACCAACCGACACATCTCCATACCCCCAAAACCACCAGCCACCAATACAATAATTGCTCCTCCCGCAGACTCACACCGCCAGCGACAGCCCTCCCAACCCCCAAAACCACCAACTACGATCCACCCCACACCAACCCCTAATTACTCGCCGCTTGGTCGCAACAATTCGACCTCCAATCAGTAGTAGAATAAACGTAAAGGGAAGCGGTTCAAACCCCCCAATGGCAAGCGATTTTAAACCGCTCGCTCTTGGGGGGCTTGCCATTGTCCATTTAAATGGCAAGCGGTTCAAAACCGCTTGCCATTTGAAGAGAAAGTAAGGCTAGCGGTTTTGACACCAAACCGCTGCCCATTAGAGCTATAAAAAATATATTTTTTTTTCAACTGAAATTGATACACAAACAAAACAAATATAAAAACAACAATATTTTTATTAATTAATTGATGTAAGTAATACATTTTCATAAATATACACACACACACACACACACACACACACCCACACCCACACACACCCAAACACACACACACACACACACACACACACACACACACACACATATATAAATTAATACAACTAATTAAATTAATATAAGTTGTCTAAAAAAAATAAAATAAAAGAGAAAGCTCTTTATCCACCACCAGCACCACCACCGTCCACGTGCACCACCACCATCCACGCACACCACCACCACCAAGATCCACGTGCACCACCACCATCCACGCACACCACCACCACCAAGATCCACGTGCACCACACACCAGCACCACCACCACCCACCAGATCCCAGCCCACTTCGCCCACCACCACCCCCACCAAAACCAAAACGGCGGCCTGAAAAAAACCAATTCAACCACCAAATCACCATAAAATTAAAAAAAAAACTTAAAAAATAAAAATAAAAAATGGAACGCATCATGAATTCCACCAAAACCTCGAAATTGGCTTAAAATTTGGGTTTTAAGGGTCAAATTCGACCATAAAAACTCTAACGCTCCGGACTTCAAGGGTACTCGTCGGTCGTCGTGGTGAGGCCTGAGAAAAGTTGGTCGTCGTGCTTCAAAGGTACGTCAGCCGTTGTGCTTCAAGGGTATGCTTGAGAAATGAGAGTAGAGAGAAAATGGAGGGAGGGGAGGAGAGAGAGCGTAAGAAAAATGAGGGGTTAGGGGAGGAGAGAGAGCGTAAGAAAAATGAGGGGTAAGGGGAGGAGAGAGAGTGAGGGCCGTGAGATTGAGAGGTAATGGAAGGAGGGGAGGAGAGAGAGAGTGAGTGCCGTGAATGGAGGGAGGGGAGGAGAGAGAGCGTGAGAATTGAGGGGTAAGGGGAGGAGAGAGAATATATAGATGGACCTTTTATTTTTTAGGGTTTCTCTAACAAATGGCAAGCGGTTCAAGGTTCAAACCGCTTGTATTTACATTTTGGCAAGCGGTTCACCCAAAACCGCTTGCCATTTGCTTATTTCAGGTTTTTTTTAAAAAAATCGGGTTAATGACAAGCGGATTTTTAAAACCGCTTGCCATTTGGAGCTTCCCACTACGTTTATTCTACTAGGTTGGGGAGTTTTGCTAGCAAGTCTAGGGGAAAAGAAGATAAGGAGGGAGGTTGGGGTGGTTTAGCGAGAGGAGCTAGGCAGAAAAAGAGGGAGGTTGGGGTGGTTTCACGAGTGGGCAAGCAGGTGGGAGAGTGGTGATTTTGCAGATAATTGGGGGTTAGTTTATGGCGATTTCAAGGGTAGGGGAAGGAATGGGGGCAGTTTCGGGGGTAGGGTGGGGAAGGTGGTTATTTTGGTGGAGTGGAAGGGGAAAGGGGAGATTTCCAGCGAGGTAGCGGCGGATTTCGGCTGAGCTTAGGGGATGGGGGTGGCTAGTATGGAGGAGAGGTTTTTTTTTTTATTTTTATTTTTTAGCTTTTTAATTTTTATTTATTAATATTTTTTTAACCACTCACGTGATACCACGTGTCAAAGCAACCTGTTATATTAGGTTGATTACCGATTGGGACTGCTAGTGGCAAACTGACATAAAAATTAGGATTATTAAAAAATAAACCTTACTTGGGATTATTAGAAATAAATCACTCATATTTTGGATTATTAATGTTTAATTTTCCTAATAATAAATAAAGAGAAATTCTCATTGGTACACCCGTGGTTTTGACTTTTCCCATTGATACACTCCTAAATTTTTGTCTTCCCATCGGTATACTTATGGTTTGGTCTTTTTCCCAACCGTGACAACACCGTTAAAAAATATTTCACTAAGTTAAAATAATTAAGGAAAAGATTATAATACCCCTTTTAAACATCTAATGTCTCGATTTGTGTGTCGAAAATTATTCGGTTAAAGTTTTGAGAGTCGTGTTAGTTTATAATGATCCAAATTAACCTCAAATTAGCAAAAAAAAAAAATAATGCAAATGTCTCATACTCTCATATACGTGTCAAAAAATATCTTGATTTGCGTGTCTTTACTATTTTGTGATAGTAGTTGTTCGGTTAAGGTTTTAGGGGTTATTTTGACCCTTTATGGGACTAAATCGAACTCGAAATTGTCAAAAAAAATTAACGAAAATGTCTCGTTTTGCGTGTCATAACAAAAAAAAATATTATGACATGCAAAATGAGATATTTTCGTTAATTTTTTTGACAATTTCGAGCTCGATTTAGAAAGGAAAAAATAACCCCTTAACCTTAATCGAACAATAATTATCACAAAAAAGTAATGGCACACAAATCGAGACAGTTTTTGACACACATATGAGACATTTGCGTTATTTTTTTTTTGCTAATTCGAGGTTAATTTGGTTCCGTAAGATCTAACATGACTCCCAAAACTTTAACCGAATAATTTTCAACATGCAAATCGAGACATTAAATGATTAAAAGGGGTATTATAATCTTTTCCTTAATTATTTTAATTTAATGAAATACTTTTTAACGGTATTAGTCACGGTTGGGAAAAAGACCAAACCATGGATGTACCGATGGGAAGCCAAAAATTTAGGAGTGTATCAATGGAAAAAGTCAAAACCACGGGTGTATCAATGGAAATTTCCCATAAATAAATTATGAAGCTCCTAAGCAAATAAATGAGAATTTGATTATCAAGCCCTTATAAAGATTCCACTTAGGGCCTACTTTTTTTTAAGCTTAATTTCAGTTCAGTCCAGTTGAGTTCCAATCAGTTTAGCTTCTAATTTTCTTCTTCAGTTCAGTAAATCAGAACAGACCCTTAATAATTAATATAGTATAAAAAGATAGATTTTCAATTTCCATAAAACATAAGAATTTGATTACCAAGCCCTCCAATTCTGAAGATTTGCAAATGCCTTCATAACATCCAAACAAATTAAGCCATTTCTCAAGAAATTTGATATGGAATTTAATTTCAATGAACAACAAATGCATATTCCTCTGTAGATTCCTCCATCGAATAAAATACAAATGCTTTTGAAACTTTTATTCCTATGTGAATTGTGAACCAAACAATGCCTCACATTCCTTCATAGATGCAAACCTCTAACCCTCCAAAATAATACACTAAAGAATATTGAAAAATATTCATTAATACAATCACGTCTCTACTTCAACTCATAACCCTGTGCAGTTGTGCTAACGTGGCTCATGGAGGGTTTTTTTCTTTAGTCTTTATTTTCTAAGCCTAACCCATAAACACAAAATCATACTCCTAAATTCAAGACAAATCCATGTTTGTGCGCTTGCAAAGATAAAGTCTTCACAAAAGAAAGATTATAAATTACTACCTCCGATTTTTTTTAGTTGCAACTAAAAAAAATCGGAGGTAGTATATGAAGAATTTAACATTGTATGAGGAAAAAAAACATATTCAGAACAAATAGAGTGCAAATCTTTCCTAAATTTCATAATTGCATTATAATCTCATTTCTTTCTCTTAAAAATCAAGAACACTTTTTCGAGGGAAAACAAGATTTCCTTCATCTTTTCCTCCCATGGCATCTTCCTATCATATCACCTAAAGCTATATGACTATATCCCATGGTAAGTGGTCGAAGTATATATGGCACTTTTCCTCAAAAAAAAAAAAAAGTAAAAAAAGTATTTATGGCACTTGGAGTAGCTAGGATTGAAGGAATATTTATGCTAACTTAAATTTACAAGATGAATTAGAACGATAATTATGGGAGAAATTCCCAGCCTCTAATGCTCCTACCTCTGTACAAAATTACTGAAGATGAAAAATACAGCATTCTCATAATACAATCCGACTGCTAGAAAATCGCTTAATAAGTGATACTCCTATCAACTGCCAAATCAATGACTGATTGGAAATTTCCTAAGTAACTGTTTCAGGTGTGAAATAAGTCCTTCAGGAAATTAACAAGCAAGTAAAAATTTAAAGGATAGATGAATGGCTTTAGGTTCTCTGCTTCATCAAATACACTCAAAAGGGCAGATTTCATTTTCCAATAGATAATGCATGATAACAGCAGACCTGGTATAGCATTGAATTGAATCATGGACCATTGATTGTATCATTCCTGCATATTTCTGTTAGGAGGAAGAAGAAGAGCAAGCCTACTTTTGTATCTGTCAATTCGTTGCGATCTTTCTTCTCTAAATCTGCAAAGAGGTGCAAAAGTTTTACAAAGTTAATCCATATTTTACCGGGATATCACCTAATACATTGAAGCACTGACAACTGGAAACTCCAACCACATTAGCTTGATGTATACCCACAAAAGCAAACAAAACAGAGAGGAGATTTTTCTACGGTATAGAGGAGATTAAAATTTAATTATCATTTTTTCACATTCCACAAGAAGTTTTTTTATTGAGATAGGAGGGCTAGAGTGGTTTTTCGTCGAATCTCACCAAGCTCGTTCTCGGAGGGATTTCCCTAAAATTCCCCCTCCTACGATAGGCCTTCTCCTTACCATTTTTTTCTTTAAAAATAAAATAAATTAAAAAACCACAAAAAATAAAATAAAAATAAAGTTTCTCATTAATTAGGTCACATAGCTGAAAAAACTGTTCAAATTTCTATTCCTTATACCTTAGGGGAATGAAAGTTATAATCAAGCCTATCTAGAAGGAAGACCAAATTGTTATAATTATGATGTAAAAATCAGTTAAAAAAAATTACTACGTATAAACGGGAGTTAAAAATACTTTTTAAAACAGTGAAGCTATCTAGAATCTCTTCATGGTTGCAGTTGTGGTTTTTAATTGTTGATAAGGCTTCAACGTGGTGATTGTCTGGTTGAGAGGTTGTGCATTCCAAAAGGAGTTGGCTGTGGTTTGCGGCAGATAGGTGACTAGGATTTTGATGTTGAGTTACATTGTGAGGCGATGGTGACCAATGTTTTAAGTGGTGGCGATGGTAGGCAGGAAGATGGTCGTGGCTGCCTGGCTGGTACATGTAGTCATGAAGCTGTGATGAGGTTGGAGAGGGGTGGAAAGTGGGGGTGGTTGGCAGGTACAACAGGGCGGTGGTTGGTGTTGTCACATTAATTATTAAGTTGGCTGGGGTAGTGGGGTTATTCTAGTTATTTGGATTTTAATTATGCCTGTTGAGGTGGTCGGGTTGTTTTTATCTTTTGGTTTATGAAAGAGATAATTTAGAAACAGGTATCTAAGATTTCAGAATGTTTCAGTGATGCAATTATTTTAAGACGTCCGATAACATTAAGTGTTGCAATAATCTACAAATCGAGAACGCATGTGATTCAGAGATGGCATTTGATGCAGAAAGTCAACTTGAGTTTTCAATCATGGCTAATAAATAAACCATTTAAGCCACACAGAATCACGAGGGATATCCGGATATACCTAGCTCGAATTCTTTTAGCTCGCTTAATATGCCTGGTTAGCAGCACTTCAGCACATGGAATCTCAACCTGCATGCAGAAAGAGGGAAGTGGGATGAACACAATTGAAAAATGTCACACCATGACAATCTTCTTATCCACTTTGTTTTTAATAATATAATTAAGAAAGTTTTTTTAGAAAAATAAATAAAGAAAAGAAACTAAGGAAAGACGATAAACAGGCTCTAAACATAGAAGCCCCTCCCCTCATATTATAATTAAAAAAAATACACAAAACCACTACAGGTTGAGTAGCCTGGCCAAATCCACTTGTCTTTTATTCAATTCCCAATCAAAAAAGAGTAGCTCCAACGAGACCCATCCTCAAACCAAAATAATTGTTTTTTTGCATAATAATGGACTAGACACAGCCCAATGCCCAAAAGATTCACATCACAGAGTTAAGTCAGCTACTTAGGTCCTACACAGCTAGTAGACACCAGTCGGCCAACAGAGCACAGAGAAAGTAATCAACAACTCCAGACAGAAAAGAGGGAACCATCAAGCAATTTTAATACAACAACAATACCAAAGCTTAATTTCAATACAATGGGGTCAGTTGTATGAACAAAGATTTTACCTCTAGTGATCATCGACATAGATCCTCTCCTATTCCCCTTTAATTAAGTGCAATTGTCATAGAATAGGAATAACATTCAATAAAATAGAAAATGTAAAGAAATCGACAGATTGTTGTATTATTGATGCAAGTAAATAACCAGGGACTTAATACAACCAAGGCCTCAAAGTAGCTAATTGATCTACAAGGACGAAAGAAAGAATTACTGAATATATCAGATAATTCTCCCTTTTAACTGTCCTCTTTATATTAATACAACCAGTCCAATTTGTTGGCCTAATAGACCAACTTGGCCTGAGAAACACGCATATTTGACCCAACTTTGGCCCAATCCGACATATGATCAGCTCTAAACCAACTCCTATTATTCATTAAATCCTTCCAACTTCATGGGCAAGGCAATAACAGGATTCCTAACAACACCAATCTGCATTCCCCAAATGGTCATTCTGCTTATGTCTTCCACGCGTTAACTGAATTGGAAGTCTATAGTAAGTAGGTTGATTTACTTAAACCAAATTTCTTCTGATCATATTTAACCCCTATATCCAAGACATATAAAGCCTCCTTACTCCCCACTTTCCTTTATGTTGCAACTCCACTTAATACATTGACTGATTGACTCACCTCGTCTCCTGTTCCTTCACATGGAAGCTTTCACCGTTGCTTACCATCCGATTAACAGAGCTAGAGAATTCCCTCAAACCCCAAATTTAAAAGTCACCAGTTCCACCATCTTCAATTCTCTCTCTTTCTTTTCCCCTTTATTCACACCTCCACACTACTAACACTAGCTATAAATGGATGGTCACCCCATAGTTATTTCCAAGTTCTCTGAATTATCTCAGCATTAAAACTCAAGGTGCCTACTAGAATATTCCAATTCTATTGAATATAAAAGAATGCTACAGTCATGTCAAAAACAGAAATGAATTAATTCTACACACTACAATACTAAATTATTTTGAGTAATCTAATGTTATTCAAGATCTATCATGGATACTCATACAATATCCAAATAATATGATTAATTCTTCAACAACATCCAAAACTCGTCATGAATGCTCTAAAGGCATCCAAAAATAGCTACTGATTAGCTTGCTAACTGAATTGCACTTACCAACATATAATGAATTATTAAGTTAAACCATCTTCAATCTTCCACAATCATAAAGTAGTTACTATCTTGCACAAAAGAAAACTGTAAAATAAAATATCAATATGACAGGTATTGGAAGATAGAATGCAAGAATACCCCTATGCAGGTTCAAACTTTATGATAATATTTAAGATAACAGATATGCAGTATAGTTATAATATGATAGTCCAAGAAGAACCAACCTCATCAACTTCTGATTCATATTCATCATCTCTATCCTTTCTCTTAGGCGAGGAAGATTCATACAGACGCAGAGGCACAGGCAAGGGCTTCGGAAGAGACATTGAAACATCACCATATTGTGGCTGCAAGTATTAAAACAATTTAGTAAATGGAGATGGAAAATATAGATGAACTATAAACAAGAAAACAGCATACAAAATCTTCAGTACTTCAAAATCCAACAAAATACTCCACAGCCAAGGATTGATAGAGATTGTAACTACTAGCTATTTGGCATATCCTAATAACAACCTCCCTCAATTTAATCTCCAGGACTAAAATATGGTTTTGGTCAAACAAACAATTGCTTAGAGATACATAGATAATTGGGAATCAGTTGCATATGCTCTGCATAGATTAAAAAAGGTCCACAGATCAAACTCATTATACACTCATCACTCAATAATAAGAACAGTATAATTGAGTAATATGACCAACGTTTGCGTACTTGATTATCTTTTACGTATCCATTTCTCAACCATGATCGACAGAGCGCATATAATGAAGCCTCATCTGAAATCCTGACCTACAAAAAGTAGCCAAAACAGACTTAGTATAGAAATTTGATGGAAGATAAAAAAATGATTCGGTTTCAAGTTATAATTGCACAGGAAACTGTCCAGACCAAGATTTTCAGGAAATTAGAAAGTAGAGGCTGCGACATCAAGACAATTATCCCCATGACCCCCATTTGTACAGCAATAACAACAAAATTTGAGAAAATTTCTAAAAGAGTGCTAGCGGGATATAAAAAAAGAGAGGAAATACATATAATATATTTGAAAGAGCCTTAACAAAGGAAATAAATAGTTTGAAAAACACGAGTTTAGGCACAAAATTAAATAAGTATATAATATAAATTACATGAGTACACACATTAAGTCATGACATGCTCTCGACATGCATTTTCTCCCTCTACTCCACCCTACACAATGTCATATTGCCCTCAATTCCCAAAAAATTCATATCAGTATAAACCACCCCCTTCCAAGTTTTCTCAAGTCTTCCTCAACCCCTCACGATCCCATCATTTGCCACTCTTCAAGACTCCTTATTGGAACCTCGCTTGATCTCCATCTTACATGGCCAAACCACTTTAGGCGGTTCTCCCTCATCTTGTTCTCAATAGATGTAACTTGTACCTTCTTCCTAATCATCTCATTTCTCAATAAATCTTTTCTTGTATGGCCACACATCCAACACAACATACAAATCTCTTCCACATGGCCCACATTCATCCTATGAAAGTGACAATGCTTCACACCCCAACTTTCCGTACATTATACAATGCAAGCATGATTGTCATACGGTGAATTTACCCTTCAATGAGTTCAATCTGATATGCCGAAATCACATAAAAACCCTGTATCACTCTTCCACTTCAACCAACTTGCTTTGATTAATAAATCAAAGAAATCAAAACCTTGAACAATCCTCCCACCTAAGGTAAATTTGCCCCTAGCTCCCTAATTCTAACTCAGCTAAAATTTACATTTCAAATATACCATCTTACTTCTACTAGCCTTAAGCCTTAGGTTCCAAAGTTCGTCTCCACAATTCCAACTTACTTCCTACTCCTTCATTCATCTTATCAATCAACACAATATCATCGGCAAACATCATGCACCATGGTATATCATCTGTGAATTGAACTCGTCAATTTGTCCATGACTATGGAAAAAAGAAAAAGGCTAAGTGTAGAACCTTGATGTACTCCAATTGTAATAGCGAACTCTTTTGTCTTCTGTCTTCCCAACACTAGTCCGTACAATCTTGTTAAGTCCCTCACACGTGTCCTTAATGCAGAAATATAATCCTAAATATAATAGGACTAATAAAGTAATAATAACTATTCCTAGTTGCAAAAGACTATGCAAACTGATAAGCATCCTTTAATCTTAATGTATAGACTCAAACACCTAACTGCATAAGCTAAAATGCCAAGTGGATAAGTCAAACACAAGAAACATACGTAGTATAATAAAACAAAAACCTAAACACCTTCCCCAACCTGCATTAACTGAAAATAACTAACTTATTCCCACATGAAGAGTCAAAACAATTCTTTATTGTTCTGGGGCTGATTATCACATACACATCATTCATAAAAAGAAAAATATACCCTACCTTTCGATCTCTAAGAGTGACCAAAGTATCATCTTTGTCTTTGTCTTTGTCTCTGCATAAGTCAAAGCATTAATCATGGCTACCGGTCTACAACCTTAAAACTAAAGCTCACACGAGCAAAGAGCTAGGCCAGAAGAGATTCTCACATAGGATCTTTAGGAGCATCATTATGAGGAGCAGAGAAGGAAAATGAACCAGCCTGAACAAAATAAGCTTTCGATAAGAATTAAAAAAAAAAAAGAAAAAAAGAAAGAAAGTTAAAAAAAAACTACGAGTTAAATAGAAGCATTCAAATGCAATAATGCAAAGCACGTTAATCATAGAATACCAAGTAACAAAAAAGCACGAGTATGTAATTCTGCAAGGCACATCTACCATAAACGACCAAATAACCACCTCTCGGTTGGCAGAAACGCCGAGGCCCTGAGTATGGAAATTTTCAAAGCAACTTTATCATAAGCAACCAAGACAAAATTGTCCCATGATATGAAAAATAAGACGGAGAAAAAAAGAACAAATTAAAAAGTTTTGGTCAGTCCTCAATAAGCAATGCATAGTTTGTTACTTTCAAGTCTTATCTCAAGCACAACCTGAGACTATTGATGAGCAGTTGCAATGTAGCTTTACTTAGTAATAACTCAACCTACACTTCTATACTTGGGCCTACTAATTTTGAACATAGCATTGTACTCCCTCCATCCTAATTTAATAGTCACAAGAAGGATTGCATATATATATATATATATATATATATATATATATATATATATATATATATATATATATGTATGTTAATCAAAAGGTAGATGCAACTAAATACAGTGGAGGGATTTTATAATTGAATGAGAGGGATTTTGAGACCCTAACTTTAGGTAATCGCAAGAGAGAAGTAATAAATTACTGGTAAGTCCATAAATTAGAGGAAATGGGACAAAGAAATTAGATTGGGTGTAAATGGAAAGTCTGATAACTAGATTGGGACTGAAAGAGCATAAAAGAACCTATTGAAACTCCTTCATTTTGCTCTAATACCCGAAAAATGTTCCATAATCTTACAAGTCATATTGAGAGTGTTAGAATTTTCCTAGAATCTAATTATCTTTTTCAAATCCCTTACAACAACCTTCAAAATTTCATGCAAATATTTGTACAAATACCACATGGAAGGGAACCTAGATGTACTACTTTTGCAACTAAACCGACCCGTTCAAGATCATTAAATCACAATCTCAACGGGGCGAACGAGACAACTTAATTATGTAACACCCACAAACTTTAGCCAGGTAAGACACAAATCCCACCTAAATCAAAAGTGATGACTTCATAAAATCTAAAATACTAAGTAAAAAAGCAGCAACATTGATTCAATACTTCACTAAACATACCCTATATCTTAGCAATTAAGAAAATCCAACAAAGAAATACATAAAAAGGAACAGATTAAACCTTTGATTGAGCAATATTGTTCAAGGTAACGCCTTTAGCAGTAGCAGGGATTGGAACAGATGACATATGAACATCAGAAGGATGCAAATTAGGACTGCGAACAAACATTAAAGGATTATAAACACAATCCTGCAACAAATAGCAACCAATTTTGATTTAATTATCAAATTAGACTCGAAAATCAAATGTAAATCTTCTTGCAAAATTGATTCGATTACCATTTATCAACAGTTTATCAATTTATTTTAGAAGAACCCTAAATTACTAATAGTTAAATCATGATTATTTTTTTTTTTTTAAAAAGAACATCTTACCTCAGAAGCTTCAACAATGGAGGAGAGAAAGCTGGGAAGCCAGTTCAATGTATACGCGCTTCTACGGAAGGGATTCTAAAGAATTTCCTCCTCCCGCTGTACTGAATAGAATTTAAATTATTTATTTATTTAATTCAAATTACAAAAAAATAAAAAATTAAAAAATAAATAAATAAATAAATAAATAAAAATAAATTGGTGGAAAAAGAAAAGTAAAGTAAGTATTTAAAAACGCATGGAATATTATTTGTGATTTTTTTTTTCAAGGTAAGAAAAAGGACATTGACCGTGCCTCAACTCTCACGGTTTATTTGGTCTAGTAACACTGACCCATACGCGATTACCTAACCAAATCTTGAAATTACTTGGCTCAATTCTTATACAGAGTATGATACAGACTATCCTCACTTGAACTAAACTAACTTGATAATTAAAGTTTTTATAATGATTATTTTTTTATAAATAAATTCTGTATTTAATTAATAGAATAAAAAAATGACCCATAAAACTTAAATCAACTCGAATGATTCATACCGAAAATGACTTTTTCTAATTAACTTGATTGCCAACTCTTGTAGTGAATGAGTGTAAGATTTAGATGGATAAAGTAAGAGAAAGTGGATGAAAAAAGCGTAAATACATTTTACGAGGATATGACCAAAAATTAAAAAAGAAACACAGGAGTATTTTATTAGAGCATCTTTGATGGTTGTAATCAGAGGCTTGCTTGCAAATTTTAGAATTATCCAGTCAACTATTAGCTTGATGATTATGAGAAACTAGCTTGGAAAACAAGAAAACATAATAGTCAAATCATTTATAAGTGATCATGATCCATTTAGATAGCAATCAAGTAGCTATCTATTGAGATACAAACTTAACTACTAATGAAATTATAGCTTCAAATTTTTTGTAAAACAAGAAACCTACTTTAACAATCAATTAACTTGTTATTAAAGATTTTATAACATATAGTTAAAGATAATCATCACTTATACATCTCCCACACTATCTAAATTCAAATAATACACTTTCTTACTTCGATTTATTTTAAGTGCACCATCTTCTAAATTGACTTTTATTATTTAAGTGCATCACTTTTAAACCGGTTGTTTTTAATTTTACCTTATTCAACTCACCTTCTTAGAAACTCAAAAAAGAAAAAAAGAACAATGTGTTTTTCCATGTAGTTGATCACATTATGTGTCCAATTGATACACACAAAAATATTGACTGGGCAACCTCAGACCGACCGAGTAACCTTTAACCAAATAATCCCGGCCACATATAAAGGATAAAGTAATTCAAAATAAAAGGAACACTTTAATAGACTACTCTAAGCAAACAAATAATAATAACATAATAATCATCAACCAAAACTCACCCTCAATAATGCATTGGTTCATTGGTTGTAACATTATAATATAGACAAGAATAAAGCGAAACTTAAAATGAAAGACACAAAATGATGGGGACAACACCCCACTTTTCCCCCAGTTATTAGGCCATACCATTATATCAGACTATACCATATGTTATATCAGTCTACTTTTCTTCACTAGGGACGCGTATAACTTGCTCTATCCATCTTCTCTGTGTTCCCGCCGCCAGCTTTCCTTTATTTTTTTGTATTCTTCTCTCTTTCATCTCTGTTTCCAGCTTGGATATTACAGTATTTCAAAATTATTACCATAATAATAATTCTCAATTTGTTTGTTCAACTGAAATTCTTTCCATTCTACTTTTTGTGTTTTATATTACAAGCAAACTCAACATCTTCTTAAGAAAGGAAGAAAATTAGAAAAAGTGAAGTAAAGGGTAGTAGTATATTGTAGAGTTAAGTTTGAACAAAGAAAGAAACAAAGAAAAATGGTGAAGAACCACAAGAAGCTACAACAACAACAATCTTACATTGCTGTTTCTTCTGAAATCATAAATTCTCTCTCTTCTTCTTCTTTACAATCTCTTCTTGTAACCCATCATCAACCCCAGATTAAAAGATGTTCAAATAAGCCAAAGAAATGGGTAAAAAACCCAATGTTTTTGCTGATTTTTACTATCTTCTTGTTGGGGTTTCTGGGTATGGTTACGCTTTACTTCCTCAATCTCCCGAATGCGTGTAACCAGCATCAGTTGCGAGATGAGGAAGTTGTAGAGTTCAAAAGTAAAATGACAATATTGCCAAATAGGGTCGATTCGAGTGAAGATTTCTGGAATCAGACGAATGGGTTCGGACTCGGGTATCGGCCGTGTTTGGAGTTCAGCCAAGAGTATAGACAGACGAGTGAGGAGATAGCCAAGGATAGGACTAATTATTTGATGGTGGTTGTTAGTGGTGGGATGAATCAGCAGAGGAATCAGATTGTTGATGCTGTTGTTATTGCTAGAATTCTTGGAGCTGCTCTTGTTGTTCCTGTTTTTCAAGTAAATGTTATATGGGGAGATGAAAGGTAATTTGTTTTGCACTCGTTGCTCGTATCGTATTGTGTCGTGTTTCCTGGGGTTTATTGGTTTAGGGTTGCAATTGTTTTTATTAATTGATTGTGTGTTTGTTTGTTTGTTTGATGATTGTTCAGTGAATTTTCGGATATTTTCGATTTGGAACACTTCAAAAGGGTGCTTGCTGATGATGTAAAAATCGTTTCGTCTCTACCATCAACGTTGTTGAGGATTAAACCAGTTGAAGAGAGTCAAACTCCCTTTCATGCCACTCCTCATTGGATCCGCCATCACTACCTTGGAAAGGTAACATACTAATATAGTAATATTACTTAGTCATTTTCAGCAAATTTCAATTGGAATTCTTGTGGTTGATGTTATTGTATATGAATTTAAGCATTACTTGAGTACGCGGCTTTTACATGTAACATGTTTTTGTACTATACACGAGTATGTTTCAACACTTGAATGTATAATTAGTAGTTTTGAATGAGATTATTTGTGCTACTTGGATAAAGTTGAAATTTTAGCATTGTAAGGAATTTAAATATGGTATCTTTCCCTCCTTCGACTTGATGTTACAAATTCTGTTAATTTACATGTGAGTGAGTGGTGCTCATCTCTGATGAGTTTGCTCAAAGTGAAGGAATGGGGTGACTTATTTTGGGTTATTGCGCGGGGTAAGGCGAAATAGATGGGTTTTTGAGAATCAGAAAAGGGGAGTGGAAGAGGTTATTCACAAGGCCATTGACCTTATCAGGGAGTATGCTTTAGTTATGGAAGCGAGCAGTACTTGTGTGGTGAGCAAACAAAGCATAAGACTACCTGCGAAGCCCCAGTACCAGGCTTGCTGAAAATCCACTCCGATTTTGCTTCTATTAGTGGCTCAATTTCTGGAGTTGGAGGGGTCGTGAGGGACTCAACGGGTGATATAGTTGTTTCGGTGTGATTGAAAATTCATGGTAGGCTTCCTGTAGATGTAGGGGAAGCGTCAGCTTTGCGTTTTGTGTTGTCTATTGCCATCGAAGCTGGCTTTCGCAGGTTTGTCTTGGAGACTGACAATTTGAAGCTTTTCCACCATTTGAAGAAAGGTCTTGTTTTGCCTACTCCCTTTGGTCATGTGGTTAGGCCGTTAGGGACATTATCCTTCTAGCTAACTCTTGTAATCATGTTTCTTTTTCTTCTGTTAAAAAGGGTGGAAATATAGTTGCTCATGACTTAGCTCAACTAAGTAGTAGTTCCAATGAGACATGAGACTAGTGTGGCTTGAGGAGTATCCTCAAGAAATTTGTAGTACTGTTTTGGCAGATTGGAGTCTTTAGCTCCATAATAATATGAGTTTGCATCCCGTCAAAAAAATAAAATAGAAATGGATGCCTAGACATTTAGCTACTGCTCTATTAACATCAATAAGATCAAATTAAAATTGTAATGAAATTGACAGAAAATTCAATCACATTTGCCTGGTTTGATTAGTTATTATAGCTCTTCCAATGCTAAACTAAGTTGCAGCAATCATCTGGAGCCTTTAGTAGTTTGTGAGCTAAAAATCATTGTCTCAGTGATACTAGTAGCCAGTAGTAGACTAGTAGCTACAACAAATTTTCTACTGGCAGCCTGGCATACATCGAAGTTTTAGTAATTTGTAATTTGCATCAGATGTGTCACGTGAATCATTATTTCCAAGAAAGTCTTGTATCTAATAGTAGGTGTTATTCTGTTTGTTTTCCTTGCAGCTGAAAAAGTATAACGTTTTGTTGCTGCGTGGTCTGGACTCCAGGCTCTCTAAGGATCTCCCATCTGATCTTCAGAAGCTCCGTTGTAAGGTATCATATATGTCTTACCATGATAATCTGTTACTGTATTACTTGCAGTGAATTTTTTTCTTACCAAATTTCTTTTGCTTGCAAAGGTTGCATTTCAGGCACTCAAGTTTGCTCCTCACATTCTACAATTTGGTAACAAAATTGCTGAGAGGATGAGCAGTAAAGGCCCTTATGTTGCTCTTCATCTGCGAATGGAAAAGGATGTGTGGATAAGAACTGGATGTTCACCTGGCTTGAGCCCAGAGTACGATGACATGATAAACAATGAGAGAAAGCGTCGCCCTAAGCTTCTTACTGGCAAGTCCAACATGACCTCCCATGACAGAAAGCTTGCAGGACTTTGCCCCTTAAATGCCTTTGAGGTTGCTCGGTAAGGAATTATTTGACATTACTTTGTACTTTGATCCGTTTTTGGCATGGATGTTTTGTCTCTTACGCTTAATTCTATTATTATGCTTTCAGATTGCTCAAAGCTCTTGGTGCTCCAAAAAGTGCTAGAATATACTGGGCTGGAGGACAACCACTTGGTGGCCAAGATGCCTTGCTTCCTCTCATTAAAGAATTCCCTTACTTTTACAACAAAGAAGATCTTGCACTGCCTGGTGAACTGGAACCGTTTGCAAACAGAGCCTCGTTCATGGCTGCCATCGACTATATAGTCTGTGAGAAGAGTGATGTGTTCATGGCATCTCATGGTGGAAACATGGGACATGCTCTCCAGGTACCTTCATCAACAAATTTCAGTTTTTTAATTTTTTTTTTTTTTTTTTTTTTTAATTTTTTATTTTATAATATGGAATTGACATGAACACTTCGGAATTTATTGTCACATGATAGATGTCTCCTTGGCATTTTGTCTATACCACTCCATTTCACTGTAGATGACCTTGATGTCTATGGAAATCTTAATATTGTACATAATTAATCTATTTCCACCTTAGGAAATGTAACAGTCTTAAGAGAAGACTTGCCTAATTGTTGTATACCTTTACTTTTCATCTTAAGAAATGTAACAATTTCTTTTTGGGCATTTGATAATGTTACAATCAAACATAAACAAAAGGTTCAGAAGATGAGAAACTCTTGCTAAACCGAAATGCAATCATAAACGGCAATCTGTGGCTTGGATCAGTTTCTGACTATTCGGATTTTGTTTTTTTATACAGGGACAGAGAGCTTATGCAGGACACAAGAAGCATATAACTCCCAATAAGAGACACATGCTGCCCTACTTCATGAATTCTTCTCTGCCTGAAACCGTGTTTAACAAAATCGTGAAGGAACTCCACCACGACTCTTTAGGGCAGCCAGATTTAAGGAAAGACAAGCCAGGAAGAGATGTTACCAAGTATCCTATCCCAGAGTGCATGTGCAATACTTCTTCAAACAGTCATTCCTCTTCTTGAAAACTCACACTTAATTCGTTTCCTCATCACGTATACTTGTCAACTCTTAGGAATGGGACATGGAATAATCACTCGAAGAGAGCTAAGCCAAGGCAAATGTTACAGCAAGTATAACCGGATGATATTCATACTAACAGAATCAGTCTTACACCCTAAAAGCGCAATCTTTGGTGCACTTCAGTGCAAGGTTATTCCTTTATTCTTTCCATTCTTTTATAGATTTTGTTTAGCTTATACACCCAGTAACTTTGTAAATTTTTTTGTTTTATCACATCCTATACTTGTATATATGTACAGATAGCAACACAATCAAGATTACACGTTTATTTATTTCCTTTTCGATGTAGAACATGTGATATTGTAATGCAAGAATCAATATCAATATTATTATACAAAAGTTGTATGTAGTAGTAGATGATTACTGCAGCATAATTCTACAAGTATTATTCAGCTCAAACTTTACAGCACAAAAAATAATGGAATTCAATAATAGATACAGTACTTAGGTTCTTATCTTTATTATTGTCCACAATTTACAATTGTTTACAAGTATGTAGTCTAAGAGAAAGTCAATAATGAAATAATGATGAATGTCTATTATATAGAAGTAGGTGAGAACAGAATTAGAACATGGCATGTTCAATTTTCATTTCAAGTTGATTTGTATACCGGTAGATGGGTCACTCATTTAACAAAAATTAATAACCTCACTAGTTTTATGATAAGTTCGGGTCGAACCCACATAAACCAATTGGTTAAATTAATTAAATAGACTTCTTTAAATATATATAAATCCTCACTAATATGCGCTAATAAGACATCTTAATTAAGACTCCTGCTAAACAACAAGTATTTGTGCGAGCATATTAACACAAAAACATTTGTACAAATCCTCCAAATCTAGCTTGGCCAAGCATGAAATCAATTAGGCAAGCTAGCATTACAACTCTTCATAAAGTCATATCCTCTTATCCCTTGGTTTCTTAATGTATTTTTTTTTTCTTCTTCTTAACATTATAAAAATAATAAAAAATTATGCATTGGTTCAATTTACATCAATAAGTGTCCAATCGTTCAAAGTACCCATTATAAAGTTATAAATTATAGTAACTCTCTCTGACAAATTAGAGTGTATACTGTACCACTACAATATTCACCCTTTGGGTTTGTTCTCATTGACTGAATTGAGCTGAAATGAATTGAATTGAACTGAACTGAATATTTCATAAGAGAAGGATATTAGGAACTGAACTGAGCTGAACTGCACTGAGCTAAACTGAACTGAACTGAAAATAAACGTATGAAAATAGGCCCAAATTGTCCTTTAGTAATTACCCCATTCTTTTTTTTATTTCATCTTTTAAGGTTACCTCATATAACAACTTATTCTAAAAAAATAGGGAAATTCTCTTTGGTAGACCTCTAATACTAAACATTCTCAGTGGTCAAATGCAAAAAAAGTTATCATCCTTGGTGAACCATGTTTTAAAAAGTTTTATCAATGGTAACATTAAGCAAGGTAATTAGGCATTTTAAGCGTAACTATGGTTAACTAATGATGTAATGACTAATTTGACCCTATGGTTAACCCCTTCTTAGATTTTTTTAAAGGAAAAAAAAAAAAAAAAAAAAAACCCAAACCCCTCACCTAGCCACCAGCACCACTGCCGGCGGCTAACCCCCAGCCGGCTTGCCTTCCGACCTCCGGTCGGCGACGCCTGACCTCTACCACCTTCGGCCGGCGACGCCCCACCTCGGCCCCGTTCCTCCTCCCTTTCCCATTTCCCCCATCAATCACCACCTGCCCCACCTCCTCTCTTTCCCAGTTCCCCCACCACCGTTCGTGGGCCCTTATCGCACCCAAAACCACCACGAAAACCAACACCCCTCCCCGACGAACCCCCTCCCCGACAAAACCACCACAAACCCTTGAAATCTACCCAAAACCACCAGAAAACCGAAACCCATTTCCTGGGTTTGGTTTTTTGGGTATTTTCTGGTGTTTTGGGGTTTTTAAGGGTTTTTGGCCGGCGGGCAAGGGAGGGGGGGTCATCGGGGAAGGGCGCCGGTTTTGTGGTGGTTAGAGTGATCGGCGGTGGGCATTGGGTGGGGAAAACAGGAAGGGTCGAAAAGGGGGGAGAGAGAGAGGAGGTGGGGGCGGGGGAGGCGGGGCGTCACCGGGGGAGGCGGGGCGTCACCAGGGGAGGCCGGCGCACCAGCGAAGGTAGAGCTGGGCGCCGGTGCCGGCGTCAGTGGGGGTGTAGGAAGGGGAGGGGGAGAGGGAATGGTGGCGAATGGTGGGGAAGGTGGTGGCAGGGTGGTGTTATATTTTTTATTTTTTTAATTAATTTTAAAATGGGGGTATTTTAGGCATCACAGCTTTTTTTTACTTAGAATGGTTAACCATGGTTAAGAAATGCCTAATTACCTTGCTTAATGTTACCATTGATTAAACTTTTTAAAACATGGTTCACCAAGGATAATAACTTTTTTTGCATTTGACCACTGAGAATGTTTATTATTAGAGGTCTACCAAAGAGAATTTCCCAAAAAAATATCACATTTAACCTCCACATTTTTCTCTTTCATCAATTTCTTACAACTAAAAATTCACTTAGTACAAAGTAAAGAGTAAGTTTCCTAAAAAAAAATTATACAAAGTAAGGCATGTTTACTTCACCTTAAAAAAAATCATTTTAAGTAAAAATAATTTCAATTCACTAAAAATAAAATTCAGTTCAGTAAAAATAATTTCAGTAAAATTTAGTAATTATAAAGAAAAAATATAATAGAAAATTAGTAAAAAATAATTTCAGTTCAGTAAAAAGAAGTTCAATTAAGTAAAATTCAGTAATTATAAAGAAGAAATATAATAGAAAATCAGTAAAAAAAAAAATAAAAAAAAAAAAATTAAGTTTAGCAAAAATAATTTCAGTTCAGCAAAAAAAATTTAGTTTTGTAAAAATAATTTAAGTTCAGCAAAAAAACTTTTAGTTTGGTTTTAAGTTCGGTAAAAATAATTTCGCAGTTCAGTAAAACTAATTTCAATTTTAATAAAAATAAAGTAAAGTAAATGGGGTAAGTAACTTTACTAGCAAGTAGCAACATTACTAGTTTAACTTTCCTAAAAAAAAAAAAAAAAAAAAATACTTGTTTAACAAGAGAGGATTGGAGAGATACATTATCGTAAAATGTTTAACTCACTCCTCCCTCTTTGGCCTTTACAACATTACAACAACAGCAAAATCCTTTGTTGAGACTTGAGAGATGATGATGTTGGGTTTGTCAGGTGCACCATTTTCTTATCCCCTGAAATTCTGCAAACCCACCAAAGCCATAACCTCAAATTCTTCAGAATTTTCTCTCTCCTCTCCTGTTACTCCTCGTAATCATCTGAACAGTCCATTTGTTCCCGAGGTATGTCTCACAATACCCCACCTTTTTTTTTTTTCTGATGAACTCATGCAATTTTTTTTCATAGGGTTCAAATTTATCTAGTTTGCCAGAAAATGCAATAATTTTTTTGGGTTTTGGATGAATTAAACAAATTTTGGTACTATATGTGTAGTTTTTGTACTATTGATGAAGCTTCAAGTAAGGAAATAATTTATTATTGTTGCATTTTGTTATTGTATAATATGGTGAAGAAATTAAACTTTGCTGAATGTATGAGTTTATGTGATTTCAATGGAATGAATGGATTGACTCAAGTAACCAAGTACCCCAAATTGGTGTTTAGCATTTTTCAATGGTTTTATTTGCAGTCTTGAAATCAGGAATTTAGTATCATGTCGGATTTAACTTGGCATTTCTATGTGGGAGGGATGTCGAGTTTATAACGGTTATGACTTGAGAAGTTGAGAATGTATGTCCGCTAATAACTGGGACATTTGGAAGAGTTAAGGAAAATGGGGGATGTTTTTGGGAAGTTTGGTATACAGACATATATTGTACCCACTCTTTTATACAAGGTAGGAATTCGAAAGACTAAACTTGGGACTTTGCCTTGCTTGGACTTTGTTTCAATAAAATGTTCAATTGTATGGCCCTAGGAAGGATTTAGCTACAACTTTAGGGGGTGTTTAGTTCGCATAACAGTATGGGTTTGGAATTGGGAATCAAACTAGGATGGTATGGGTTTGAAACGTGATTCTTAATACCATGTGTTTGGTTTTGTTCGAGAATGAACATTTGTCTTTTGATTGATACCTGAGGTATAAGCCATACTCACCTCCCCTCTTGGGTTTTGAAACTCTATACCCTGTGGGTTTTAGATATAGGTCTATCGATTCTAAATCCATACCTCATTCCAAATTATGTGACCGAATACCCCGTAGGGGATTTGTCTCTTTTTTTTACCATAACACTCTAGCCTTTGGATCTAAATGTTGGCATTTGTTCTAGTTTTATTTTTTGAGTTTGTTAATTTTATAATTTTGTTACTAGTTATCATTTCCCTAATTTTAAGAATTATCCATGACAAAGGTGTGGTAACTTTATAGTGAAGATTTATTGAAGTGTGTTAATAAAACCATGACTAAGTTTAATAAACCTCATTAAAACTTTTAAAACCTTTCCATGACATACACCTACTATTATTAACGACAAAGGTTTTAATAACCATGACAAAGTTTTTCATCAGGGCTTAATTTGCTGACAAAGGTTTATTAAAACCATGACAAAGGTGTGGTAATTTTTATTAAAGCTTTAAAAGTTATCCATGACAAAGGTTTTAATAAAACTAGCTGACCATTATATCTGAAGCATAAAGTGGGTTGTTATCCTAAGTCGTGTGGTTTAACTGTTTCTATCTTCTGCTTTAGTGTTTATAAATAACTGAATAATATTTGTATTTGTATCTCAATTCTTGCTGTAATTTAAGTTATAAAAAGTTCATGAATGCTCATTATTAAATAAATGAGCTGAGTTTGAATAAGTTTAAGAGCTTGTTCAATTAATGAGCTTGAACACAAACAAAGTTACACTCTTTCAAATTAGTTCATGAATAACTCGTTTAATTAAGTTTTTGAAACTAATTTATCTGTGGTCATGAACAAGTTCATTTATAATCATTATATAACCCTTTGTTTATGTAAAACTTCACTTGTTGCCTTGATTATAACTAATCATTGAACATTATTCTATGATTTTAACTTAAATTATTTGTCTATATATTGAGATTTTCATATGTTGAATGCGCAAATCTTTATTTTCCATCTGAAAACCTTTTTATGAGAAATGTTCGTGTATTAATGGAAACATGTTTATGAATTCAGCATGATTAATAAACAAGTAGTTCACAAACACTAGAACCTTACCAACAAGCCGAGCTTGAACAGATTATAAGCTCGGTTAAAAGCTTGGGCATGTGCTTGAGCTTGCCTAAATGTAATGTCCATGGACAAGGCAGAAGCTGTGATTCCAGCCCTGTCTGTCTCGATGGATACTGGGCTCAGCTCAGTTACAACCCTATGTAAAGGCTTATGCAAATCCTTAATTTTTTTTTTCTTTTGTGACTAGTAAGAATGACGTTTTATCCTCTTTTGATGTCAATAATCCAGGTTGATTATGCAGTGGCTTCATTACACTCAGAGTTCAGGGACATCGACAATTTGGTAGCACACAATACTTCCCGTGTTCTAAAAGCCTTTCAGAATGCTCGAGTTGGATCTCATGTTAGTGGATCTGGGAACTCTATATACTGTATAGGATAATGTTTAAAGGCTTCTTTGTTAGATGGAGGATATTGAGCTTGTTAGGTATGTATTGTCTAGAGTCCTCTAGAGAGCATGTTGGCAAAGTACGTCTTCCTTATTGGGCATGCACTTGGATCTTTGCATCTGTCTGATAGCACCTGAATTGTTATCAGTCAATATAATTGTACAGATCTTACTATCTTGTCAAAAAGACAAAGGTGAAGTATGAACTTCGACTATTGTTCCAAATTTAGGATTAGTTCAGAGGTAGACATTTAAAATTATTCATTTTAACTACTGGATAAACTTTTATGTCTACAGCTACAAGGCTACCAAGCAAAAATATTTCATTTTTTTTTTCTTTCTTGGGTAACTGAGGCAGTAATGACATCTGATGTTGTCAGGAAGAATTTATGTTATATTGCTATGAAGTTATTGACAAGTGTTGATTTTTTCCATTAGTCCAACTATGTGCCTCCTTTGTTGCCCAGCCATTTAATTTTGCAGTGTTAAAGATGCAGTTTTCTTGCTCTTATTAGATAATACGTATCAATGATCTCAAGATTTCTCAACAGAGATCTCTGATCCACTTTGTGTAGTTTTTTGCTGGATGCACTGGTTATGGCCATGATGAAGCTGGAGGCCGTGAGGGTTTAGACCAAGCATTTGCCGATATATTTGGTGCTGAGTCTGCTATTGTCCGTTCACATGTATTTTGTTTCCCCATTTTCTCTCTGCATTCTTTGCCTTTTGTTCCCATTGCTATGTCTCATTGTTCATTCTTCAGTTTTTTTCAGGCACCCATGCTATTACTTGTGCTTTGTTTGCTATGTTGAGGCCAGGTGACGAGGTTAGTTATTTTTCTGGTTTACTTCTACTTGGACATTTGCTACCTAACTGCTCTACTTGCACTAGATTATTGAGATCTTTTTTTTGTTTTCTCTAATGTTTTAACTATTTCTTTTCTAGAAGTGTGTCTTGTAGACTTATTAGTTTTCCAGCTTCTGGCAGTTGCTGGTGCTCCATACGACACTTTGGAGGAAGTCATTGGAAAGCGTGACTGTGATGGGATTGGATCTCTAAAAGATTTTGGAATCAAATATCGAGAACTTGCAGTAATCTTTCCTTGCATTTCTTTGCTCTTTACTTTATTTTAGTTTTATCATATTTTCTCCTCTCAAAAATGGGCAATGAAAGCATTCAGGTGACAAGCTGCAGAACACTTATGGCTTAGATGCTATTTCAGCTTGCTGAGGATGGTGGACTTGACTGGGATGGCTTGACAAGTGCTGTCACTCCTCAAACAAGGTGTGCACTCATACAAAGATCATGCGGTTATTCATGGCGTTGCAGTTTAAGTGTCAATGAGATAGGGAAAGCAATAAAAATGATAAAGGTATTTCTGAGGCAGTAATTATTAAACTACTTTTATTTTTTTATTATTTTTTTTTTTTTTTTATCTTCGGTTAGTTTTATTAAAAGTTGTACTACAAGTAATTGTAAAATGATAAAAGATCGTAGTTATCGTGCTGTAAAAATTTCAATAATCTTACTTTATACTCCAGTAATTGTAACCTTGATGCTCTAAAGTTGGCCTAATTTTAAAATAAAGATGACTTTTTCAAGTACCGTGTCTTTGATTGTTTGTTTATGAAGATTTTCCTAAATCTTCTCTCTCTAAATTTTCTGAACATTTCTTCTGTTAACTGATCTTAGATGAGTATTTTATTATCTTATATCTTGTGTTTATAGTTTGTACTTAATAAATCTCTCTGCAAAGAAGTTTATTCAAAAATTCCATCTGCTAAAGTTGATAAAACATGCAGGTGCAGAATCCAAACTGTTTGGTCATGGTGGATAACTGCTATGGTGAATTTGTGAATGCAATTGAACCCCCAATGGTGGTATGTTTCTAACTGTATTTGTAATATTAGTGCACTGGAGAAGGAACAAGAACTTATTAGTTATTGATAGGGTGCAGATTTAATTGCTGGAAGTTTGATAAAAAATCCAGGAGGGACTATTGCACCATGTGGAGGTTATGTTGCTGGGAAAGAAAAGTGGGTGAAAGCAGCAGCGGCTCGCTTGTCTGCTCCAGGACTTGGAATTGATTGTGGCTCAACTCCTGGTGATATCATGCGGACTTTCTATCAGGGATTGTACCTTGCACCTCAGATGGTTGGGGAAGCCATCAAGGTATAATATGCTAGTTTTTTTTTTTTTTTTTTTTTTTTTTAAACTTAGAAGTCGGCCCCACTTTTGGGATTAAGGCTTTGATTGATTGATTGATTAGAAGTCTGATAATTATCTTCTTAGTTATTTCAGTTACTACATCCCTGGAACAATTCTGTAATTATATTTTTTGAACAGGGTTCATTATTAATTGCTGAGGTTATGTCTTTGAAAGGGTTCAAAGTTCAGCCACGTCCCCGAGTTCCAAGGAATGACACAGTGCAGGTCGAATAAAACTTAACTTCGTAATATTATTAGCTGGATAATGGATGCTGTTTATACATTTTGTAATAAATTATCTTTACTGTGAATCTGTGATGTTTAAATCATGTTGTGCTGGTAAATTTACTTCTTTATTATGTTGTATGTAGCAATATATATGTGGCATTTCTTTGACAAGATGATGAATCTAATTGGAAAATCTATTAGACTATACCAACATTGGTGTATATAAGTTGACGTTACTGTGATGTGTCACCTGTGTTATGCTGGACAAAATTTCTTCTTTATTATGTTGTAGTCTGGATCATTATTGGCATCATAATGACAGTTGCCTACTAGGCTCTGCTGCTCCAGTTCTAGACTTTTGCCTTAGTGTCCTTGTGAGATGGTATTTTTTGTTGCCTACATAATTAGCTAGCTAGTTCAACTATTTGTGACTTACTTGAAGCCAATCGAGTGTCTTTTCTGTGAAGGTATTTCTGTGGGTACTGGGTAGTTATCTTTTACGAAAAAGAAATCTCAAGGTAGCGTTTCTCTGTGTACATCTCATTAATTTTGCACCATAGAGGCTAGAGCAGCTACAAAACACTTATTTTTCTGAGATAATAGTTGATATTATTTCACACTTTTTTTTGAAGTAAAAGGACGAAATCTGATTATATTAGTCATATTAATTCAGGCTGTCGAGCTAGGGAATCGAGAACGCCTTATTGCTTTTTGTGAGGCGGTGCAGAGAAGCTCTCCTGTTAGCTCGTTTACAAAACCAGTGCCTGGAGCAACTGCTGGATATGCGTCAGAGGTGTGGTTAACTATACCCTTTTATTATTACATTGTGCGTGGTGCGTAATTTGTTTGGACAAAAAGCCATTTCATGATGGCTTTCTGAAAAATTCCTGGGACCAATCCAACTAATAATATTACGAAGCTAAGTTTTAATCATATTTGTATGATGCGTAATTTGTTTGGATAAAAAGCCGTTTCGCAAGTGCTAGATTTGATTGAATTGTTTTATATATTAAAAGTCTGATTTTCTTGTTCTTAGTGAATCAGTGAATGCTCACACACACACACACAGAGAGAGAGATTTTCTAGTTCTTAGTGAATCATTGAATTCTCTCTCTCTGTCTTTCTCTGGAGACCGTTGGGGTGTTTTATGGGGTTTTATAACGAGATGATCAAATTCTAATGGTTTGGTACAACTTTTATATATTGCATATCTCATAGCAGGTTAATGCAGAATATGTATTGAACATTTCTATGCTTTCCTTCCTCAATTCAGACTAACATGAGCTCAAGCTTGGTCTTTAATCAAGATGATTGTTTTGAATTTTATGTCTGCTTGTTACATTCATTAGAATAAGTTTATATTGCTTTGTATGTTTCAACGTGGCATAGTGTGTTGCTAAGAATCAATCTAAGAGGAGGGGCACTTTAGGTAGTAGGCTTGTAGCATAATCATACGGTTTTTATTAAGGAATAAGATCGTTATTAAATCAGGGTAAAAACTTTATATGAAAAGAATATTAGAGAGAGGAAAGCATTTGGAGTATTAAGGAGAGTTTTCTGTTGATTGTTTTACACTTTTGTTGAGAAAAGGCCTCTCCATTGCTTGAAAGAGTTGAAAATATCTTCTATTATTGTTGTATTTTCTAGATATTGGTAGTTTACGCTTCATCTTTTTCCATTAATCTCCATATGCCATTCCTTATTTCTGTCAGCTACTAAGTTGATTCTTAACATCGTTACACTCCTGCATTTTTTCACCTGGCAAAAAAATGGTGAGACGATGCTAGGCAAGGAGGTTCAGCTATTATGATTTACGAATAGACTTTCAGCATCTCATAGGGAGGGTATCTGTCATTTTTTTGATGATGTAGTTATTGTGGCTCACTTGTGTGTTGTATTACATCTTTTAGCGTTCTTGCTACCACAATCTGTAGGAACTAGATAAAGTTTTACTTTTACTTTTGGAATTTGGAAATATCCTCTTACTTGTTTCACCTTCACAAATTTTTGTTAATTTTTTTTTTTCCCCTAAAAAGGACCTTTTGTTCTGAGCTTCTGACTAGTTTATCTACTGGCAATGTTGTGTGCATCTACACCTACAAGAAGTGCAGTTATTTCCTGACCCTGAAATCTGCCATATAGGGTATTATTGTAGTTAGTGTCTAGGAAATACATTCAATTTTACCATTTTAAAATGTGACTGTCCCTCTCTGAGCTCTGACTCTCCAAGGCTTCCTCATCTCCCGTAACATGAAAATGAGGGTGAGAGTCAAATGAATTATTGTCTCAAGTTATTGAATTATGCATGTTCTTTCCTACAAGATCAAGAACCGACTAGGCGCTCATTTGATTTTGTGTTTGAACTATCTCTTATTCTCATCTGATTAACCTGAAATGCTTGCTAATTGCCACAATTTTTTTTAAAAAAATATATAAATAAAATAAAATAAAATGGAATATCTTGCTTCAGAAATGAATTGATTATAAGGTCTATGGTGATTCAGGTGATCTTTGCTGATGGAACCTTCATTGATGGTAGTACCAGTGAGCTGTCATGTGATGGACCACTGAGGGAGCCGTTTGCCGTATTCTGTCAGGTCTTTACTTATAATCCAACTTTTGGATCTATCTCACATCGCTTGTTTTTCTTATTGTAACAGTGAACAAAATTATGGAGTTCTCTATTTATATGGGGTGTTTGAAGTCATGTTAAATTGTATTGGGATGCCTGAATTTGATGCAGGGTGGTACTCACTGGACTCAGTGGGGATTGGTTTTGGGAGAGGTTCTTAAATCCATGAGTTAGAGCAGAGAAGCCAGTAGCATTTTTCTTCCAGAAGTATTATTCTTTTAGCCGAGGTAAAGAGAATCCTGGTGGCACTTTTAAATCTGTAGCACTAGCTAAAGGATTTATATTGAATAATATTGACACCCGTGTATCATGGACAGTTTTGTCAACATTTAAGTGCATGGATCTTCATACAACTGATACAAGTGCAATATAGTACAAGGAAGAACTACTCTTGCAGTGAGAATGGGAAAAGGCAACAACCTAATTTTGTTAATTGTTTGAAGCAAATGATGTGTGATTTCTGAAAGGCTCTTACAGCTTCCCTTGCCTTGGTTAAGGAAGAAAGGCTGATGCTGCCTCAAGACTGACTGCTTCTATCTTAAGTTAGTATATTTATCAGTTCATAATTTTTATATATTTTGCTCATTCAGGAAGAAAGAGTTCTTTTCTTATCTTTATATCATCCGTTTAATTAGGAGGCAAATGCATCTCCTAGACCTACCATACGGTCCATAACTTGTTACCGTGGAAACTCTAGTAACTTGTTTGAGTTCTCTTGCATGATTTCCATCTGCTCACAACAAACCTTTGTAAAATATCCCTGGATTTTGAAATGAAATTAAATAATGAAATTCATATGTTGTGATTATGTGGGTTGTTATGCTAATTATCATTGTGTTCATGATGCAAAACGCTTTGCTCTTCCGCTTCATATATATGTGCTTGAGTTCTAATATGGAAGTTATCATTGTTTGGTTCTCTTTTGCTGCAGGAAACCTTAAATCAAGTCTTTGCTTTGTTCAGGGGCCAAAGAAATGATGCAGTCATGCCTAAATGTCTGAACAACTTTGATGTAAACAGTTGATCTTCAACGAATCAAAAACCAGCTTCTTTTGACTTGATTCTCATTAAACACTGATCATATATTTTTCGAGGCTTTGAAGCCTGAACATTATTACTGTCTAGAATTATCATGAAAAAACAGTTTTTTGTACAAATTTTGTTTAGATTTTATAGAAGGGATTTGAGGATAACAGTAGAAGGTAATAGAAAATGATTGTTAATTGTATTGAATATTAGAAAAAGTAAGAGGGAGAAAGGGATAGCTCAAGTGGTTAGAGCTTTTCTCCCGATTTGCAGGAGATTCCGGGATCGATAAAAGGGAAGGAAAAATTAAATTAAAAAATCTCATAATAATCCAAGTTATAAATAGACTGTCTAAAGGTTTAGGGGATTTGATAATCATACAAAGGCATGGAGAAAATAGCAAAAAAATAATGTCTAAAAATTATATTGACTTTTCTTTACACCTTAGGTATGTGTTTGATTTAGTTACATGTATAAATTATTTTAGTAGTTTGTAGTCTTGTACATTGTACACAGTTACGAACATGAAATGATATATGGAATCTTAAGGACATTTAAACTATTAAACTTCAGTGTAGTGATCCTTAAGAAAAAAAATATATATAGAAAAGAAGGTTAATGGTAGAAATTGCATCATATATGAGTAAATAATATTATTAATATATCTAGCAATCTCGACTCTCAAGCATATGAGAAAATATACAAGTATAATAAATCAAGAAAGCTTGACATAGAGTACACAACGTGTTTGTCTACTATGCTACTTGAATGCATCAAGCCATGCAGAAAAGTGAAGAAAGTGCTTCAAGTTGGGTATTTGGTATTCTACGAAGTATTTTCTAACATTACAGAGACTATGGCCATGATTGATGATTGTATCCTGCCATGAAGCAAAAATCATTATAAATATTAAAACAATTTAAAACAAGAAAATCAACCGTCAGTCCGCCACCATTATATTAGTAGACATGTAAATTTGGGACAATTTAACTCAAATTAAACAAAATCATAAACAGTTAGACTTTCAATTACATAAATAAAGGGTAATTAAATGAGCATACTCAAGTAGTTAAGTGAAAATCCTCTTCCTTCTACAACCTATTGAGAGTTGAGACCATAAAGATCAGATGAGAAATCCTCTATAAAACAAGCAGAGTAGAGCATAGAAAGTAAAAAAAAAATAAAAAAAATAAACGAATAAAAAGGTCACTTGTAGACAATATAATCACAAACCATTAAAACAATCAAATCTAAATCAATTACAATTGCAAAATTAAACCCATATAAAAATACCCATGTAGATCTTACTAACACAAATCACACCCAAAAAAACTCAACAAGACAACAAAGTCACCAAATCATAGATTAAATGAGTCATAGATTAAATTTTTCCTATACAACATATAATTAGCTTAAAAACATATATACTGACAAATTATAAGGTTTCATGATTTCAATTGAAGAATGAAGTTAAAAAAGGTGAGCCTTGTCATAGTTTATATAAGACTTATTTGGGGAGCTCGATAATCAAATAAAAATTTAAGCTAATGGAGTTAATAATCAAACCACGACTACGTTGAAGCCTTGCCTATTCATCTTAAATTGTTAAGTCAGTCAATCAATCTTCAAACAAAAACACACACATTGACACATACATATATCAAATCATGTGACAATTTAAAATAATGATATTACCCAAATTGTAAAATTGATATTCAATAATTTAGTCAAAAAATTAACGATATACCCAAATTGTCCAATTGATATTCAATCATTTAATTACCTCACCTCAAAAACTGCTTCAATGGAGGAGAAAAAGCCCGCTAGGTGATTTAATGGAGAGCTAATAATTTGTTTAAAGAGAGGAGGAAGGAGAGGAAGAAACGCTTAGGAGGAGAAAAGAGGAAAAGTCGAAAAGCACAACACATAGAGACTAACATATACCTCATCCGTTCTATTAATATTGTAACAATGGATTTTTTCCACTGTTCATCACTCTTGTTTGACCATATAATATGATTTATACGTTAAGCTAAATATAGTCATGTGGGATCTTATTGGATTCGTCTCATAAAATACTTTCACAATGTAGACACCCATTTGTGTCTCCCCAAAACCAAACCCGGTGATGAGTACCTTTCACGTCGAATCGTAATCAAATGAAACGAAAGTGTGGAAAGGTCTAGTGTAGCGGAAAGTTTTATTTCTTTTCTCTTCTCCCTGTTTTTGAAAACTTTATTTTAAGAAAACAGCCAATCCAGTTTGGTTGGTCCATGATATGGGTCCAATAGTGGTGTAGTTGGATGGGGCTTGCAAAGACCTTTCCAACGATATATTATAAGCCCAATTCCGATGAATATTGAGGAAGTTATGGCCAATTTACTAAACTGGGCCCGGTTTGAGCTTTATGTACGGCCCAATGATCTAGGGGAGGGCCTAATATAATTTATCATTCCTAATGCAATTAGGAATGGTTTTAGTCTTCTAGAACATTCTAGAAGGTTCTTTTCATTCCTAATTCAATTAGGACTTTTCAGAGTTTTAATCGAGATCAAATAGCATTTTCGATGGAATTATATTATTTTATCTTCCAGTACGGGAAATTTATCAGATTTTCGAAAACGCGTTGAAAACCAGTTTGGCGTCCAACCCCAGGCCTTGGCGCCTGGAACCAGGCTTGGCGCCAGGCGCTAGCCATTGGCGCCTAGCGCTAGCCACTGGTGCTGGCGCCAACTAGCCAGGGCTGGCGCCAATGCTGTTTTTCGATCTTCAGACTCTGTTTTGTTAAATTATCTTTTTTGGATGATTTTCTCTATAAATATCGTATCAAAAACTCCGTTTTCATTCACCAATTCACCAATTATCAATTTTCATCAACTCTCTTCATTCACAAGTTCACCAATTACCATTCATCTAATTCTCTTCATTCTTCATTCATCTCTCATTCATCAATTCGCAATAATATTAATTCTTTAGCATTCTTTTCTTTCTTCAATTCTTTCTTGCTTTTTCATACAAAATTCCGCATTCACAAGATCTCGAAACACCTAGCCATATTCGAAGTTGCCTTCGCCCTAGACGTGAAAGGTTTTAATTTATGAGGGTTTGGTCCCAAATCTCTCTTTTAATTATTTAATTTGATTGTTTTGATTATTATTTTCCTTGAAGTTACTAACGTGTGTATTTTGTTATTAGAAAGAGGTACGATGCATCCAAGTAAGTACTTTAATGGTTTAATTGATATTATGATGTAGAAATCATGCTTAGATTGTTATTTTGATTCCTAGTATCATGTTAGGATGCTTTCCTTAATTTCATGTCTAGGGTAACTTTAATATCAAGTATGACTAAAAGTACGATGCTTCCTATGTTCTTCCTAATATTTATGATTGTTAGTATCATGTTAGGGCTAAAGCTTTGATTTTTATTGCTTAGTGACATGCTAGGGTTTGTTATTAATCTTGTTAGTATCATGCCTAGGATCTTGCTATGCTTTAACATGATTATGATTATCATGATTATGATTATTATTATTATTAATGATGTTGATTATTTATTATGTTTCTTGATATACATTATATTTTATATTGTTATTGCTTGATCACCTTTATGCATGTTTAAAGGGAATTGGTACTTGCAACCACGCTTAATAAGATAATTAATAATCCTGTTAGGGTTAATTGTGATTATAATTCAAGTGATCGTCAATAATAGATTTATTTGTGCATTAAATTCAACCAACATAGATTAAACAGGTTTAGGGTTAATCCTATTGATTGTATGTTAATCAGAAAGCGCACATGAATACGAGCAGAATAAAGTAGAGGCCTATTATTAGGGCAGGTTCAATCTCTTTTAGGTTGGATTTGTACCTTCATCCCCGAACCCTTATTTGGTTCATGACCTTATGGAGTTGACGATCTCTTGGATCGTTAAGGGGTGTAACCTTCACCTCGTGAACGGTTTACAAGTTCCTAAAAAACTTGTTGGCGACTCTTTTGCTCTATCTTCTTCCCTTTTGGACGCCACCGTACTTTAGTGTATGATCACAGTGGGGTTCAAGCTAGTGGGATTTTAAAGGCTTGAAATTATTCCCTACACACAATATCAACTTTTTTATAATTTTTACTCTTACACAATTATAGATATTTAGTATATAAAATGTGATTTGGGATGCGTAATTTTCTCCTTGTTGCAATATTAATAGAACGGAGGAAGTACTAATTAACATTCACACCGAGGGAAAACACATAGAGACTAACATATACTAATTAACATTAATGACTATGGCTATATTGGTAAATTAACATTTTAAGGGGTATATATGTCCTAACACTATTCATAAGAGTTTTTTTTCCACTTTTTATAAGGTAGGGATGTTGAATAAAATACAACTAGTTTTTGGCCCGGGCGATGCCTCGGATCATTTTGTATATTAAAAATTATAACAAAATAAAGTGAAATATATTGGCGATTTTATAAAAATAATACAGTATCATTTTCAAAAAATTTTAAATATAATTGAACATCAAAATTCATTATTTAATATGTAGTAATCTAAATGTTATTTTGTACACAAATGTTCATATAAGGCCGATTTACACTAACATTAATGTGTGGCTCAATTATTCTTTCCTAAAAGTGAATCTTACAAATGTAATATTTTACTTTCTTCTCTCTCGCTCTTCTATACTTTGTATTTCCTTCAACTCTCTCTTATGCCTAATTTCCCAAATTCTCTCTCCTAGGCTGGGTTTTCTATTTTCTCTCTCCTCCAAGAAGATCGTGAGTTCTCTGTTCTTCACCATTAAAGGAACTAGTGAGCTTTCTCTCATCCGTCATCGTTGGTTTTCAATTTTCTCTCATTCATCTCAACCTCTATTACTACTACATATTAAGCTTAGAATATAACTTTGTTTCGGGTTCATTAATACCAACCAGTATTATGTCAGACCAATTTGAAAATGAGGTCAATGCCAAGGATCACAGTCTCTTTGATTGCTTTGGAAAGAAGGAAGAGAACCCAAAAGTGATTTTGTGTTTATTATTACCAACCAGCAGTATTTTCTTCTGTTTTGATTTTGTGTTTTCAATTTTATGCATTTTTTCTTCTGTTTTTGATTTTGATCATTTTCTTCTGTTTTTGTTGTTCATTGTCAATTTACTATTAATGTGCTACAATTTTGTTGATTTTTGTGAAATATTTAGAGGTTTGGGATCAAATTGTGAGGAAATCACATTCTAAGTCATCTTACAAGTTTTTCATAACTATTGTTAATTTTGTGTTTATTTTTGTTGATTTTATACTCTGTTTTGCGTATATAACTTAATTACTTTTGTGAAAAAGGGTCACTTTTGTAAAAAAAAAAAAAAAAATCACTTTTGTGAAAAAAAGGGTCATTTTTGTGGAAAAAAAATGATCACTTTTGTAAAAAAAAGGGTCACTTTTCGCAAAATGTTCGATGTACAATAAAATTATTATAAACCGGGGGCATGCAAAAAAGTTTTTGTATTTTTTTTTTTTTTTTTTTTTTTGGTTTGGAGGAATATTTTGTATTAGTTTGTTTAATTGTTAAAGGGTTTTTTTTTTTTTTTTTTTTTAAATTAATCAGCTGTCATAATAAATTTTTTCGAGTAATTAAATTTTGTGGTAAAAAGATAAGACCCGTACAATTGTTATGCATTTTTTAGCTACATATTTTAATCAGCACCTATATGAATTATGGTTGAGTAATTGAAAGAAACGAAAAAAAAATTATAATCATCCGATTTCCTAAAAAAAAAATATTATTGTTAAAATATCAACATATAAGTTTAGTTCAGCTCATTTCTAACAAGTTCAGTTTAGCTCAGCTCTAATAAGTTCAGTTCAGTTACTTGATTAGTGTTAAAGGTGCTACTTCGTCAGTGTTATAGGGGTTACTCAGTCAGTATTATAGGGGTTACTCGATCAGTAATATACGGGTGACTTTATTATTTTATAAGTGGCCACACACAAGACGACTATAATATGATAAATTTGATGCGTTAATTTAGAATTGAAATCCTTTAATTTGGAACTCCAAAAATAATTTCCTTTCTTTTTTCTTGAAGGAGGCCTTGATGAATGAAGTCATCTACTTCAGGGATCTATATTGCATCTTTGATTTTTTTTTTTTTTTTTATTATTATTATTATTAATGACAAAAGATACTATTAAAGAAAAATAGAATTACAACATAATACTAACTAAAACAAGAAAACTTACCATTAGAGGAAGATCGAAGAAAATTAAACACTGAAAGGGTCTTTCAACAAACCAATAGCTGCGGAGCCCAGACAACCATAAGAAACGAACCACATCCAAAATGTGGATCAAGAGAAGCCAAACAAACCGAATCAGTCGAGATGGACCAAATGCACAGATCACTAACATTGAAGAGAACCCGGCACTGAAAGCGAAGAGAACTCGTGATGGAAATTGTTGGGAGACGAAAGAACCCGAAATATGCACCCTGTTGCTGAGGAACGACCCTGTGACACCATTCCACTCCTAGGGAACGAAAAACATAACTACATCCTAGGAGTCTGGGAACAAAACCTATAGAGTCATATAGCTCAATGACTCTATGAGAAACCGTGCATCCAAATACAGGTTTTCCTCTTGCAATTCTACCAACGATGAATGCAAGAAAATGGAGGACTTCGTTTAACCCAAACATTAAAGATGGGAAGCCTCCTTCAAGATATTGATTAACAGCGATGACTGACCTTGTCTTCACCCAAACTAACAAAGGGATGATAGCAATTGACTAAATGCCCATATCATCCCACAAACGAGCAACAAGACCCGCAAACCAAACTCCTCCTGCAAACTCCATATGCAGGGAAAATTATCCATCTGCGCAAATAACTTCCCCCCGGAGAACTATTTCAACTACCAGAGGAACACATTCACACCTCGACAAGACTACAAGTTAGGACCACCCACCTAACGTAAAAGGGTTTGATTAAATTTACAACCCTCAAAACCCACCAACAAGGCTCCAAACACCACGACAACACTTCGATAACTTCCAAAACTTGAACTACTTTATGATACTCTAACTCTAGACTAAACAGAGAAAGAGAATTATTAAGCAACAACAACCCAAGCAACAAAACATACATCTTAAACAAAAACATCATAATTAAATTAAAGCACAGCTAATAACCACTAAAAGAAACTAGCATACAAACTGGTGAAGCACAGAGGAGAAGACCATGAAACCTGAAAAACCTCAACAGTAGCAACCCCACCCAACACCACGAACAATCGTCCACGGCAACACAAGAACCCCTCACTGAACTGAACCTTGGATACGCGAGGAACCCCTAACCTTAACTTCACCTTTATCGTCGGGAATTAATTTACGAAATTCCTTTCGACGGCGGCGTTAAAGCTAGCCTTTGGTTCTTGATTTGTAGAAGCAAGTCGCAAAACACTCGACGGTGAACCACTTAAACGCAAACATGATCGACCGAAGAGGACTCCTGATTCTACACCAACCGACAAAAAAAAAACGAAAATTAAAAGCAAGAATGGAAAATTAAAAGCAGAAAGTGAAAGAGATGACAGGGCTGGGCTCGCCGGCGACGGCTAGGCGGAGCACGCCAGTCGCCGGCGAGCAGGGGCTGAGAAGTAGCAGGGCGATGGAGGCGATGGATAAGAGTGGGGTTAGAGATAAAAAGGGTCAAGAAAGTGCAATTGATAATATATAGTTATATATACATGAAACTACAAGGTTGATACCAACAAGAAAATTTATTAAAGAAAATATATTTTACCTGGAAAAATGTATAAAATATGTGCAAAAATGTACTATCTTCAATCCCGAAAGTTCGACTCACTTACTATTCATGTGGTCAAAATAAAATAACTTTGACCACATGTTATGATTTATAAAATAGAAATAAATTAGCATGAGGGATCTTATTAGATTTTCCTTATTATAAAATTTTCAAATATCACCTTTTTATAATTTTTCACTTATAGATAATCGAAGATGTTCATGGTCAAATATGTTCATTGGAGACCGCACAAATGCAAAGTGAGTTGAACTTTCAGAAATTGAGGGAATATTTAAGTTGAGCCCATGTACAAGTCCCTAAACTCTCCTTTGTAATGATGAGCTCCACCACATTAGCGTAGCTGGTCCCTAAAACTTAACAAACTTCTAAATGAATCGGATGTACAATAAATATCAGATGAAGCCCGTGCGATGTACGGTTTGTTTGAATTTTTTAAAATATGTTATATTTATATATTTATGTGCTAAAATTTGTTATATATTTAGATAAAATTCCTGATATCAATAGATAATTTTATATATCTAATTAATTTAAACTAGGAAATCTCATTTGCCAATTTTGCTTACATGTCATTTAAATTATTTAATTTTAAAAGGAATTCATAATCTCGTACTTAATTGGCTACCATGTTATAGTATTTAGATAAAAATCCTGATATCAATAGATAATATTTTATATTTAATTAATTTAAACTAGGAAATCTCATTTGCCAATTTTGCTTACGTGTCATTTAAATTATTTAATTCTAAAAGAAATTAATAATCTCGTATTTAATTGGCTACCACTAAAATTTATTATCCTACGTGGCGCGTTGAAAAAATTAAATCCTACGTGCCTCTCCAAAAACTCGGGACATATATATATATATATATATACTAGTTTTGTGCCCGTGCGATGCCCGGGTTGTTTATTGAATTTTAAAATATATTTTTAATCTGTATGCCAAATTTTAAAACATATCATTGATACAAAATTAGTTAGGAATTGATGTGTTTTTGTGACGATTTAAACTTGTAGACATGTAATGACTAATAATAATAATATTGGTGAAAAATATTTCTTGACCCTTAACCTGAAATAATGACCCTGCCTGAAATGACTAGTGACCTGACCTGTACAGGTTTACACGCAGTAATAAAATTATATTAGATTGTGAAGTATATTATTTTAATCGATTAGAATATATTATAAACAACGGATGCGGTACATTTTGAACTAATTCCTTCACTCCAGAAAAATATTATGATACAAAAAATAAATTTATATGATAATTTATGAGAGTTCTAGGCAAATGAGCATTTACATGTTCCCAAAATTGGTAACAAAGTTGATGATGTTATTTGGCTTCGTAATTTGGAAAACCCTAATTCTCCTCCATTTCAGCCTCCTTCTTAGCCTCAACCTTCTTATCATGTATTTTCTCCGTCTTTCTTCAATTGCTTTACAAATTTATTGCTATTTATGATTTTTTTATTGGATGAATTAAAATCACGTGTCAAGTGAATTGTGCTACCTCCTTTGATTTTAACTTGAAACTTATACAAATGTTAAGAAATTATGTCTTCTGTATCCGTAACGCTTTGACTTGTGGACTATTCATGTACTCTTTATGGCGAACTTTTAATAGAGAAATTTTGATTTGAGCAAGAAAGCGTGAAAAAGCGGGTGGGTCTAAGAGAAATAGACAATTTTTTTAATCAGGGGCAAGAACATTGACTTTCTTTCCAAAATGTTCGATTTAATACATTAAAAATATAAAAAATTAGCGAAAAATAAATTAAATTAAATAAATGTACAAAACCTTTTGGATTGACCTGAACCCAAAACTTTGGGTAAGGGTTGAACATTTTTTGACTCATAACCTAAAGTGACTTAATCCGAGATGACTCATAAACCGACCCTAATTGACAGGTCTATATAGTAATAAAATTCTATTAGATTGTGAAGTATATTATTTTAACCGATTAGTATATATTATAAATGGATGTTTTACGCTTTGAACTACTTCATCCGCTCAAAAAAAAATATTATTATATAAAAAATAAATTTATATGATAACTTTTGAAAATTATAATCTAATAAATTTTTTGAATAAAATTATAATTCAATTTGTACATCTGAAATATTGGTTTTTTATCGAAAATAAAATCCTAAACTAACAATTTTATCCTAAAATACTATCCAAATAGAATTCTAAACTAATTTTTTATCTTATGAATTCTACTTAAATCTATCCAACGTGGCACGACACTTGGCGAAAAGTTGAAACGCCAAGTGTCGCTGCCTCATGATCTGGCTAAAAGTTTAGCTTTATATATTAGTTATATTATATATATATATATATATATATATATATATATATATATATATATATATATATATATATATATATATATATATCAAAAAAAATGTACTTCAAGTCAGCAAAATTTGACTAATAAGGATCTGAACTAATGTGTTAAGAATTTATGTCAGGGTAACTATATATATATATATATATATATATATATATATATATATATATATATATATATATATATATATATATATAAAAGTTACCCCGACATAAATAAAATTTACAAAATATTTATACTTTATTAATGAAAGTTATCCAAAAAATTGTAAAAGTGATCCTAAATTTGATAAAAAGTGGCCCCCGATGTACAGTAAATTACTTTACACCGGATGTATACAAAAGTTATTCCTACAACTTTCAATAGTGTAATAAAATTATGACTAGTCATCTTGTCAAACCCTAAACTTTCATTTTTTTTATTTTTTTTTTATCAATGGAAAAAATTTCATTGTTTATTAAATATAAATGCCAACTCAATATCAGAAGGTCCCAAAACTTTGAATGAAAATTTAAATTTTTTTTCCATATGTACACTAAGGTTCATAAACTTTGGGGAGTCAATTGTTTTCTACCGGAAAAGACACTAATGGGTGATTGAGGGACCTTATTACCTCATTTAAAAGATGAGAAACTAAATTGCTACAAATATACTACTCCGTACTAAATTATGAGGACCGTATTTTGCCTAAACTCGACTCCCTCCTTTTAAAATTTGTAGCTCTCTTTAGTCTTTAGACTACAAGTCTACATTGAAAAAGAAAAATACTGTACTAGTATTAACGGTTGGTACAGTATACTCGAGAAACATACTAATACAAGTATATACATAAACAGAAACATACTAGTATATAGAGGTGATTATTGGCCAGGGTAGTCCAATGACAAAGGGGCGGGTCACATATTAAAGGGTCTTGATCCTTTAACTTTTGAATGGACATGGTTATTATTGGACTTTATGTTATAGGGTCATTGTAGGGTTTTTATTGGCAGCCCACTAACTTTAATTGATGCAACAATAACTATTATAGGGTCAGCCGGTCAACATAAAATTTTCTTGTTCAGTTGCTCAATTCATTCCCTTCTCTCTCCTCTTTGTATCCCACCCCAAGTTGTTTTTTTTTTTTTTTTTTTTTTTTTTTTTTTTTTTAAAAAAAAAAAATTTTAATTTTTCTATAATTTTTTATAGGGCAAATTCATTGAAGAATTACCTTTTGGGGGTGTTTAGTTAGTGGGAATAGAAGATGGTAATGAGAATTTAATCCCATTTATCATAAAATTCCATGTTTGTTTGATGGGAATGAGGTTGTGACTTGTGAGGAGGGAATGAGATTGGAAATAAGGGGGCGTTTGGTTCACAGAGTGGTATGGGGTTGGAATCAGGAATGGGGTTAAGGTGGTATCGGGTTGGAACTTGATACTTAATACCATGTGTTTGGTTTAATTCTGGAATGGAATATCTCACTATTTTCTCCTTTTATTTGATACCTAAGGGAATGGAATGAGCCAAACCCACCTCCCCCCAAGGTTTCTAAACCCTATACCTCATGGGTTTGAGGTATGGGTTTGAAATTCATATTTTTGACAACCAAACATATGGTATGAGTTTTAGTCATTCTAAACCCATACCTCATACCTATATTTCGTGAACCAAACGCCCCCTAAAAGGGTTGAGTTCCCATCAAAATAATACTTGGTAGGGGTGGTATTAAGGGATGGAAATTGGAAATTGATAAAATGACAAAATTGCCATTAATGAAAAGGGGTGTGAAAGATATATTAGTAAGGATATTTAGTAGATTTATTATTTATTCCCTACATATTCTCACTTTGCTACCAAACAAGTTAATTGACATATTTTACCAATTTCCAACCACCAATTCCCAATCCCATTCCCACTCTTTAGAGCATCTCCAATGGTATACAAAAAGGGACTTGCTTGCAAATTAATTAAAATTACAAGCATGTAGTTTACCATTGGAGTGGAAAATTGATGTAGCTAGATTAAGCAACGTTGCTCAAACAAGCTACATTGCTTGATTTTTCAATGATAATATCACCCATTAAACATATGACATGTGTATAATAAAAACTATTTTAATTATTTATATTTATTCCAAGCTACAATATATTACAATTAACCATTGGAGCACTTTGTAGCTTACTATTTTAATTATTTATATTAGCTCCAATATTTGATGTGGCAAGGTATTGTAGCTTACCATTGAAGATGCTCTTATTCCCCCAATTCCCATTCCCACATGCCAAACGCCCCGTTTTAGTTTCCTGCAAATGTTTCCACTCTGCAAGTTCATCGAAAAATTGATGTTCATTACTGGGCAAATTCTTCGATTGGAGAAGAATTGATGTTCTGCTGAAAATTTTCTAGTACCATATTTTGCTGATGGTGGTATATGAAGCCCAATAATTACCCTTTTAATTAATCCCTGACCCGACCCGCCCCTAACCCGCATAACCCTAGCCCTGACCCTATCCACTGATAATTTATAATTTATAAACAAAATCTTTCCCCACCTCAAATTAGTCCGTTTGATTATTATTTGTTCCCATTAATTCGTGTCTTCAAAGAGTTCAACTTTAAACCCACAAATTTATTTGCTACTCTGTAATTAATGATTTTCCAATGACAACACTTTCCCTTGTATCCTTCACCGCTTCTACCTATTTTTGCCATAAACCAACAAATATTTTTCTTCCAAAATCATCTAAACCCATCAAATTTCACTGTCTAAAAAGCACAAAAAACGTTAGTTTTCATCAAAATTGCTTGAAAATTGAGCTATGTGCTTATAGAAGAAAAGGGTTTTTGCATGATATGAGAATTAGTGAAAATGGGGTTTTATGGGGAAATGAGAAGAAATTGAGGTTGCAAAAAAGGGTTGTATTGGTTAAATTTAATCAATTTCCTGATAATTTTAATGGTGGGAGTGGTGGTGGAGGTGATAAGAGAGATGATGGTACTACTACAAGAGTGTTGGTTAATCTTGCTTTAGCTGTGGGATTGACTTATCTTACTATGACTGGCCAACTTGGTTGGGTTCTTGATACTATTGTATCCCTTTGGGTAACTCTTATCTACTCTACTTGTTTCAATCAATTATGTTTATGTTTGTCTATTAAATTAGTTATGGAGTTGTTTATTTGGATATTAGTTTGTCTTGTGAGTGTTTGCTAGTTTGTGGGAGTTAAGAGTTATCGGGTTTATTGTTCGTGTTTGTGAGATTGATCAATATCGGATATTAGCTCATGGTGACATGCTCATTTTGAGTCTCAGCATGTTTGTTTAAAGTTTTGGACTTTAGGATTATTGGGTGTGTGGGAAATTTTTGGTGGAGAGTATTCTAATGCTTAAATTGTAAATTGTATTGTTTTTTGAGGTTTTGAGTTGGGCATTGTGTTGTTTGAATTGGGGTTTTGTGTAAGAACTTTTGGGTTATTTGGTATGTGAAAATTTGGGAAATTTAAGTTTGAACTTTTGGTTAATAATGTGTATTGTATAAACTAGAGCTATGAGGTCATTGGTTGGCCAAGAAACTTGAATTGGTTGGTTACTTTTTGGCTTCGATAAGATGTCGAATGCTCGTTTTTTACGTTTCAGATGAAGAATGAGCTGTTTTTTAAAATGTGTGGTTTGTAGTCTTTGTACCGTTTACCAACATCAAATAAATGAGAAATTGGGAAATTTAAGTTTGAACTATTGTTAATGTGTGAGGGTTTCAATTGGTATTTGATGGCTAGACACTTGTAATAAATTTGTGGTTTGATTCATACCTACATCAAGTAAATATGGGATATGCTGCTGTTATTGATGAGTTGCTATGTAGAACTGTTGTTCATTGTTGAGAGAGTGAGTGGAAATTTGATATCTGCATGGAAAATACTTTACTCTCTTTAATAATGCCAGATGGCCTGATCACTTGGAGATAGCTTGTCAATTCGGGTGGTTATTCATTCATGGTCAATAAAACTGCACAATAATATGTTTCTGTTTTTTAAATAGTTAAGGAAATAGTTTATTGCTGTTTGTTACTAGGACTGGTATATGCATAACAGGGGACTGAAACAAAAGAGGATTGCTTGGTATTGTTTGGGAGGAGAAATTTTTGGGTGGTAGGCATCCCTTGGTTGTGGGGTTAAGAGAAAGAGACGCATGGGAGGGAGAGAGAGTGAAGAAGTTTATTGAGGTATAGGAGGAGATTAATTGAAGAGAGAGCAAGTGGTGATTTGGGAGGAATGCTAGTATAGCTTTTATCTAAATATGGTCAATGTTTATCGATGAATTGTTATAATTTTGATGTTTGGTAAATGCAGATGACTTTGTAATTGCATTGCCAGTATATACTGTCAAATTTCTCTCTCTCTCTCTCTCTCTCTCTCTCTATATATATATATATATATATATATGTATATATTTTTTTTTTTTTTAATTTTTTTTCCTTTTTTTCATAAGCTTATACTTGTATGTTGATAAAAGACTTATTATGTGCACTTTAGAATGTTTACCTAAGCTTTGTAAGTTCCACTTTGCATGCCAGCTCCATTTATTCCTGTTTCGCAGCTGAGGGCTTATGCATAACTCCTTGCCCATACAGCCATACTGGAATAAACGGTAGAAGGTTTCAAAGAATCTCTATTATGTTATTACCTGTTGCTCATTTCAACATCTTAGCTCTCACAGCTAGGGATGGTTCTGGGACAAAGAGACAGGTGTAGGGAAGGGGTCCCCATAGTACCTGCCTAGGATTTTCTCCACCCTTATCCACCCCATGCCACCATTCTTAATATTGTCTACCATTTTGACCTGGCTGGTAAAACCTTCTAACCCATGCTCACATGGATATCCATTGCCGGCTTAACCTGTCTGCATTACCTGCTTCAACTGAATACTTTTTAATCCATTCAAAGACAGAAAAAGTAACATTAAAGGTCTGTATTCCAAAAATTAATCAACAGTAAAGGATGATCTAGCATCATAAGGAGAAAACATAAAATAATCTTTGATCTGTCAGCAAAAGAAAATAATGGATATGGGTAGAGAAAAACTAAAGTTTTCTTAAAAGTCATTACATCATGAAATTCAAGATATAAAACAGATATAGTTGAAATCTTCTTGGTGCATTACTGCCATGTTAACATAGTTCATAGTGATTAGATTATGAAGATTTTAATAAAGATACAAGAGACCTAACTGTCAGCCCAAACTTATCACAACAGGCTAATGTTCTAAATTTGTAATGAATGGTGTCTTTATTAGAGTTTGACCTAATATAGAAACAAAATTTTCCAAGATCTCAAATCACCGATAGCAAGGCCTTCCAACATATTTTGCAATTTGATAGCAGTGAAGCAAAAATGGAAGCTAGGAATTCATGAGAGAAAGCTCTGTTATTCGAACTTGGGTACCCAGGTTTTTATCTTCATTTTGTTGTTTGTATTGGGTGTTGTTGCGAATTTGCCCCTTTGAAAATGATTGTCTATTGAATATTTCTCTTGTTGTTCGTAGCAATACATGTTTTCATCCCTTCATGTAACAATCATGTAGTGGCTTCAATGCATGAATTTATTGTTGTGAATCTTGTCATTATTCATAAATTACTCTTTTGAAAATGGAATAATCTGGAAGATGGTTGATTGGTATAGGGTTAGAATCCCAAATTTCAATTTCGGCTATTTCGCCTTTTGCCATTCACATAATCATTGCATTAATTTTTTTGTCATTAGTGAACTTTATCAAGCTTATAAGAAATTGTCCTATGTTGTCATTTTGGTGCTGTGGCTGTGTTGTGCATGCTAAGTATCGTATACAACATGTAATCACTTTTCTTATGTTTGTCGTCGTCATGCTAATCTACATTTAGGCATTTGACTTTGCTCGATCAATATTGTATGAAAGCTGCCATATTTAAAAAATGTATTGCTAAAAGGGAAACTTTTACCTTTGCTGACTTTCCACATTGTGCTTATGCAGCTGCTGGCAATAATTATACCTGTAGTTGGCTTAGGAGTGTTCCTATGGTGGGCAGGAAGAGACATAATTCAAGACAGTGTGAGATATTATAAATTAACTTACTTTTCTGCTTTTGCTATGATATGTAAAGCTTTTCTTGCCTAATAATCCTATATATAATGTTGGAGTGTGGTAGCTCTCTTTGGAAGATCAAGGAACTTTTTTTTTAATCTTCTTGTTTTGTTTATACTAGTACTAGTACTAGTTGATGAGTTAAGCAGGGTTTCTTGACCAGTTTAGCTTATTTATGGCAATTGCTGAATTGCGGTTCCTGTGAGTGAAAAGAAAATTCACTTTTTCATACTAGTCATTTTATGTTTGGTCCTTCTTCATATTTTCTTCCCAAGTCCCACCTAGACTCCTATATATAGTGAATTAAATCCTGACCAGATTTTAAAGGTTTCGAGCTACCATGACCATAATATCATGTAGTGAGAACTGCGTACTGTCTGCATCACCTGAGAAAATGAATCCTTGACCAATAGTGTGATTGTCATTGCATTTTTTATTTATATAAAATTCTGCGTTCAGCTCCTTCCATTCTTCTATACATACCCTTTCAAAATCTAATACCAATATGCTTCTATCTCTTCATCTTTTATATGATACCTTTCTTGATCAATAGCATGTAAATGGTTATAGTTATATGAATCAATGGAAGAACTGCATTGCTGAGTGAGCTTGCCAAGATGTGTTGAAAGTTCGGAACATATGAACAGTAATGAGCATACCAGAAGCTCAGACGTGCTTGTGTTTCTATTGATTTAGCTAAATTTTAGGTGGTTTCTGTAAGTAAAGTTGTAAGCGATCTCCTAATTGTGTTAGCAATATAATTATGGATGGAAATGAGCAGGAATTCTAATGAATGTTTGTCATTCCTTTTATAGATGATCTTATTGTATTAGTCGTTGAATGGAATGGCTTTTAAGAAGTAATTTCATTATTAGTTTCCCATACCAAGCTGTCAAGCACAAATTATGTATACAGGTTAGCTTAGCACAATATCACATCCTTCTTGTCTTGGATCCCTATCATTATGTAGGAAGTGTTTACATTGCCTTTTCCTCCATTATGTCAATATGCTAAATGTGCAATTCTTGGTCTTGAATAAAAATTACTGGTCTACTGCTATATGTTGCTTTCTTTGACTAATGAGTATCTGTATGGTGTATATATATGCAGTGTCCAAACTGTGGTAATGCTTTTCAGGTTTTCAAGTAAGAAACCGCTCAATTGCTTAACAAATATGATTATTGCTATTATTATTATTATTATTATTATTATTATTATTATTATTATTATTATTATTATTATTTTTTTTTTTTTTATTTTTTATTTTTTATTTTTATTTACTAATGGTGTCTAATGTCAGATCAACTCTAAATGATGAGCCTCAGTTATGCCCATATTGCGCTCAACCCTTCTCAGGTAAATAATGTTAGTTTTAATTTGTTGTAGATTGTTGAGTAGCTATCTAAATTCCAGTAATTGTATTACAATTAGATCAAAATGCTTTGGAAGATTCTTTGGTATACCGTCACCATGTCATATATAAACTCTACGTAGACTGACTGAATGCATAAAGCCTTTCACTGACAGTGCTCAATTCACCACAACTGCGGCACCCAACATTTTTTATATGATTTCTCGTTACTCGTGCTAGCATTCTCACTTCTGATATCTCCAAGTATTGTCCTTCCAAACCGATCAGAGTTCAGGCTGTAGTGAAAGGTTATTTCATTTTGAAAAAAGAAATAAAAAGCAACACTAGTTTTCACGCTTTACAAGACTTCAAAAATATTTGTTTATTTTTGGCTATATTATCAAGAATACACATTCAAAGCTTACAAACTTCATGCTAGTAACAGTTAATGTTGCATTGATCTGAAACAAAGGGAGTGTTATAATTGCAAGAATACATTTGATTATAATTTATAGATGCATATAGTTTTATGGAGGAAGAGATTGTTTTGGGTGTGAGCTAACGTAAACTTATCTGAGCTATAAGAACTTACTAAGTTCTTTAGTACTACTGTAGTTGTGAATTGAACTTAAATTGCTCTTATTAACCCTTATCATAACTTATTGGCATCACATGAAGGATTAATGTCTAATTTTATTTAGATCTACCAATCTCCAAGATTTTTTTTTGCCTAGAAGCAGTCAGACCCTACATGAACCTTGACCAAAATATACTTATTGTTTTTCTAAAATTAACTGCTCACTAATTCTCAAAATATTCTGCCAGTCTGCCTTGGTTCTTTTTATTTCTACAGTGGTCAGAGTCTTCTTCTTTCTTTAAGCAGCTCTGAATTGAGATAGTGTTTTCTTATTTACTTCTATGCTTAAAACTTTCTCTTCATTGTTCAAAAATCTTTTCTATGTGGTTGCAGTATTTTTTTTTTTTTTTTAACAATGTTCTGTAATCTATAAAAATTTGCTGATATGAAATGAAGAGGAATATTAAAAAGACATGCAAAAGGAGGTATGGTATGCAGGTGTACAAAGAGGGCTGAAGTCAGGACTTTGGAGTTGTCATGCCCTTAAGCTATGATTTATGATTCCATCTATAGATCAATAAAAGCCAAGTGCCTCATAATGTAATACCTGACTCCAAAACGATTCCCGTGTAACAAAATTCTGCTCGAAAATCATCATTTCCTTATCTTCCAGTGCATCAACATTTGAAACAGAGTCATCTTTCACACTTACTGATCTTCCCCCTTTTCTTTCTTCCTTCCACGAATCCACGCCACTAAAACTTTTCTGCCCTTACTAGATGTACTGATGATGACCAGTTTTCTTTGGAGGCTGTCTCGTCTCTCCTCCTCACAAGTTTATGTGTTGGATAAATTCTCAGCTTACCTTCAATTTATCATGGCATTATGGATCTCAATACAATTACATCTCTTATTAATATTCCGGAGATTGAGTGGTCTTTTAGCTTATTTCTGGATTACTCATATATGCTTAGGGGTTGATGTGGAGGACGGGGTCTCCATAGCTAGGAAAACGCTCCCCTCACCCCCCCCCCCCCCCCCTTCCCTCGTTCCCTGTCCTGGGTTCATGAGAATGTTCTGAACTTCTTAAGACACCTTTGTCTTCTAAAGCTTTATGCTTTCTCTATAGTTTTTACAACAACAATAAAAAGTGAACTTATAACAATCAGTTCTCTTGTTAGGAGTTGCAATGTGTTTTTGGTTTTCTACTATTTCTAGGTTGTCTCTTTGAGGATTATAATGCATTGGTTGTAATAAGCTGAATGATATATTCTTTTTTATGGAGGCTGCAATATTCACCTCACTATTTGCTAAGTTTTCTTCTGCAAGATTATAATGCATTGGTTTATGTAAAACTTTTCTAATTGGAAAAACTTCTCATTGCATGTATCAATGGATTTGTTGAAATATATCAGTGGAAGGGAATAAGTTTGTCAAAGAACCTATTAACTTTTCCTCCAAGCGTTCAACTCCATTTGGACAAATATTTGATGACTTCTCACCTTGGTCTAGAGAAGGTATGATCCTGGATTTCAGATTCTTATGCATGTATTTTTCCTTTCTATTTAGTTCCTTCGTTCCAAATTAGATGACATGTTTTGAATTTCGACACCATTCAAAAAAATTACTTAGTCTAAATTTTATGATTTATATATAAGGAAAAGCATAGTCATACGAGATTTTGTACCAACTTTTATAATTTTTACTTATTGATAATTGGAGATATTTAATGTTTTGAATTTATGCATCGGCAAACGTGATAAAAGAAATGTGTCAATGTATCATTTTTTGGAACGGGGGGATTATATCTTTTACACTTTGTTTATATTGAAGGAAATGGAGGGAAAGGAAAGGAAGGGAAGGGAAATGGAGGGATGGAGTATATTTCATGTGGATATTAAATGGGGAAGGAAGGGAATTGGAGGGGAGAGAAATGGAGGGATTAAATCGTAAAAATCGATCTCTCCAACAATGGGAACATTTGGAAGGAAAACTCTTTCCCTTCCCTCTTCCGCCATCCCCTTCTTTTCTTTCCCCTTTCTTTATCCAAACACCCTGATAGTCATTTCCGTGGATATTAAGGTGTCTTGTCATATTATAGTATTTATAATTAATTCTTACAAAATGCAAATGTGTGTCTTTTTTAAAAATTTGGCACTTTACTATCTTAAAAATAGATGTACTTTTCCTTAGCTTTACAATTTTCCTTCTTGAAGCTTTCTCAAAATGTTGTTTGGCTTTGTACTACTTTTAATTAGACATGCCTGCCTTGTGAGTATAAACTTCGCATACTTTCATCTGGAATCTTGATCTCATCTGGATATTTAGCTTTTTTTGTACTTGTCATTAGCTTCTTTTGATCATTGTTCTGGCAAGTGCTGAGTGATGCCGCTTTTTCTCTATTGCTTGGATACTTGGAAGTTCCTTTATTTTTCTTCTAATCATCTTTTTGAAAGTTTATAAAATATTTGAGCACTAGAAATTGCATGAAGGAAAAGAGATGATATTCCTTGGTAGCTCAGTAAGCTTGATCAGAGGAGTAAATTATTGGCTTAAAACCCTGCTATCTTATTTTATAGAACATCAGTAGTTATTAGGAGGATGCTTATGGGCTTATGAGTTATGGCTATGAATAACAAGATCCTGACTCCTGAGAGAACTGTGAAACCCTTTTATATTCTATATCATTCGAGGGGGGAGGAAGACTATAAAGTGAAGGACAAGTTGATGTGTGAATTGGGTATTTCTAGGTGTGAACAGGGTATTTATAGGTGTACACAGATTTTCTGATCCTTTTTCCTACATTATTCACCAGTGAAAACTGAAGAAATTTTGTTTGTTAATCCGTCACTGCTAGAAGCCTTAATGTTTCCATTTCTCGACAGTGCTGGCAAAATTGAGACTAGAGATTTTTTTTCTCCTATTTTCTGATTAGTCAACCTGTTTTTTCCCTACAGTGGCTTATCAAGTTGAAATGCTGGATTCAAGTGTTTCTATTTTGATTATCTCTCGTGCAGACTTGTTTTACATAGCTACCGAATTTTGTTATACAATATAAATGCTTAGATATGAAAATCGAATTTAGACTTGCTATAATTGGTACTAGGCAGTTAGATAATTTGCTGGAATGCTTTAGTAATGTATTCTTGTAGGTGACAACTGACAAGTAAATTTCTATTTGCAGAAAAGAGTGCTTCATCATCTGTAGTTGATGTTGAAGCCGAAGTGAAAGATGCAGAATGAAAGCTCACATAATCTTGTTCCTGGTTGAAGGTAATGCTTTGTTACAACATCTCATCCTATGATAGACATGTCCAAATTATAGGCCATGTTTATATTTAAGTTTCGAGATAATAGGTCATTTTTTCAATTTTATTAACTTTTAACTTTTTTATATTCTCAGTAATCAGGCTTGGTCTTTGGTGTAGCAAAATCCAGTTTTGAAGTTGCAAATATAGAAGGGATGTAGATATGTATATATACAATCTTATTGTCAGGTTATTCGAATTGGTTATGTAATTCATCATGTAGTGTAGCTATTTCTCTAGGATGAGCTTGATGAGAGTTGGCCTCACGCTAGAATGTAAAAGCTTGGCATACTGCTCCATGCCACTACTTTTCATGTAATGTAACTTACATTCTAATAGAATTGTTTGTACATGTTGTAATTGTTATCTTAAATCCTGTTACCAAATTTTGTTAGTCATGCAATTTATATGTGTTATTACTTTCTTTTAGGGTTGTGCAAAATCTTTTCCAGTTTACCTATTAATATGTGAGCCTAAACCATAACTCCATAAGTGGAAATTCAGTCATTTAGATAAGAACATCATTTAGAGAACTTAGAATTTCTTAAATGTGTTATTAACAACGCTTAATTACATTCTAAAGAGAGAAGGGAAACAAAAGGAGGCACCATCATCCATTGTTTGGAACTAGAAGGATCAATTTTCATTTCTCTTTTAATAAACGAAATCCCTTATTGTTGGAGAGACTTGGAAGGAAAATGGAAATTCACCTTCTCCCTCCCCTCACCTAGTCACTTCCCTTTTCCCTCAGTATTGTTATCCAATTATAGTGTAAGAGTAAATTCTATGAATGAGTTTAAAAAAAAAAAAAAAAAAAAAAAAAAGGGGGGGGGGGGGGTTGTTAATTCATCACCCTTTAAAGAAAAATCTTATTCATAAGAGCACTTAAATCACCTTCGTGAAGAGGCGCACTCCGATACCATTGATGTCCAATAGCTTTGATAGTAATGGCTGGATCTACTACTAACTCGTCCATTGAGTATAACAGAGCAGATGATGGTATAGCAATGAACATCAGGATGATACTGGGAAATATGGTCCGAATAATCTTGATAGTAGTTCCATGAACAATCCTTTGCGGGATTGGATTTTTTTGATAGTGGAAGATTTCATAACACAAACAAAATCAAGATGTAAAGAATTTGATCATGTTCAATTCACCTTATTTATGCTGAATTGGAATTATTTTTGCTAGGCTGAAATTATTTTTACTGAATTTTCTATTATATATTTTTTTAAAAAAAAGTTACTAAATAATTGAAGTTATTTTTAATGAACTGAAATTAGTTTTACTAAATACTTTGTATTATTTTTTGTAAGGTGAAGGTTTTTTTTTTTTTTTTTTTTTTTTTTTTTTTTTTTTTTTTTTTTTTTTTTGTAAAAAAAACAAAGGTAACGAGTCCTTTCTTAAAAAAAAAAAATCATTAATTTTAGTTCAAATTACCTTAGTTTAATCCTCGGGTGTAATCTAGTGGAAAGGAGGTTTGTTACTCCTTCTATTTCATATAAATTACAACACTTTCTTTTTACATCTGTTTCATAATAATTGCAACACTTTCTTATGTAACAACGACCCACCATTATTTTGTTATTATTTCTCACCCCTACTTACACTATTTTTCTCTCCCACTAACAATTAAATATAATTTCATTAACTATACTTTATATTACTACATATAAAATTCTTCTTTTGATCTCATCCTATAACTTTCCTAAAATTTTATGTAACCTATTGTGAGATCAAACCAACTGGAGGTATTTTGAGTTTGTCATTTTTGAAAAATACTCCATTCGTTTCTTATTAGTTAATATACTAGGTTAGAACCCGTGCGATGCACGATTTATATAAAACCTATTTTTAATTTGTACATTTTAAAAATAAATCGCTATTATACATGAATATAAATAAGAATTACGTATATTTTGTAATTTTTAAATTTTTTATTTTCATCATAATTATGATATAGTATCCGTACAACGTTGTCTAATTTTTAGTTCAATGTAGGAGGTCATTTATTAGTGTGATATTTAAAATTGTTTCAATTTCCTACAATAAATTGATAGGTTTTAGTTGTAATGTAGAGGTTTTTAATATTTAAATTTCAAAAATGTTAAATATGATAGCTCTTAAAAAAAATAACAACATCATTACATTTAGACGGAAATTTTTTATTGAGAAAGCGACAAGTAGGCAATGGTGACACCAGTCATTTTGTTTTAGTAAAAGTTAATAGATTTCTTGTTGATTTTTCATTCATTGTTTTTTTTTTCCCTTCCCGAAACCTATTTATTTGTAAATTTAGAACCCTTGAGAAATATTTTTAAATTGGATTTTTTTTCCCTCTCCTCCATTGAAGCACCTACCTGAGGAGTAATGCACGGTAATGTTTTTTTTACTACCTGCAAATCTAAATTGACGCAGTTGACTTTTTTGGCTTTACATATACTAACTTTGACCATTGGTTTTTGGTAATGTATTATAAACAAATTAAATTTTATGATGAAATATATTGTTAAATACGAAGTATGTATATAAATTAATTAGGTTTTTGTTAAATACGAAGTATGTATATTGTTAAATACGAAGTATGTATATAAATTAGTTAGGTTTTTGTTATATTGGTTTTTGAGAATTTTTCTTATGTGAGATAAACCATAAATTAGTTAGGTTTTTTGTATCATAAATTTTAAATAACTTGTTCCAAAATTTTAACTTATATGTTCTAAATTTTAAAATGTGTGTTCTCAGATTTTTAATTATATGTTTCAAATTTTAAAGCATATGTTCTATTTTTTTATTCGTTCGTTCTAAATTTTTTACTCACACTTTCTATATTTCTATATCTGTTTGTTCTAAATTTTTATTCACATGTTCATAATCTTAAATCAGATGTTATAAATTTTAATCATATGTTTAAAATTTCATAAAGTAGATTTTATAAATTTTTAATCACTTGTTCTAATTCTTAAATCAAATGTTCTAAACATATTACTCACATAGATGTTCTAAATTATTAAGCAGATGTTCTAAATTATTATTCGGATGTTCTAAATTTTTACTCTTATGTTCTAAACTTTTACTCACATGTTCTAAATTTAAAATCAGTTCTCATATAAGTATGAATTCTCACATATGAACTTATTCTCACCGGATCCCCCCCTTATATATATATATATATATATATATATATATATATATATATATATATATATATCAACTTTTTTTTTTTGCATTTTTTTACTAATATTTAATCATATATATTTAAGGTCAAACTAATTAACACTAATAATTATAAAAACTAAAAATGTCTAATAAAAATTACCAAAATATAATTATTTTGTTATTAACTTATGTATTTATTAAATTAATAAATGGATTATTATGAAAGAACCTAGTAGCCAAAGCAGCACATTTCACATAGTATCTCTATTATATATTTATATTGACAGAATAGCCTCTTATTACACTTATAGAGTAACCCTTTATCAAAGTAAGCCCTAAAACACTAACAGATTAACCCTTATATTACTAAGTAACCCCTAAAACACTAATAGAAAACATTGTCTTCTTTATAAGGGAACGGAGCTAACTAAAATGCTCTGGTCTTTTGTTGATAGAATTATTGAAAATAATTCGAATGGACCGGAACAGTTCCATTAGGCGCGTCCCCCCCCCCCCCCCCCCGGACATCCTAGAAACCCAATACCTGAAACATTGGATCAGGGTAAAGAGGGAATATGTTTGCCCATGAGTACGAGATCCCTATTGCAGTTGTAGATCAATCTCATGGGGATGATGTAAGGAATCTCAAATGTGTCACAATTGATACTGATTATATGGTGGCCCTATATCATTTGATGGAGGAGCCCAGAACCACAGAAAAGTTCCTAGAACTGATATCAAGAGATGGAATAGTTTCTGAGAAGGATTACACCACTTTGAAGAAATGTGTAAAAATAGGAGCCACCCAATACTGCATTGATTGGGTTGGTTTCGTTAGTAATGGGAAGGATTTTGACAACCTTAATAGTCGCATCAAAGAGTTTAAATACATAGAATACAAACAACTTAACTAGGTTAGTTAAAGTGAACATAATAAATAAACTAATTATTTACATAATCTAATAAGAATACATGTCCACTTACAATCCTCTTTTCCCGAATTATTCTAAGAATGAATCAATTTGAGCGAAATAGATACATATAAAAATGATAATTCCTAACTAATAACGTCAAATTGGAACAAAAACGATAATTTTAAAAAAATCTACAAATTTCAATTAGACCAATTTTGCCGAGACAAGCATTTTTTGTACAAGAGTAAATTTTTATTCATCTTAATCATAAAAAAAAATATATATGTATAATTGCGTAATAACTACATCTCATTTTATACAACTAATTACATAAAAATTATTTACGTATTAACAAATTACATGGAGTACATGTAAGTTTTTATATTATACCTAGGTTTTTGTGTGATGAAAATATAGGAGTAAGTTATCTACAAGTAAGAGAAATTGTGATGAAAATTTTGATTTTTTTTTACTAATCGCAGAATGACTACAGTTGAGAGAAGTAAGTTACCTACAAGTAACAGAAATTGTGATGAAAATTTTATGTTTTTTTTACTAATCAAAGTAATTGATATGGCTTGATTGCATTATTTAAATTTATGTTTTTGTGCAATGCAGAATATTCTAAGTAATTTTTGTGGTGTTTGTTTTTGAGAATTCTGAAGGGGGATTGTACGTTGACATGTATTCTTTCCTTGCATTTGCGAAAGAATATGTTTTAAGGCATTATGAGAAAAACAAAAATCCCATCTAACTTCATATTCAGAAGACAGTGGCTTGCATTGTTGTTCTCCCGGATTTTGTCACATGTTATTTGGATGAATCCCCGGAGAAGGTCTCTTTTAGTTCTTTATTAAACTTTTCTATTTTATTTTAACAAATGGTCTGATATGGTATATAATGTTTTACTTTTAGGTACGGTTGTCTGCGAATGCTATTTTGTTTGGTGACAAGACTTACAACAACCATTCTTTTGAGAATGCAGCAAATGCAGCAGGTAGTATTGTCATATATTTGCTAGAGCCCCATATTTGCTATACTATTGTTTAAATCTGTTGTTTACACTGTCTTTTTATAAGAATTGAAGCATAGCTTGGAATGAAATTAGTTCAATTAACGCTATGTTTGGATAGAGGGAAATGGAGGGAAAGGAAGAGAAGAGAAATGGAGGGATGCATCCTCCCTTGTTTAGATATCTAATACAAGGAGGAAAAGGGAGATAATTGGAAAGATCCATTTTCCTTCCACTTTTAATGAATCAAATCACTCCATTCTTGGAGAGATTTGGAAGGAAAATGAATGGTCTACTTCTCCCTCCCCTCTCCTCACCTCTCTTTCCCTTCCCTCTTTTTTCGTTCCCCTCCCTTTCCCTTCACTATTGTTATCCAAACATAGTGTAATTGTTCAACATTATATGTTGAAATCAGTTTAATCATACCGTCATACATGTGTAGACATCTACTTTTGGCCTCCTGTCTTGACAGGAAGTGTAATGATGATAAATAAAACCATCTTCGTGTTGGATCGAAGTGAAGAATGCTTATGGATGACTGGCTAAACCGCAAAGACACAAAAAGACTAGCCTAACCTAAAACAAATACAAAACAAGGTCCAATTAACTAAACCAGATCATAATTAGTCTTAAGCCCGTGCTTAAGACCCAATAATGACGGATTTAGAGGCGCCTAGGTTAAATTTAATAATGTTGTCGCAGAAAAATCCGCGCGCATCTCAATGAGTCGCGCTGGTCTGGCGCGTGCAAATAATTCAGTTGCGCGTAACACCCAGCGTAACCTCTAAAGATGCACTCGCGGAAGATTTAGAATTCTGTAAAAATATATAATCGAATCTTACCATAATGACGTGCGCAAGACATTTTGTTATAGCAGCGCAACTAAATCACTTGTGCAGGTTGCTTAAAACCCTAATTGCAACCATTCCCTATAAATAGGGGCTTAATACAAGGCTTAAACACACATAAATTAACCCAAAATCCTGGCAGAAACTCTTGTGAACTTGTGCTACCAACCCTCTTGTCCTAAACACTCACCCCTCGTAATCTTTGTTACTACGGTGGAGGTTCCCAAACAAGGAGTCCATAAGTGTTCTAAACGGAGATCTAGCAAAGAGAAGTGGTAAATTCCCGAGCACTTAGATAAATTACATCTACTTTTCTTGTTTAAAAGAACCTTAATCAATAAAGAAGTGTTGTTTGACCATTTTAAAAAGAATATTTAATTAATCAATTCCACATAGTATCTTGTGTTAAATAAGATTAGAATTGAATAATTAATTGATTGATTGATCACTTAAGCCAAGGCGAATCTTGTTTACTTTTGAACCTTTCACAAATTTAAATTAAATAAAGAATAACGACTTTGCAATGTAATTCCTACGTGATTAACGCTTGTAAATAAAATCAACTAACTTAGTTTAGGCATCGCGTTGCATATATTGTTCGGTGATAAAATTGTAAAAAAAGAAAGAGCTAGTAGAGGCCACACTAGGGCTAGAATAGCGACTCTCCTTTAAAGGGAACGTTATTTTAGTACCCTCGCTCCCGAACTCTTTTCTGGTTTACGTAGACCAATTTGGGCATGGGTGAACTTACGATTTGTGCTAATTATACCATGAACTCCACATGGGAGAGGCATGGACGAGGTTTATAGGTTTTCCCAAAACTAATTGGCGACTCCTACTTGTTTCTTACAAAAAAGCGTGATGATAGAATCAATTATAATTCAAGGTCCCCCAAACAGTTAGGAATTCAAATCCTAATACACCCTAACAAGTGTAAAGTCCTAGGCTTCTAAATGGCCATGGGAATTTAAGGAAGGATCTCCTACGATGGGAACACCCTCCTTACGGGAGCGACTCCACTAGGGACTTAGAGGTTACAAGATTAGTTCTTAGTTATGGTTCAAGGTTTCCAACAGGTTGCCTATGGGTTGTAACGGGAATTAACTTGGATAATCTCTAGTTAGAGAGAGAGACTTGAACGCATAATAATATCTTCCTTTTGCACAAAAGTAAAAACCAAACAAGCAACATTGCATCATGCATAATCATAGCACACTTTAACCTTTGGGGATTGGCTCATTAACTAAGGGTTGACAACACTAGGCTTCTATCCCGAAATTAATAACAATTATCCCACCCATATCGTCAACAAAATGTTGATAGAGCGATGTCATAAGTCAACACGTTAAGTGATTGATTTGTGCATTGTTTCTTAAGATATGGTACCCTTGGAAACCCAAGCCTTTGACCTTAGAATGTCATTATGTGTATCTTGGCTTAGGGTATGCTTATGTGATTACGCGACTATATGCGACGTGTTAGGATAGCTTTCTTTTTCTTTAGTTTTGGTTTATGTTCCCAATTACGAAGTTGTCTCTTCGTAATTTTGAGTCATATTCGAAGGGTAACATAAAAAAAAAATCGAAAAAAATGATGGCAAATAAAAAAAATGCTCGAATTAAAAAAAAAATATTACGAGCAGGTTGCGCGCGCAACTCAATGAATTGCGCGACCCCAGCTAGTGTAAGTGATTCGGATGCGCGCGCAGCCTAGTCACTTATGCGCGCCTACTGTTACGAGCCATTTTGATTTTTGCGAAAACAAATTGGCTCATTCAAACAATATCTTCATTGAACAATTGTTTAAAGGCGATGTTATCCGTTCGAATATATCTTGTGTTCTTTCCCCTTCTTTTTTCCTAAAACAAGCGTATCAATTTACTTATCCTTTCGTACTTCTTTTAAGGCCGATTTTCAAGCTTGGGAACAAAGACTCCCGAGCGCTCATATTCTACGTTTACCATCAAACAATCCACCCGTTTCAAACCATCTTCCCGCGACAACTAGTTCTAGTCCAACAACAATGTCGACCATTGAGCAACTTCAAGAAGAGATTGCTCGCTTAAGAGAAGAAAAGGCTCAAGAGGCCGAGGAAAGAAGAATTAAGAAACTTGAAAAGGCTGAAATGAAAAATGTCGAGACTCTAGCCTTACAACAAAAGATGGAACAATTATCCGGCAAAGAAAAGTCGTTGGAGAAGCTTGTTCTTCGTTCTATAATGGGGAACAAGTACTTCGACGCAGAAAAGTTTGCTCCTCCCACAGGACTTGCTTTACCGAAAAGTTCGTAGCTACGGACTTGCCAGTATTTAAGGTGACTAATAATCCACAAAACCACTTAATGTGTTTTACTAGCACCATGGCATTAAAGGGAGTTGATCCTAAGCTTTATGCTTTGACTTTCCCTTTATCTCTAGACCTAACCGCGAGAGAGTGGTACTATGGGCAAGATCCAAAATTCAAAACAACATGGGAAGATGTAGTTTTGGCTTTCATTACCCAATATGAGAGTAACGTAGAGTTCAAATCAACTCTTCGTGAACTCGAAATGCTTAAGCAAGGCGACGATGAAGGTTTCCTTGCTTTCTATGGTAGATGGCGAGAAAAGGCGGCTCACCTTGCCCAAAAGACCACATGAACTCGAGTTAGTACAAAAATTCATTGACAATTGTCACGAAAAGTACAACAAGCATCTACGTTACCTTGGTTTAGACACTTTTCAAAAGGTCTATTCTGTGGCTACTAGGATTGAAGATGATCTTGGTAAAGAAAAAGCAAACAAACCTTATCATCATCAACCTAGGAATAATTACAAAAAGGGGAATGATAATACTTCATCCTCTATTGATGTATTTGCGACTTTCACGCAATATAATAATACGAATCAATATAACAGTAATTATCCTCGGAGAAGATGGACAAAAGAAAGAAAATTTACACCATTTCCTGTAAGGTATAAAGAATTATTAAAAAAAAATTGAGCAAAAAAGGTCTACTTGCACTAACAGGGCAAACAGCACCCACTCCACCAGAAAGAAGGCACGCTCAATGGGATGGTAGTGCTTATTGTGCTTATCATAGGGGCGTTGGGAATGATATCGAACGTTGCTATGTCCTAAAACACAAAGTACAAGATCTAGTAGACAATGGGAGAATTCCCACGCCTAAACCTAATAACAATGTATCCCCACTAGGGGCATTTCACATTGATGAGGACCATATTGGAAGTGATACGTTCAATCCTTTGGACTATATCACACCTATAGGAAAACCTCTAACCACAACACTCATAGGGGCAACTGATGAAGTGTGTGGGTTATGGGACGACGAATTTCAAGACTTATATGTCTCTAAGTACGCCGCCGTCCCACCTCCATCTTGTCTTCAAAATGAGACAAATGGAGCGCTTGATTGGGATCATTTCTTGGGGAAGTCACTAGACTTAAATCTCTCCTTGGATGAACAATGGCATCAAGCACAACTCATGGAACATCTTGAAATGGAGGCACGTTCAAAGCCTCTAGAAGAAAGTTGGTTCACGAGTCCTATAACTAACCCAAATGAGATAGATCATCTAACTCGTTCTGGACGAGTTTACCTAGCATCACCAAATGGATCTTCGACCACACAAAATCAAACTCAAGGTCAAGTACAAAACCTAATACCACTTCCACTTGAGGTGGAAGATTCGTTGGTCAAAAAACTTCGCCAATTCAAGGCGAATGTTAGCATTTGAGAACTCCTAAGTACTTCTAAAGAACATAGGAATTCTCTTATGAATGCTCCAAAAGCTTTGTCTGTAAGTACAGACACAACCCCCCAAGATCTCGTTAGCTTGCTTACTAGCGAGAAATCCGACAAATCAATCATTTTCACTAATGATGATTTGCCTTCAAAAGAGACTACCCACAACAATGCATTATACTTAACTGTGGAGTGCAAAGGGTACAATATCCCTCTCACTTTAGTAGACAATGGGTCAACTTTAAATGTGTGCCTATTACGAATAGCAAAATATCTAGGCCTTAATCCAGAAAAAGATTTTCAATCAACAACACAAAGCATTAGAGTCTTTAACAACTCGAGGAGATCGGTGTGTGGAACTGTTAAGATACCAATTACCACGGGCCCAATTCAAAAGATGGTTTAATTCCATGTCATGAATATTAAACCCATATTCAACCTTCTACTTGGATGTCCTTGGATACATGAGCTTGGTGCAATATGATTGCCATCCTTTTATTAACATCTCTTACCCATGCTTTTTAAGCAATTGGCAAGATTAAACTTCGTACGAATATAAACAATAGTGATTACACTATCCTTGTTAAGTCCTTGATGTAACTATACCTTACACCAATATACCTTAACTCACCATTTGACACTTGGTTATATGCCTTAGCCAAAAATTACATTGTTATCACAATTCATCACTATTAATGATATTGGCTTTTGCAACAAAGGAATCTCATCATGCATTAAAACCCTTAACCAATTTGCTTCTTTACCCGCGGAATGTAATGCAACGAACTCCAATGTCTTATAGAATCTGTGATGCAAGTACTAGTAGAAAAATACAATAAGGCATCCCCCATAAAGGCACCGGTTCAGGCCAAACCGGTGTCATAAACCGGCCTAAAATTGGGTGCAATTTTATACAAATAGAAAAGGCATCGGTTCAGCCCAAACCGGTGCCAAAAATAAAAATGCGCCCTATACTTTCTTTCTTCTTCCTTCTCTCTTTCATTCACTGTTTCATTCATTCAAGCCCTAAGCTATATACTTTCTTACTGCACTGTCGTTCTCCATTTTCCCACCACCATTACCGCTGCCACCGTCGCCGGCCACCAGCCCCATCTTTCTCTTTCTCCCCTGACCGGGTTTTCCCCCTGTTCTTTCTCTTTCTCTGTTCAATTTCAAGAGGGTTGTCTAGGTGTAGAAGCTAAGCCGCGCCACCACCTGCTCGCCGCAGCGCAGTGCTTCTACTGCACTGTGGTCGCCGCGCCGTGCCCTCCTCCACCACCTGCTGCTGCCCTCCTCCACCATAGAGGTAATTTCCTCACTATTTCAAGGTTTTTCCTTTTTTTTTTATTTCACAATTATTTTCTAATTATGTACTTATATTATTGTGTTTTGCATGTTGAATCATTGTTTGCAAATTAAAATTTAGGTTTGAATGTAATTATACTCTAATTTTTCTCAATTTTAGGTTGTTGTATTGGGAATTTGTGAAAATATTAGTGATTTTTCTCAATTAGTTTGATTTTATTATATTTTAATGGTTAATTTAATGTGTTTTGGTGGATAATTTTGAAATAATTATAGAATATATATTAACCTTGGTACTTAAATAGGTGAAATTTGGTATGTTACTTGGTTAATTTGAAGTTGGTTTGATGGATTATTTTGAATAAGTTAGAGATTAGTGAACTTTGTTATTAAATTAGTTGAATTTTGGAATGTTTAAATGGTTAATATTAAGTTGTTTTGATGGGTATATTTGAATAAATTTGAGATTAGTAACCTTGCTTGTTACTAAATTAAAGTAGATGAATTTTGGATCGCACTACAAAAATAATGAGAATAGGCAACACCTAAAATTGCAACACTAAAAAAACTATTACCCTTGATAACCTAAGGCAACAATTTTAAAATGTTACTATGAACCAAAATAATAAGACTAGATCCTTGTGCAACAATTAAAAAAGTGTTGCTATAGATCACTAAAGACAACAATCATTTAAAGTGTTTCTTTTCTCTTGGCTAAGGCAACATGTTTAGAAAAGATAACGACATTATAATTGTTACCTAACAATATGTCACTTACTATCTATGACATCAATTCATTGAATACACATCGTTAGTCAGTGTGTTGCCAACTATATGATGTTTAATCTAATTAAATGTTTAAACGAAAATCATGGGTTACCCCATTATATATTTATTTTTCTTATGTATTTCAAGGTAAATGAAGAAAAATTATTTCTTAGAGCACTAGTAGAAAAAACCTCAATAGTAACGTCCCATTGTTAATAGCTAACATATAATATTACGTCAGTTATTATATAAGAGTATAAGTAACTGACATGACCAATGTAGGTTACAAATAAATTAGCACTAGTAACGGGCATAGCCAAGGCCAATTACCAAAAACTCAGTTAAAGAGAGTGTGACAAAATATTATTTGTTTTTTTTTAATTTATTTTTTATTTATTTAGAGAGCCACAGGAGCAGGTGATGAAAATCGATCCCAATATCCCGTGGAACCGGATGGGAAGCCCTAACCATCTAGCTCTTACTCAAACCATCTAAGCAATCCCTCACTTTAACCAAATATTAGTAGCTGGCGCCTAGCGTAGAAAAGGCCCGCTACAAATATGTGGGCAAACCTTATTGACCTTAACGGGCTCAAGAAAAGCCAGTTGCTGTGATGCCGCTTAGAGTCTTAGTTCTAAAAACACGCTCGCCTAGCCTTTTTGGTTCTATTCATCCTCTTTAATTTGTAGACCATCTCATTTTTTCTTCTTCAACAATTCGTATGAACAAATCAAATTTCGAAAAAAACCCTTGTCGGCCTTACCACCCATGTCAAAGTCACCAATTGCATCAGCGTTGATCTGATGTGGAGATCACCGGAGTTACAATTTTTCTCGGCTGATTAAATCAATCGAGGTGGTTGTTTTTTGAAGGATCCTAATGTAATAATAATCGGCGTTGATCTGATAATCACCAAAGCTACTCCTTCCATGCATGATTTCAATCAGAATTGCTATTTGTCACTTGATTAATTTCGAATTGGATTGAATTCAACAAAAGTACTTTCCATCGAGGTTCAAGGTGAGGTATGTAAATTTTCGAATTATATCCCTTGTAAATATCCCTTTTCTTAATTCAAAAAAATCCCTAAAAATTGAATTGAATTTTATTGTTGTCGGTTACTTGATTTGTTTGAATTAAAAATGCATGATTAAAAAACCTAATAAAAACCAATAAAATTAGGTTTCATGAATAATTTCAAATTAATTAAAGAAAAATTGAATGCGTTGGGGCTTTTGTGGTGCTGTTTTATTTTTACAATCTTATACAGGAGTATAAACATTAATTATTACACATACTTGTATTTTATTAGCAATCAGTAACCTAAATTCCCCATAGATTGCATTGTATATTGAATTCGAATTCATATTGTCATTAATAATTAAAGTTCATTTCTTATTTCTGCATTATTTTCCTGAATTACAGGCAGAATATCTTCCATCTCAACAAGGTCAAGGGTCAAATAAAATTTCAAATTTTACAGGTAAAATTTTCAATTTTCTTACTTTATTTAAGAATTATATTGGAAAAATATTTAACTTCTTACTCCGTAGTATTTAGTGTTTGACTGCTATATTTTTGTTGCTGTTGTGGTGCGGTTGTGTGCGAGTGTTATGTGTGTCAGTATATTAGTACGCTCGAACCAGAAAATTGTGCTACAGCAATAAATAATAATAATAAAAAAAAAACTGATACATTGTTGTCATTCTCCTGCCTTTTTGCTTCAGCTGTAAGTACTAGCCTTTTCATGGTTACCTTTTCACAATGAAGGATTAAAGGATTAAGTTGCTGAGTTGTATGTACTATATCTAAGTGTTGTTAAATACTTGGTATGTAATAGAGTAGCAGCTGGGAATCTAGAGTTCTAGGCCTTGTGATAGGGTGTTACTCATACTTCTATATAATTTTCTGATGTTGTTTCAGCAGTTGGGAAACTAGACCTTGTGATAGTGTGATACTAACACCTTTGACATTATTTTTAAGTTGTTTTTTCCTCCCTTTTGCTATGTTCCAAGTAGTCAAGTAATTGCAACAAGATTAGCTGTGTTGAGTTTATAGTGTATCTATTGATTTTGAGTTCTGATCTTGCAAGTAAGATTCATGTGAATAATGTTTTTCGTGGTCTAGTTTGTGATTGTATAAATTTCAATTTGAGGGTAGGGGTACTATAACCTGGTCCTGTAACCCTGTTAAGTACCAAAAAAAACTATTGGATCAACCGGAATTTTATGTGATTATCGCAAAAAACTAGACCAAGGTAAATCTGAATGGCAATTAATCTTGTAGAATGTAAGGTTGATTACTTCAAAAGTTTTTTTTTTCTTGATTGTTTGTGTTTCTTGCTTTTTCAGAAACCAAAAATCAATGGGCTCGTGATGATCCTTCTCCTCTTTTTATCTACAACCTTCTGTTATAGTAGCTTCGATTATGGCCTATTGAGCAGCGTAAGTCTCAAAGACTCTAACTTCTACTTTTCTTTTTCATTCAATTGTTTTATGCAAAATGATATTAGCAATCTTATGAAAATTATTGTTGAGTGATTTAAAACATAAGTCCACTTTCCACTTTAGCTTTCAGGAGTAGAATACATGCACTATCTTTGGTTTGCTCTTCTTAAATAAAAATTTTAGAAAAATATTGATGCAGGTTACTTTGTCGTGTTTGCTTCCAAAGAATAATTGCTTAGAGTATTTACTTTCCTAATAGAAGTACCTCATTCATGAAAATATTGAGAATGTAATTAATTTGGTTATGTTTTTTAATTTGGGGTGTCTAATTGGAGCTTTGGACACTAAAGTCCATATTATGTGAGCGTCCCGCGCCCCTCTTTGCTGCCCCCCCCCCCAACCAAAAAAGTAACTTACATTTTATCTTACAATGAAACCTTGACTTAATTAAGTTATCTCAAGTTAAATAAATTCCTCACGTTAGATGATTAATGAAAATATTATATCTTGCAGTTTTTCCTTGTCATGATGCTTTCATTTTTTAGAGTTAAAGATGCTTTCATATCATTCTATTGTTGTATTATGTTGTTATATCGAAGAGGTTGATGCTTCAGTTTGGTGCTTGTTCAAGAGAGATGATAATATCCCTATTTCTCTAGATTTAAACTATATCAAGAGTGAGGCAAAAATATTGTCCATATCCTACGCCTCAAGGGTTTTTATTAACCACTCGTGATTTGATCTTGTGTTGCACATTTATCATTAGATTCTCAATACCGGTATTTTTTTTCTTATAAAGTTCTGTAGCAATTTCCTAGCAGGAACCTCTAGCCACAAGCCGAAGCATATTGGAGTAATTTAATTTCTAGCTTAACTCGGATAAATATATGCTGAATTCTTTTACTACATTGTGAAATTTATGTCATGCTTTATCTTTGTTAAGAATTTGAATTATTTAAAATAATTTTTGATAACTATATTATTCTTTAAATTTGTTATTTAATTGGTATTACATGGTGTAAAGTACATGGAAGTGAAATATATATTGAAGACAAAGACAAAGAGTTGCTCTATTCTTTGGACGTTACAACCCCTTCCTCTTATACTGCAATAGATACAAACAATTAGTAGTATTAATAATGTACTAAATTGTGAATCTATTTAGGATCTTAAGGGTATAGACTATAGATACATGATGTAGTGATATTTCATTATATAATGTTTATGGGATTTAGATGAGTTTACATGCGCTATGTTATAAAATTAAATTACATCTATATTGATGTTCGGCTTACCTTTAGACTTATTGTTGTCTATTGTTGAGTTCACATGTTGATTCATTTTAACTTTTACCATGTTACTCTTTGAGATATTTGGCAACACATTTATATTATTACTAACAAATATAATAGGTGAAAGGTTGTTATATATTATAACATAAGGAGATAGTTTTGAATTGTTTCCTAAGGTTGCAACAATTTTTACTTGTTGCCTTTGTACAATTGTTGCCTTAGCTGTCATTTAACCTTGGCTTTAAGAATTGTTGCTTTTGAATAAAAATGTGTTGCCTTATGAATAGACAACGGGGGCATAAACTACACCTCATATGTGTTGCCTTAGCTACAAGGCAACATTTTTTTTTATATTAGGCAATGGTTTTTCAGTGTTCCCTTTGCTTAATTTTGTTGTAGTGGGAATGGGTGAATGGTTACTTTTAAGTTGTTTTGATGGGTAATTTTGAAAAAATTAGTGATTAGTAATCTTGTTAGTTTAGCAATTTTGAATAAATTAGATGAATTAAAGTAGTGAATACATTGTTTAGAAATTGTTAGTTCGATGAATGATTTGTTTTAGCTTATAAATAAATTAGTGAATTGACATGTTATGAGAAAGAAATAGTACATACCTTTTATTTAACCTAATTTTTGTTTATTGTTTTTTTTTTTAATAGATTTGTGAATTGAAGCACGAGTTTAGCTTGAGGACTACATATTGAGCTCAAGTGGGTAGTTGCTATATTGGTATGACTTATAAACTTTACTTAGCTATATTTCTTTCTATTTATCCATTTAATAAAAGTTTATTCATGAAATTGCAACTTGTGTATTGTTTAATTGCAAATAAATACAACAATATATAGAATACTTGCATCATCATATGCCTAGATACCCGTTCAAGGCTTTCTCATTAGGAGAAAGTCTTGAATAGTCCCCGGTTGGGACTGTTCTTGAATGTGTACTCTCACTTAGGTGGTGAATGTATGTTTTCTTTTCGATTTTAAGGAACATCTTGGCTTACCATTTCCTCACTATGTTATCTGGGTACATATGTGGGTAATTAATTATCTACATCGTGTACTTGGAGAACTAGGGGAAATGCTGCCGGATTTTCCTTAAAATTGGAAAGTTGACATACATTCGCTAGTGAGAGTAGACATTCAAGGATGAGTTAGGTTGGAGTGATAAGGACCCTTTGGAAACATGCATTTTTTCACTATATGAATGGTATATTCACGTTTTATACTTGAATTTGATTTACATAAAATATGTAGCAATTACACATTATTCATTATATGTTGCTATATATGTTTAGAGATAATTTACTAAATGGAGAAGGATCGTGGTTGGATGTATGGTAGACGCGATACATTGGAATTTTGGAATGGGGTTCAAGAGTTTTGCGAGAGGGCTTTAGCTTATCAACGCAAACTGGGTGGCAAAGGCCTTTATTGTCCTTGTATTGATTGTAATAATGTGAATGTGGTCGATAATGTTGAAATCATTAGAGATCATTTATTATGTTGTGGGTTTAGGCATTTATACCATGTGTGGATTTGGCACGGAGAAAGTGGAGAGTACAGTGGGGATCTTGATTGGAATGATGTGCGTGTTAGAAGCAATGAGATTCATGTGGACGAGGAATACGAGAATGATGACTATATTGTTGATAATGGTGAGGATGGAGCTGATGATGATCAGGCGGATGAGGTCGAGGATGAACAAGTGGATGAGATGTTGCATGGTGTTGAAGGTGGAGTGTTTGAGTTATTATCGGAGGCTTCCAAAAAGCCTTTGTATCCCGGGTGCAAAAAATACTCCAAACTATCGGCCGTGCTAACACTTTTCAACATTAAGTCGAAGCATGGGTGGACGGACATCAGTTTTACTTCTTTGTTGACCGCATTAAGTGATATGTTGCCTGATGGGAATGAAATTCCTAAGTCTTACTATTATGCAAAGAAGCTCATGTGTCCCTTTGGTTTGGAGTATAAGAAGATACATGCATGTCCTAATGACTGTATTCTGTATCGAAATGAGTATGAACAACTGCAGGAGTGTCCACAATGCAAGCGATCGTGGTACAAGCGCATGAGTTGCAATCCTGGCACGAAGGGACCTCCTGCTAAGGTGTTGTGGTATCTTCCCATTATTCCAAGGTTTAAGCGTCTGTTCTCAATACCAAAAGACGCTAAAAACTTGAGGTGGCATGCAGAGGGAAGAAAGAAAAATAGAATGCTGAAGCATCCAGCTGACTCTCCACAGTGGAAGAACCTTGATTTGAAGTTTGAGGAATTTGGTAATGAAGTCAGAAATTTAAGGCTTGGGTTGTGCACAGACGGGATGAATCCATTTGTCACTCTAAGTACCCAACACAGCACATGGCCGGTACTTTTAGTGATTTATAATTTGCCTCCTTGGCTGTGCATGAAACGTAAGTATGTAATGTTTTCATTGCTAATAACTGGTCCTAAGCAACCTGGAAACGACATAGATGTTTACCTTGCGCCGCTTATTGACGACTTGAGAAAGATGTGGGACGAAGGGGTTTCCGTTTTCGATGCTCATCAAAACAAGATGTTCACATCACGTGCAGCCCTTATGTGGACCATGAATGACTTCCCTGCATATGGAAACTTGTGTGGGTACAAGGTCAAAGGGAAAAAAGCATGCCCCATATGTATTGATGACACATCAAGCGTATACCTGACTCATTCTCACAAAGATGTCTACCTACGGACTCGAAGGTTCCTTAGGCGTGATCACCCGTACCGTAGGCAGAAAAAGGCTTTCGATGGAACCGTGGAAGAGGATATTGCGCCTAGAGCATTGACTGGTGCTGAGATTAGTGCTCGGGTGAAAGGGATACGAACGGTGTTTGGAAAATCAGAAAAAACTGTGGTCTCAGCTGCTCTGTTTAAGAAAGAATCAATCTTTTGGAAGCTTCCGTACTGGAGATAACATGACGTTAGGCATTGTCTTGATGTGATGCATATAGAGAAGAATGTGTGTGATGCTCTTTTGGGGACGCTTATGAATATCCCAGGCAAAACAAAGGACGGAAAGGGTGCACGATTAGATTTGAAAGAGATGGGGATTCGTCCAAAATTGTGGCCTCAAGAAAAGGTTAGAAAGGGAAAGGAGCCGAGAATAGAAGATGAAAATGTTTCGAAAAAAGGGAAGGAGAGGAGCAAGGGAAAGGAAAAGGCGAAAGATGCGTCAAAGAAGAAAGTTAAGGGTAAAGGGAAGGATGAAAAGAATTATTTACCCCTGGCTTGCTATACATTGTCAAGGGTAGAGAAACGTATGTTTTGTGCATGTCTGTACGGCATTAAGGTTCCATCAGGGTACTCATCTAACATGAAAAGATTTGTAACCTTAAATGGAGAATTGAAGCTGACAAGTATGAAATCCCATGATTGTCACATTATGATGCAAGTATTCCTACCGATTGCAATCCGTGGTATTCTACCGAAACACGTGAGGGAAGTGATTACAAGCCTTTGTTCGTTTTTCAATACAATTTGTAGCAAAGTTCTTGATCCTTGTACACTAGATGCTTTGCAAGCAGATGTGGTCGTGACTTTGTGCAAATTTTAGATGTATTTCCCACCCTCATTTTTTGACATAATGGTTCATCTGGTTCTTCATTTGGTGCGTGAGATTAAGTTGTGCGGTCCAGTGTTCATGAGGTGGTGCTACCCTTTTGAAAGACACATGGGTACATTACAAGATAAAGTACGGAACCGGGCTCACCATGAAGGAAGTATGATGCAAGGGACCATGGGTGAGGAGATAGGTAACTTTGTGGCGGACTACATAGCCCTTGCTCAACCTATTGGTCTTCCTACTTCTCGACATGAAGGTAGACTTGATGGTCATGGCACAATTGGGTCGAAACGAATGTCACCAGACCGAGATCAGTTCTTACAAGCACACCTTTATGTGTTGCACCATGTTTCAAATGTGCACCCATATTTAGACGAGCACATGGCTAGTTTACGTGACGAATTTCCATCCAAAGGTGAAAAGGAACTTATGCAGTTGCATAATAAGAGGTTTGTTAATTGGTTTCGTGATCGAGTAATGAGTGGATTAAATGATACTAATGCGACCGATATAGTACGGTGGCTTGCGTACGGTCCTAGGGATGATGTCCGTTCATTTGAGGGATATGACATCAATGTGTACACTTTTTGGACCGAGGGTCGTGATTTGAAATCTTCCTCCACCCAAAACAGTGGTGTAACTCTTGTGGCATCGTCAAGGGAGTTTGAAAGTTCTAAGGATAAATCACCTGTCGATGCAGAGTTGTCATACTATGGTCGAATTCAAGAAATATGGGAGCTTGATTATTGTGACTTCACGGTTGCTCTTTTTAAGTGTAAGTGGGTTGATAATATCAGGCGTAACGTCAAATATGAGGACTTTACTCTTGTAGATCTTGGCCACTTGAATGATAGTGCGGAACCATTTATCCTTGCATCTCAAGCTAAGCAAGTGTTCTACGTAACTGACCCAATGGATTCAAAATGGTCTATAGTGCTAGCTGGCAAAAGAAGAATCCTAGGCATTGTAGATGTTGAGGATGAGGAAGAATATGATGCGTTTGATGATTCAGCACCTTTCACTGTTCCTAGACCTGTTGTACTAAATGACATAGACAACGAAGCAGGTTATATGCGATCAGACCACAACGAAGGAATTTCAGATTGAGGTAGTTTGATTAAAAGTTAGTAATGGTTTCATTGCAAATATAGTTTAGTTATCATGTATATAGGAGCATAAGTAGGAGAAAATGACATATTTGTAGTTTGAAATTGCCTAAGTGTACTCATTATCATGCATATACAAGGTTATAGGACCATAAGTAGGTGAAAATGGCTTAAATAGCTTCTACTTAACCCAATTCTTTTGTTTTGTGTATGAACTAACATTTATTCATTCTAACAACCTATATTCATTATATTTAACATGTTTGTAGTTTGAAATTGCCTAAGTGTACTCATTATTATGCATATACAAGGTTATAGGACCATAATTAGGTGAAAATGGCTTAAATAGCTTCTACTTAACCCAACTCCTTTGTTTTGTGTATGAACTATCATGCATATACTTTACTATACACTAATATTGTTTTATGATTGCTTTGACAGGTGCTTATATCTCATGGCGGACGATCATGATCCTCATTGTGTAGAGGACATTGACGATGATGAGTATGAGGATGAGTACGAGGATGAGGATGAGGACGATGATGAGCCTTATGATGTGAATAAGGAGGATGACTTGGGTGAGCCAAAGGATCAGGCTCAAGATGAGTTCGAGAGTAGGCTTGAAGAATTTGAAATTTTAGCTGAACGTGCACCGCCTATTGAAAATACAGCACGTGATATTGTTGGTGAGAACCCGACTCCTGAAACTCATGGCCAAGGACAAGATCAAAACAACACAGGTGGTGGAGGGGGGGGGGGGGGGGGAAAGGCACCGGCTCAAAGAAAAAGAAGGGGTCCGACGATAAGCTTTAAGAAACCGGACGGTCCCATGGTCTTGGAGTATGACAACAACGGCCAACCCAGGCCCAAATGGCGTCGACAATATGCTAATCAAGTTGGCATATGTGCACGGAAAATCCCCATTAAACTTGTAATGCGACAAGTACCTCCGGGTTTGATTCAAACATTTTGGGATGATACAAGGGTAAGTTGTTTTTGGCACATTTAGACAATTTAAGATACCTTAACCTTATGGTTGTTACTAAATAGAAACTAATAATCGGTTTTAATTTGTGCTTGCAGAGGCTGTTTTCTATTCCTAATGATCCCGAGAAGAGAAGGGTGTTTGAATCTTTATTAGAGGAAAGATTCAGAGGCTTTAAGACCAACTTGACTAATGGGTGGATCTACAAGAAGAAGAAGAAATCAAAGAAGAAGAAAGCTGATGAGGATGACCTTCTCCCGTGGCAAATATGGCCGACCGTGTCAAAAGATGATTGGGAAGAGTTCGTTAGAATGAAGACTCAAAAGAAAGCCATTGTAAGTTTGTGTAAATCTGATCTCAATTGAATAATAGCTTGACTCTTTTTGTAGCAATGATACTAACATTTTTAGTTTTGTAGGAACTTCGAGAGCAAAATAAAAAGAATGCAGAAAAGAAGGAATACGTCCATCGTATGGGTCCTAAGATTTTTGGTGAAAAGAGACCTGAGTGGGTCGATTCGGGTTTATACCCTAAATCGCTTCTAGTGGCATCGAAGGAACCCTCCAGTTCCACGATCACTACATTGGTGAGTCGTGCCGGTGATTTCTTTTGTTCTCTCCATACGTTTGATAAGGAAACCGGAAAATGGGTCATCAAGGGTCCGGAAGCCAAAAAACTGGCAGATAAGCTTGTAAGTTACCTATGAATTGTTGAATTTAAGTCACTTTTGCATCTAAATCACTGTACAAACCATTAACTGTTTTACTGACATCATTTTTCCTTATGCTATAGCTTGAGCACACTCAAGAGCTGGTGGAGGGCAAATTTGAACCAAGTGTGGAGAATGACCCTTTCACCATGGCTTTGGGAAGGCCATACCATCCAGGATGAGTAGTAGGTTCGGGAGGGTCATTGCTTGGATGGCAAAAGGTGATGGGTCCCGAATACACAAAATCGGGTAGATCTCGAGCCAATGTTAACTCACCGGGGGAGTTGGATGCCAAGGTGGCATCAATTAAGGAACAAGTACGCAACGAGTTAGTTGGTGAATCGAATGCTTGGGCGAAGCAGATGAACTTACCGACTTTGCCGTTCCTCATGAGTACCCCGGTCGACTCATGTTCTCAACCAAAAGGACAAGGAGAAGGTGATAGACATGGAGGAGATGAGATACGTGGTGAAGATGTGCCACCTGAGGTAAAATCAATTGGGTTATTAAAAGTTTTAAAATACTGAGTTAATTGAGATTTGAGGTGCAATGATTGATGTACTGTTGCAGGTTCCTACTCCTACACATGCGGACTCGAGGGAGCTTGAAAATCCAACACCGCATGAATTTCCAGAGTTACAGGGGATTTGTAGCCCTCTACCTTAATGAATTTTGTTATATTATCTATGTTGTTGTAAAAGTCCTATTTAACTATCTTCTTTTTATATATATACTTGTGTAGGAATACACCCGGTGTGCACTTCTAGCCCCGGGGCATGCAGATAGTACGGCGTTGAGTTGGGTGGCGTATGGTAGTGCCCAACCGACGACGGGTGCTACGGCGAGGCCACATCATTACTCGGTTGGGATCGATTCAATGGTTGCGGGGTTCGAAGACATCCCACTACCCGTACCGATAGAGGAGGTTGAGATAACAAAGCTTTGGCAAGCTATAGGTAGCTTCGTTGATTGGCCACGTGCAAGGGTCAAGTTGATTAATAAGGAGGTAAATTATTTATTTCTCAATTTTTGTAAGTGTTAAATAACCGTTAGGCACTCTAAAAATAAAATCGCCAAAATAACATGACTCCCCGGCCCCCATCTCCGATGTCGAGGCAGCGGCGGCCTCGGCTTGTGCTCTCTGTGCTGCTCCGGCATTCGGAGCGGCTGCCCGGGCAGCTCAGACCTCGGGAGCCGCTGCCCGGGCAGCTCCGGACTCGGCAGTCGCTGCCGGGGCTACTCCGGCATTGAAATCACGCAGCCCCGGGAGCGGCTGCAATGGCTAAAGCAGCCCCGGCAGCCGGCTGCCTTGGCTGCAACAACCTTGCCAGTGGCTGCCTTGGCTGCAGTAGCCCCAGCAGCGGCTGCCTAGGGTGCAGCAGTCCTGGCAGCGGCTTCCTGGGCTGCTGCATCCCAGGCAGGTGGCTGCCATGGCTGCTACAGCCTTGGCAGGCGGATGCCGGGGCTGCTGTGGCCTAGGCGCGGGCTGCCTTCGCTGTTCCGGCAGCGGGGGCGGCTCCCTCGGGTGTTCCGGTTTGGCGGAACTTGCATATTTTTTTTAAAAAAAAAATTTTGAGCAATTTTTATTTTTTTAAAAAAACTCTGCGGAATGGCTTTTTGCATGCCTATTTTCTTCAGTTCTGAACTTATAAACTCCTTTCATAACAAAAGATCTCATAATTACATATGTATAAGTGATTGTGAGTTGAAATTGCATAAAAGAAGCAAAATTCTAAGTTTTTTGGCGCATTTCATCAAAATAAAGCCATTTTGAGCCGAAATGGCTACTCACTTGCCTATTTTCTTCATTTCTCAACTTATGAACTTATACATTCTCAAACCATATCATAATTACATATTTATAAGTGATTGTGTGTTGAAATTACATAAAAGAAGCAAATTTCTAAAGTTTTTGGGCCCATTTCATCAAAATAAAGTCATTTTCTTCATTTCTCAACTTATAAACTTATTCTTTCTCAAACTATTTCAGATTTCTCATGGAAGCAAAACTTCAAAGAGAAAGAGGGTGGACAAATCTAAAATCATTTATCAACCTAAGAAAAAGCTAAGTGAACAAAGGTCCAAGAGTGAACAAGCGTCAAAGTTGCACTCTTCGAAAGGTTCACCCATGCAACCTACTCCACTAGTTGAAGACATTGTTCTTCAATCGCTCTCTGCTGACATGACCTTTCTTCACAACCGTGCTTGTCATTTGGTCGATCCCATGGAAGTTGCACTTCCTAAGGCAATGTTCCACTATGATGAGGATGCAGTTTCATGGATTAGCAAAGAAGATGTGAAGGAATTTCTACGTGATGCAAAGCTTAACATTTCCCTCATTCAAACATTCATGAGGTATTTCAATGCCCACATAATCTACACTTTTTTCCAAGTTATTCAAATTGATGGTGATTATCCTACATCTGATTAATTATTCAATGTTCATGCACGCAGAGCACTACATGAGCACTTAACTGAAATTGATTCTCCTTGTAAAGTTGGGTGGTTATGCCCCGAGCAGTTATCCACTACTAGAATCATAGGCAACCCTCATGACGTGTTGTACTATGTTGAACAGAGTATTAGGGAATCAGTGCGGCGGGAGACAATGCAAGTTCATATTCGCCCCATGTTATAGAGAGTAAGTCTAACCATGTCAAATTCAATCGATTTGGCCTCATTATATGTTGACTCCTAAATATTAATTTGCTTGTCTATTGTGAACTTATGTAGGGAGCATTGGGGCCTCATGGTGATTTGTAATTCCAATAACACAATTTATCACCTTGATTCAGCTCGATCATCGGAGAAGTGGCTCGTGAAGTCTATATTGCAAAAGTAAATATATATAGCTACCTAGTGATGATTATTGCTAATAATAACTAATTTATTAGTCATACGACTAATCAAATTTGAATGTACTTTTTTTACTACAGTGTTATGAAAAAGCTACATTGTCGTGCTCCAAAGGGTCCAACATGGAAGTCACCGTTGGTAATTTACATGATATTGTGATTATCTTCAAAATCTATGTTAGTAAATATTTGCTAATTTCCTTTGCAGGTTTCACTGATGTGATTTGTTTGTCATATGCTAGTGCGCACAACAAGAGAATGGACTTGATTGTGCTTTGTATGTGATGAGATTCATGCTTGACATTGTGACTCATTGTACGGACACTCAAGAACTTGATGAGGTAAGTCCTAAAACTTAATGAAATGCTATATTAATGTGATTTTTAGCCTTAGACACCTAATATTACCCAACACTGACATGTTATGAGAATTAAAAAGGTGATTTGACAAGAAAGGTAGAAAATGGGCTGAAATAAGTCATATGGGCCATATTTAGGCCATTTTGTGTTAATATGCTCTTTTGATGTGATTTATTTCCTTATACACCTATAACTAGATAATATTGACATGTTATGAGATAAATAAAGTTCATTTAATAAGAAATGTAGGAAATGGGCAAAGTAAAGTCATATAGGCCATATTCGGACCATTTTGAGTAAAAAGCGTCAAAAACCTTATTAAAATGCTCTTTTGATTCAATTTTAGGGCTAAGACACATAAAAATACCCAACATTGACATGTTATGAGAAAGAAATAGTTCATTTGATAAGTAATGTAGGAAATGGGCTACATAAAAGTCATATAGGCCCTATTTGGGCCATGTTGAGTAAAATGCGTTGTTAAACTTATTGAAATGCTATATTGATGTGATTTCTAGCCTTAGACACCTAATATTACCCAAAAATGACATTTTATGAGAAACAAAAAGGTCATTTGACAAGAAAGGTAGAAAATGGGCTGAATAGAAGTCATATGGGCCATATTTAGGCCATTTTGTGTTAATATGCTCTTTTGATGAGATTTCTTTCCTTATACACCTATAACTAGATAATATTGACATGTTATGATATAAATAAAGTTCATTTAATAAGAAATTTAGGAAATGGGCAAAGTAAAGTCATATAGGCCATATTCGGGCCATTTTGAGTAAAAAGCGTCATAAACCTTAATAAAATGCTCTTTTGATTCAATTTTAGGGCTTACACACATACAAATACCCAACATTGACATGTTATGAGAAATAAATAGTTCATTTGATAAGTAATGTAGGAAATGGGCTACATAAAAGTCATATAGGCCCTATTTGGGCCATGTTGAGTAAAATGCGTTGTTAAACTTATTGAAATGATATATTGATGTGATTTCTAGCCTTAGACACCTAATATTACCCAACAATGACATGTTATAAGAAACAAAAAGGTGATTTTACAAGAAAGGTAGAAAATGGGCTGAATAGAAGTCATATGGGCCATATTAGGGCCATTTTGTGTTAATATGCTCTTTTGATGTGATTTCTTTCCTTATACACCTATAACTAGATAATATTGACATGTTATGAGATAATTAAAGTTCATTTAATAAGAAATGTAGGAAATGGGCAAAGTAAAGTCATGTAGGCCATATTCAGGCCATTTTGAGTAAAAATCGTCATAAACCTTAATAAAATGCTCTCCTATACAATTTTAGGGCTTACACACATACAACTACTCAACATTGACATGTTATGAGAAAGAAATAGTTCATTTGATAAGTAATGTAGGAAATGGGCTACATAGAAGTCATATAGGTAATATTTGATAAAATACATATTGTTTTGCCTAATTAATTAATTTTAACATAATGTTTTTGTATTTCAAGTTTTGCAAGGTCCAAAAGCTAGGATGATCCATTGACAATCAAGGAGCTTAATGAAGTTCATGACATGTTGGCGTCTTTTATCACCTTCAACATGTAAATGGCATTGTAATTGTAAATTATTTATGTTAACTTTTGAACTATATATATTATTATTCATTATATATTTACATACTATTATTTGTATATATATGTAAGCAACTTTTTTTTTTAATGTATTGCGTTTGGGAATATTTATATCTATATATATAATTGAATTCTTGTTTTTAATATTATTTTTGTATCTTATTGTAATAATTAATAATATTATTATTATTAGTAATTATAATAATAATATTAATTATTTTATTTAATATAATTGCTGGAATTACAAGTTATTATTATTGCTGGAAACAGGTTTTTTTTAAAAAAAATATTATTGCACGAAAGTTGGAAAAAAAAAATAAAATAAAAAATTATTGGGTAGATAGGCATCGGTTAACCGGTGCCTAAGATAGCTACCACCCAAAAAAAATGGCGGGAGAGCAGTCAAAGGCACCGGTTAACCGGTGCCTAAGTGGGTATATGGCACCGGTTTTGAACCGGTGCTAAAAAGGGGGGTATTTGGCACTCCCCACATAGGCAGCGGTTCAAACAGGTGCCTTAAACCGTGTTTAAACCGCTGCCAAAGCAGTTTTTTCACCTAGTGAAGTTAATTTGCTTCTTAGATACCCATGAAATGACACCTCCCCCATATGGTAATACCCATACACTTGTGGATGAATGATATCTATTTGAGATCCAACTTGCATCCGAATAACCTTCAACAACCGAAGAATACCCACTATAGCACAAACCATAATCCATGGTTTTATTCAAGTATTTCAACAAACAATGAACCGTTTTCCAATGTAGCATTCTAGTATTACTAATGAACCTACTTGTAGGGAATATTTCAAGCATTATCCCTAGCTTAAAACCCACTGTGATCATACACTAAAGTATGGTGGCGTCCAAAGGGAAGGAAGATAGAGCAAAAGAGTCGCCAACAAGTTTTAGGAACTTGTAAACCGTTCACGAGGTGAAGGTTACACCCCTTAACGATCCAGGAGATCATCAACTCCAATAGGTCTTGAACCATGACTGGTAGTTCGGGGATGAAGGTACAAATCCAACCTAAAAGAGATTGAACTTGCCCTAATAATAGGCCTCTACTTTATTCTGATCGTATTCATGTGCGCTTTCTGACTAACATGCAATCAATAGGTTTACCCTAAACCTGTTTAATCTATGTTGGTTGAATATTAATGCACAAATAAATCTATTATTGGCGATCACTTGAATTATAATCATATTAACCCTAAACAAGATTATTAATTATCTAATTAAGCATGATTACAAGTACCAAATCCCTTTAAACATGCATAAAAGGCGTGATCAAGCAATAACAATAAATATAAAGCAACATAATAATAATCATAATAATTATTATAACAATTATAATCATAATTAACATAATCATGTTAAAGCATAATAATAATAGCAAGATCCTATGCATGATACTAACAGGATTAATAACAAACCCTAGCATGTCACTAAACATTAAAAATCAAAGCTTTAGCCCTAACATGATACTAACATGAATATTAGGAAAGAAAATAGGAAGCATCGCAGGAATCATAATTGATTTAAGAAACTTATTTTTTACCCTAGACATGATACTAGGAAGATCAAAACACCCTAACATGACATTAGGAATTATAATAACAACCTAGACATGATTTCTAAATCATAATATCAATTAAACAATTAAAGCACTTACTTGGATGCCTCGTACCTCTTTCTAATAACAAAATACACGCGTTAGTAACTTCAAGGAAAATATAAAATCAAACAATTAAATTAAATAGTTGAAATAGAGATTTGGGACCAAACCCTCAGAAATTAAAACCTTTCACGTCTAGGGCAAAGGCAACTTCGAACAATGCTAGGTGTGTCTAGTGCTAATGTATGAGGAATTGTGTTTGTAAAAAGGGTTGGTTTAGAGAGAGAGAGAGAGAGTAATCAAGAATTTCTTGATGAGAGTTGATGAGAAGAATTGATGGAAATTGATGATTGTAGATGATTGAAAACGGAGTTTTTAGAAGGCTATTTATAGAGAAAATCAGCCAAAAAGATAGAAAATCGAACTAGAGTTCTGACGTGAAAAAACAGAGTTAGCGCCCGACGCTAATGCTAGCGCTAGGCGCCACGCTTAGCGCCAGGCGCTAATGCCGGCGTTAGGCGCTAATCAAGTTTTTGACGCGTTTTCTAAAATCAAATAGAAATTAACCATACAGGAGGATAAAATCGTATTTTCCTCAAAAACACTCTTTTATTCTGATTAAAACTCTAAAAAGTCAACAAAAGTTAATTTATCAATGCTAATTGAATTAGGAATGAAAAGAACCTTCTAGAAGAATCTAGAAGACTAAAACCATTCCTAATTGCATTAGGAATGATAAATTCATATTAGGCCCTCCCCTAGATCATTGGGCCGCATATAATGTTCAAACCGGGCCCAGTTTAGTAATTTGACCATAACTTCCTCAATATTCATCGGAATTGGGCTTATAATATATCGTTGGAAAGCTCTTTTCAAGCCCTATCCAACTACACTACTATTTGACCCATATCATGGACCAACCAAACTGGATTGGCTGTTTTCTTAAAATAGATTTTCAAAAACAGAGAGAAAAGAAAAGAAATTAAAACTATCCGCAACACTAGACTTTCCACACTTTCACTTCATTCGATTATGATTCGACGTGAAAGGTACTCATCACCGGGTTTGGTTTTGGGGAGACACAAATGGGTGTCTACACTACTACAATTGACCAATCGCATAATCAATATTCGGCCTAGTACTTGTCATGGCATATTTCAAACATCCTATAATTATAGCATATTCCAGTTGTGAAACTGCATTAACATTACTAGGTAATATATAACTTTATGTTAGGATCCATAGGTATTGAATAAAGAAAGGTCGAAATTTTATTAACATTGAACTTCCTGAGCCCTTTCTCAATATAATGAGATTGTGACAAGATCAACTTCCCTTTTTCTTTCTTTATTCTTATGCCCAAAATGGCATCCTGTTTCACATAAACCTCTTCCTCTAGATCTCCATTCAAGAACACTGTCATGACATCCATTTGATGGATCATTAGATTTTTTAATTGCCGCAAATGCAATTAACAATCTAATTGTTGAGATTCTAGTTACAAGTGCATATACCTTATGCCATTACTGGGCCTGGAACCTTTTAACAGTTCTTTCAATCCTACTTCTTTTGAAGATCCATTTTCACCCTATTGATTTAAATTAGGCGGTAAATTAGCTAAAATCCAAGTATTGTTTCCCATGATAGATTTCATTTTATCATTAATAACTTCCTTCCAAAATGGAACATCCCGAGACTTCATAGCCTCATCATATGTTAAAGGATCATCTTCCACATTAAAATGTATGGATGTTGTAGTGAAACTTCATCCCTTGATCCTTCGACGAAGTACACATGAAAATCCGATCTAGGCCAAAAAAAATTTCCTTTCCTTGCCCTCTTGCTTATCCTTAGTTGTGATGATGATGTAAATGCCTCCTCTAAATGAGTTTGGTTATCCACCCCTTGATCAGATCTAAACTTTCAGCATTGGTATTCGGAGTTACATCCTTTGATTTAGGAGTTGAAGAAAAATCTCCTTTCATCAAACCATGCATCCCTTGACTCAATGGTGGTATGAACCAACCAAAAGTCATTTTGCTCTATTACATATAACCTATAGGATTTGCTATGTTCCACATATCCTATAAAATGCATCAAACTCCTCTTTCACCTAATTTAACTTTTACGTTAGGTTCTCGGCATATTTACAATTGTCATACAACTCCAAACTTTAAGATGACTCAAGTTTGGTTTCCTTTTATACCATAGCTCATATGGGGTAACATCCTTCCCTTTCTTGGGAACACGATTTAACATGTAAAATGCCATTAAAACGGCTTCACCCCAAAATCCATCACTTAAAATCGAATATGACAACATAGAATTAAGCATTTCTAGCTTCTAGTGTCCTATTCTTCCTTTCCGCTACACCAATTTGTTATGGTGTAAATTCCACGGTAGATTCATGTACTAAACCTCTAGATTGGAATAACTTGGCTTATAGTATTCACCTTCTATATAGTTTCTTAAACTTTTAAACTTTCCATCAGTTTGCAACTCTACTATTCACTTTGTAGATTTTAAATGTGTCTAGGCTTATTCCTTAGAATACACTAAAATAAACATAGCAACATCTTGAAAAAACATCAATGACAGTTGCTAAAAACTTCATATTGCCTAAGGAAAGTGTGCTATGAAAACATATATGCACTTAATCAGGCAATAAATTATTCTTTTCACATTGGATTTAAATGAGAGAATTAAAACATAAATAAACATCAATTATATGACAACACCAATGAAATAAAATAATTACGTCATAACTGGGTTTGCTTAACCACAACATCACATGACACATTTAAACCAACAAAATGAATCAATATTTTGTCAAAAACATCTATCTTTTTTTTAACACAAAGGGGAAATATCATTATATTAGATGATAATAAATCTGATGATCGAAATCATCAGAACAAAAGGGGGATAGATAGAGGGTAATAAAAACCACTCCAAAACATCATAGTTTATCCCAGTACAAAAGATAAGAACACAAACTAAAGCATAAAACAAGATAAAGTTCAAAAGATAAGCATGGTCACGAGAGTGCAGCACATCAGAGCTAAGGATCCTGCATTTCTGGAATTTCCATGGCATATGTCTGGTACACTTCAGGAGGTGGGTAGGAGAAAGGAACCTTCTCACCCGTTTTATACTTTGTTCTTCCCATCATATCTAACCTATCGGCAACATAGTTAACCGATCTGCTAGCATGAAAGACAGTAACCTTCCAGTTCCTTTCTAAGAGGGTAGCAACATCACAAATTATGTTACCCAAGTCCCCATCCTCGAATGACTTAGGATCTTTCAACATCTTAGATAAGCTGTCAGCATATGTCTCAAGTTCAAGAAATTTGATCTTCTTATCCCAAGCTAAGAGCAAACCTTCTCTAATGGCCAAAAGCTCAGCAGAAGCGGTAGTCATAGCATTAAATTTTGTAGCAAAACCTGTTATCCAAATGCCCCTGTCACACCTGATAACACCCCCTCCTCCAGCATTGTCCATACATATCCAAGAACCGTCAGTGTTAAGCTTGTAATAGCCTTTCTGAGGAGGAGCCCAAAGTCTAGGATTCTTAGCAACAGAAGAGGAAGGAGAGTCCGTAGGAGGAGCCTGATTAATTCTCAAACAAAAAATGTAATCAACATAAAACTTGTTAAAGGTAGAATGAATAAAAATCATTTTTTGTTCAAAGATGGCAACATTTCTAGTGTTCCAAAGGTGCCATATGGCAACCGAAAAAACAGTTTTCCAGGAAGAAGAGTTAGTAAGATTGAAGTCCAACCAGCCAGTAAAGTTTGAGTTATAAAAACGATGCAAATCAATGTTAAAGGAGTAAAAAATTTTGAAAATCAAAAACCAAAAAGCAGATGAGTTAGGGCAGTCCCTAAAAACGTGGATACTATCCTCAAGAGAGGCTTCACATCTCATGGACATTGGGTCAAAACAAGGGATTTTTTTCATAAGATAGCTTCCAACAGGGAGGATATCCCTGACTAAATTCCAAAGGAGCATCTTATATTTATAAGGGACTTTGATTTTCCAAAGACTTTTCCAAGCAAAAGAAGAAAGGAAAGAAGAGTTGAGACTAGAAGGAAGACTACTAGAGTTGTAAGCCGATTTAATAGTAAAAGCACCAGTTTTGTGAAGAGACCAATTCAATCTATCAGGAACATTAACAAGTTTAGGTAAAGGGTAGGCTAAGATTAAAGAGCCTAAAGAAGGGGGAATAAGATGAATTATACTATCTAAGCACCATTCATTATTCCTAATTATATCGGAAACGCGCCAATGGACTTTAGAGTCAGGAACACGAATATTAGGAATGAGATAAATAGGGCAATCACCGATCCAATGGTGGAACCAAAGGGAGGTGTCTTGACCATTACCTATGTTAATAATTATACCTTTTTTAAGGATGTGCCTACGTCTCAAAATATCTTTCCAAATGACAGAATCTGTAACTTTAGGAATATAGTCTAGAAAATTAGAGTATTTAAGATATTTGTTCTTTAGGATCTCAATCCAAAGCTTATTCTTTTGAGTTAGAATTTTCCATCCGAGTTTAGCCATGAAGGATAAATTCCACCTTTTTAGGTCTCTAATTCCTAAGCCTCCCTTGGCCATTGGATCACAAACAACCTTCCAATTTGTTCTAGGAATATATCTAGATCGATTAACTCTATTCCAAAGAAATGCTTTGCATTTTTTTAAGATCATTGATAACATTAACCGGTAAAATATTGGTTTGCAATATGGCATAAACCGGATAGGAATTAAGAACTGATTTAATGAGAGTACATCTCCCAGCCATGTTTAAAAGCTTAGCTTGCCAACCTTTTATTTTAGAACAAGTTTTGTCAAGGAGAGGGAAATAATCAAGTTGATTTAGACGCTTATGAGAGATAATAATACCCAGATATTTACTAAAAGTGGTGGTATTAGTAATATTACAAACATTACAAATAGAATTTCTAACATTATGATTCATTTTCTTAGTGAAAATAGCGGAGGACTTAAGAATGTTAATGGACAGCCCGGAAATACTCTTAAAATGATCAAGTACTTCCATCATATTATTAATATTTTCAGAAGAGAAAAACATCATCGGCGTAAAATAAGTGAGAAATATTGACATTTTTAGCAATTTTCATGGGTTTCCATGTGCCATTATTAACCCTATCCTGAATCATACAAGAGAGACGATCAAGGCAAAGGACAAAAATATAAGGTGATAAAAAAATATAAGGTGATAAGGAGTCGCCTTGCCTAATTCCTCTAGTAGGAGAAAAAGACGGTAATTTCTCCATTCCAAAGGAGAGAAATCTTAAGGGTACAAATACAACTAAGAATTAGATTAACAATATTAGGGGGGAGGTTAATACTAAGAAGAGTGTCTTTGATAAAGTCCCATTCTAGGCTATCAAAAGCTTTAGAAAGATCAATTTTAAGAGCCATGAGATTAGCCTTGTTAGAAGCCTTATTAAAATGGTGAGCTACCTCTTTAATGATAATAATGTTTTCTTCTACAGACCTATTAGGAATAAAACTAGATTGAAAGGGACTTATGAGATCATCCATAATAGGTTTTAAACGATTAGAGATACATTTGGTGATAAGCTTATAGATAGAATTACATAAGCCTATGGGCCTAAAATCCTTCATAGAAATAGGAGAGTCACATTTAGGGATTAAGGAAATGTAGGAATCATTAATAGCAGAAGGAATCGATCCCTTAGAGAAACAATCAGAGATAAAGCTAGTGATAGAAGCACCTAAAGAACTCCAATGTTTTTGAAGGAAAATAGGTTGAATACTGTCTGGCCCTGGGGATTTAATGGGGTCCATCTGGAAAAGAACGGATTTGATCTCCTTTAAAGTAGGAGGTAACAGGAAGCTAGGGTGAGAGCAGGTTTGATTTTCCTTAGGAAATTGATAATTTTTCAAAAGATCAAGGTCAATATCTACAGATTGAAAACATTTAAAAAATAGTTTCTAGCCATATTTTTTAAAAGAATTAAATCAGTAATCCAGTTGCCATCATTATCTTGTAAAGATAAAATTTTCCCTCTACTTTTTTTAATATTAGCAATTAAATGAAAATACTTAGTGTTACAGTCAGCGTTTTTCCTCCAATCTAAACCAGATTTTTTAGCATAAATAATTCTTTCAATATGATAAATATGGTTTAAATCAAAGAGCAATTCCTTTTCCAGATTAACAAGAAAAAGATGAATAATTTTTAGCAAGCACAATTTGGATACCATCAATCCTAGCCACCAATCTTTTTTTCTTATTAGCAATGTTACCAAAAATATCATGATTCCACCTCTTAATGTTATGAAGAAATTCAGTTCTACCTTTAATAAAATTAAAGCTATGTAAATCCCAATTTCTAACAAAAAAAGAAGAAAATTCATCATGTTCAAGCCAAGCAGCCTTACACCTAAAAGGATAAGGACCACCTCTACTTTTATCAAATAAAGAAATTAAAATAGGACTATGATCTGAATAAGTTCGAGCAAGATGCGATACCTGAGTGTTTGGATAGGTATTCAGCCATCTCGGGTTGCCCAATGCCTGTCAAGGTGTTCCTGGATAAGCTCCAGACCTTCTCTAGCATTGTGCCAAGTGAAAGGGTTTCCAGAGAACCCTAAATCGACCATGCATGCAGCCTTGGCTAAATTATTAAGGTCAGCACATTGAGATTGCTTAAATTTCAGCCCACCTGACTTTTCTGAAGGTTTAGTTACCTCATTCAAATCACCCAAAAAAAGCCACGGAGTATTGTCAGGGGGGAGAGAAGCTTGTAAGTCATTCCATAGCTTGTGCCTTTTAAGAATTAAATTCATTTCATCATGACATTTAAGAATTAAATTCTTCCTCCAAAATATGGTCATCAAGAAAGATAAATACATAAACTTCACTCATCATAAACCAAAATCAGTTTCATGCGTGCATAGGAAATAATACATCATATATACAAATTTGACAAACTCCTCGTTGCCATCCAATTTGTTTCATATACATACACTTATACAACTGAAATAGCATGAAAATATTACACAAGACATCAACACCATAAAAACATAAAATAAATCATGGTCTTGTAAAATAAAACAATAAAATAAAAAATGAATAAATTAAATAAACAATAATATATACCATACTATTCACATTAAAAAGTTCATGACCTATCGAAATAAACATCACTTGAATTGAATCAAGACATTCGAATTACCTCAAAATAATTCTAATTCCATGACCATTAGTCATTACCGCATAACCCATTGAAAACTAAAACGGATCTTTTACCATGCATAGACCAATAAATACTTTATAAAGCATAACTTGCCACATTAATTATCATCGATAATAATCCCATGAAAATACAATTAGCATATATATAATATCAATATACATAGTATATAATAACAATTAACATAATGACATACATGTTAATACTTTCAAAAAAATCATCATCAAATAAAATCATAATTGATAATAAATCATTCATGCTAAATAACCATAAAATAAATAATCAAATGATGAATATAATCAAACCATTCATCATTTCAAGCATGAAAAAATATAATAATATAGAAAATGAGAAATACTAACCAATTCGCCATGAATAAACACAATAATTAATTACCGCAAATTGCATCGTATCGATTATACCGAACAAACCGTTCTTCCACTTGATCCTCTTCGTTGTGGCCTCGAACGTCTCGACTTCCTCCTCCATTAACTTCGGGGATGTGAGCAAACACCACTCCTAGAGATGTCACCAAATTGCAATTACGAACTTTTACTATCTTCGTAAAATCACTCCTCTTAATTTGTCCAAAATTATGGAAATTGCAAGACAATTCTTACACCATGTCATCTTTGTAGGAGAATATTACTTTGGATTGTTGGGGAAATTGATTTACCGAGTCACAAAAATGACACGAAAATTGGACAAATTAAGGCCTGAACAAAATCAGTTTCCCAAAATAATATTTCGACCCTTATATACACAACGGGTATCATGAAATTATTAGGGACAATCACAACAATCATATTTGTGATCTAATGTAACCAAACTTTGGGCAAGTTATGATGATGATAAAATAATCAAACGCAAAAGGTTTCTCAAGGAAAAATATACAGTATCAACTAATTCCTTGAAGTACACAAGCAAATCAGAGAATGAAAAAGTAGTAGTTCCACTAATTTCCTGGTTAATTGCAAAGTTGATGATCGTGCAATCGTAGAAGGTTATTTTATCCCAAAAATAAGGTAATTGTAATGGTGAATTGTTCTTCAATTTTAAGAGGAATTTTGATTCATCTAATTAGTTGCCAATAACAGGATTATAGTTTGTTATTTAGAAGGTAATTGTAATGGTGAAATATTCTTCAATAAATGGATTTTCTCAATTTTTTTGTTCCACACGATTTATGCTTGTTTATATACTGTAAAATTGATGATTCGATTCTTGTAATTAGTTGGTAATTTCAATATCTCTATCCACATTCACCCACCCTGATTGCTAAATTCACGACATTCACGGCGACCCTTGAACTTTGATTGTTTGTCTGACGGCAACGGTGGTACCGGATTACCCACCGTCGACCAAGTCGTTTCCTCTTATTTAAGCTTTTGGTTTCTTGGTGATAAGTAGGAATCTTGGTATGGGGATCAGCAAAACTGAGATAAATCTGAGAAGGTTAATTGCTGCTGCACCACAACAGCAAAATCAGGCGAAATTAGCTCATGTATGTAAATCATGATGTTTTTATTTAATCAACGCCTATTCAACCTGTTTGTAGCTCATATGCTTTTCTTTTGATTGGATTTTAAACCTGTAATTAAATTATGCAGTATGTTGCTACACTGCGCGAATTGTTGGAACAGCTTACTGAAGAGACCACTCCAGAAGGCTTGCCGAGGTCAGCTTATATTACATCTTTCCTTATAAGTTTGTAGTGTTTAGAGTGCTTTATAAAAAAATGTTTAAAAAGTTTGTGTTAACTAAAGAGATCAACTGCTAATAGAGAAAAAACCTATTCATCATTTCTATTTGCATAATGTTGTAGACTGCGAGTGAAAATTGGGACTAATTTCTTGGTTAGGATAGCGTAATGATTTATCTAGACAATATCTTTGTCCAGATAATCTGTTCATTTATGGGTATAATAATCTAGCTATCAAGCCGTTTGATGACTATTGTGATTTGTGATCCATAGTTTTATGTTATTTGTTCTGTTAGATACTTTGCTTTGTCATCAACATTCAACATAACATAAAGCCTTTACTTTTTTAAACTCTTTGCTACTGTATGAGTTTACCAAACATCAATTTAATCAATTCACTCTGCTCTTGGCTTTTACCTTGTAGGGTCTCCAAAGCTAAAGTAAATGATTACTCTGAGAAGATTGAATCTATCGCAGCCAAATTAACTTCACCAATGGTATGTTTTGGAGGCCTCTTAATGTGTAATATTTTTCTATGCTTAATCTTAGCTGTTGTAGCTCTGCAATATATTGCTTTTTTACACTGCATAATCATTAATTTGTGATAGCAAAATGTATGCTTATATGTCTGCTAGGTGTTTGTTAATAGATTATGTATTTTTTAGATGATTTTGATTGAGGAGGTTGCTAGTAATTTGTTAGTTACACAGAATTGAGTTTCTCGAGCTGTTCTAGGATTTTTTTTTTGTTGCTGAAACCAGAAATTTGCATTATGTGGAGGCCAAGTTGTTTCAGTAACAAACTTCTGATGTATCATCTTTTAAAAAGGGCAGAAAAGGAAGAGGTGGACAGACCCTCTGTATATAGAGATAACTGTTCTATTGCTGTTCATCTGGTTTTTTTCCTTGCAGATGAAATTAGTGAATATGATAACCAGCACTACTGTCTTTTTTCCTTTTCTTTCTTCCTCTCTCTTTTTTATATAATGTTTAAAATCATGAGAGCTTATTTATGTTGAATATATGATTTCAATAGTTCCAAAGGGAAAAAGTTTACTGCTTTTGATAAACTTTGGTGTGGAAGGAGGTTTCATTAATGACTATTTGGTACATGACTAATGCAGGAAATCTTTGAAGAGACTTCAACTGAGGCAAGCCCTCAAATAGCTGAAGAACTTAAAGTTGCCTCCCCACCAGGACTTAGGAAGAGACCCGTGTATGTAAACATTACGGTCTTATTCATGGAGTTATATTAAGGAAAATTTTGAAATTGAGTTGGAAGATTTTTTGCGAGTGTAGGCCATCCTCATTTGCTGAAGACAAGTCACACGAGAATGTTGGACCTGATTCCTCACCACTTGTTAAATTAGATGCTACTGCCCACTCACATATAGACAAGCACAGGTACTTTTATTCTGAACATTGTTTTGTAAATGTGGTTGATAACTCTGAAGTTTATCATTAATCACTTGAAAGAGTAAACTGAGTAGTCTTCTTGATACACATCTACTGTCCCTACGGAGTGTTTTGAGAAAGGATATGAACTACACATGTCTTCCAATGTTAATTTCAGGAGCAAGAAGTCAAGGGGATTTTATAATTTGAAAGTTGAAACATCAGGAAGCTCAGTTTTGCTTATCTCTACAGGAAGCAAAATATAAAATTGTCTTGTATAAATTTTGTGGATTCTTTTTGAGAAAATTGTTTCCGACCCCATGTTTTTTTATGAAGTTGTCTTCAGCATTTTTTTTGCATATTTATACAAATGTCTCCAGATACGGTTGCCGGTTGACATCTCTTCTAATTCGTCGATACGAGAAGGCAGTGAAAGATTAAATCCTTCAAGCCTTTATTGAGGGAATATGGTGTAATGGACTGATATTCCGGCTTAGTAAATATTGTATAAATTCTAAGAATTAATAGAGATAAAAGCTTGATAAATGGATAGAAATGGCTGAAAGTTACAAAGGTAGTAGGTTTAGCCTACAACTCTCCTATTAGCAACTTGAGGTTGCAACTCTCTAATTCTAATAACCCAATTCATGCCTACCTTCTCCTTTCTACTCTCCCTCTATTTATACTAAGGCAAGACAACTAACCTAATAATACTAAATTCCCAAAGTGCCCCTTCTAAGGATTGGTCTATTACATATGGTTAAAAATAAATTTTCAGAAATTGTAGTATTGTGTTATTGATTCTAGGTGAGCATATGCTCAGTCAGCTTTCCTCTGTATAAAATTTGTTATTAACTTTCCCTTCCTTGTACTACAGAAAGCTTCAAGAAGACTTGACTGATGAGATGGTGGGAATGGCACGACAACTGAAAGAGAGCAGTCTCTAAATGAGTCAGTCAGTGCAAAATGCTGAGAAGGTACGTACTTACCTTCAACTCTGCTTTCTTAATCTGGAGTGCTTTTTTCTGAAAGGAATCTTATGACGTTGTTGTATAAAGAGACCAGGTTGTGGTGTTAGTCACTTGTCCGTGTAATTAAATAGCTGCAGGTCATGTGTTATTTTCCTCCTCTAAAAAATATTTTATTTTGTAACTGGATTCATTCTATGCTCATACATTGGGTTGATATCCTTTACCTTTACCTTGTCTACCTATGAAAAGAACTGGATTGGACTCCCAAATTTTGTCTTGAGTTTAGGCTTGAGAGTTGAGATTTAAAAACCTACTCATATAACTTTTGTTTGGATTTGGAATTGGATATAAATTAAACGCAATCTTGCCAAATTTCTCCATACTGCTAGTGCCTACTGTAGCTTGAAAAAAGGGGACTGTTGTGAGGCAACTAGGTGTAATATGTATTGGATGATTCAAAGTATTCAACTGTGGAATTTTTATAGGCTGTCAATATGGCTCCACTTCAGGTTGGCTGTTTGAATTCAAGTTTTATATATATATATATATATATATATATATATATATATATATATATATATATATATATATATATATATATATATATATATATATATATATATATATATATGCCCTGATGAGCTTTTTTATGCATCTCTAGTCTCTACTTCATGAAAGGTTTTCTAATTGCTCCTTTCACTTGCTACAACGTAGAAAACCAAAAACTTTCTATGACTTAGAAAACTAAAAAAATAACATGAAACATTAGAAGATTGTGTGAATAAGGTATTATTTAAGTACAGGAACCACTATATCCTATATAAAATCAAAGGCCAGCTCACTAAGTAACCTTTTTTTCAATTGGAGATGAGCTATTGAACTGTATGTTGTGCATGAAAGGCAGAGGCCCAGCCGCCCAGGATAGGGGGAAAAAAAACCTGATTCTGATAAGGGCTTTATGTATAGAGTTATAAGTATAATTTAGGATGGGGCACTATCGATAGTCTTGCAGCTGTATCTTGAAAATATTCTCACTATCTCACGACCCTCCTGAGAGTTTCAGTGGAAATTAGTGTGAGGAAGTTTTTAGATGTAAATTTAAATCTATATGCTATCTTTTGCAGCAAAAGATTCCATATCTTCGGTGCAAAACACATTTCTTGCTTGCTTTCACCAAAAATTAAAATTTCTGCTTCTGACCTTTCTGTCTACAAGTCAATTGTTTTAAATGCCACGCTTGTTGCTCCTCACCTTTCTGGTCTAGTTTAGCATCTTAAATTTGTTTGTTTCCAACTTAGCTCATATTATTGTGGATATATTTTAGGGGGTTAATTCAGTTTTTTCATCATGGTTTTGTTGATATAGATACTTGATTCAACCGAGAAGGCAGTTGAGCATAGCTTGGCAAGCACTAGTCACGCCAATGTAAGGGCAATGAGTGTTTTTTCACAGAGCTCAAAGACTTCATGTTTTACATGGCTTATTATGCTATTTATGCTAATGATTTTTATGATGGTGGTTTTCCTTATTCGTATTACTTGAGTTTTTTTTTTTACTGAAGCCACTTAGGTTTTTTTTTTTTTTTTTTTTTTTTTTTTTGGGGATAAAAAAAAAGGAAGGAGTTGATGATACACTGTAAACCTACTTCTAATTAAGGTGACTGTTGGATGGTTTTTTTTTTTTTTTTTTTTTTTTTTTTGGGGGGTACATGTAATGTAATTTGTAAGATCCCTATCTTAGGGATAACCACTTCTACTGATATGATTGACTTGCTGTTACTTGATATTATTTTATAAATGAATTGACAGGAGAATTAACTAACTATTTAACTTCTTCCTTGAGTCCCTTACTCCCTTCTCCATATTCTATGTTTGATCATAAAACCATTTGGTAATTGGTGTACCTTCTTCGTTTTGTACATCAAACTTTCATTCCCTATTACAGAACAATTAAAATTGAACCCTTATATAATCCTCGATATGCATTTGGGTCACACCTATATCAGGTTAGCCATATGGAGAGACTTCAAATTGAATAAGTAAAGCATAGGACTGATTGACTGATGAGATATCATTTACAATATGTGACACTATGGAAGTGCTCAGCTAGAACCTCTGCTTAGTTTCAATTATCTGTTCTGATGTGTATCTGATGTCATGTCCTGGAAAAACAAACTAATTACTCAATTTGATAAGTAAAGTATAGGTCACACCTATATTAGGTTAGCCATATGCTGCCTTAATTTGATGAGTAAATGGGAGCGTTGTTTAACAACCCCTTTATAGTAATGATATTGACATAAAATTCAAAATATGAATCGAAACCAAATACAACTGAAATCACTTGAAATCGAAACCAAATACAACTGAAATTACTTGAAATTGAAACCAGAATTCATGTACCAGACAATTATGCAGTTGGTCACAAAAATTTCATCCACCTCTGTTTTGCCCTGTCCGATTTTATTCAAGTGGCAAATAGGCAACAGATGATCAAGGGCAATATGCGTCTGATGAATGTCTATGAAGAATTAATGAAGAAAAATTGTCATTTAATCAAACGCAGATTCCATTTCGAAGTTTTCATTTTCTCTGCTCTCAAATATCTTGCAGTTTTGCACCATTAACAGAAGACAATGCTTCTTTTTCATCATGATCTTCATTCCAAAGTACCTATAGAATTTTTGACTGCTTTCAGGGCATTAAATTTGGATGCTGTCATAATCGCGATAAATTGTATCATGAATTCATGACAACATACTTTTGCTAGGTAATGGACTCAATGCCAAAATACCATATGAAATAGCCCGGGGAACTTCCTGTGTGATATCAAACTTCAGCGGCACAAAGCAAATAGAAATGGAACAGCACAATACCAGCTTCAATGATGCCCTGTTTATTCAGAAAGTACAAGATGATAAATTCCTAGTTTAAAATAACCAAACAAAACAAAATTGAGAGCTTCAAAAATTGCCTGATAAAAACCGAAAAATGGTTCCTTACCTGTATCTGCTTCTCTGCCTGAGCAGTGATGTTGGAAATGGTTCTTTATACTTGCATTAACACCTAATGGTTTACACAGCATGTAAATATTTGAACTCAATACAATCTGAAACATTAGAAAAAAAATTTACATCTGCTCTACTTAGCAGTGGCACTTTTACTGTATTCATAGGTAAAATATATACACGGCATTGATTAGCAAATAAAGAAAATACATTTTTCCTAAGTTTAACCGACTTTCCCTTTTCATTATATTCATTCTACCTCAATTTTCCTGAGTTCTACCTCAATTTTCCTGAGTTTTACCCACTTTTCGTATTATATGTTCTAATCACTTTTACTTTATTCCATTTATGTCAACTTTATCTCCCACTCTTTTTTGTGGGTCACGGTTATACGAGTACAAAATATTTAACTCTATTCTCTCTTTCCTTATAAAAGCAAAGCTACCCACATGAGAAGTCCCTCTTATGAATTCTCCTTTATTCTATTGCTACATACTCAGGATAACGGAGTTAATTGATGTAAATGTGTGAAAAACCCTGGAACTACACATATAATTAAAATAAATACTCCATTATTCATATTGGAAGGATATGTTTCTATTTTAAATGTATGGAACTACATATACTTACTAAAGTAGGACACATCTCTAATTTTCCAACACCTTCCATACAGACTTCGATTCGACAAATTCTGTGAGCTCAGTGTGGCTCCTATGATGCAAACACCATATTTGACTGCTATTCGGGCATGCATTTGCAGACTTTAGTATGGCTAAACTAGTCTCTCTGAATTTTCAGAAACAGCTACCTTATTACTATAAGATGCCTAAAGAGGTTTATAGCTAAAGGAAGTAAATCTTTGAGCATGAAAGAATGTCCTAGAGTGACTATAGAATCTAGATGGTGGGAGTGTATCTAAAGAAAACATTAAATTTCTAACCTCTTATTGGAGAAAGAATACAGCATTGTGCGTCTTGCATGCCTCAAGGCAGAACATCACTACAAAATCAAAATAAAAAATCAGAGTTTCGACGTCTGTCAGTGAGAACATCACCAGAGAATTGGAAAGGAAAAAGACGAGTGGATGAAACAAAGAAATATAGAGAAGTAACCTTAACAAAGTAAGGCAGGAGTTGATGTCTGCAGTCTCTGAACTATTCACTTTTGTCTTAGAAATTTTGTTTTCCAGTTCATTGAGTCTCCTGGGAGACCCAAGTTCTGCAATATGCAAAACACAATTTTCTTAGATTGGATATAAATTAAGAAAGTATGCAAGTTTTTTTTCAAAAAAAAAAAAAAAAAAAAAGAAAGTATGTAAGTTAGAAATTAAAGCACCTTCAAAGATATCAAAGCTGGATGCGCCTGCCACACTCAACTTGGTGAATGGCAGAAGGGTCTTCTTAATAAGAGGATTATCCCATTCGAGAGATTCCCACCACTCTTGGTCTGCTTTTATCTGTTGAAGAAAAGGCGGTACCAGTCCTTCCCCATTGTTGTGTAGGGGTACGGAGAGAGGTAGTCTCTTCACTATTGGACAATTTGTAACATTGATATGTTCAATGGAACTACAACTTGGTATGATTCCATGAAAGAAACTTGTAAGACATGGTAGATCATCCAGCTCTAACGTCCTTAAGTAGGGGAGTTCATAGGCACCACAACTCTCTTGACCCTGAGAGTTGGGTGATGCAATAATCTCCTCTAAAATGTTGCAAGCTGCTACTTTAACTTCTCTCAAGTTGCTCAAATGGTACTGTGTTAAACTGCTCTTGAATATCTGCTTGATTTTTGCACAATATTCAACAGTAATTTGCTCAACAGAACACTTTCCTAGCATCCCTCCATGACAGATGCCTGTCAACTTTGGCAGCTGCCTCAAGTGCAGAGCTCTCAAGTTGGGAAGCCAGATTAAATCACCATCTTTATCGACATATCCTTCAAAATCTATGATTTTTTCTCGACCACCATCATCATGGACTGCAATAATCATTTCTAATTCTTCGCATCCTTCAACCTCCAGCTCCTGGAGGTTATTAAGGCCACCATTCAACAGATTTGATGTGAATAGCTCCTTGATATTGGGACAATATTTTATAACCAATATCTTAAGATTGGAAAAGGCACCTTGTTGGATAGCAACTCCTTCTTTTACTAGACCCCTGAAATCATGTAGATCAGTGAGAATTAACTCCTGAAGGCATTGAAGCAATAATACAACAGCAGCATTGAAGTGGTTTCTTTCTTGTGTAGCTTCAACGCATGATACTGGTGACCATATCACTTCTATCACTCTGCAACGCCTAATGAGAATTCTTTTCAATGCTGTTACACGAATTAATGATGGAAGGGCACCAACCAAGCTTCTTGCATCAAATGCAGAGTTATGAATCTGTAGATCTTGGGTGTTCTCTGGAGGAACAAATAGATCCCCTCCGCTTCCTCCTTTAAGACTTCCGCTGCATAGGATCACCATTCTTTCTGCGTTTATGCTATGATCAACCCTTTTGTATTGTCCTGCTCCAACGACAAACTCGTAGTACTTCAGCTGCTGGAAATGCGGAGATTTAACATATTTGTTAAAACTGCTTACATCAGCTATCCTGCAGCCTTCCAATCTCTCCAAATATCGCAGTTTTAACACATCATCTCCTGAGATACTTTGCACATCTGGATCGAGCTTAAGGCATTGGATGTGAGAAAATGTGGATAATGAACCACTGAGTAACTGACACAGATCCTTGCATCCCTCTAAATCAAGGAATCTAAGTTCCGCTAGCTGATTCATCCCACATGGCACATCGTTCATTGACCAGCAAAAGCTAAAATCCAACTCCCTCAAGCTGGTAAGTTTCACTACTGACGGCACAAAATGCAAACGCTTGCAGAATTCAAGCAGAAGAGCTCTCAGGTTCTTCAATTCTGAAATCGAGTCTGGTAGCCTCTTGATGCTGGTTTTGGACAAGTTAAGCACTTTGAGGGCCTTCATGTGCACAAAGAAAGAATCTGGGAGTTTTGTAAATGGGTTTTGCTGGAGTAGTAAGGTAGTGAGGTCTGGGCACATGGGTATTGTTCCTGGTTGAATTTCTGACAAAGAATTGTACATTAAGGAAGCCTTGTCAAGATCTATTGTCCATCGTCGCCCACTAGGTATTCTTCTCAACTCTGCACCCGCTGCAATCATATATCGTGGCTTAGTATTGGTGATTCGAATAGCCATGTCTCTGATGAAATTGTGCATCTTCACACATCTGTTATCAGACCTCTCCAGTAAGCATGCATTTTCGAGTTTATTCAGCATGCTGTGCCCTTTATCAAATTGCTTTTGCCAACCATCTACCTTATCCAGAAGGCCTTCGGAACGGAAAAGCACAATCAGCTCATCTCGTACAATTTCACCATATTTAGGATACAATGCACATAATAGGAAACTTTCCTTCAGCCTTTGATCTTTCAAACGATCATAACTATGCTTCAAAACTGGGAATATCTCTGTTTCTATGTCACGTTGTCCTTCAATTGAATTTTGCAACTCCTCTAAAGTATTACGCCACTCTTGAATGTCATCTACTTCTCGCATGCTTCCAGCCATGACAATCAAACCAAGAGGCAAACCAGCACATTCAGCAGCAACTAGCTCTGCAAGCTCATTTATTTCTGATGGCATATGATCTCTTCGTCCTAGTACCTTGCTAAATAGCTCCCAAGCTTTTTCCTTTGACAGCGGCTCCACCTTGACAGTTTTCCGACATTTCATCCTTCTGCACACATCCAAAGACCGCGTTGTCAGGATCAATTTGCAACTATTCTCATCTCCAATGGGAACCCCCACATCCTCTAGCGAAAAATGTTCCCACACATCATCCAGGAAAAGAAAAACATTATTTCTCTGCTTTAACTCATAAGATAAAGTAGCTGCCTTCCTGATTACATTTTTCTCTGTTAAAAGATAGCTCAAATTCATAGCTTCAGCAATTTTATCCTGCAACATAGGCAATGTGATGCCATGTGACACAGACACCCAATAAACGCGCCCAGATGATTTAAACCGTTCAAGTAGCTCATCGTGAATTTCCTTAAGCAGCATAGTTTTCCCTACACCACCAGGACCATAAACGCCTACTGTGGAGATGGTGCCATCATCTATCAGCCAAGATATCACTTTCCTCTTATTATCATGTAGCATTCTATCATTTATCTTCATGTTTGTTGTTACTAGTGCTACACTAGAATTCCCATGATCATATAACGTAAACCCTCCAGGAAAACTCCCTTGCATAGTCAGGTCTCCAATTTGTTCTATCAATCCAGCATTTCTCCGTTCTGATGTAATCAAATCTTCGCCTCGTAGCTCAAGATTTTGTAGTTGAAGCTCCACCTCCTGAACGTTTTTCAACCAGTTATCAACCTCCTTCTTTCGTCTCTTTCCTGGTTGAAGCTCCTCTTGTTTTATTTCACTGAGTACATCTTCTGCTTTCGCACGCAATGCTCTGGCTTTACGCTTTAAGGTCTGCAGCTTATCATCTTTGCCATCACTAATATTCAACAAATTCTTTAACGTTTCCATCGAAGAACCTGATAACCAAAAACAGGTACTAATAATAAGTATACAGGATCCAAAAAGAATATATACTTGTAGTAAAGCATGTTTTTAATTTCCTCAAATGTGTGTTGTGGTAAACCTCATGGAATATATGGTAGAACTCAGTGTTCATAGAAGGGTGTAAGCATAAAGTGTGTACTGCAGCATCAGCAAGGTAACGCTTAGATTCTTAGATTATACATCCGAGAGCATGATGAGCTTTATGTTTTTGGTTACATGTTTTTTTACTATACCCAAGTGTTATTTTTTTTTTTTTTTAATATCATGTTTCCATGATTAGCATACCTTATAATTACAGTTGCATGTAAAAAGACAAGGTAGTTTTATAATCAGCATACCTTATCTGTTAGCTGTTACACTCAAAACCATGTTGTGTGAGATTCCAACCAACAAAAAAAGTGATAACTTGGCATTTCATTACTGATCTATACATTAAGATTCATTAATAAACATAATACTACATGATATATAAACAACTTGAGTAACAAATTTTTCTTTGACACAAATGAGATTCGATCTTAAGTCAGACTATACAAATAAATTAATTTGTAGTACACAAGAAATCATATTCAATGCGATCTGTACCATACAAACATAAATAAACAAAAACAACCAAATAGCAGAAATTATCCAACTGCATGAAAAGTTCAGGAAAAATAGGCATTACAGATTACAAGAAAGAATTTCAATGAAAAAATCATACCTTTTTGCAGCAAATAAAGATAAAAAACTACAATTCTAATAAAAATGAGCATATAGCACAAAGCATTACAGATTAAATGCAAGAAATTCAGTGAAAAAATCATACCTTTTTTTGCAGAAATTCAAACAAACTACAATTCTAGTAAAAATGAGCATATATCACAATTTTGTTAGGGGCTTGATCATTAGCTTTAGTTAATCTTTCAAAGTATCAAAAGATTAAGGGAGTTGACTTGCTAAAGTAAACTATTAAAGTCCTCTATTTTTTTCCCCCCAAATTTCCCTTCCATTTTTTTAAGTTTGAGAAAATTGGCTGGTTTCTTCCATCTTTGACATTTCTTTGGATAGGTAATGTGGAAATTTGCTATTTTAACAATTACTAGGTGATCAATAATAAATTAATGTTTTTTTGTTTTTTTTTTTGGTGCACACGAGGGGTGAGCCCCAGGAAATAAAAACAAACTAGAAATTAATAATCATATGTAAAATGTATTGTAATTAATTTTACTTGTTTGAAATTATTTTGTCTAAACTTATTTTATGTGAACTCAGTTTTTTCTGAAACATACCCTTAATCTTAATAATATGTATACAGCATTTTCTATAACATTAGGATTGAAAAGTATTAAATTTTACAAGAAAAAAAATAAAAGAAAAAAAAAATAATAATAATAAAAAATAATACTTCGGGAAGGTCAAAGCTTTTTTTTTTTTTGGGAAAGTCAAAGTTTCTTTTTTTTTTTTTTTTAGGAAAGTCAAAGCTTTCTGGAATATAGCACAAAATATAAAATCAAGCAAAAAAATGTATTCCTAACAAAAGGGAAAAAGATGACACCAAATGAATAAAAGAATCAATCATACTCTGTATAAACTTCAAGTGTTCCTTTACTGCCAATTCCTAAAACATACAACGGCCTACTTTCGAGAAGTAGCCGATGCCTTGGGAAAAAATCGTCTATACACAATCGATTTAGGAAGATGGCTCATTGGCTACATAAGTAGTAACTAAAGAGGGGAAATGAAGCTCTGTTCCCTCGAGTTTGAAATGATCACAAAATTTCTGTAAGTGTAACTGTCTAAGTCTCTCACCTACGTTAGGCAGCTTTGGCCGACCCTAAAAATTGCAGGCCTCCAAAGAAGACGTTGACTCCTACCAAAAATTATGCGGTACCATGAAAGCAGGAGGTTCCCTATCCACACTGACATTGGAGGTACGAACATACCGCCTATTTCGGTTCAATTTCAACTTCACAGCAGGCACCTTGTGTGCTATGGACTTCCATATCATTTGTACAGCATCATCATCCCTTGACGGATACCTAAACTCAAAGTATTTCTCAACTTCTTGCAGTTTCCTCCACATGCGAGTCCATTCTTCCTTGCTAATACCCCTAATAAGATTCATAAGAAACTTCTCTTTTGTGGCATCAGAAGTACGAACAAAAATGCAGAATTCCGAGTAATCAATTATGTCTTCGTAGGGAAGCTCAATTTCATCACTGATGATAACAGGGACACAGTGGCTGGCAATCGCATCAAACAGGCGGTTTGATGATGGTGTGTCACCGGCTATGTTAAGGCAGAATTTAGAGGAGTGCATTCCTTGGGTAGCATTATTGACACCACCTCGTTGGATACTTCCAAATGTAAAATGCACATCCCTTTCATCTTTCAAGAGATAAAATAACTCTTGCCTTATCACTCCACCCTGCAAAAATTATTTAACCCATATTTGAGAATCACATTGAAGTTGATAAGACATTTAAAACTAATCAAGGAAAATGAAGCCATTTGGATAGTATAATTACGTTCTCAATGTTACAAAGCCAAATAAAAGTTATCAAGGAAAACAACTCTAACAAACTAATGGAAGTTGCAATAGAAGAGAAGTTAGAAAAATGCTTTTCCGCAATTAACAATGAAATACAGTATCATTCACATTATGGTTTCACAAAGTAAGCCATGTTATATATTATTATCTTAGGCAAGTGATAAATCATAGGCCACTCAACAACAAAAAAGTCCATTGAGAATTAAGGCAATAGCTACACAAGGATGAGAGTGAGAAGGAACTAATCCGTAGTGCACAATAGCAATCAACAGAAAGAAACCATTGCAATATCAAACAGGAAATCAAACGATTAAGAGAACTTACATCTTTTCTGTAAATGGCACCTTGGAAGAACAGTAAGATTGGACGGCTATCATAAGTTGATGTATCATTGACATATGACTTGATAACATGCCGGTAAGGAGCTATGATATCTTTCTGAACATTTGCTATATTTGGAGGATACCTCCCAAGATCTGAGAGTATGTACATTGCAGGCCAAAGTTGGTTCCTTGCGTATAATAAACTATTTGGATGATGAGCCATAATAATGTGATCTACACCCCCTGACCTTTTCCATTCTTCTTGAACTTCTAAATATTGTACCAACTTATCTTGTGTAAGCTTATCTAAACTGCTCCTTTCCTGCTTTCTCAGCCTTGAAAAGCGATTGTAGGATAAAGACGAGAAAAAGGGAACAAATATCACATCTGCTTCACTAGAATTTCGCACTCTCACAGCAACACGGGAATTTGAAGAGCCTGAATATTCTGAAAAGAGGAGATCAAGTGTAAGCCAATACTCTATACTGTGTTGTAGATTCAATCCACCAGGATAGTTTGGGACTGTAGTTCGAATATCTGGCCAAACATTAGATCCCTCAGGTTTCCAATCCAAAAGTCCAAAATGAAACTCAGGTGGCAAATCATACATGAATACCTTCAGTACTTCTTTTCTCACACCACGTTCTGCTATAACCTTTTCACAGAATACAGCAGCTCCTCCACCAGAATTAATATTATCAGACACAATGTTAGCATCTGAACTAGGCCGAAAAACAAATTGTGGCCGGCCTGTTGACCGCAATACAAAGAAGGAAGATAGTAGGAAGAGGATGCTTGTTAGACAAAGCCAATAAAACAAGGAATTCCAACAGTAAAACCCCATTGAAGAGGAGCTCCTGTCTGCCATGGGTTCAAAATTCTCAATAAGAATCACTAGTATATCTCACACAACCACCATTCCAAGTTCAAAGTATTAACCTACACACATAAATTAACTCGGTCAAAACTTGGATAAAAATCCCAACAATCAGAAAATTCTTCAAAATTTCAATTTTAATACATTCTAACATATTTCCAAATTTTTCTAATGATCAATATCAATAATCTAACTGAGTTTGCACCACATATTATTATTTTTTTGTCTCTGTTAGATGAGAGCTCGTGTTTGGAAACCCATAGGTACTAGTGTACTACATTATTACACTTTGAGCTCAATTATCATCGTTCCGTTTAAAAACCAAATTTTCCATAAGCGGACGAAAATAATAGGACGACAGGACAAATGAGCAACTAACATCAACACAATGACAATCATATCATACAAGATACAACTGACCATCATCTAACAAAGTATCAGCTGCATCAACACAATGACAATCATATCAACAACCATACAACTCGCAAACATCGTACTAACAAAGTTTTTGTCAATATACTATAGTAGCAATCATTCATCTTTGTTAAAAAAATGCTACCATATCCTACTATATAATTTTTTATAAAGAAACAAAAAACGATAACGAAAAACCCCAATTTCCTAAATTGGACATTTCACCAACTAGTCTCGTAGTTCTTATCCATCAAACAAAACAAAAAACACAAATTAGATAAATTTAATTCCACCATAATTGTCAAATTAAATGCAAATGTATAGCAAAACTGAGATCAATTCATAGGTCAACTGAATTAATACAAATCAATTCTTTCAATTTTTTTCTAAGTAAAAAAGAAAATCTCAATTTCTTTTTTCTTCAATTATAATGAAAATTGACAAATTATGTATACCTGAATCCAGAAATACAATGCGGCGAAAAGACGGAGTAAATATAACCGGTGAAGAATGCGAACAACCGGAAGTAGCCGGTAATCACATTGGCGGCAAAGAAGAGGTTGACCGGCAGGTGACTGGTTAAGTTTGTAATTCGGTAGAAAAATCAGAGAATTGATGAAGAAAAATGGCAGAAACTCAAAATTACTAAAATACCCCTAACAAAACGAATTGCAGTAACACAAAAATGCTGAATACCTGAACAAAAAAACTCCGGCGGTGGATGCGGCGGCGCTCAGTGAAGGTGACGGTGGTAGGTAGAAAACGACAGCGTTTTGGAGAGCGGAATGAAGAGAGAAGATGGAAGGGTGCGAGAGGAAGAAGGCGGTTTCCGGCGGAAAGTAGCGTTTTCCGGCGAAGGAGGGAGGGAGGAAGAGAGAAAGAGGTGGGGAAGAAAAAAGGGGGAAGGAAAACGTGAGAGTATGGTTTAGCGAAAGTGAAGCGGGAAAAAGGGATCTATTAACAAAGAGTATGGGTTAAGAGATTAATTTGTTGAAATTATTTGCATTATTACTTACGGAGTATTACTAAAGGGGATTAATTTTTATTTTTTTAAAAAAAAACTAATTTGTTGGATCTTGTTTTTGTTGATGCTTAATTTTTTTTTTTTTTTGGACAAATATGATATAATGTATCTGTGGCTGGTCAATTCGTGTGGCTGCTTGTAAAAGAATAGGGTAACCCTTTACGACATTGAAATAGCCCTAATAAAATTAAAGAAGTAAACCCTATAACACTCACAAGTAACTCCTAACATAACTCCTAACAAAATACCTCAATCACATGGTGTAGTCAGTCACTTACAAGAGTTATGGTAAAGTAGTAATTAAAAAAAAAAAAGTATGGTAAGATAAAAATTGGGTTAAACTAGTATAAAAGACTCCGAAGTAAAGGTAGGTTCATTGTTGCATCGGCAAAACTATCAGTTTAGGATCGGATAACATTTGAGTATATATCATTTAAGTAGTCAAGTATCATGATTGAGTATGAAGCTAATCATTTTGTAATGTATCTAGGATTTTAGGTTAATGTGATTTCAAGATTTTTTTTTTTTTTTTTTTTTTTTGAGAAGCAATTCAATTGAAGGTCTTTTTACTTTTGTACTGGTCAATTTGTTGTGTTTTGTAACTTGTAAAATAAATTTCAGGTATAATCATGGCGATTATGGCTTATTAGGTCTAATAAAGTATAATCAGTTCATATAAAGATAACATATTACAGTCTACTAATAAAAGTTAGTCAATCACTAGGAACTATTGAGTATTTTCGGGTATATTATTGTTAAAAGGAAATAAAAATTGGGTATATTCATATACTACGTATAATTGTACAAAAAAAAAAAAAAACATTGTACTCTTAATATTCTATAATTCAATTATGCAAAAGCTAATGAGCGCCCTCGGGGCGTTAGATTAGAGAATGAAAGTGGAAATATTAGAGTAAAATTAACATTAATTACACCGAACGACGCGTGATTTTGTCATACATTTCTAACTTAATACTATTTCAACCAATATAATTACTTCTTATCTACACCTCGGGGCGCTCGTTAGCAAGATCCATTAAATTAATATGATATAAACCTATTGAATAATTATACTAATTGAAGTATGAGTACAACATTTTGATAATTTGTTACTATTGATGTAATGGTATTAAGAAGCACGAATGATAACAAAAATGTTATCTTGAAATAATATTTTCCATTGATGATTCCTTAATTATTGTGCACACCAAGGTATGAATTTACAGAAAATGTTTGTTAGAATCTTCAATGTTCTTTCCTAATCTATAATTTTTTATTAGCCTCTCTTGAATCAATGCATGCATTAACATGATAATGCACAACTTACGGAGTAAAATATTATGAATCATAATTATACTGTCTTCTTCACATGCAATGCCCAAAGTGCAAAGTGGTGATTGTAAAGTGGATACTATTCAACCCATTTTCCTCCACTTTTGTTGTTTTATATTATTATCAATTTTCTATTGATTATTTTGATTAACAATAAACTAATCTTGTGATCTCTAATTTTATTGTAGACTATTTCAAGAGTAGTGGTTTTGAGGGATTTAATGCCCTTGTCTTTATATGTTTTACCTTGTAATTAGTGCACAAAAGCTTGTGATCAAGTCCATTAATTCATTTTTAATGGTGCTACAAAGTTTTTACTACCTACCTTGCTTCCCTTTGTATAAGGGCTAAATAGTCAAAAGGGTATTAAAAATATGATAAAAACCCTTTGCCAAATAATACTCTAATGATTATGAAAAATAAAATTGATAATTTTTGTTTTAAAAAAAAAAAAAAAAAAGGTACCAGTAAATGACAAAGTTTATGCATATTTTTATTATAATCTTAGGGTCTGTTCTCATATGTTGAAATTCAGTTCAGTTCAGCTCTTAATTTCCTTCTCTTATAAAATATTCAGTTCAGTTCAGCTAAGTTCAGTCAGAGAATGATAATCTAATGTCATAATACAGGTAATAGATAAAATCATGAAAGTAATTACAAAATAGGTGAGTAAAACCAATTTAGATTGGTGCACAAATTTCAAACCAATCAAATAGTCACCAAGTTTCCAATTTTTTAATGCTTTGAACGCGTTAACATGTTTTTTGACCAATAATGTGTCTATCATGTTGCATTCTTGAATTAATATCAAAATGCAGAGCATGCATCATGCATGTAGTATAAGCCAAGTACTCTGCCTTACGCGCAGAAGCAGTGGCTCCAATGTCTTCATCATAAGATTGTTTTGCACTGCCATGGCGAGGCCATACGCGCAGCGCGCTGCTAGTTGTTGTGCAACCAAGTTTCTCTCTCAAGCTCGAATATGCCTGATAATAAAATTGTGCTAAGTTCAGTGGCGGATTTAGGATTTTGTGGGTGGTGGGTCACTATTGTGCCTCGATAGCATACCAATCATCAATAATGCATTGTTTACAAAAATAAATAAATAAAATTAAAAGTACTTCATAGTAAATATTACTCCCTCTGTTATTTTTGTTATTTACATTTGGTATTATTCGTGATGATTAAGAAAGAATTATAGCGAAGATAATTTTATTTTTTAATTAATAAATAAAATACTTCGTAAGTAAGGGCATGTTCTCTTCAGCTTAATTTTCATTTTATTTCAGTTCAGTTCAGTTCGACTCCAATCAGTTCAGTTCAGCTCCAATCAGTTCAATTCAATTCCTAATTTTTTTATCTCATAAAATATTCAGTTCAGTTCAGCTTAGTAAATGAGAACATGCCCTAAATACGAAGTACCACTTTTATGATTACCTTAAGTAAATGAAGACAAGGTAAAGCGTGGGATATACAACTAGATGAACATATGTAAAATAATAATGACATTTTTTAGGGAAAGATTTTCTCGTAAGGTTGGAGTATTATCTAAAGTATTATAAAAGGAATAGTAAAATAAAAAAATGCTCAAAACCGAATATGTAAAAGGAACCAAAAATGTACGTATTACAACCAATTTAATAGATTGAACAATCCAATTTATCATATTAATAGATTCTATACTCCATAGTAACAACTTGAATTAGATTAAATAATCAAGTTTAGTGATTAATGATGATCATATCTACTTATGTAGTATTAGATTAAGTATTTCAAAAAAATCAAAAATATATATATATATATATATTTTTTAAATGGTAGTGATTTTGTCATATTCCCAAATGGTTATTTCCAAGTAGGATAATTGCTACTACATCACTAACACTACAAAGCTCCTAAATGTGTACCAAAGGATTACATATTGGATCTGCAAAATGCCTCAGTTCATACTTAACAATTAAATTTTTGCATGCATAATTTATATGTACTTTCCTTCCATATTCCAGCTCTTTGGTTTAATATTTTTTGTAATGTGTATAGTGATTTTGTGAGCCTCTTCAACGATACTAATTATTACCCATAAGTAATACGAAGTACATGTGTTTTGTTTTTGTGTTAAAAAGGTAAATTTACAAGTTTACTCTCAGAATATTTTTTTCTAGTTTTTTGTGTTCCACCAGGTTTACCCTTTGGGCTAATCCGGATTCGAGGATCAATTCTGGATGGCTAAATTTCAATCTACTCCCAGTTGTTATTGCGAGGGATCAAACTCAAGTTCTCCCTACCAAGTGTAGTCTCAATCACCACTACACCAGATACAATTTTATAAAGACATAGTATTTCATTCTTTTTACAAGAGCAAAGAAAACATATTTTTACAAACTTACTCTTTCTGAAGATTAGCAACAACACTAACAAGGACACTAGCTAGAGATTATGAGCATGTAGCAGCACAAGCAAGAAGTGGGTTTGTTGGCACTCTTGCCTATAGGCAACAAGGGTTTGTTACATCAAGTCCAGGCAGGCACAAGCGGATCGAATGTATCAGTTTCGAGGTGTTTTAAACATGTGGCGCCATAATATCTATAAAGGCATACAAAAGCATGAGCTTGAATTTCATTAATTGAAGTTTTACACTAATCATAGTATCATACATTAACTTTGAACATATTTTCTTATTAAGGGAGAGAACCAAAATGGGTCACTAGCACCGCAAGATTCATAACTACTTCATTTAAGAACCCACCTAAGTCTGGGGCAGCCCACTTCCAGTGACCCATTTTACTTCATTAAAATAACCGTCAGACCATCATAAACAGTTTTCAGTTTTTTCTTTATGAAACTCATATAATATACTTTTTTTTTTGACAAAACATATAATATACTTGTATGTTAAAAATTAGTCAAACACTCAAAACTATAGAAATCATAATAATTTAGAGAACTGAAAATAAAAGATAGTTTTTTGCTTTATGAAACAGAAATCTGAAAACAAAAAACGATAATGAACCAACCCAACTAACGATTTTTAAGCATTTTGCAAGATAAAATAGGTGAGCTTTGCCCAAATCCCGCAGATCGCCACGAGTTACCCTTCTTAGTATGTCTTTTTTTCCCTACAAAGCATTTTTATGTATTGCTAAACTTGCGGTTTAACATACATTTCTTTTATTCTTGAACAAACTTGGGTACATTATAATTTATGTAATAAAAACCCAAGAATATAGAAAGGCATAGATAAAATCAATTGCAATGAAAAAACAATGAGCATCATAGTACTAACAACAAGCACATACTAATATACTATTATTACAGTGATTTATGAAACTTAGAGCTTAACTATCAGCACATGAAAAGCACTACTTTTTATACACATTAACTACTGTCGGTGATATTTGCAATTGTGATTGGGAAATCAAAAGTGGTGTGTGTTAGAACTCCCTTACATTTTATCATAACAAGTTGCAGCGTCCTAAGGACAGTGTCAAGAGCATTAGAGGTTCCATTCTGTAGCATTCATGTCTCTGCAGGCATGCTGTGACAGTACAATTGCGGATGCATCCTGTAGTGATTCAGCTTGCACAAGGAGGAATATTAGTATATGGGTTCATAAACAAAAGAACATTCATTGCTACGACTTTGATTTATCTCTATACTGAAATAAAGATGAAAACTAGTAACAGAAGCAAGAAATTGAAATTCTGAAAGACTCAATAGATTTCTGTCATTTCAGCAACACTCCTACCAGCATGATGGTTTCTTTGAATGATGCAAGATGATTGCAATGATTGACAAGGAAAATCGAAGTGGTTTCATAACATTCAACACGACAGGAAGGTCCAAAAGATTCCAACCATTCAAACGAGAAACCAATCAAATCAGAATAGCATTAACAACAACGTTGGTATTCTAAGTGCAACTAGGTGGGTCTACTCCTGCCTAGAGAGCAAACACAGCTACAAGTACCCGCTCTGCCCTGACGACCTGACTGAATTTGTTACTTCAGAAGCAAATCAACCAATATTTGTGGGGGGGGGGGGGGGGGGGGGCATCGACATTTAAACAAGTAACAAGAACTTCACACAGCCATTACCTTCGCTTAAATGGACAGCCCAGCAAAAAGCAACTCCAATTCCTCATCCTCAGATGCAGATCTCTAAGAAAATACAATCAACAATTAATCAGTTAGGGATCAAACTTATTTCACAAGCCCAAGTCACTGGGACTAAAAGTCTAAAGAAGGTTTAAAATAATGTACAATATATATATACAGCAATCAACACCAAGCTATGACCACTTCATAATCCCCAAATGATCTTAGATTAAAGGTAAGATTATATTGTAATGCTATCTTCATGGTTAGTAATAAAATGATAACTACATAAGCCTCCAACACGAAAGAAATTCTCATTCACAGATCAAGCAACAATAGCCAAGCATTAAAAATATAGTGCATTCAACTGCTTATTGACTCTGCATGACAACTCAACCCCCCCTCCAGCACCCTTTTTCAAGTATTTCACCCTTTATTTCACGATCATCAAGTGCTTCTGTAAATTTTTGCACTAGTATCTTACCTGTCTAAAAATAAGCATTTTTCTCAAAGCTTCCCAATCGTGACAAAAAAAAAAAGCTGAGGAACAACCATCCCGGTACATTGTATACAACATAATGACATAATCAGCACATTCTAGAGTTCAAGTCTGTATCAAAAACTAGGAGTAGGTTTCCAACCACCATATTAGACTAAGCCAAAGCGAACCTCTCACATCTGCCAAAAACTTTGCAATTAGATAACATTTCTGAAATTTCAAATTTCACAGAGTTCCAGTACATACCTCCAAACTTCATGAACCCATCACAAGTTTTTTTAGCACATGACAGTCATACAAGATAGACAGAAGCAATGCTAAGAGAAAATAATCATTGTCAACCAAATTACATACAACCTGCAACACTTGCTTATTTTAAATGCTTTAGAATAATTGCAACCCTTTCTTTTTTTGGTAACTTTTACAATTTTATATATATGCCTACTTTATAATTGCTTGGCCCACTATTTCTCTCTTCCCTCCTCTCTATCTTCTTTCGTATACATTTCTCACGTTTTACTTTTTGCATTCCCTCTCTACTTACTTTAAAATAAGTGCCACAATCAAAAGTTGCAATTCTAGTGAAGCAGGGAAAGTAGTAGATAGGAACCACAATCTAGTTATTTACCTTTAACTCTGTTTGTGACAAGGGATAGTAGCTAATGTGATAGCAACATAAGATAAATGACCAAGCCCACCATAAAACTAATTGAGAGAAAGGCAGTCCAAGAGCCAAACAACATCATTGCTCTTCAAAAAAGGTGGGTTACAGTTACATAAAAACAAACCTCTAAAGACATGGGTTGAGTGGAGGGTTCCAACTGAAAAAGCTTCCCTGACACCTTGCAAGGTTAAAGGTTAATCCTCGTAGTATATAATATTTGTTACTTTATTTTAGATTTTACAAATAGTCACACCTTCAGCCTCTAATCTCCATCAGATGACACCTCTTTTTGGGATTTCTTTAAATTTCAACCCTCTAAGGACACTAGGTCCATAGCTTATACAAAACTCAAGAACATGAAAATTTGCACAGAAAAACATGTCTGCTCAGCATAAAGATTAAACATGGAAGTAACATCTTGCAAGCAAAGTACAACAATAACAAAGCCTTAGTCCCAAAATGATATGGGATCGGCAACTTGCTAAAAAAATATATACAGGTTTGCCAATGAATATAGCTCAAAAGTTAAGCAAAAGCCAATTAAAACATGTTAAACACACATTCAACAGGGTTATTAGAATGGGACATAGATGTAATAATGTATAAGGTAAAAGTACACATCAATATCAAAGATTAAATTTTTTTAACAAACTTACACCAACCTGAATAGTCATGAGCTGGAATATTTTACTGAGAACACGGCGACGGTGAATGGCATAGCTACTATTAGCAGGCAATTGATGCATCCTCTTCATCTCTTCCTGAACTGCCATCTTTCTCTCCTCTTCCCCCAATTGCTTCCATTGGTTTCTGGAGTCAGCAGTCACACCTCTACTATTGAGCATAGCAGAGGATTCTGGAGCTTTAAAGTGATTTTGATAATCCGGTTCCATCATTCAGCGATGGCAGAAAATATTTAACTACAAATTTGACATATCAAATAGAATGAACAAAATGTAGCTTAATGAAACAGCATAGATGCCACCGCTAAAATCTTACTCATTTCATAGAATGAACTTAGAAAAAATATTGCATATTGATTACTAAAAAAATCTTATAATTTTTCCATATCATAAGCTATTTTAGTAAAACAATGAAGTATTTAATGTAACATTTTCAACCTTTATCTTTAGCTTTTCTCGGTTATCACCTCAATTACTATCAGTCCATCACATAATGCAATGTTAAAGGAGAGCCTTTCAGCCAATTGACCTACCCTGTTTAGAGATTCCAGTACTTTTTAACTGTGATGTACCCAAAATGCTGTATACTTTAACAAATAAATATGAAAATGTAATCAACTAATTCTGCCTTGACAACACAGCTTGTCAGCTTCCATAAGATGCGACTTTGAAAGTTACTTAACCATCTATTCACAACCTTTTTCAATCATCAAATGATTGGCCTAAAGTGATCAGCGAAAATATACTTTGTACTATATAATACATGGCTATAGTAATATGCCATGTTTCTTAGACTTCACTGATCTAGTCACACATGGGTACTTGTTCCAGTGTTAAGTTCAGGTCATTCAGCTATCGTTTTAGTCCAAGATTAAAGTGCCAAGTGGACTACTTGAGGTTTTAGGGTAACTAAAAAATAATTTGACAGCAAAATCACTACTATTATAACATACGAAGTATATTCCTTTAAATTTTCCTAGAGTTAATTTCTAAATTAGATTCCCACACTTGAAGACATCAGACTAGCAGTTTACGCTACTTCCTGACAGGTCTGATATCATCTACTCCATCTAAGGCAGGAGACAACATTTCGGAATACACACTGCGGACTTCCACCTAGTAAACAAAAGAACCCACCAGAGTACCAGACTTCATCTCATGCTCACCTTCTCCTTAACTGCTTAACACACAAGCTTAGCATAACTTTTTTAATAAACCACAAAGCTTCCATTAACTCTGAAACAGTTATCATACCTCGTGCATTTAACTTCAAAATCGTGAGAAAATCAACCCCTAAATTCAGACTCTCCAAGCCATATAAATTTAAGAAACTTCATTTCCTACTAAATTCGCAAAATCACGCGTACTTTTGCATAACCAAGCTCTTTTTTCACAAAGGCAAACCATTTAATAACTCCATCACTTAATTCCTACATCAGTAATTAGTTGTCATACTATCCCAACTGCACACAATTGAAACTTTGACAAAATTTCAATACTAGACCCTTTATATTAGATAATTCATTCTTATGCTCTCCTCATCACTTGTAACATGTAGCACGAAATCCAATCATAAACTAACACCAACCTCGAACAATTGGATACATACAATCCAAAATAGCATACTTTGTATGAGAATTTATTTCCAGACATATACAACATTACTTAAAATCAATCCCAATGACAAATCTTAGAACTCTCTAGATCACATTGCACAATATATACTCCTCAGCAATCTCACAATTACATGATTTATGAAAAGTAATTATAAAATAAAATTCACCCAAATCAAAATTCATATACCTAAACTTCAAACCAATTATAACCACAATTCCACAAATATCTCAAATTTCTTCCATCTTTCAATTTATAATCGAACTGGGTTCATACAACTGAGTTCAAATCAGTAATTGAATACTACATAACAATCTGATTAACCCATGAACAACATAAAAAAAAAAAAAAAAAAAAATTCGCATTTTTTCAAAAATAAAAGTAATAATTTGGCATCGGAATAACTTATACTTGTAATTGTTTGAAATTGAGCATATAAATAAAGAAATTCAAGCTCACCAATGACCAAATGCAGAAGATTATCTTCAGAAAAATTCGCAGCCTTTTTCAAATGATACTTTTACTTTCTCCTTGTTCGTTCAATTTCCCAGATCACCGCTGTTAAATTAAGGAGAATTTAATTGGCAAAGTAGTATTGGATCATGTCTTGTGCCGACTTCACATGGTTCAGCCCACGAGTTACGTGTTGTGTTAAATCGGCAATAAGTCTTGGCTGCACCCTGGTTAGCTACAACAGACCCACCAGGCCCATAACACGCATCAGCCTTTGTAAAAAGCGAGACCTAGACCAGACCAACATATCTCCTCCTTTTTTAAAATAAAAAAAAATTGTCAGATTATATAATTAAAACCCCAACTTCTCTCAACTTATTTACTTGAACAAAATTTACATTCTCTCTCCTCTTTATAATTATCTCTCATTAAAACATTGAAAATTGCTATGGATATTCAAGAAAAACTCAACAATCAACCAGATTCTCCAAAAAAGAGGTAAATTTACATTTAAACATTGTTTACATTTGTTAGAATTTACTTGTTATGGGGTTTAATTGTGTAATCTGTGTAGAAAATTTTAAATTTATACAATTTTTTTTTTTTTGGTGTGTATAGAAAATCACAACAAACAACAAGTACTGTAGAATCGGTAAAAGGGAATAATTCATTATTATTTTGTTAATTTAGGAAAATGAATTTCTGATGCAATAACCTAAATTGATTTAACAACCCATTTTCTCAAATTTCAAAATCAAAGGCAAGAAAAGTGTAAAAAGTCCAATTAGATCACAAAACATTGAAGGATTTAGCAAAACATGTTAAAGATGATAATCAGAGAAGTCCTAAAAAGAAGTGTGTTTGTTCTGTAATTATATATACATGTTCATATTATTTGTCCATATGTTCATTTCTTGTAAATTAAAATTTTGTTAGTATTCTTATTAATGCAATTTTATGTTGATAATATGTGAGATCCATTTCAATATGCAAGATTCATTATTCACATATTATGATATTTCTAGTATGCAGCGAGATCCATTTTAATTAATTTGTTTCTCAATTGTTCATATTTTTTGTCTTTTCGTTCAAATTTATAATCATTGTAATTGCCAATGCTCATTGTTAAATTCACTTAATGTTTGTATTTATTTCACATAATGTTCATATAAATTAATGGTTTTGTTCACTATTGTGGAATAAAAATTATAATAATTATTATGTATTACAATTTATAAACAGGGATGAAGAACCATCTTCAAATCCTTGTGAACAACCCCAGAATAATTTTGAACTACAGCATATAGAACAAGGTGCTAAGCAGTCTACCGAAATTTCTGAACAACCACAAGAAACTTCTGAACAAGGTGCTAAGCAACCTACTGAGCAAGGTGCTGAACAACTACAAGAAATTTCTGAACATCTAAAAGAAATTTCTGAACAAGGTGGTAAGCAGTCTCCTGAAATTTCTGAACAACCACAAGAAACATTTGAACAAGGTGCTAAGCAACCTACTGAACAAGGTGCTGAACAACCAAAAGAAATTTCTGAACAACCAAAAGAAATGCCTGAAGGGTATGCAATTTCATTAATGTTTGCTTAATTAAATTCATATTTGTTCTCTTCATGTTCTTATTTTGATTGCTTTTGTTCACTTTTACTTCAATCCATAAACTTGTGCAATTTTATAAATGTTTGTGAAAAATCATTTTTTTTTTGTTTTTGTTCATATTTTTAATGTTGGTTTTCATTTTCATGAAATAAGAATGAAAGCATTTTATTTGTAGTTTATAAACTAACCATTCTTTATTTGGACGTAGAAATGAACCAATTCCAAGTGCTTTTGAACAAGGCGCTAACCAAACTAATCAAGAACCTGAAAAGACTTCAGGGCAACCTACACTAGAAATTACAAGGTAAGTACACTATTATTTGAACGTGTTCGTATTAATCTAAACTTTGTTCATTATTTTTCTTCTCATGTTCATATTATTTTCACAGAGCTAAACCCAGAAAAATAAATACACTTGAACAACTTGCCATTGCTTCTGAACAAGAATCTTTTGCAATTGCTGCTGCCAAGTAAGGCATTTAATGTTCATTTCTATGTTTTGTTCATTTTTACTTTTTAATTAAACACATATGTTGCAGCTACATGTACATTTACAATTACTTTATATTCAATGTTTAAATGACTTTGTTAATTTTTGATACACACGTCAATTGAGAAGAAAACATGTTGCTACAAATAAGAAATCAGTAAGAAATCCAAAGAAGGAGAAGAGTAGAGAAAGAATTGAAGGAGAAAGTTCAAAGAAATCAGTAGGAAATCCAAAGAAGGTTAAGGTGTTGAATAAGGAAAAGGTTGAGAAAAAGAAGAAAATTGAAAATAAAAGAAAGAGAGAAACAATAACAGATTACAATTATGAAGAAGTGATGAATCTTGATGATGATGAGGATGTTGTTTTGGATGATGAAGATAGGTTAGGAGTTAGAGTTGGGCATTTGAAATTCATGAGGTTTGTGAAACATTTGAGCCCGCCTCAAAAAGAACTTGTTGTTCAAATGGGATTTGGATATATACTTAATCTTAACCTCCCTCAAAATGACCAAAAATTTTGTGCATGGCTTGTGAAGAGCTTTGAAGAAAACAGTTGCACATTGTATCTACCTTACAACAAATCTATTGAGATTTGTGAAGAGGATGTAGAAGTAGTATATGGAATCCCAAGAGGGGACAAGATTGTAAAAGAAGTTGAAGAAGTAGCTGAATCTAATGATGAAGAAGAGGAAGAAAGTCTTTTAACAAGATGGCGAAAAGCTTATTGCATTACTTCTGGAAGCCCCAAAACTCACCTGATTTTGGGAAAGTATGAACCTGAGGAAGAGGAAGAAGAAAAGGAGAAAAAAATTAGGAAGAAGACGGCTACAAAAATTGTGCCTATTGAAAAGAACATGGGTGAAGCAAATGAAATATTTGTCATTGATTTCATTGTGCTAGCTGTGAACTGTTTAATGAAATGCAGCCAAAGCATCCATTGTCATTACAAGTTCCTACATTCATTTCGGGATTGTCATGAAATTAAGGAATTTAATTGGTGCAAGTACGTACTTGATAGCTTGATAGATACAAGCTCTGATTGGAAAAACAACACAAAAGGGTTTTATAAGGGTCCACTGCCTTTCATAATGGTATGCCTATTTTTTCATTAATTTATTATTGTTGTTTTATGGCTGTTATTCATTTATATATAATTTGTTTATAAATTCTCAATGATACTCTTAATGTTTTATTTTTTCTCAATGGTAAACACAAAAAAAACAAATTATCAATGGTAATCTATAATTTGTAGTTTTATTTCAATGGTAACAACAATGACATTAATCCATAATTATTAGCTTAACCCTAGTTAACTAATGACATAATTACAAATATAACCCTATTAATTAAATAAATAAAATGAAAAAAAAATCCCAGCCACCCTAACCCACTGTCCCACTGCCAGCCTTCTCCCCTGCCAGCGGCGGTCGGCGATCGGCGACTCCCTTTTCCCCTAGCGACGGCCGCCCTCTTCCTCCCTTCTCCTAGCGCCGGTGATGCTTTCCTTTCCCCGATTCCGAGCCAGCCACCACCCCTTTCACAAAATTTTCTCTTTCTCAAATTTGCAGACCACCACTCTTTCTCTTTGAATTTCCGTCACTTTTTTGGAGGAAGGAACTCTGAAATGTTACCCAAACCAAACTACACCACCAACACAAATATCAAAGACAACCCCTCAAAATTACCTTCAATGGCGGTTTTTCGATGATGGTGGTGGTGGGTGCTGGCGCCAAGGTCGTGGGTAGGCAGGGGCTGGGTTGGGGGAGGGGAGAAGAAGTGGGTGGGTGGGGTTTTTTTTTTTTTAATTTTAATTTGGGGTATTTTAGACATTTCTTTTTTCCCTCTTTTTAAAACATTAACCATGGTTAATATTTTCTTAAAATGCTTAACTAAAGTTACCACTGAATTAGTTTTACAAATTATAGATTACCATTGATAAATTATTTTTACAGTATTTACTATTGAGAAAAAATAAAATCTTAAGAGTACCATTGAGAATTTCCCTATTTTTTTTTTACTTTTGTTCAAAACTTCAAAATAGTATGGTTGTTGTTCATTTATATATATAGTTTGTTCATAAATTTATTACTCATGTAATCATGTTTATATGATCATTTAAGTTTTTCATATTTTTTTATTGATTGTTCATATCCTTATAAGAATTATTCTTATGTATGTTCAGTTGTTTTACTTTGATCGGGTGCAAAGAAAAAATATTTCACCACCAAGAACTCCACCTCTCATTTGTGTTTGGAACAAGGATATGGTTTATGAAAGAATGAAATTAGAGAACAAAGGTTATGGATTAGGAACTGTGTTGCCAAGGATCCTCCAAAGACCTGATGAACATCAAGAAAATGTGCCACAGAAAACTGATAAGGTATATTAGTATCATATATTCATAATTTTTCTTCTTGTGTTCATAATTTATTAACTTGATTTATATACTGAATTTTTTTGACATGCTCATGTCATTAACATATTATATTTATAAAAACATCTCATGTTCATTTAGCATACTTCGTATATAGTTCATATCTTTGACATATTATATTCATATAAAAACATCTCATAATGTCATATAATAATAGTTTCTATGTTCTTATCTTTAACATATTATATTCATATAAACACACCTCATGTTGATTTATTTATTATATATGTTCATTTAATATCTCACCACATGATTATAGAATACTGAATGTTCATAAAAGAATACTGAATGTTCACATTATCTATATCTTATGTTCATTTTTTAGGAGCATTTCATGGAGGAATTTATTGATCTGGCTAAGACTTTAGGTGGGTATTTGTCTGAGATGGCTGAAAAACTGAACCATGCTAAAGAACTCTTCCCAAACAATCGTCTTTTCAAAGCAGTGGAAGAATTCATTCAAAAGAAATTAAAGGAACCCTCAAATGAAGAAGTGTTTGGGACCAAGTCTTTCTTGAATGCATTGGATGAAGTTGATAGAGATTATTTGAAGAGAGAAGCTGAAAAGCCAGCTAAGGGAAAACAAAAGGTTAGGGATTCATTTGACCCGAATGAACCTTGGAACTTAAGGATTCATGGAACTCCGACTCCTAGCCCACAACAACATGAAATTATAGGAGGAAGTAGGATGAAGAATAACTTGGACCTTGGGAAAGGACCCTCAAGTGGTGTGCGAGAAGAGTTTTATATGTTCGTTTGAATCGTCTTAATTTGATAACATGTTCCAAAAACAAGATGCAACCATGGAAAAAATCTACAACCACCCGTTGTTAGATGACTTCCAATATCATGAAGGATAATTAATGTAATTTTAAATTGAACATAATAGTGTTTATTTTGGGGAGCTAATGTAATAAAACATCCAATGTTATTTTTTTTTAATTTTTTAATTTTTTTGAATAGAACTAATGTTATTTTAATGAACTAGTATTATAATGTAATGTAATTTAAATGAACTGATTTTGTAGTATAATTTTTTTTTTAAAAAAAAACCAATGTAATTAAAAGGAAGTAGAATAATAATTTACATTTTTGGATGAAAAGGAAAAACAAAAAGGTGAAGGTATTCTATTATAAAATAACTTTTATAATAGAAAAATAACTTCTATTATAAAAGGTTATTTTTTCACCAACCAGGTGTCACCACATGTCATCTAACTTGTTATAACAAGTTAAGTGAATTTTTTTTTTTTTTTTTTTGAAACAACAAGTTAAGTAATTTGTTGGGACTATTTTAAGCAAATACATATAATCCAAAGTTAAAAAATAATCCAAAGTTGGGATTATTTGGAACGAATCACACAAAATTGAAATTATTTTTGTCAATTTTTCCAAAATATTATTAAAAATTTAAAACTTAAAGATACAACTTGTGAATGCCATATATCATCTTTCCCCCACCATGACTTGACATTATAATTTATAAGTAATGATATGTCAATTCTATAAAACCTCTTGTTCAAAATATTAATAGCTTACTACTCTGTACTATTTATTATTGTGGTTATTCGATCTCTCTAGTAATAATTACCTTATAGAAAGTACTAATATTTTGTGGTTTTAAAATTTTTTTTTATAATTATTTTCCGTTATATGTAATACTCGTTATTTTTATATGGTAACCATATACAAAATTTTTCTTTGAACCTTGATTTATGTGATTGCTTGAATTTGCCGTTATAATATAAAACTACTATATTTCCAATTCAATTAATATTGTAACAGCTAGAAACATCATTCAAGCCAAAAGCCAGTTATAGATTAAAGCAAGACCCCCAAAGTACAAGACACTATTATAAGTCGTAAAAAAAAATGATCGGCATTTCAACAAATATTCACACTTCCCAGACGATCTAAAATATTATTAAAACTCAAAAGTATAGCATCATTAGCATGTTAATGCCTCATAACATCCTTCCTCCATGTTATATAAGTAATGACATGACAAGCCCATACAACCTCTTATTCAAAACATTAACGTCTTATTACTTATTAATTATTATTTAGCAATAATTACTTTATACTACAAGTAATATTTTGCCATTATTTTCCCATACGTCTACTACATGTGTTTTTCTATAATAACCATATACTTCCTCCGTTCTTTATTATTTGACCCGCTTTGACTTTTACACTATTTACCACATCTCCTTTGACCGTCTTTGGTGAATAATATGTAAGGAAAAATATATCCATGTATGATTTTTTTGGATTCGTCTCAATAAATACTATCATAATATATAACTTTTATAATTTTTACTTATGGAGAATTTTAGTTACTGATCGTTAAAGTTTTACATTGACAAACATGATAAAAGAAACAAGTCAAGTAAAAAAGAACAGAAGAAGTATGAAATATCTTTTTTAACCTTTCTAACAAAAAAAGTGATGTTGTTATTATGCGAAACTACTATATTTCCAACTCAATTAACATTGTAACAACTAACGAGAGACATCGTCCGGACAAGACACCACTATAAGTCATCAATCATATGATTCATAAATCAAAAATTAAAAAATCAATATTAATTTCCATAAATATATGAATTTCTTTAGTGAGAAGGTTTGTTGATTTGATTAACCAAGTCAGACCACAATCTCTCTAATTGCCAGGCTTTGCTTAACCCAGATTGAGAGGAAGACAGAAGAACAGGAGGAGAGAGATTTTTCCCAATTCAATTACCCAATCATCTGTTTCTTCTTCTTCTTCTTCTCAATTTTATCATCATCATCATATTCAATAATTCATCAAAAATGAACGAGAAAGCCCACGTCACCAAGGAGCTCAACGCCAGACATCGCAAGGTCCCTTTCTCTCTCTCCTCTCGATTTGTTTGCTTTTTTTTTTTTTCATTTTAAATTCGATCCCTAAGTTTGATTTCTTGATTACCCATGTTTTATTTTGATTTGGGTTTTTTGGTTTGATCTTGATTTTGTACAAATGGGAATTTGGGGAAATGGTTGAAAAGTTTTAATTATGATTATTAGATGATTTTGGTTGGAATTTGTTGGGTTTTCTGGGGAATTTTCTGATATTTGGGTATGTGGGATCCTGTATTCTGTTATTTATTTGGCTGGTAAATTATGGGATGATTCCTGTATAATTTCCTGGTCCCCATTTTGATGATTTGGATGATTGGATCTGGGTTTATGCAATTTAACCAAACTTTTCGGAAATATCTCGAATTGAATTGATATGATCATTGAGCTTGTAAAGTTTGCATCTTGAGTAGATAGGTGTTGTTTCAGCATTTAGTTGTGTTTCATTCTGCCTTCTGAGTGTGGTTAGCTATTTATTTGGGCTAGTCATGGAAGGCACGACTTACGTTCATTGTTTCGGAGTGGAAATGAGTGACGAGTTAATAAACCGTTGAACATCCATGGTCTGTCTATATAATTCTTGTCTGACAAGGTAGCAGTTCTTTTACTATCTACCTAAAACTGCTTGCAAGGGTACATCTTATGGTGAGGTTGGGGGTGGTATATGTATGTAGGTGTAGGTTTGTAATACCGCGATCAAGGATTTATCGTGTTATTTTATGTAATTATATTACAGAAGGGTATTATATAGTTGATTGAAAGAGCAAAAACTAGGTTCCTACTTTGCGACAAAGTAGGTGAAATTGATCATTATGTATTGTGTTTTATTTAATTACCATATTCTAGGTGACTCTTAAAGTTATATAGAAGAAAATTTAGTCACTGTATTCCAAGTGACTATAAGGTATATTAGAAGAAAATTTAGTCACTGTTCACTATACGTCAACTGATTCCTTAGGGTCAGTTTAGGCTATGTAGATGAAGATGGACACACCTTTTTAATTCAAACTTGTCTCCCTTTTTACTTACAAATTTAGATAAGATCAAATGCTCTCCAATTCTGTAACTCTATCGTTGGGGATGTTTTACATTCATTGATCCAATTCATCATCTTTGTTTAAAGCTTTAATACAGAGTGATCTAATTTTAAAGTGTATAATAATCAGCTCAGCGTCTTAGGTTATGCACATATTGCAGTGGAAGAATACCAGTTATGTTGTATAATGACCTTTGGTAACTTCATAGGGTATTATACTTTATAACATATTTGAGTCTAAGCTTTTACATAGTGATCTATGGTGTTTGTTTGGTTATATGATAAGAGTTTAGGCTTTGTTTCCCTCACCTTATTCTTGTTGACCATATCATACCAGACAAGAAAAATTCATTTTCAGACAAGAAAACAAATTCAAACCAGTCCAGAAAAAATCAGATCAAACCGAGACTAGATCTTGTAAGACAGATACCATAACACCTTAAATAAGGTGAAGAGAACATAGCCTTAGTAGTGAGCGAAATTGGTACTAAACTTTCTTATTATTTGCCATTTTAGGCTTAGAATTGTACCTATTACAAATCATACTTGGAACCTATGTTTATGATACTTTTGAAATTGTAATCTTTGGGGTTAGTAGCTCACACTATGCTGGCTAGCTGGTCACTAATTATGATACAGCTTTTTTCTCTAAGTAATGTGACTTGCTAGTATTATTCTAGTTGCTCCCAAAATATTGATTCTGTTTTGACCCCATGGCTCCAGGATTCATCCTATCCCAAAGGATATCATCATTATCCAAGAGCATCATTTTATTATATTTTACTAATTTTGTGATTCCCATCCATGCCCTTACTGTTAAGGTTCCATTTTGTAACAACCATTGTTGCCACATTCTGGCTATTCCTTCTTAAAGATGTATTCCTTCTGTCTATATTTGAGGATTGTGACATGATATCTCGGTTTGACATGACATGGCTTTGAGGCCCTAGGCCTGGTACAGTGGTATCTCACATCTGGATTGTAGTGGAATTTGATAGATTTGGCAGACCCATGCATGTGTTGAGGGAAAGGTGACTAGAGCCAAGTTACCGACTTTTGAATGATGGTGTTATTGTTGGGTTTGGTGGTCTGCAGGGTAGGTGGTTCTAATGTTGGCCTTCCAACTGTAATGGTATGCAATTGATTGGGGTGATGGTGAAGGCTGTTCATCAGTCCAGGTATTCCCTGTTTGTGTAAATGCTCTTCTACTTAGCTTCCATTGGGAAAAATTCACAAGCAAATTGACTTTGGCTAAGGGCCTTCACGTGAGAAGTTGCACTTGCAGATGCATAATTCCCATAATCCCATGTTCTTAGATCCTAGAGAATTAGTTATATAACCATTTCCGAGCTAGATTAAGCTCTACAGGTTTTTGTAGAAGATTGCTAATCCCTCCTTCTGTTAATACAAGTGTCCTTGGTAAAATGATAAGCTAGATAAGAAAGGCATCTTGGAGTTTTCTAGTCAAAGGCTTCTTCAGTATCCAAACGAGGATGTTGATATTGGAAATTGGGCCTTAGATTGATCTTTGCACTAGGTCCGACTTTCCATACTTATCATAACAGACTTCTTAGCAAAGTAGGCCTATTCTTTAGTTATTTAGTATTTTAATGTGTAATTATTGAATAATTTTTTTGTTAATTAAGTATCTTTGATAATTGAATATACTTTCTCACTAGACACTAGCCTTTATCAAATTTTTTATTTTTCCATATGCACAGGTTTTGGAAGGGCTTCTGAAGTTGCCTGACAATAGGGAATGTGCTGACTGCAAAACGAAGTAGGTCCCTGGAAACATAAGGCTTAAATGTGTAATTGTTTAGTTTATTTTGGTGGATGGCATTTCTGTTTATTTGTATCACTAAATGTATTATTGCCGACACACAGAGGTCCAAGATGGGCAAGTGTAAATTTGGGCATCTTCATATGCATGCAGTGTTCTGGAATCCACAGAAGTTTGGGGGTGCATATTTCGAAGGTATATCCTATTATTCATTGTCAGTTGGCTCTGTTACACGTGGTTTTGTATGTTAATTCCAAAGCTGTTGCTGTCTATATTTGTTTCCAATCAAATACTACTACGTATTATGTGTAATCTTGTATTGCTTTATGTTTATGATTTGTTTCCTCCAGAGGTAGAATTAAGGCCTTGTGAATGTTTAAATAAATAGACATTTGATGGCTGGGGAATTTGTTATCGGTATAGTTTTTTTTCCCCTTATCTTTTTAGGCCCATTTTTTTTTAGTTTCTGATGGCAATTGCCACTAGGATGGTGATTTTGGAATAGATGTTTGACTAAATTAATGTTCATATCAGATGATGGTTTTGGGCACTTGTGCTCCTTTTCTTGTTTAGGACAGCTCTCTTTATAGGAAGCGGTATGAAGTTGACTTTTAACGTTGGAGTAGGGTATTCCAAAAAGAATTTGATCATAGGTTATCAAAGAGCCTAACATTGATTTGATTTTCTTGGGCCGTAGCCTGATACTAAGACATCAGATAGGGATGGATTGTAGTTTTATTCGTAATATGTCTTCATTGGCTCAAAAATCCAATTTAACCCAATAATTTGCTCATCCATTAAGAGATGAATATGTTTGTCCTCATGAAATGACTAAGATGAGATATAGTCTATATATGTTTTGTATCTTAGTTTATACTGGTTTTAATATGTCCCTTTACACTCTTATAAATAAACATATATTTTATAAAATAAAATACAACCTCCTGCTCGGATATTATAATCACATCTATGTTTATAGATGTCATGAAAAAGTTGTCACATTTTTAAAACTAGTTATGAATTTTAGATGTGTTACTAAAATTCCCTGCTTTACATCTTGCTTTATATTGAGGAATGAGCCTCAAGCCTAGGCGGATTAGTATCACGAACTCACAGCAGTGACAAGTGCGACATCTTTACAAACATGTTATCTATATATGTAGCTAAGGTGAATCGGTATGTATTGATTATAAATCTGCAAAAGAAGAGCTGCAATGCCTGTTATTATCAATTTCTTCCTGCTATCATGGATTTATTATTATCTAGAGAAGAAGTAAATAAAAGCATGAGGGAGAAAAAGAATAATTGCCTCTTTATTGAACATCAAAGATATTTTCTGGCTCCTTTTTTTTTTTTTTTTTTAATGATAGACTACGTAACAATTAATTCTGGACGGAAGAATTACTATTTAATTTAATTTATTTTTATTTAATCAATGGTACAGAATGTGATGTAAGTCTTCTGCTTGAACTACAGCCTAAATGAATCGCTATTAGTTGTTGGTTACATTCAGAGACTATATGGAGCTATCTTTGTTATTTACCAAATAAGTGTCATTTTATTTGGGAGGGGGGATCACCTTAATATTACACCATAAGACGGTTCATGGTAGTTCATAGTGCTAGGGAAAAAATGGGTCAGTTTGGAGCGTTTTTTTTTTTTTTTTGGGTAAACTATGCCAGTTTTAGCATGCAAGAGGGACTATGTTACTCAGATCAATATGATGCTTACTCTTGTTGGGAATTACTTCGTATAACTAACTTTGGAATAAAGTATAAGAAAGATCTAGACAAGAGTACTTATATTTGTACCGACATACTATAATGTTCAAGATAGTGGGCATATTTTTAGTTGTAGGGATTCACTGCCTAGATATGTGTCCGAAGAAAAGTCAGCACACACAAAAGAAAGCAGCTAGAATAATTTGTAGTGCACAAGAAAACTGTGAGTTTAGCACTGCCATTACTGGAATCATGTAGCATATTAGCTGACGTGAGTTTTGTATAGATGTTACATAGTGTGAGCTATTTGTGGAGTGGTATGTTATAGATGAGCTGGGTACACATAAATTAGAGTAGATAAGTGAATGTGTGGCAAAGTGTAAGTGAGAGTTGGAGCTAGGTACAAAGGTGACTAGTGAGAGCTCAGCAAAAATTAAGAGTGTGTCTACAATCTTCATGTATTAGGGAGGTATCCTAAAATAGTTGAGTGTGTGTCCTTTAATGTAAATTTTGTTCACCTTGCAATTTTCAAATGTGTGTATGATAATTGTTTTGTCTTTATTATTAAATTTGTTCTACTTAGATCAACAACCCTTCATTTTTCTGTCTTGTGGAGATTAAAGACAATAGTAGCTTCAAAGCCTTGAGCTGGATGTGGTGATGAAGATATTCCCAAGTGTCACTTATTTGCTGAAAATTTAGTATTCCATAAATTAGGCTCTTTAAATTCTCATGTGAAGGTCCTTTCTTTCTTCTTTTGCTATGGTTCTACAATGAACTGAATGAAGTGCTTTCAATTATCCCACAATCTTTTATGCCTCATTGTGAGTTGTGACCTGTCCTTAGCTTTTGATCTATCGCATGATAGACATATCCTCTGAAAATGACATTGTTAATTTGCGAACATTCTGCAGGTGAGATCAGCAACACTCGACACATGGCTTCCGGAACAGATTGCATTCATTCAGTGTTAGTGTCCATTGTACTTTGAAAGTTGAACTCTTTCTTGTGGACTTTTGCTTCACCTGAATTACTCACCTCTCTCCTTGTGTACACAGCCATGGGAAATGAAAGAGCAAATAGTTACTGGGAAGCTGAATTGCCTCCCAATTATGATCGAGTTGGAATTGAGAACTTCATCCGTGCAAAGTATGTATTTTGAGTTACCAGAAACCACTTTGCTTAATATTCTTGATTTGGATTTTCTTTAATCGACAGTTTTCGTTTAAATCTTCACATTGAGGGTTAAGTCATTGGCTATGGCAATATACAGGTATGAAGAAAAGAGATGGGTTCCAAAAGATGCTAGCCATGGATCACCATATAGTGGAGGGGAAAAATACATGCCTTCACATCAATCAAGAGTGGAGGAAAGGAATGGGCATGTAAATGCTAATAAACCTGTTAATGTGACCGAGGAGAGGAAAAACACTGTTCTGCCTAGTACTAGGGAGACCAGAGTAGCAGGGAGAATAAGTATCCCATCCCCTCCAAAAGGAGTTGAGCATGTAAGTTTGTTCCTGCTGATTGAACATCAGATTATGATGCACTGGTTCAATTTTGATTTGGGTATTTTGCCTTTTGTACAATTTTGATTTGGGTGTTTTGCCTTTTCCAAATCTTGATATATATGACGACTGGATGGCAGTTGTTGATTAATTAATTCTTATAAATCATTTCCTCTATAGTCTTCTTATTTGGCATACTTTATAGAACCTTATTTATTCCCAGATTTCATATTATTTTGCTTCTTGCTGCAGTTTTTCTAGGAAATGCTTATGTCTATATCTTCATTAATTATAGTTAGGCTAGGAAATGCTTATGTGTAATCTTCATTAAATATGAGTTTCTCTTGAGAGACTTGCTTTGTATAGTCAGGCTTGAAGAAGCAACATTATTTCTAAGCACACATAGATATTAAGATGAATTTCTTTTTTTGTTGGCTACCTTTTTCTTTAGAATTACTACTTGTCAGGTATTTTGCTTTTGGCACTTGTTTCAAGTTGTTGTTGACACACTATGTTGTTTCTGATGAACTGCAAGTAATTGTGTGCTTAAGAAGAAAGCTTACCTTAACTGGTGGAAAAAGTTTATTGAACCAGCTGTAGGGAGGGGTATGACTATAAACTGCTCAACAAATCAGTTAGAACGCTTGAGCAAAATGCAGAAATAAGTTAAGGAGGGAAAGAGGAATCGGGAAGTCTATAAATAGAGGAGGCTAGGAAGATGATGGATCATGAGAAGTGCTGAGAACTTTATTTTAATTAGCATAATTAGTGCAAAAATTTAAGAATGATGCTATAATTGATAAAATTTAAGTTAAAGTAAATTGAAGATAAATGTCTAGTATTCGAGAGACATGAAGCCTCCCAAAGCTATGTAAAGCTCAAAATAAACTTTGTAATTCTTCTCATAATTCATTCACTTCCTATAGTCCTCTATTTTAGACTTCGTGATTCCTTCCCCTTCTAAAAATTGTTGTTTCTTTTAAGATTCCTAACCGATTAATTGTGCAATTGTAATTATACCCTTCCCTATGGCTGCTTCTTACAAAAAGTCATTTTATAAATAATCATTGTTTAGCGTCTGTTATGATCATCCAATATGGACCAAAGAGTTGTTTCTTCTGGGAACAGTGTGCACATATTTAGCTTTTTTTTTTTTTTTTTTCTCATACGTGAGGGCATTATAGCTTTATCTGATCAATCTTCTTAAAAAAATTTAGACCAACTCTTTAGAGGGCTTTATAAGTTGGATTTTGTGGCCATTTTGGCAGTGTATGAGATTTAATTCTGGGATTGGGTATTCAAGATGTTACATTGCTATAGTTAGATATGACTGTTGAGATCATTTTAAGGATAGAATTAAATACAAATACAATTTTATAATGCTGGAGGCATGATCAGCATGTGAAGAACCTGCTGCTAGGCTATTAAGTGTGAAAACATTTCCTTGAATTGATGCTCTTATGTCATATTCACTGCATAAAGCTGAAAATATTACATTTGTGTTTGTAATATTCTATTTTTCAGTTATTAGTTGTTCTACTTATTATTGGGTTTCATGGTCTTTATATAAATCATTGGATGGATTGTTCTGCATCTGACAGTAGGTTCTAGTTTGATATCCTGCATAATTTTATCCTCTTGTTCTCTGGCTTCTGTTCTTTTCCTTAATCTTGTTTGTTTTTCTAACAGTCTGCTCCAGTTCATCAGCCTCAACATGAGATACAGAAACCTGAAGCAACTGTTCAAGAACCAGAAGTAGAGCAGGCAGCTAACACAGCTTCAGCCCCCCCTCCTAAAGTTGATTTTGCTACTGATCTTTTCAACATGCTTTCTATGGATGATCCCGGTGAAAGTCCTCCTGATAGTGCCAATAATGACGATAATGGCTGGGCAGGATTTCAATGTATGTAAACAGTTTGTCTTGTCTAATATGTGTGTTAAGTTAAATGATTTTGTTGTTGGATTTGTGAAATGTATTCAAATTTTAATGTCTGCAGCTGCTGGGCAAACGTCAACTTCTGAGAAAGCTGAAGTGAAGAAGGATGTTGACACTGGCAAGAAATCTTCTTCTGAATTTGAAGATTTATTTGGTGATTCTTCAGCATCCACTACTCCAGTTATGCAGCAACCTCAGAAAGATGCAAAATCAGATATTATGAGCCTTTTTGAGAAGGTTTGCACCTTATCATTAACATCTTTTCACCTTATTAAACTTTTATACGGAGTACCTTTTTTTTTATTATTTTTTTTTTATTATGTCTATGTAGAAATATGTACTACGTATGTTTTATTCAGGAGTTCTCTGAAAGTGCAGTAGATTTAGTCTTTTTATAGGAAGTAGAGAGTGTCGCCCAAATTCAAAAGGTGGGCAATGCAAACTCTAGACCTTTGGCTTTCAAGAAATAATTTATTTACAAAATCTTAGAATTGCAAATTGCACAGAAGCTAAAATTTTCCTTCATCTATTCTGATGAGGATAAGCTATACCCATACAAATCTATTGGTTTCTTTCTTTCCAAGTGTATCACCCAATTGCCAGTTGACCATCCTCCACACATTGACAAGCTAATCTTTGTTCATCCTTCTTTTCCAATTGCAAGAACATCTTCCTCATAGGGCTGGGCCCAGTTCAACCTAAATTAGACTAAAGCTAAGTGCTAAAGAGATAGAATGCAAGGGCAGAAGAGCACATATGATTACATGTGGGGAACATAAGTAGCCTCACTTAAACTAGGTTGCTGTTCTTTTTCTGATAGCCAATAAGATATTTCTCTCCAAAGTGATATTCACATTGATTCCCTTGCTTCATATTTTCATTTTTCTTGGAGTGGTGTGGTAGTCTTATTTTCCCTTTTCGTTTTCTGTTTTGTTGGAAAAGATTTCATGTGGGAAGGATTTTTTTATTTTTAGCTGTGTTCATCTCACCTTTCCTGGGGCTTGTTTTCATGAACTTTGTGTAATCTTGGGCCTCTTGGCTGAGCTCTATTTTTAGCAGTTAGCCAGTGACTCATTGTAGCCACTCAAAATGTTTCTGATGCTCCACTATATATATTTGTTTTCTATGTTGATGCTTCAATCTAAATTCTGTAATAATGTTTTATATGGTTGACATGCAGTCAAACATGGTATCACCATTTGCTCTTCATCAACAGCAAATAGCAATGCTAGCACAGCAGCAGAGTCTTCTTATGGCTGCAGCTGCTCAAGCAGCTAATGGGGCTTCAAAATCAAACGTCAATATGCATCAACCTGGATTAAATGGCACCAATATGCCGACTCAAAACTGGCCAGGTCTTGGGTATCAAATTCCTGGGTTAACTATGCCATCAGCTGGTCAGAATGAACTGCCAAAATCAGTTCAGGTTAAAATTCCTAGTAATACCTGGATTTTTTTTTTTGGTTTCATTTTTTGATTTGGTAGAGAGGACTTAATAATGAATTTTATTTTTTGTTAAGCAGGTTGGGAACCCTCCATCAATGCACCCGACAGGAAATCCTTCATCTTTCCCAGCAATGGGGTAAGTATAAGAAGCTTATTAGCTTGTCCATACAGAGAAGTCCAACCTTAAAATTTAATCTTTAATGATGGCTTTTATTATCTTTCTTTTTATATTCTGCTGCTTTTTCTTGCTTGCAGTTTCTATTCTATGGGTCAAGCTATGCCTGTCAATGGTGCAGCTGCAGTTGAAACGAGTAAAAGTTCTGCAGCATCTGCAGTTTCAACAGGGACTTCAACGCAAAAGACAAATGATTATGACTTTTCGTCACTAACCCAAGGGTTGTTTTCAAAGCGATGAGTTACCCTTGGAAGAGTTTTCTGTTCAAGTCGTCCTAATTAGGACCAGAAAAGTCGCAGGGAGATGCAAGTTCGAGAGCAATATCCTCCATTGGTTTCTGTAAAAACTATACGTAGGGCATTTTTAAACTGTTTGGTATGGCTCTTTTGTATGATTTGTGCTTGAAATGTAATTTTTTTTTGGTGGGTCAAATAAGGATGAGTTTTGACAGACCAAACCATTTGTACCTTGTGATTTAGCTTCTCTGGAATCCTTCTATACTATCCATGATTCTGAATTTCTTATGATTCATTTTTATTATCTGTAGATTTCACCGTTACTGTCCTTTTTCGTCTTGGATTTTATACTGAGTGTGTCATCTCATATTCTCATCATCTCTATATACGGAGTTTTTTTTTTTTTTTAAACTTGTTCCATCAATCTTCAGAGGGTTACGTAGTACTCCGTATTTTTTTTTCATGCTAAAGACGCGTAGAAAAACCTAATAATATCTGATTAAGTGATGAGCGACTAAAGCGATGTACAATTACGAGAAGATAACTTCTCCAATTACACCATAGCAATCATAGAATAGCTACCGTCCACCAATTTGAAGTCTTTGGTAGATACACAAGTCTTGACAATATCATTTTATATCTTTATATTTTGTGTCATAAAATTTGTATAATTCAAAAGTTAGTTAAAAACCAGTACAAATTCACTGTTAGGCAGTAGACTAGTAGTAAGGATTCAATTGATATATATACGCAATTCAGTTAATCTTGCACTAAGTAGAGCTGTAGAGTAAAAAGTGTGACATAATAATGTAGAATAAATTAATAATATAATGATGATATAAGACTTATAACATAATGTCAAATAAGGTTGAAGTGAGTAGCATTTTAGCTATGCAAGGTATCTCTATTAGCCATACATAAATCTATTCCACTATATTTTTCTTATGGTTTGCATCGCAATGTTTGGACCAAACTTTTAAAACAATTAGAACTTGAGGGTTACATCTTTGGAACATACTTCTTAATGTTTGCTCTAATTTTAACTTCCCTAAGTGTCACGTTATCCCTCCTTCATTGGTAAATTAGATTTAGATACATGTAATTTGTGTTTCAAATTTCAAAAAAAACATGTACAATAACTATTTTAAAAGTGTACATACAAAAGTAAGAATATTTTTAAGTTCATTTTAGTTGCATTGTTATCAAACGAAAGGTAATTTTCCATTAATTGCAGGCCCGTCCCTAAGGCAGGGCAATAGGTGCCATCGCCCGGGGCCCAACTAAAGGAGGCCCAAATTTACATTAAAGCCAGATTTATAATAATAAAAAAAAAAAAAAAAAAAAAATCTTAATTAATGATACTACCTACGCATGCTTTTCTCCAGTTTTCCATATCATGTTCATCAGTTCATATTCCCAATTCCCAAATCTCAAGTTCTCAACTTCCAATTCCTATATTCATTCCTAATTAGTTTCCCAAAAATATTTTAATTGCGATTTTCCAACTCCCCTTCCTAAATAATCTCTTTTCAGCCAAATTCAATTGATCTTCTTCCCGTTTTTTTTTTTTTTTTTTTTTTTTTTTTTTTTTTTTTTTTTTGTAATTTTCAACCACATTAATCTCCAAAAACAACTCGAATTCAATAATCAAACGGTCTTCTTCCTTGATTTTCAATGGAATTCGCCTCACATTATTCACCTATAAATAATCCCCCATCCAATTATTCTACATCTCAATTCAATTTTCTGATTTATTTTCTTACTCTTTGTTTTGATTTAAACACTTGTAATGGGTATTACGGTGGACGAATATCGGAAATTTGGAGATCGATTTTGCTATGCTCGAAAAATCTGAGTCCTTTAGGTAATGTCAATTTTTTGTTTTTAATTTTTGAATTTAAGATTTTGTACAGTAATTTATAATTGCAAATTTTTTTTTGGTCTTGGGTAAAATTTAAATCAATTCTTTTGTGTGAATTATTTAAATATGTTAGAGCATATTGATGTCGACACTATTATTGGTGATTTTGCATCTAGAAATGCTAGTAGACAATGTTTTGTATGATGATTAATAAATTTTAAGTTTACTGTTTTTTTTTTCCTTTACTGTAAGTTTGCAATTTTTTTTTTTTTTAATCATTTAAAAAACAAAATTTATTTTTCATTTTTTTACTTCACTCGATAATAAGGGCCCCAAATTTTCATTTCGCCCATAGGCCACCAAAAAGCTAGGAACGGGCCTGATTAATTGTTAAACCTCTTTGTTTAAATAAGTCGAATAATCCCATCAATCCTAAACCGGAGTCCGACTGCCCTCACCAATACTTCACCTGGAAGACCTTAGTCAAAAACTTCCACACCTCTTTGATATCTTATTTTCTCTCCTCAGCACCATGACCATCCATTAAACTTTGTAGCTCCTTATTATTGTTAATTCTCGATCACAAAAACAAAAGGCACAACTTTCTTTAGACAACACAAAACTAATACGGATATACATGTATAATACTAGGATAGCTATTAATTTTAGCGAAAATTCTACAGTAAATGACGCGTACCGCTATGTACCACTAAAGTAATGTACCACAATGTACCACTATTAAATTTAATTAAATTTATTATATATTTTTTGTATCTCTTTATCATAGTTTGGCTCTAGCTAAGATGGTGAATTGCATTATTGTTTTGATCAGTGGTTTAAGGATCAAATCTTTGTGCTCACCATATATATATTTTTTTCCCTTCTCACATATTTTTTTCCAAAATTGATAACTATATAATTAATGCAGTCCCTTCTCATTTTTAAAATTTTTTTTCCCTTCTCATATATTTTTTTTGAAAATTGATAACTGTATAATTAATGTAGTCCCTTCTCATATTTTTAAATTTTTTTCCCTTCTCATATTTTTAAATTTTTTCCCTCTAGACCACATTCAAAAAGAAATATAAAATACATATTTGATTTATTTTACATCATACAACCTTTTTAAATTACTCGTTGGACTATATTAATTATAAACTTATCAATTTCGAATCCTTTGCAATTTATTAGATCCATTTTTTCCTCTCTAATTACCTTCAAAAAGCAATATCAAATACTTGTTTGATTTATTTTACATCATACAACCTATGTAGATTATTCGTAGGACTACTTATATTTTAAAATTCTTATCAATTTTAAATCCTTCTCACTGTATTAGATCCACCAAAGTTATTATTCACTACAAAAACGAGAGCATTTTAGCAACAAAATTATAAATTATTGCTGAATAGCGACAAAATATTTTAAATATAGACTTCTCTAAAATTTGAGTTTTAAACAATTTTAAATGAGCCAATAAAAAACACAAACTAATGGGCTTATAAACAATCACGAAAGAATTGATGTTTGTGAGCCTAAGAAAATCGAATACCAAGTTGTTCTAGATGAGCTTGTTTATTAAATAACTTAAATTTTTGTTTATCAACTAACAAACGGGTTTTGAATGAGTTGTTTAAGGAGTGCTTTGTTTAATAGACATCCCTTGATCCCTATTTGTTTCTTTGAATAGGTTACTACAAAGTATATTTTATGAAGATCTTTGCCTTGACTTATAAAAGATTAAAAAAATTACTTCCTATGTTTTTTTTGGTACTCATTTATCTTTTCTCACTAATCAATTGCACTTTTTTTTTTAATCATCCGTATCTTTAATTTCGTATTGTAAAATTTATACAACGTTAGTCTTGTTAAGACCACACACAAACATGTTTTTTCTTACATAGTTATGACTTATGACTAGCGAGTGGTCTAAATTTGAGTTCTTTTACTGAGACTAGTAATTGTGTCATTTTACATTTTTTATTTTTCGATAAACTATGAACTTCATCATATTTTCTTATTACGAAGTATATTTTTATACCTGACTCACATCTTACTTTTTTTTTTTTTTTAGTTTAATTCTCAAATCTAGTTATTTATTGATCTAATGTAATTTCCACCAAAATTTGTACAATCTTCAAATTCGTTGGCAAAATTAGTTTTGGTGGTGTTTTAAATCATTGGCACACATACACCTTAAACTTTTTTACAAAAATTATTTTTTTAAAAAAATAGAGAAAAAAAAAAGCTATAGCCAAATCAAAAAATCAAAAACACAAAGCCCTAGAAAAAAGCCTAACCGCCATCTCTAATCTCCACATTGCTCTGCTAGCTCTTAGTCACCGGCTACCGACTCCATCCTGCAATTCATCACTAGTCATGAAAATCTATGATTGATTTTTTTTTTTTAAATCACCATCAATTGTATTAGAGAATATAATACAATTAATTTGTCGTATAATTTATTTATTTATTTATTTTTTGAGTAATTATGCACATGACCATATATACAAAAAGTTTGTAATCATGGGATATAATTTTCTGCAAGTTATTCCTAATTTGATATTTTGGGCAATTTCGAACTCAGATTTTCAATTGAATCCTCAATTGGGTGTTAATTTGACAGAGGTTTGAATGAGAGAGCAGGGAACAATGGAAACTGAAAAAACGTGAGAAAAATAAAATTAAAGGGGTTAACTGTTTTTTATTTTTTAAAAATTTATTTGTCTATATATATATAATTTAATAATACATAGCAGTAAATAACATTTACAATACATATCAATATTTGTCATGTACTTTAGACTCTCCCTAATTTTAGAAATAACATTTGGACCCACACTAGAATGTTAGAGCATTAATAAAATTACTCACTCACATGGCACGTGAGACCTAGGTGAGCAGGGTACAAGTTCAACGGTCGACTATATACATACTTGTATATTCTTTTGACACAAAAAAAAAATAAAAAAAATAAAAAATAAAATAAAAAAAGTTCGTCAGTATAAAATTTCAGGTAAAATAAGCACTTTAAATTGTTAATACAAAAAACATAGATGAGAAATTATTAATCGTAATAAATCCAAACTAATGAAGACAATAAATAGAATTATCAAATGCTAAATGACAGCCAGCTGACTAAATTCATAGTAATCGCGCAACTCAAAGCAGAATGGAAGACCTTAGTCAAACTGTCAAAGAGATGTACACAAATTCGTACAGATTTTATTTGACAATATAATAAACATCTAGGTCATTCTAAGAGCTAATATTGGATAAGGATCAATTAATCAAATCAAACCATATCAAGAATAGCATGGAAAGATGACAACAAGAAAAGTAGAAAAAGGAAAAAAAAAAATTTATGGAACGAACATCTTTCACAGGTTTTAACTTTTTTAAGGGTAAGATTTATGTATGATATATACTTCACAAATTTTTACATGCGACCTATTGTTCCGTATGGCAGGGATTACTTGAGTTTTTCGGTCATGGGTTACTTGAGTTCTCATGATTACTTGAGTTCTCAGTCAAGAATCACTTGAATTTTCCGGGGTTACTTGAGTTTCTCGGTCATGGGTTACTCAAGCTTCCGGGGTTACTTGAGTTTCTCGTTCAGGGGTTACTCAAGTTTCTGGGGTTACTTGAGTTTCTCAGTCAGGGGTTACTCGTGTCCCCAATTTGTTGTATGCGGCGTGATCGAGAAATTCGAGTAACGCCTGACTTAAAAAACTTGAGTAACCCCTGATTGAGTAACCCTTAACCGATCGAGCGAACCCTTCGAGCTTTCGAGCTGAGTAATTCCTGTCCGAACCCCTCAATTAACCCCTGACTGAAAAACTTAAGTAACCCTTGACTGAAAAACTTAGGTAACCCCTAACCAAAAAAACTCGGGTAACCCTGCCTATAGCATGGTGTGGCCTACTGCACCAAAGAGTTGTTGTATATATATATATATATATATATATATATATATATACTTTATTACTTTGTATTAGGTAGTGTTTTCTTCTTTCAAAAATAAAAAGGTACTAGTGTTTTCTTTATTTGAATGTTACTTACCTAATGTAAGTTATTAGTCTTGGACAAGTGAACATATATCTTATCTAAACTTATCTTAACTTTTTAGTAGCCCTTATATCAGAAATTTATCACATCTTAGACTTTAGTGGGTTTATGTGAGATGTTATTAGACTTGATTAGAATCATTGATTCAGTATTCATTTTTAACTTATCTTTTTAGAACTTGTCTATCTTTATATAACTTCCTAGTTCCTACTAGATTGTTACTTGTTAGTTTGTTATGGTAGAAGTTGCATTGTTATGACATTTCGGCACACGAACATAGTCATGCATCAAAGACAAAGTTGGCGCTTTGTTCATTTGTTTCTCATAGCTCCCATCTCTTGCCTCGTCTTCTAATCTAGACTCATTTAAACATCTGCCAAACTCAATATTTATACTTCCCCTATCTCTATGTTTCTATGCATCGCAATTTCTTTCCTTTTAACTTGATTACAAGCTAGTGACTTTTGGCATTGATCAGTAACTTCTATCTAAGTCACTATGGTATTCATTTTTCAAAATATATTTGTCATTCTTTCAATGGTACGGATTAGTTGTGACCTTATAACCCTAATAAAGTAATAATACTTAAGGAGTAAATTACAATAAAAGATAATGACAAATATAGTCCTAAATTTAGTACATAGTATGTTAAATTTAGAAATATATGATAAAATATGGGTAATTCGATATAATCTTCCTCTTTAAGAGCATTCCCAATATTGAGCGAAAAAAAATGCTGATGAGCAAAACTTTAGGTGAAATTAAAACAAAAATAACTTACATCGATAAGCAAAAGCGAAAGTTCTCAAGTAAAATGAAAATTGCTCATAGGATGAGCATTTTTAAAGATGAATATAACTATGTGGGGTCCACAAGACAAGTAAAAAATAAGAATAAAAATAATATATTAGAGAGAAATGTAGGAGGGTATTAGTAAAAGTAAGAAAGAAGATGTAGCAGAAAGAGAATAGTGAAGAATTTTATTTTTAAAAAATTGTCCCGAATAATTCGACCTTTGGGTCATCCGCTTAAAATAATCTCACCTATTGATTATTTTTAAATAATCCGACCTTTAATGTTAATTCGCTATAAATGGTCCCAAGTGACCTGTAACCGGTTGGGTATGTAAATTTTTATTAAGTTTAATATACATGTGTCATCACCTGATTGGTTAAAAAAATAAGTTTTAATTTTGTTTTGAAAATTAATTATTACTAATTAACTTTAATTAACTAAAAACAAAAAATTGAAACCTTATCCAGCCCCATCGCAACCCCAGCAACCTCCTCGCCGCCCCTACCATCGGCCTAGAGCCGTCAGTCCCACCGACACCAGACAGTTACTCCGCGCCATTTACCGACCATTCCGTACCTTGCTTAGTCGCAATTAAACCATCGTAGAATTCAAAGTGTGGGAAGAGGAGGAGGACGAAATCGGCGAGTTGTGTGAAAGGGATTGGGGTCAAAATTAGGGTGTGGGGAAGGTGAGGGGTCGGAAAAGGTACAGAGGGGTGGTGGAGGGAGGTCGAGATCGGGACGGGGAAGGGGTTTTTCGAGATGGTTTGTGGTTTAGGGGGAGGGGGAGAATGGTCGGCGCGGTGCTCGGCGATTGGCAGGGGGTCGAGCTGGTAGGTGGTGGACTAGTGGGCGCCTATGGAGGGTGGTTGGGCTAGTGGGTGTGGCTTTTTAATGTTTTTTTTTTTTTTTTTTTTAACTTTAAAAAATAATTTTATTTTTAATTTTTTGATTAATCAGATGTCGATACGTGTTATGTAATTTGCTATAGCAAGTTAAATGACCGGTTGAAACCATTTATAGCAGATTGACATTAAGGGTCGGATTAATTAAAAATAATCAAAAGTTGAGATTAGTTTATACGGATGAGTCAAAGGTCGAAAATTTCCAGACAATTTTTCTATAAAAATATTATCACAAAAATGCTTATGACAATTAAGAGCAAGAGGAGAGAGAAAGTGGGTAGGAAAAACGAGAAAATTAATTTTTGCTCATTGTTGATCGTGTCTAGAAGAGTTCAATGATTGTTTTATGAAAGTTTTTTTTTTTTTTTAATAATTTATTTTTATTTTATTTTTTAGAAGCAGTAAAAGTAACATACTCGTACAGTAAAAGTAGATACTCTACCCACATGGCACGTGTCACGTCTACCTTACATAACCGGTGAACCGGTAAGATTCCACTCACCAAATCAACGCTCTCACAATCCAACGGCTGACATTCAATCACCCACCCCCAACAAATCCCTAACCCTCCATATCTCCCCCTTTATATACCCCCATTTCCCCCCTTCCTATTTTCTCTCTCTTAAACCCTGTTCATACTTTTTTTCACAAACACAACAAACAAAAACCCAACAAAAATAAATCAAAATAAAAATAAAAATAAAAAATGGGAATGTTACCGTTGAAAGCAGTGGTTGTATCAACCGGCGTCGTTTCACTAGCTGTGATACTCAAACTATCACTGCCGGTAATCCTAGACTTCCTCACCTCCGAGCTTCCTCTCTTCTGGTCACTAGCACTCTCATGGCTCAGACCTCCATACATGTACCTTCTCATCAACTGCATCATCATCTCCATTGTTGCATCATCTAAGCTTCAGCCACGTGGCGGCACCGGAAGTGAGGGAAACGCCGGAACCCTAACTCCGGCGGGATTCCCGGTGTTGGATACTGACGATGTACACGTGGCGGTCATGGAGGTCGCTAAGGAAGATGATGTGGTGGTGTTCGGATACGTCGAGAGTCCGATTGTTACTAAAATAGATAAACCTGCGAAAGTTGTTGTAGGTGATGACGTGGAGGAGAGAGAAAAATTTGAGGAAGGTGATGAGTTTGTGTTGTCAAAGCCGGTGTGGAACTCGCCGGAGAAAAGTTCTCCGGTGATGGTTGTGCCGGAGTTTTCGCCAATGTCTTCGGCGGAGAAACCGCCGTTTTCGGCAAGGTTTGGTCATCGGAGAGCTGTTAAAGCTAGTCCTGAAGGTAATCTTCTCTCTCTTCATTTGTACTAATTTCTTTTTTTCTTTTTTTTTAAAGAAATTTGTACTAATTTCAATAATTAAAAAAAAAAAAATTTAACTTACTGAAAATTTAAAATGAGTTGTATTTTGAATATGAATTAGTTCGCTATATTGCAGATTTTTGTGTGATTTATATTGTACAAATATTACAAGGAGATAACTAGTATAGTTTAATATAGACGAGATTTGATTTCATGTCTTCGTTGGTCGATTTAGCTTAAATTTGCACTGTTTTGAATTTGGAGTTGTAATTATCCACAAATAGTTGATTAAGACATTATTTGTTTCTGTTTTTATGTACTATGTCATTATTTTTCAGTAGATTGATTTATTTCAGAAGACAATTAATTTAAGTTTGCTTTTAAAATTTTAAAATTCAACGGTAAAATGATGAATAAATTTGAATTTCAATCGGAATTCTAACGGTAACAAATGACACTTGTAAGCAGGAAAAGCAGTGCTGAAAGTATCAAGGCCAAAAAAACAGGAAACACTGGAGTCCACGTGGCGGACAATAACAGATGGACGGTCAATGCCGTTGACACGTCACCTTAAGAAGTCTGACACATTCGCCGGAGCATCGCCGGAGGAGTCTCCGGTGAAGGTGATGAAGAAATCCGACACTTTCAACAACGGAAGCGGTAGCGCATCGCCGTCAAGTGCGAGTTCAAGGCTGAGGAGAGAGCCGTCGCTAAGTCAAGACGAGTTGAACCGCCGTGTTGAGGCGTTTATCAAGAAGTTTAACGAGGAGATGCGGTTGCAACGACAAGACTCACTTAACCAATACAAAGTGGTGGTTGGTGGTGGGTCCCACTAGAAACTAATTTTGGGTGGTAATTAAAAAAAAATTAAAATGTAAAAAAGATATATTAATAATTATCTTTTTCGGATTTAAATTTTTTAATTTTTTTAAGGGGTGGGATTTTGAGTGTTCAAATGTGAGCTAGGTAATGCAAAGATTTCTTTTGCAATTCTAGCAGGAAATCAATTTGGTTTTGTTGGAACCCTGTAATTAGCTCGATTTTTGGTTCTCCATTGGCTGTGTTTGATTTGGTTTTATAATAAAAATTACGAATATGGGAATATGGCAAGAAATTTTAATTTATTAGTGAAATAATGTTATAACGAGAAACATAGGCTAATTTGGATTATATTGACTAATCATGAAACATAGGCTAATCCAAACATGACATTAAATAGCACTATATTCTTAATGATCCAAGTACTCTTATGCACTTCATATTGAGTAACAAGATATTCTTATGACAGGGAGAGTTAATTTCTCCAATTAATAGTCTAACGTGCATAATGATAAATTAAAGAAAAAGATATAAAGAAGTTTTTGTAAAGATTTGTGACGAGTGACTAAACATGATGTGTAACTCTCAATAACCTCAAACATCATTAGATTGTGCTTCTTTACAAGCCAAACAAGGAAAATACAAAAGAGAAATGTAGATGGTTAAGAATATTGGATAAACAAGCAAATGCCTAAAAAGTATAGCTAAACAAAATAAGGTGTTTTGGTCCAACTTTTGCCTTATCTAAGTATGGTCGGCCATAACGGTTGCATGGGTTCCAAAAATATTGATCACAAATTCAGCATTTTTTTGGGAAGGCGGCTACTTGGTTATGTGGCTTAGCAATTAGTAGAAATCTATATTGTTCTTTGCTTCTTTGTCTTTGTCATTGTCGGCAGAAAATGGTTGGGGATTTCTAAGCAATGGTCCATGCATTGGTGCATTACTCTACCAAATACATGCTTGATGGTGGGTAGAATGTTACTTAAGTGCGTGTGTCAAAACAAATAATTGACACTACTCGCCGATATAACGTACAATCAACATGAATAAACCATTGTGTAGTAGGAAAACATGATCATCTATAATAAGTGTAGGTGACAATCTGGTGGCTTGAATTAGATTCGGCTATGATTAATGTAACTCAATTTAGAACGTCCTCAAGAGACTTTAATCATTCAAAGCAAATTCGGACCAGGTTATACGTGTATTAAATAAGAATATAAATCGAACAGTCTAGTTTGATCATTTTCTAGTGCATGCAGGATAATTCAGGTCGACTAACTCAAATTAGGTTGGTTTACCAGGTCAATTTTGCATTTATCACTGGATCCTTGATGTACACAATTATACAAAGTACAATCTTACAGAGTGAGATTCACTTATATGTGGAGCCTCTCCTCCCATTTATCAAAACTTTGCAAAACACAAGAAATCCTTTTCATCAGTCATTATCAAGGGGATCTCATTAGCACGTGATTTCCCTTAATTAATTAGGATTACTTAAGAAAAAGACGTGTCAGATACAGAGGATTTGACAAAGTAAGGAGTGATTATTACTAAGTATACACTCAGATATACATGGTTCAAGTAATTTAGCTGATATAAACTAAGGTTTACACTCAGAATTTAGAACTGACTATTGGTATATCCTACAAAGTGTACAGGAACTTGGATTCGACGTTTGGCACCTTTGATCTTATATACCTTGCCACACGAAGATAATACTGTGTATTCTTGCAAACAAATCTAATACAACTTTTAGCTCTGGATATCTACATCACCATTGTTGTAGTAGGGAAAAGTCTATCCAGCAAACTATACAGACCTCCGCCTAGGAGGAGGGCGCCACTGCAATCACAATCAGATTCAAGCAGAGAGGAAACCATAAATACAAGTGAATACCGGATATAGACCATAAATGATACTTTGTATATCAAACTCCAAGACACAAGACCAAAAGGGAAAAGAAAATAGAGTAACTGAGAAAACTATGTTCCAGATAAAGAAGGTACCTCAGTGGATTGATCCAAGCTGAAAACTTGCGAAATGAAAGCAGCCTCTGCAGATACATAAGACGGTAAGCAACATGGAAGGAAAATAATGATTTGTAAATCTAAACATAAACCTTTTGAAGGACTTTAGGAAAGAAAGCAAAGTGTTCATCGAGAACCCATTATGTTATCATGTCTGGGTAGATCCTGATTTCCCATAGGGATTGGTTGATTTGTATTCACTTCTTCTCAGTTCTCTCAAGTTGTAAATGGTTTCCTACAAGTGGTAAGCCTAGAAAAAAATGGTTTCCTGATTTGTTATCTTAGTATGCTATTGCAGTATTACTGTCTGAAGCCCTTAGTTTGAAGATGATTCCTGTTTTCAGTAAAATTAAGCACACATGGTGTTAAATCAGTAAACTTCTCATTTCTCATTAAGTTTCCCCAATGAAGTTGAGCAGATGGACTCCAGACAAATCTTGTATATAGTTCTCAGACATGACCCGCTGAGAGATGGGGACAGGCTGGGATTGCAGGAATGACCCCCAAACTCCAAGAGAGGCATAAGCTAGCCCTTCAACTATCTGGGATCATGGTTGTCTTTGGTTGACATTTATCATGGAGAGAATGGGTTTATAAAGTGATAGAAAGTGGCATAATTGAGTGACAAGTTATCATGGCTGTCTAAGCGCATCACTTACTCTTCATAGCTGATAAAATTTGGCACAATATAAAACGTGGATCAAGATCGTGACATCTCTGACAAGAATATGTTTGTATGGTGATAGTCAACACGAAGCAACTTCCATAGGAAACACAACTATTACGCTTCTAAAGCACATGAAATTGTTTCACCTTTTACTCTTGTTTCATGACACTTGAGGTGTATCAGTCTCTTCTCGTGGATGATGTTCTGATAGGGTTTAGACTAAATGGACGATTTGATATTCAGAATGTACTCCCTTCCCAACATTGGTACGATGAAAAACTCTAGAAACCACTTCTCCTTTAAAAGGAAATCCAATCAAAATTGAGACCACTTCCTCTGTCAGTCAATCAAAATTCAGTGGAGTAAAATTTTCATTTTTTCATCCATATACTAGCCACCTTCCCATAATATTTCCAAGATATAATTTGAATTGCAAGCTGTCATCCTGATGATGAGGCAGGGAATAAATTATCAATGATCCTATATGATCCATTTCATTCTGGAACAGTTCTAGTGCTGTCTTATCGAGAAAATGATGTTGAGCTGATCTAATTAGGTTTCAATATTTTGGATCATGCTTAAAATCCTGATTCCTGGATGGCATGAAACATAAAAAAAGAAAACCTTTTTCGTCTAGGATACCTACAGGTTGCTTGGGCCTCAATTACTGGACCTATTACACTTGTGTTACTACAATAATCTTAAAATTTTCAATACCCAGTTACCCACTGAGTAATTCAACGATTGTCCTTGGTTTCAAAATGACCCGCTCCTGATATTATTCCATGACGTTCGGTATATGAGCCTCTTCAACCGGACTTTGTCTATGCATTTGATGCATTGCCTTGCAAAAAGCTATTCTTAATGGGTTTTTTTATCCACTTTTCTCAATATTTGTGAGAAGTCAACGAAGAAAAATCGTGAATTGAGGTGGTATTACTGAATTTATTGACCAGCCATTACTTAACACTCAGACGTCATGATCATGCAAAACAAAGATTCACCATCAAATTAAGTAAAAAAAGGTTATCTTCACAAGCATCTGATCAAAAGGAAAGAAAGTGGTACCTGCAATGCACCAGCAAAAGATGCAGCCAACAGCAGAGGAGCAACATAGCCTGTAGTGTAGGTCAGCAGTAAGCTGCCCCCAATTAGAGGATCCTGTCACAAAATTCTCAAGTTAAATAAGCATAAGATAGTAAATAGGATCAAAGCAGCAAGGTTGAAGAAAGTAAAAATCATGCTGCACCTACACCACAAACTTTATTTTCTACACACTTGATTATCAAAATGTTTTGTTTGAGATAGATGCTCCATTTACACGATTAGTTGAGGTGGAAAATGGTAATAATTACATCAATAACTATACAGCATTCAAGAAATCCTAGCATGGTAAGCATCTACCCATTCAACTAGCACCGTCATTAAAAGTATACTCTCACCATATGAGTTTCATCAAAGATCTACTATACCTTGGTTGAAGCCACATAACCAAGTAGAGTGGCCAGTACAGGTGTGCTGCAGGGTGATGCGGCCAAAGCAAATGTAAGACCAGCCAAATATGCTTGTACACCTGGCATACAAAAACAGTTCCCATAGCTTCACTTGTCAGGCCTTTTTTAGGGATATGCTACAGCTGTTCAGCAAAAACTAAAAGCTCTAAATGCTTACTTGAGGGGAAGTTTGCAGCTGCTGCACGGGGATCAAAGTCATTGAAAAATGATGGAAGCTGCAACTCAAGTATCTGTGATGTCAAACAATCAATCAATCAATCAATCAATCAAAGCCTTAATCCCAAAAGTGGGGTCGGCTAACATGAACCAAATTTGATTATTCCGTGTAGTCATCAACATAAATCTTTCTCCTCCATCCCTTACGATCCAAAACAATAAAGGGGAAATAAATGTCAGAGGAGTCGACAAGTAACTAAGAAGCGGGATTTGAGTTCCACTAATGCATAATGCATTACCTCTAACAGATTAAGGCCCATCACAATAGCAAGACCAGATGCAACCAAAGGCAACCCGCTGCCTATTTGTCCATAAGCTTTTCCAGCAAAAGAGGCTCCAACACCAAGGAGTGCCAGCGTAGTAGCCAATCCTAATGCGAAAGCAATGGAATCACCAATGACCTGAACACCAAGGTGAAAAGATGAAAACTTTTGTACAATCCACCAATCTAATTAAAAAAAGCATGTCCTAAAAAATTATGCAAATAACATCGAAACCCAGGGCTTTCAACTCAATAACTATATACCTCATGTAAAATTAGTAGAAGAGAATGTCCATTAATTTCTTCTCTTATCAATTTTTAAAAACTGAATAAGTTACAATGAATTAGAAAAGTTATACTTTCTTTCAGCTTTTACTTTCCTTTTCATTAAGAGTTTTTTTGACAGTGGGAGAATCTGTTCATAAGAAACAACATTATCATATAAAAAAAAGGTTCAATATAATAATATTAATTAAAAAAAAAAAGAAAATATCACCTGTGCACGGCTTTTTCCAGAGCCATAAGCACCTGAATGAATTCAATGAATATGATCAACTTCTGACAGAAAATATACATAGCAACATATCTATTGAAGTAACAGGAATTGACACAACAGTCATCTAAGATAATAGCTTACCTATATAACCAAGTGTTAAAGGCAAAACACTTAGTGTACAAGGGGAAAGGCTGGTTACCAGTCCAGCTCCAAAAATGACAGCCAGACTGATAGAAGAGTACGTAAAAACAACAGAAGTTAGAAAACGACGGCATGATCACGATATCAAACATACTATATGCAGCTCATAATATTATTACCTTGTCAAACTAAGAGCTGACAACTGATTCAAAACAGCTTCATTGGCTTGTTGCCCAGCTGAATATAGAAGACCTCCAAACCAATCTCCAATACTCCCATCGGCTAGCATATAGATAGATGCTGCCTTATCCTGTCTTGAATAAGAATAAATCTAGTCTTTGAGGTCATTCATATCATACTAGAGAGCAAACTACAATGTATCACATACTGCACTTTGTATTATAAGATATGTGTATACTAAAGTGCACTAGAACTCTTAGCATCATATATTAGTTTACTCTCCTTAAGATTTTAGGAACATAAAATCCAGGTATATCAAGATACTTTATATTAAATTGTTCAGTCAATACAAGTGATAACTGTTTTACACCACTATTAAACTAAATTAATAGTAGAAACTAATTCTCATGTTGATGAAGTAGAAATTAGAAACACTATATAAGTGATGAACATTTCCAAAGCTGAATGCTCAACAAAATGGGGTAAGACTAATTTCAAGTGAGCATGGATCATTTATTCATTGACTGTATTTTCACAAGTATGACACAGGAAATAAAGATATAGCAAAGTGCAAACCATAACAAAGAAGAGAAATCATACATTATATCCTCCATTTGGATGGCATTTGCTGGGTCTATCGCAAGCAAATTAACTACTGCAGTTGTCCAAAAGAAAACGATGCAAGTGAGCACCAATGCATCAAACATTACTATTCAATACTAAATCTCTATGCCTTTACTAAAGTACCATCTTACTATAGAGCATATTACTAGTCAGAAAGAAGAGAACCTCAGTCTTGTACCTAAATCTCTACGAGGAAATGTAGTATCCCAACTTTGGTAATTATATCAGAAAGAAGAGAACCTCAGTCTTGTACCCAAATACACCCAAAGATAAATTTTATGCAAGGGTATTATTTGCTCAATTTACCATTCATGCTCATTTCGAGAAATTTCAAATGAGCGAAATTGATCATATGAGCAAAAAAAATAATCTTGGGTACACCTAACTCGGGTACAAAAAGGATATTCTGTAACAAATAGAACCAGACACAGCTTTTTCAATATAACTTAGCTAGGCATATCAACTATTTACTATTGTATGATTCCTAATTCAAATTACCAAGTAAACAATGAAAATTAATAGTTCGAAATTAATTGTCATGTTGATAGTGTAACTCAATCATGTAATTCCATTATTTGAACTAGTAATGTGACAACTAAATCCGGACAATTTCCGAGTTGTCCAGTGAAAGGATTAATAGAGGGCTCACCAGCCAATGAATTGACAACCGTTAAGGCATTCACTTTGCCCTTCAAATCATTCTTTGACATCAAAACATCATCTTGCTCATATTTCTGTACACCTGAATCCCTCTTTAACATTTTTATGGGTACCCTTTTCCCCACTGAAAAAAAAAACAGTAGAATTGATTAGTTTTCTTATTACAGAACTTGATAGATTTAAACAAAATAAATACAAAATCCAACTTCATTTTTCACAAAAACAATGAGAATTTTGCATTTGAAAGACGGAGGAATTGGACTGACCAGATTGAGAATGAAGTTTATGGGTTGAGATTTTGAAGAAATTCCCAGTGAAACCATTGCAATGACCCAACAAACTCATCACAAAAAAATTGCAAAAGAGAATTAGAAGAGAGAGAAGAGGAAATGAGTAATGGCTGGAATTTTCTTTTGTTTCCTTTGCCCTCTTATTATGTGTGTTAATATAAGCTCCACGAGTATAAGCAAGTTTTTAATTGTAAAACTACATGATTTTTTGAACAATTCTTTCTTTATATTAGACACTTTAAAAATTTTGTAAAACTAAAACCCTTTTTTAAATAAAATGCTATACATAGCCTTTAACGCTACAGCATTAAAAAAGACTCTTGAAAATTGTTTAAATTTAGAAAATCTCGACAAAAACACACTAGTTACACTAATCTACGAGTGTTTTTATCATCAATTCCTAATTTTATACAATTTTCAAGAGCGTTTTTAAATTGAGGTATGCATAACATTACCAAATTTTTTTTAATTATTGTGAGTAAGTTAAGATATAACTGGTATTACTTCGTATGAGTTTTATTGGTCAACCTTATATACATTAAATAATGTTCCTTACGTGGTTATTTCATCTTTATTAATTTAACTAGAAATCATTTCCTTAAATAAATAAAGGAAATTTTGCAAAAAAACCACCTTTTAAATCTTGTTTTTTTTGCATATAACCACCTTTTAAAAAAAAAATGTTGCAAAAGATCACCAATTTTTAAAATTTTGTTGCAAATTACCACCAATTCAATGTTAAACAAATGATAAATTTGGCTAAAAAAAGTGGTAATTTGCAACAAATTTTTTTAAATTGGTGGTCTTTTGCAACAATTTTTTTAAAAGGTGGTTATATGTATAAAAAAAAATTTAAAAGGCGGTTTTTTGCAAAATTTCCATAAAAAAACCTAGAAATCTTTATTGATATTTTTTACTGAGTAAGAAAATAAATTCTTTATTAATACTCTGTAATATCCATTGATTGAAAGATTTGTTTGGTTTGATGAATACAAATTTTTTTTTCCTTAATAATATTCTTATAAGAAAAGGAAAATGGGAGAGTGAGGAATAGCTCAAGCGGTTAGAGCTCCCCTAGGATCGATTCTCATCACCCGCCCTTGTGGCTCTCTAAACAACAACAACAACAACAACAAAACACACAAAAAAAAAAAAAAAAAAAAAAAAAAAAAAAAAAAAAGGAAAATGAAAGTGAAAGGATGAAGATACTCAAGATAGATAGGAGTGATAGGACTATCATAGGAAAAAGGGAGAGGGTAAGGAGGAAGGATGAAGATTTAGATATTTTTTTTCCTTTTAAATAAAACCGTTGTACAATTATTTTAGGGTTCGTTTGGCATTGTTGTGGTTTTCTGTTTTTTGGTTTTTTGTTCTCTAAAAGTATATGATACGAGTCTTGTTTCGGGGTATTTTTACCCCCTTTTTATAGACAAATGAGAGGCCAAGAAGTGGCCCGATTATAAGCCGACATGTGGCATCCTGCTCAGCTAAATAAAGGCCAATAAGAGCATAACACGTGGCCTAAAGAGAGATATCAGAAAATGAAGGACTCAAAGCCCATTAAGGAAACATGTCTAGCATGAAGGAAACCCTAATACACGTGTCAACCACGTATAGGGCAGTCAATCTTCCTAGGTTATGAAACCCTAGGAGCATGATCTCCCATTTTCCTATAAATACCCCATCATTTCATGATGGAGGGAGAACACACAATTCCAAAAGGCACAATGCCCAAAATATGCTCTCACTTCTCTCAACTTTCTCCCTCTAAAATTCCGTTTTCCGGTCACTAACTTGATCGTCGGAGGCGGATCTCCGGTACACCGGAGATCCGTTGTTTTGCAGGTGTTCAGGCCGTACGAGTGTTGCATCCCGGATCTGTCTCCCGCGGGAATCCATACCCCCCTTTCGGATTATCCAAAAAATGCCCGAAACAAGTCCCATAATGAATCAAAAATTATATAAACTTATTAAAATTATGATAATTATGAAAACTGACAACAGAAAAGTGGAAACTCCTTTTTCTTGTTTCCTGTTTTTGGTTTTTGGTTTTCAAAAAAAAGAAAACTGAAAACCAAAACTGATGCCAAACAAGCCCTTAACTATTATTCATTATTTTGCAAACCAATAAATAGAAATGAGAGAAAACAAAAACATTATTTTTTTGTAATATTTTACATCCAACCAAACCATCGAGAAAATACAAGTTGATATCCTATATTAACAAAACTTGTTAATATCAAGACTAATTTTGTAAATTTAGCAGACACACCAAGGGTAATTTTGGTAATTTAGCAACCACACTCCCTTTCTCTCCTATCTATCACCACCGTACAACCTCTGGTACCACATGTTGCACCACCTTTAGCTTCACCAATCGACCATCACACGACCTTTAGCTTCACCAGCCGATCACCGCATGACCTTTAGTTTCACCAGTCGACCCCAATCGACCACCGCACGACCTTAAGCTTCACCAATCGACCACTGCACAATCTCTAGCACCACCAGCCAACCGGGCACCCACAATTCGACCTCCGCAACACCACAAGTACGAGCGAATCCCTGTCCCTAAAAGATTTGTATGGGCCCAAATTTCATAATTTACTACTAGGGTGTCTATTGTTTGGCCAGCCAGCCGACCGCTTTAAATCTGTGAAGGTGGTCGATCTTGGGCATGGCCATGGGAATGGAACAGAGAAAAGGAAGTAGTGGCCATGAAAATTGAGAAGAGAGAAGGAAAAATTAGCCATGTGAGGGAAGGAGTGAGAAAAATTGGTGATATAAGCATTTTTTTACAGGAATTATAACATGTTTTTATTAATATAGGATATCAACCTGGTTTTCCTCCCAAACAATCTCTAAATTAAAAGCACCTTTTGATGATTACAACAAATATATTAATGGAATTCTTGGTGAGAAGTGATACACATACACTAGGTGTATGTGGGGTAAACGCATACACCCCCAATAAAAGCCGCCACATCAATATAAACTAAAAAATAAAGAGGGAAAAATGAGGGGGAAATTAATTGGGAAAATGGCGCTACAATGCAAGTTAGGCGGGAGTAATTCCTTAGTGCTAATTGCTAAACATGCAATAATTGTGGAAATAACTACCCTCCACTAACCCACTTCTTTTTCAATTGAAAACCAAAAGGCTATTCCATGTATTAATATAATTGGCCGGAGAAGACAACTTCAACATGGAAGCCATTAATAGGAGAAATTTTCTGGCAATGTGTTTTTTTTTTTTTTTTTTTTTTTTTTAATGCTCTAAAGATCGATAGTATTTTGAGTACTTCATACTCATATTAAACTAATACACTCCATACCCGAATTAAACTAATTTTCAGTCCTGTTTGTTCATTTCTAAAGAAAACATTCAACAGTACATAACTTGAATTGTTATTTATCACCAAAGTGTGGTAACCTCTAATTAGTTCAACTATAATCGTTAAATATATATTTGTGTCAAAAATATTCGTTAAATATATATTCCACTTAATTTATTACTTTTGTTTTGTTATTTGAATCTACTAATTTATTTTTGACAAACTTCTAGAATTATACAAAACATTATTTGATGACAGAGAAACTCAATAAGAACGTGTATTGAGTTCTAGTTGGTTTTAATAAGATTAATGTTAAGTTAGTAACGAACAAATTATTTTAGTATCATGACAAGGACACGTTCTGAGTTTTAGTTGGTCTTATTACCTTTTTAAGTTTATAATATATTAATAAGCTTGATATTAATTTAGTTACAATCCCTCAAAAAAAAAAAAAAAAAATGTAGTGACAAAACCATTATTTTTGTATCCTAAACTATTTTTTCCTTACCATTTAAATGTTAAGACATTGATCTTTCAAGTCCACAATAATATTGTGAATGAACTAGGTTCGCGCAAGTTTTTCCCCGACTCCGAAGTATTTATTGTATCTAAATTAGTGACAAAGTGTGTAACTAAGTAACTAGCCACCAAATTAAATTAGTAACAAAGTAATGTATTTATGCAAAAAAATATATGTAAAGTAAGGAATAACTCTTATAAGTTGGAGGGCTAAAATCAATAGTAAAGGTTTTTTTTTTTTTTGAAAGAAAGTAAATGGTTAAAATTAAATAGTGGAGGGTTAAAATAATAACTATTGGAGTATACATAAAATATAGTAATCGGTTACGATTAAATAAAAAAAGAATTTAAAGTTTGTAACATGTTTATAATAAAAAAAAAATAATAAAAAAAAATTATACTTTGTTAATCTAATCTTTGCTCTATAATCCTTCTTTTTACATCTTTGTTAGCATTATTAATATGACCGTATTCTTTAATATTGACATTAGATAATTGATTATTATTAGACACTTCAATTAATCTTGTAATATATAAAAACTAATTATTCGATCAATTGTTTTACCAAAAAGTTAAATTATATATGCAAAACTAAATATTTTCAAACTATATATCTTTGTTAACATTGCTAGTATGATCTCATTCCTTAATATTAATATTAGATAATAGATTATTATTAGACACTTTAATTAATCTTGTAATATATAAAAACTAATTATTCGATCAATTGTTTTATCAAAAGTTGAATTATGTATGCAAAACTAAATATTTTCAAAATAAGAAGTAGCCGCTGAAATACTCAATATTGCTTCAAGCACCAATTAAATAACACATTCACAATAAAACTTATATTTTTATACTTTTTTTATGTAAAAAAATCTCTAACTATTTTTCGTTTTATCATCCTTTTTTTCAAAAGATATAATACAAATGCAAATTAAGTAAAATTTTTAAATATCCTCAAAAAAAAAAAAAGTAAAAGTTTTAAATCATATTTACAATAAAACTTCTAATTTTCTATACTTTGTTTACTTTTTGTAAGGAGAAATATTACTACTTTTTTTTTACATCAATTACTAGTAATGGTCTCATTATATTACATCCGATTTTTTTTAGTTGCAACTTTGGAATATTTTATATCTCTCAAATAATACCCCAAAGTTGCAGCTAAAAAAAAAAAATAAAAAAAAAAAAATAGTGAAGGATTAAATAGTGAAGGATTAAAGTTGCAGCTAAGACACACCAAGCCAATTATTAATTTTGAATTATTTTTTTACGTACTAAATAGTGAAGGATTAAAGTGAAGGATTAAAATCAAATAGTGAAGGGTTAAAAAATAATAAAATATCAAATTCATAAAATAGATATAGGTTACTAATAAATATGGCATTAAATCATACATTGATACAAATACATTTATTTAAGGAAAAAAATCCCTAGCCTCCTTTTCTCTCTTCTCTCTCCTAAACCTAGTCTCCATTGTTAATTTTAAGGGGCTTCCATCGGATTTTACCGGTGGAAAGCCCCAATCTTTATTTTCTTTTAAGCTTTTTAATTTGTTTTAGGTCACAATAATGTCTCCCTCGAAAGAAAGGGTTTATCTCCTTCGAAAGACAAGGTTTTTCGTACTCCTTCGAAAGACAAGGTTTTATTTGTGCTTAATTTGGTCTCCGATTGTGCGGGGCTACTATTGATTGTGGCTCGGATTCGGGTTACGGAATCAACACAAGAATTTACTTTCTCACAAAATTGCGAAGCGACGACGGATCCACTCAAAAAGTTGTATGAGACAACGAATCGAGAATATGCCGAATTGTTATATTTATGTATTTGGAGTCTTAGCCCTTCCCCGATTAATTCTTGTTTGATTTTGTTAAATTTGTTTTCATTATCATTCATTGTCAATTGTAGATGCCGTATGGCTTACATTAATGAAATTTAGTGTCCTTTTAGGACTTTTTTCAAAAAAAAAAAAAAAAAATATGGCATTATGTGAAATAAAATACAAATAAATAGAAAGTTTCAAATAACATATTCACAAGAAAACTTATAATTTTTTATACTTTATTTTTGCATAAAAGCTCTCTAACCGAGGGTGTGTTCTATTCACCTGATTTTCACTGATCTGAACTTATCTGAACCTTATTAAAACTTATTTTAGTTGTAATTTGTACTTGGGTAACCCTTATTAGAACTTATCAAATCTGATCTGAATTTATCTGAACTTAACTGAATTTATCTGAACTTATTACACCCGAAATAAGTGAAAATAAGGTGAACTGAACATACCCTTATCTTTGTTTTATAATTACACCTATATGTTCTCCTATTGTGTCAATTGTATAATGTCTATAGTTACTAAACAAATAAAGGGAATACTATTCAAATATATACTATTACTAAACAAATTAATAAAGTGGCACTTGTAAACATATAAGATTTGAACTCGAGACTTGAATACATGGAACTCATATTGAATGTTGCAGCTGTAACTAAGATTGCGGGATATTCACCATGTTAACAAATTGATGCCCCAAATAATTATAGTATACATCACTCTTATTTGCAAACTATAATATAACTTCGAATACTATTCAAATAAATATTGTTACTAAAAAAATACAAATTTACAATCGTTTCGTTAATAATATACTTGAAATTTATTGCCCAGTTTATGTTTTAATTTCAATTTTAATTATCATATAATAATGGACTTAAACGTTTCATGGATTTAATTTCTTACTAATCTATTATTATGATAAATCAAGGAGCTTCATGTGTTGTCTTTGTGCAGAATCAAGTATTCAATAATCTAATTTTGAAGAAATATAAAACTTTCATGTTTTATAATCTGGGAAAAATGAAGAGCATCGGAATTAACGATAATTCAATTTCATAATACAACATTATTGAAAAATTATAATCGATTTTAATTTACATTGTTAGGATGACAATATTTTTCTATTTGTCTAAAAACAAATTGCTTAATGAAAAACAAAACATCAAAAAAAAAAAAATTATTAGAAATCAACAACATGAAAGCAAAAATTTAAGACAATCTGAAAAAATTAAATTATTTTTATTTTTTTAGTTTCGAACATAAGATTCGTACAAATCTAAACAAAAGAAAATTTTATAAAACAATTTTTTTGTCAAAACATTGCATATTCAACAGAATCTTTGTAAAAAGAAACAAATTTTTAAGCAAAAGATGGAGAAAGTATATAATAAATAATTTACATGTTAAACAAGAACATAAAGAAATCTGTAAAATAGATTAGTTTGTTTAAGCATTTCTAAATTCTATTTATTTTATTGAAGCAAACTTGAAAATAGATTTCGTTAAGCAATTACATAAATATTCTGTTAAAAAATAAATAAATAAATAAATAAAAACCTAAGTAGAACATGATGAACAGAAGAGAGAGAAGTGAGAACAAAAATGGAAGCAAAAAAAATTACAGAAAAAAATGAGATGAGAGAGAAGGGGGTAGTTGAGAATTTGAAACCATTAATTATATCTTGAAAATAGAAATAGAATTTGAAATTCAAACTAAAATTTTCATTTAATTTGAAAAAAGAATCTGAAATTTTTATTTTGGGCCCCAAATTAACCACCTATCATAGGTTGACACGCTCCAAGTGTATATATGGCCCACATACACCTAGTGTATATGTAGCCTTTACATTCTTGGTACTTCATACATTAGTGGTTTTTAGTTTGAGAAATTTGAATAAATATGATTCCTTACTAACTAAAATTGAATTTTATCATTACGGAGTATAATTTATTAAAAATTTCCCGCTTCCACTTCTGCAAATCATGGCATAATTGGAAATTCTCCACAATTAGAAAAAAAAAATAATAAAATAAAAAAAAATAAAATAATAATAAAATAAAAAGACATTGCATCTAAGGTAGATTTTTTTGCTAGTTTCAAGTTTTAGAAAATTATAATAATAATAGACAGAAAGTTCTTATTAACCATTGTGTTGGTAGATTTGAACACGATCCTAAGTTCGTGCCGTTGTCAATTTGTAGCAATGAAGAATGTGTACTTCTCACATATGCAAGTACTACACAAAGTACACAAATTATGTCGCATCCACTTCCGAAAGCAAAATATACCATTGGAAATTGGAAGAGCTAAGGCAGGGTCGCAGGGAAGTCTAATAAGAAGCAAAAGAGGCATCAGACAGAGAAAAAAAAAAGTACACGAAATTGTAGTTCCAAAATAAATTTTTAGGTGTTACCAATCTCATATTAATGAGTTTTTTTTGGTGCTTAGAGAGCCACAAGGGCGGGGTGAGAATCGATCCCAGGATCTCCTGAAACCGGGAGGAAAGCTCTAACCACTTGAGCTATCCCTCACTCTCATCTCATATTAATGAGTAATGAAACAGAACAGTGTATCAAAACAGGAAAACAAACCAGCAAAGTAGCACAAGTTATTTCACCTAATAGAGGTTTTTTTTTAAATTATGCTATTCATAATTAAGAATTGACGCAACAATCGGCACAAAGAAGCATATGCCTGAGGATGCACCAAGGGCTTCTACGCTCACTAATCAGTCCCGGGTTCAGGAGCTTCAGGCCCTTCAGCAGATACAGCACTGAAAAAAATGACAGCAAAAATGTGTTAGTGTCTTATAGAGCAGATTCATGGTAATTTTACAAAAATTAAACTCCGCAACAGAACATCAATAAGTTTCATTTCACAACCACGCTAAACGAGTTTCTGAAACCAACCTTTCAACTAATCAGACATAGACCCAAGGAAATGTGGACTGTAAATCTAAATTCAGATGCATGATTTCATGAAAGTCAGATCGATTTATAATTGCCTTATGAAAGGATTCCTTTTTTGGTTACTGACTTCATCTTGATTGAAGAAAACCGCGTGAGATAAGTGCCAAACTTGGCAACTTGAGGTAACACATTTTAAACATGGTATCACTATGGCAAAGATCTCAAGCTACCATATGAGGAGTCAAAAATACAAAATCAAAGAACCTGCTGAAATAATAAAACCTGCATGAATACTCCACGGTATACAAATTTTTAGATCATGTTTAAGAAATTTAGCCCAAATGAAGAGACAGAAGTGCAACCAAGAGTTCAAGAAAATGCACAAATTTTTAGAAATTATGATTTGAGACTTTATCACATTACAGAAATGCTAAATTATAAATAAAATCAGGAAATAACTTAGATACAGCTAAGGTGTGCAGGAATAATAAAACCTAATCCTTACTTTCAAACATAACACACACCATAAGACAATGTTGTTATCCAAGTACATACAGAAAAGAAACTCAGTCAACAGAGCAGAAAGATCAATGAAAAAAAGATCCAACTCATTCAAGGGGATAATGCAGATTATAAACCTAAGGATACTGCAAATTTGTTACAATGTATTTAGGTGCCATGAACATGGTGCAGAAAGATTGCAAAAACTCTTTCTAACCAATTGCCATAAGCTTGCTGCAGGACTATAAATATAAATATATAAAAAAAAAAAAATTTTAAAAAAAAAAAAAAATCTATTATGGGGCAGAAGGCTAATGGCAATAGCTGACACAAGCTTGTGTGCCATCTTAATTTAATGCTGGCATGCTGCCACCATCATACAAGTTTACAAAGAGATATAGTCTACATCCTCAGTGACTGGGAAATTAGGGTCATCCCTAGTGGAGAGGTCAGTAAAGGCATTCCCAATGGACCCAATGATGACGGGGTCTGCATCTCTGACATTGGTGGGATCTATAGAGGCATCACCGACGATGACGGGGTCCACATCACTGATAATGGTGGGGTTATTAGAGGCATACCTGATTTTGGAAGGGTCCGCAGAAGCATCCCCTATGATGGAGGGGTTCCTGGAGGAGGCATCCACAATGGCATTCCCGGAGGCATTGCCTATAGAGGGGTGTGCAGGGGAGTCACCAATGATTGCAAAGCTCGCAAAAGTATCCTTGATGATGGAGGGATCCACGGATACATCCCTGATGGCATCCCTGACAATAGGATGATTGGGATCGGCAGAGGCATCGTCCATGGAAGGGTCTGCAAGGACATTACCGGTGGCGGTAGGGCTAGCAAGGGTATCCTTGATGATAACGGGGTCAGCAGGGGCATCCCTAATGATGGCATCTCCAATGATGTCGGGAGCAGCAAGGGCATCTTCGATGACAGTGGGATTAGCAAGAACATCCCTACTGTTGGTGGGGTCAACAAGAGCATCCTCGGTGATGGTGGGGTCAGGGAGAGCAAAGGCATACCGAATGATGGTGGCAGGGGCATCCCTGATGATGGTGGGGGCAACATGGACATCTCCTATGATGACGGGGTCTGGGGCATTTTTGGTGTTGGCAGGGTCAGCAAGGGCATCCCTGATGGTGGCGGGAATGGAGGGGTCAACAACATCCCCAAAGATGGCTAGGTTGGCAGGGACATCACCGGTGGCAGGGTCAGCAAAGACGGCATCCGTGATGATGGAACTGTTAGTAGAGGCATCCCTTGTGGCGAAGTTAGCATGGGCATCCTCCATGGCAAGGTCAGCAGGGGCCTCCCCAATGATAGTGGCGGGGTTATGATCATCCTCACTGCCGACAGTGGCATCCCCAATGGTGGGATCAGCAGGGGCATCCCCAATGGTGGGAACAGTAGGGGCATCCCCAATGGTGGGATCAGTAGGGGCATCCCCAATGGTGGGATCAGCAGGGGTATCCCCAATGGTGGGATCAGCAGGGGCATCCCCAATGGTGGGATTAGCAGAGACGACACTAGCAGTGGTGGGGTCATCAAGGACACCCCTAGCGTTGGTGGGTTCGGCAGAGATAGTAGGGTCTGCAAGGGAGTACTCAATAGCACTGGTTGCCAAAAGATATAATCCTGAAAAAAAAAAAAAAAGAGAGAGAGAGAGGGGCAAGATTAGGGTTAGTATGGAGTCCAACAAAAGCATCACAACAGAACCATTGATGTAGCATATGCACACACAACAATACACCATTAGGTTGTGAAGTACACAGAGATTAGAAATTACCAGCCCAAGATTCGTCCAAAGTTGAAGAAGAAGTGCCTCTAATTGATACCTAAAATTTTGCACCAAAATCCAACTAAATTATATATATATAATAAGACTATCGTGGGAAGAAAGCTTCAAAATTTTGCTCCAAAATCCATCTAAATTATATAGATAATAACACTATCAGGGGAGGGAAGAAAGCTTCAAAATTCTTGTAACACACACACACACACACACACTAGGATATGAGATCTTCATATATAGGATATTAGAGAGAGACTTGAAGTGCTATAAGAACTGAGATATATCCTAATTAATGCCAAAACAAGCATGACTTACTTGGGGGTTGTTTGGTTGCACAAAGAAAATGAGGGGAGTGAAAAATCATGGGAATTTATAAATGGGTGAGTTGTTTGGTTGACATTAAAAAGTGTAAATGAGGGAATTGCAAATTCATGGGAATTGTGACTTCCCACAAAACATGGGAAGTTAATTACCCAACCCCCCCTAGGTAAGTCAAAATTCCCATGATTTGCAACTTCCTTCATGTCAACTAAACAACTTTATACAATTCCCATGAATTTGATGTAGGAATTTAATTCCCATGAAATACAAATTTCTATGGGAAGTAAATTCCCATAGCAACCAAACGACACCTTGGTATGATAAAGGAAATGACGGTGATTTTATCTAAGTGGCCCATAATCATTAGATATAAAAATGGTAAAAGACAAAACTTAGCAGTGATTCAAATTCTATAAAGAGAAAGCTTGATGCTTATTATTATTTTTGAGCTTAAAAGCGATTAACTCAATGAAATATAAGCTCACAATTTCTAATTTGGTTCTTTGGAGGTCAATCTCAATACCTATTCACGCAAGTAAATATTTCAATAGCCACAGCCATACTTTTTAGCATTATTTCATATTCAGATTTCATTTCTTATGGTTACTTCCTTTCAAAATTATATTTCCTACTCAATCATATTCTTATCTCGAATATTTACAATTAGAATCATTATTGAGGGAAAAAAAAATCGGACACCCAGAATTTAAGTTGCCATCATCCCATCCAACTCATTTTCCATGTGATATTTTAACAAGAGAGAAACCTGGATGATTGTCCTACAGTAAAACACGCATGCCCTGGATGAAGAAAACTCTGTGTAAAAGAGATAGAACCCAAACTAATTTAGATTTTTTTAAAAAAAAAAAAAAAAAAAAAGCATATGCAAATTTTCTAACTGGAAATCGACGGGAAAATTCATGTTTTTGGAGCAACTTTGGAAGATTTGTAGTTATTTACTTATTACTTATACAAATGTGACAGCAAGGATCTCACGGCAAGTTCATTTATTGTGGTTCACCGATAGATCAATCCAATTTCCTAGCTTCATTTTGCAATATTCTTCTAAGGCACAAACCAGCACTTCAAATTGACTACTGATTTAATTTTAACAAGTAATTTAGTTGGACTCTCTTACTCTTACCCTAAGTTTATAAATAAGCCATGCTGTCCTTTCACAAATAACTAAAAATTAGGGAGGAAGTTAAATTAATATAGAAAAATGAAAACAAAGTTTTCACATAAGTTAAAAATTTCATGGTAACACCACATTAGTCAGGTTACTGTAATGCAGAAGAAAGTTCAGAGCTACTTAAACAAGATAATTGCATTAGCTGTTTCCCTTCTTCGTATGAGAAATTAAAATAAAAATATTGTGAGATTTATTTTGGTTGAGTCCTTATAGGAAAGAGTGAAGTATAAACAACAGCAGCAAGAACAACAATAATAACAACAATAAAAATAAATAAAAATAAAAATTTAAAAAGGGTGGCCTTAGTGGCGGATCCAGGATTTTATGGGTGCTAGGTCACCGTCATCAATCGATCCAAAAAGTTGATTTTGTGAAGGAAGATTTTGTCACGGAGATTGATTTTATGGAGGATGAATTTTAGCACTAAAGAAACTTGTTATATCACATGTATTTTTAATTTTCATTCTAAAAATTAAGTTAAAATATCAATAAGATTAATTGTTATAATATAGGTTACTATTATGGACTACATAGCTAGGATTATATTAATAAAAGCATTGGCGGATTCAAAAAATACCCATAATGGGTTCAGACTTTCGGAGTCATGAAAAGATAATTTAAATTAGTTAATTGATGTATATAATAAAATAAATGTACAACAAAAAAAAAAAAAAAAAATGATTGTGTAATAATATGTACTTGTGTATGCTTTGATTATACTGTAAAGAAAACAAATTATATATACAATAATAAAAATGAAATGAAGAAGAAAAATTATAGAAATTAATAGGCTAGTATGTAAATTGTCAAGTGGAAAAAATAGTCAAACAAAAAGTATGAAAGTTTTTTTTTAAAATATACATATTTTTTTATTTTCATGAAAAATAGAAACAATTAGGCCCAAATAATAATACAAATCAAATGAAACAAAAGAAAAACAAAACATAGTACAATTATGCGTAATAGGCTAGCATATAAAATAGGAAAAAAAAAAAAAAAAAAAAAAAAAAAAAAAAAAAAACAAAACAAAAAGGGTTTGTGGTGGGATTTGATCCCCTGAACCCTGCCAATCTAAGGAAAAAAATTCCACCCAAAGATTTACCACTGAGCCACAAACTTCTTTTCATAATATTCTTTCTTTCATTTAGTTTTAAACCTCAAATTTGCTAGGCCACGTGACCCAGCGTGACCAACGCTAGGTCCGCCACTGGGTGGCCTTTCTTCTTGCGACTCAAATAGGCCAGTTACAATCTAAAAACAACGGAGTACTTGCAAAATAAGAAAATGAATTAAAGTCAACTCGAGCATGCTTGGATCGAGGATTATTAATTAAGGGGGTAAATGTTAACAATATACAGAAAATTTAGCTTGAAGGGGGTGATTGTAGATGGGACAAAATAGTGATTGTGTGAGGAGGGACGGATGAGGGTATAATTACTCTACTCTTATGACACTGTAAAAAAAAGGAAGATAGAGACTACCTAACCCCTTAGCCAATTTAGAAAACCCTTCAGGTCTTAAGCATTTGTTTCTTCACATAAGTTACCAAAAACACAAAGAGGAATCCCCTCCCCTAATATCTCCCCCTCTCTAGTATTTTATGCGAGGTTCAAACTCCAAACTGAAGCATTTTCCAATTTTGGAAGTCAAAATACCATATGGAAAGATGTTTTCTTTGGTTTCTATGTAGTTTTGAGGAAAACAAATTTAATGAGAACTTACAAATCCACATACTTCCAGAGTGCATCTATCGAGTCAAAGCTTTACAATTGCCGTTACCATGTAAACCTATCACTCTACTGAATGCTTAATTTATTAACTAACCATGCCAATATAAGTGGATATAAGAATCTTAAATCTTATTAGCACGCAAAAAATATCATCCATATAGATCATATATGTAAAGATTCTAATGAATTGTATATATAAGAGACTCAAAAATAGGAAGCAATTAAAAGGCTAATAGTATGGGAATCATATCATACCACAGGACTCCTTTTATCAAGGCATTTCTTGCAGGTTACACCATGAGTGTCATTTGTTTCAAATAAATGGAGTGACATAATGCATCCACAGTGAACTCTCTGTCGACAAATATTGTATACTAAGATCCCATTAGCAGTTCCTCCAGCAAATAAACCAAATCTCGTGATCATTAACCATAATTTAAACAAGCAAAAAACAAGAACTTTCCAGCTTACCCTTTCACATACATCACACTGTCTCCATCCATCTTCATGTCTATGATGTTTTTGGCAAAAACTTCCATCACTAAAAGCAAAACTGCAATGAAGAACAGTTCATAAAACCATAAATTATGTATTCAACACACTTAAACTGCCATAAGATAACCAAAAGGATAGTCTACACAGTAAAACTAATATTACAAAGGTGAAGTGATAGCAATTTTCCTTTTTATATGTTTTTGCTAGGAATTAGCATGGTTTCTGACCAGATTACAGCTCTAAATATGGCAGAAATCAGGGAAGAACAATGATGATTATATTGATAATAGGTGAATTACACTAATAGAAGGATAATTCCACTTTCGAGAGGTGGATTCTCTCCTAATATGAGCTTTCGAGAGGCTCACTCTCTCCCAATAACATAACCTCAACAATATTCAACATAATCATTGTTCCTCCTAATGAGGTCTATTTATAGAAAATACCCCTAACAAACCTCTAGCTTATTCCCCAAGTTACTACTAATAGACTATGACTAATGTGCCCTTCCCCTAAATATTGATTCCTTGCAGTTTTCTGTGAAGAACATGATACAAGTCACTTTTCCTTTTTATATGTTTTCTGAAGAAGATGATACAAGTAATTCAATGACTTGGGGACATCGTTTTTCCTTGACCTGTTTTAATCAAACCTTTCTAGTAGTGCAGGAAATACTTTTTCTCTAAGTGTCAAACTCTTACATTCTACAAATATTTAGCTCTGTTTTAGGCCAAGCCTCAACTGTCAAACATCCATACTCATGCCAAATTGTTTTTTAACAAGGGTACTTGACATGAAATGAAGTGGTCAAGTAAGCATAGCCATTTATTGTGATAAATTGAGACATGAGATAGCTAAAAAATGGTATACAGAAGAAGAATACTTCCAACCTCAAGATTTGTAGCTTCTAGAAAACAATGTTATCAAAAGAAGAGTCAGAATTACAACAACTAAGATGCATACAAAAAAAAAAAGAGTGATCAAGGAAAAGAATCAATCAACTAATCCAAAAGTAATAAACAGAAAAATGTCATCAAGTTGTCACCTAGGTAAATCGTGTTTCAGGAAAGAAAACCTAGGCTAACCCCTAAGATAGGAATGACCAAATTCAGCCTCACAGATGATTAACAAGAATAACAACAGATAGCAAAGATCTTGGCATCTTCTTTTGTGTGCTAACAGAAATCTAGAACCTCGTTGCTCTCAAAATACTATGGATCCATTTCCGTATCACAAGGGACAATGTATCTCACACTTGTACAATAGTACCTATTAAACTTTTTTACGATGACCAACTTAGAAGCACTAATAAAATGGCTGCTTTGGCACTTTGATATCCTTTCGTATAGCCAAAGCCTCGGTTAGAAAAAAGCTTAGAAATGGAATTAGAACCCCCCCCCCCCCCCCAATAGTATCTTCCCCAGACTATCCCTTAAATAAAATCCAGAGCCAATCAACCATCATTATACCTTGAACTACTAAAATTAAGCCTAACAAATTCAGGTAGAGGAGGCTTCCAAGAAGGTCTTCTGAGTTCACTCCTAAAGATGGAAAAATCAACTTGATTTCCATATAAAGCAATGTTGCTACATATTAATAGAAAAAACCATACTTACTAGAGTCGCAAATCTTTCCATATCCTCATTATTGAAGATGACTATATTCTAGTGGACTAACTCATATACCACACTAAAGGCATTCTTTTCCACATCTAAAAAATACCAAATCCTAACAAAGATTGAGCATCAAAACACATTTATCAGACGCTTTCCCTAATGTCAAAGGATGTCAACCAAGATTCTTTCTAAGGAAAATGTTATTTGGCAAGCGGTACATTGAAACATAAATCACAGCCTATTTCAACAGAATTTGTCCAAAGGTGTACCATTCTACTGAGTATAAATTAGAAAATATTGTCCATGGTATCACTATGAAATAAATTTAAAAATTTAAGGTCCTCCTTCCATCAAATACAATTTGTTTTGTAAAGAATTGCCAACTTAACACATGTTAAAAATTCACATCACCGCACCCATTATAGAAAATTATATTACCAGTTTACCACATTAGTTATTTAGATATATTATCACAGCCATTATGTGAATGGTATAGTAGAACTACACATATACTTCGTAGGAAACTTTAAACACATAATTTAGTATGTGTATAACCTTTGAGTTTTAATTTCCACAAACTAAAAAGATCAAATCCAAAAAAGTATACTTTCAAGTATTATATCATAAACATATTCTGTAACTTCAGAATACAATGCTGAATCCTGAAGCCAAATTTCCAAACTTGCCAGTGCACACAATAATGGCTGCAAAAAGCCGCGTAGCATCTTCACATGACGCCATTGCAACATCATGATTGTTATCACGACAAATAAAGCATATATGAAAAGTAATCAAAGTTATAATGGATAGTTGTCCAATATAGCAAACTTGATACCATATAATTAAGTAGCCATTATGCACCCTTTCAAGCTTGTGAGATGAACATTGCTATCCTGTTATACTCCTAAGGTCTTTACCAAGTACATAAGTCACACATTACAAACTACGAGGAAATTAGACAGGTAGAAGATGTAATGATCATTGATCAGACAGTTAGAATAAAAACTTATGGAAAACCACCCTTGTGTGGGCCCTGGGCCATAGGCATTTAGACACTATTCTTGATAAATAAATTTAAAAAATGAGTCTCTTGTCACTACATAACACACCTACAACCTTTATTCTAGCTTAGAAAATGGTGTACAAACAATAATTATCATTTAATTCCATTAACATATGAACTATTTTAAAACTCCTACACTTCTCTTATTTCTGTAATACCATATACAGCTATCACTTCATCATTTATGAAGAATTAGTCACTTGAAATATAACCAAATCTACCAACAACCACAGCTATACATACATGTGTCTGACTATTGTAAGTTCTCTTCCAGCCCCATGATACATTCTGAAACAATTGTGTATATCCTCATATCGATCAGGTCAATCCCACTGCCATATATTACTACTTACAATCCACAGACATCAAAATTTTAAATTATTGGACATCCAGCTTTTTCAAGAAGATAGTGGGAAGAGGGACGAGCAGAAAACTCTCAGCAATGCTGACATGCTGCTGAAATCCAATCACAATCTGTTCAACAAGGAAAACTAATAATTTTGAATAACAAAAAACCAAATGAGCCAGCAGGAGCCATGTTGTTTGAAGCTAGTTGACTCAATGAAAAGCATCTACTCCAGAGTTCAGACCCTAAGATCTGGAATGGAGGGAAAATTTGAACTTCAGGTATCAGCAAGAACAGAAAATTAATTAGGCACCGGGATAATTTAGGTTGGGGGATATTTTTCTGTACCATTCTTGGGGTAAACATTATCTTTGGTTCCATTTGCTTCACTCTTTTGTTAACCCACTTTGTTTTCTTTATATAGAAATGATAAAGTGTCCGTTAGTTTTTAAGCATGGCTAGGTGCTGGCCGCTTTACAGTCTAAGAAGAAATAGAATAGTAAGTAAAAGGGGGAAGTAGGGCTTGCCACTGTTGTCAGTATGAGATAAGACCTCTATCAATCAATTCAGCTAGACCTGCTTTGTTCTCCATCATGCCTACCCATGCATCTTCATGCAAGTTCTTTATTTATACATGAAATATTCCCTTTAAAGAATGAAATAGTTCATACTTCCTCCTATCCATTATTATTGCAACACTCCCCCTTTTAGCTAGTTTTAAATTAAATGCAACATTACTTTACTTGTTGCTTGGTTCCTTCTATCTCTCTTCTCATTTCATAAGTCTCTCTATCTCTCGCCTCATCACATGGCCTTCCTTAATTTTTGTGCTTCCCCCTACGTTGTAATTATATTTATGGCATAAAGATGTAGCAAAATGTAGTTTCCATATATCGTGTGTTTCAGACAAGGAACCTGCCCCCATAATAATGATAACATCAAGAATCATTTTTCTGTCCACTGCACAAAATAAAACTCCCAAAAAGCTTATGCAGTGCTTTCAGGTGAAAAACTTGGACCTGGGAGTTAAAACTAGAGTTGGGGCCTAAACTATCACATTTTTAGCTTTTGGGACCTAAACTAAAAAAAAAATACATTGTTTCAGACCTCATGTCCAACTTCCATTTACTAGGGGCATGAATCTATTTTTATTTTTATTTTTTTCACTTCCAAAATAATAAATGCAATGAAAAAGTAGGGGGAGATCTCAACTAAAATTGGAAATTAGACATTAAAAACTCTATTTATCATCTTCTATTGTCCTCCCTCACTGCCGTCTTTAGTCATTATCACCACCTGCACCACTTCACATTCACCCAAGTACCAACAGGCAACAGTCCAACCAACCACCACCTTTACACTACATCATTGTGTCGTCAGTCTCATCACCCACTTATTTCTACCACCACTCTCACCACCTCCCCAAGCCGCCATCACTACTACTGACCAACAAACCCTTCCATATTTAGCCCCAACTTTCACAAATATATGGAGCAAACTAAAACCAACAATGAAATCAAATATTTGTCGATCTAATTCTGTTGTTGATATGTCTAAAATACCAGAAGAAAAGGAAGAATTTGTTGTAAAAAAAATATACAGTTGCAAAGCTAAGTTGTTATCATAACTCCACCCTGAATTCAAACTCAGTAATAAAATCAATTACGGTCACCAATGTATCTTCTTTCTGCCTAAGTCCCAAGATAATTCCATCCGATCTGGAAATATATATATATATATATATATATATATATATATATATATATATATATATGAAAGGAGAGAGAGAAAAAAAATTCTCCTGTAAATATTTTAGAGGAGATAGTTTAGGAAATAAGAAATAGAAAATAAAATTAATAAAAACTAATGGATGATGAATAAAAAATAACTTCAGAGTTTCCTTAACAACACCTAAAAAAAAAAAAATTAAAAAATAATAATAAAAACCCTGAGAAAAAGAAGAGAATTTAGGTCCCAAAAGCCAAACTTATACATAGTTAAGGTCTCAAATGTATGGTTAACTCTGCAGTAAGTAGGAAACAATGAGGATGACAAAGATATAGAGGCTTTAGAATAATAATGCCCATGCAAAAACAGTGGACCTATTATTCTATTAGCCATTGCACTCTTCTTCACATGTGACAAATCATGTCAATGGGTTGACGGGTTGTAAGCGCAAATGCATCATATTGACATACACTAAAACAATTAGAGTATGTACTAAGTACTAAGATATCAATAATGTCCAGAGATAAATTTACATAAAATTATTTGTTCCTAAAACAACAGAGTTTCAACATACTACTCCAGTATACCACATGAAGATACACCAAGATATTACTATTTACCTTCCAAAGAATTCACTCAAAAGATAGTAAAATATCTACTTCGACAATTAAATCTTCTACCCTTTAGAACAAACTGATCCCCCAGCCCCTGTTGGATCAATTGAAGCCCCTAAATGAAGATTATAGTCTAGACACCTTATTACATGGACAGTGCAAACACCCTCTTCCCTTCTGTCTTATTTTTACAGAACTATCCTTCTATAAAGGCCTAATTATGCAATAGAAGCAATGAGCAAAGGTTTTGAGCCTGGTGGCGGCAAATCCCTTGGAAAAAGACAATAAACATTCTAGAGAGCACATTCCATTATTTTCATCATCACTGTCATCACCATATATGTGACAGCGTAATAAAGGCAACTGCCATCTTTCATTACTTCACAAATACAATCATCAATCCTAATTAAAGCTTCATTGCAATTGAGTTTTACAATTTAAGTGGAATTCGCACTAAAATTTACTAGATGGAGAGCAGTGCTTCCTGCATTGCTTCTTTTCTTCAACAAAAAAACTAAACTCTCCACGTATATCACTTACACTTCCTTGCAGAATTTCTTTTACCTCTCCAGTAAATTTTAACAATCCCTGGCAAAAATCTCCAGCAAACCCTTTATCTATAAACAAAACAAGATACATGCAATACAAGAAAACATGACCTCCTAGATAAATAGATTAAAAATAAATAAATAAAATAAAACTAAACTAAATGAGGTGCTATGGATGAAACTTGCATATGAAAACCAGCAAAACCACTATATGGATATTAAAAGTACGAGTTATGTGGAGATCAACAAATAGAACAGAGATAAGAGAGAAAAGAAATGACAAGGATAAAATCTCAGATGCAGATGATTAACCTAATTGTAAAAAGATAAAACCTAATTGAGCGATCTAGCAATCAATCTCAAAGCCTTAATTGAGCGATCTAGCAGAAAAACAAAAAATTCACAACTTGAAGAAATACAAACAATTACAAAAATTCATAAGGTTAGATTCCAGTATTCAAGACTAAATCTTACAAGCAAGAACCACAAAGCTTTGTGTAGGTAAAATTCCTTAAACGCCATCCTTTTCGAGGTGTACTCGTAAATTGGTGACAGAAACTGCATGTATCGCCTTTTGGAGCCATCAAATTTGCAGAAGGGAAAAAAATTACACACAAAACAAAGGGGGAGAACCAACAAAAGAATGAGCAGAATGCAAATACAGATTTCACCCACTTATCAAAGCCTCAATGTAAAGGAAGTTCCAATAATGACAAAGCATTTATGGAAAGAATCATGATTTTTCAAATATAACATAAAAACTGCGTGAAAGAGGGGGAGGGGCTGTCTAAGCAAAGGTAAGGACAAAATTGACAGCCAATGGCTTTATATGGTATGCAATTAGCTCCATGATTATGTTTACACTAATAGCAGATACTACTACTTAACCTTAAGTGGAAATAACGGAAACCTATGGGAAAATATGTGATACTACTTTTACAATCACCAGCTCAGCCCTAGGTTTTGAGATTGTGGTTGCAAATGTGACCAAGGTAGCATTAATGCATCACAAAGCACTACTTTATCGCAATATCGCTCAAAAGGAGCGTGAATAACATGACATGAATGAGTCAGTCATCAATCAAATTTGCCAATATCAACCATTTATAAACCAATAAATAATATTCAATAATGGTTTGTTAAGCTGAAAAAGTGGGCTTACAAATAACACCTTAGCTGATAACAATTGATCATGTTTCAGATCATAAAAAATTACTATATGCAAGAACCTGAGAACTCTGGCCCTTGGCCATTTGTTGAACTGGTGAGGGTTGGTATCTTATCTTGCAATCGCTAAAGTCATTCTTATTGTAATGTGATTTGAATCCCTTAAGTAACCTTCTAACCAAAATGATATTTCAACACACTTTTCTGCAAATATTAGCAATTATTCTAGCAATTCTCTATATCGTTGTTCTGAATTCATTTTCAATCATGTTTACTGATATGACTTTCAAGCATTCCTAGAAAAAATCCTCTTTGGATTAATCCTGCAAACAATTAGATTAATTCATCATGCATCCACTGCATGATTTATTACCCAGCCAAAGGAATAAAAAAAAAGATTATTAACAAAATCAGAGACACATATGCAGTACATGAAAAATACCAATTAAAATTATAGGGATCTTGCTCTTCCTCCTTCCCCTGATTTCATCCACCTACAATGATATCAAATCAACCACCATAATATAAATTAGAAAGGAAAAAAAAAAAAAATCAGCAGCCAAAAATGTTCTGGCTTCTAAAAACTGGGTGACATACCAGATCAATTCCTTCAGGTAAAAAATATTGTGAATCAGCAATCTAATTTGTGTGAAATAATAGTAGTACCAAAGGCAGCACCTTCTGATTTCATCATCCAAAATGAAAAATATTCCATTTGATAACACAACTGCAGTAGATTAACAGAGAAAACAAACGTTGGAAACTAACATGTCAGCAGCATCAAATGCTTATGTCACAAATCAAACATTAAATCTTTTTCTTAAACGATATTTTCAGAGAGTCATGAGAAACAGATGCATCAGCCAGTGTGCACTCTCGATAATCAATTACTGACACTCCCGATACATCAATTACTGATTTATCAGTAGTTCAGTATCACTAAATGCCAATAAAAAACAATAAATCACTCAAGAATAGAGGCATTTATCAATTTAGAGCCTAACCTTGAAAACTAAAGGGTTACACTCCAAGTAGAGACACCCAAACAATAACTGGGAAAGCAGTAGACATCTACAACAGAAAATACTTCCCCCACAGAAAAAGCTACATGTTTACTCAGTAGGAGATCCACAATAGTAGCAGGAAAACTAATGATCCCGACTTACTCCTAACAACCTCCATCATAGTTAAGGAGAGCAACCTATAACATCCAAGGAGAGAACAATTTCAGTTTACTTTTAAAGTGAAGGTTAAAATAGGTTAATTGTCGATCTAGGACAGTCTTCAGGAAATAAACTTAGGGCCTGTTCTCATTGACTGAACTGGAGCTGAGCTGACTGAAATGAATATTTTATAAGAGAAGGAAATTAGGAGTTGAACTGAACTGAGCTGAGCTGAACTAAACTAAATTGAATTTCAACAAATGAGAACAGACCCTTAGTAGGGTTACGTACATCACTCCACAGAAAACAAAACAAAAAATAAAAAAAAAAATAAATAAAAAACAAAAAACAAAAAAATAAAAAACAAAAACAAAAAAGTAAAAAACAAAAACAAAAACAAAAAATCAGGTTAAGGGTTTCACCTTAAAAGTTTAAACTTCCATAGAGGTTGGACATGGGAAATGAATGACAATGAGGAAGAAAATGTATGAGAGATTAATAAAAATAACTAAGATTAAGAATCAGCATTACAACACCAGTGATAAGCTATCACCATTGAAAGATTGACTAAAAAGAGTCCAAAACATCTTGCAGACGCTGTCGCGCCCAAAATGAGATTTTTTTTTTTTATTTTTTTTTTTTTTTTGACTTTTGAGAGAGTCCTATGAATTGATATTGGAGGGAGGGCCAATTTAGGTAGTTGCATTATGATCCAGTGGATTGGGTAATAAGCTAGTTAGTGAGAGGGACAGCTCTATAAATAGAGCAGATTGGAGATAGATTGAAATATGGAATTGTGTTGAATGTTGTGTTGAGTCATTATTCTGTAGTCTTGGGAGATTGTCATTCCTCTCGAAAGATTGCCAGGGATGCAATTGGTGATCCGACACCTCATCAGTCATATCTTTACTTGTTTTCCCCTAATCTCTTCTCTTCCTTTAATCTCTCTCAGTCCTTAATCTCTTCTTTTTGGCCCTAAAATCATATTGGTAGTTAATCTGAGCTAATTCATAACCGAGGGTCTCTACAAGAAATAAACTCGCAATCACCAACATAGTCAGTGTTGAATGCTAGAATAACCTCAAAATGCTGTCTAATGAAATCTCTATCTAGAGTTATTGGATAATTTAACCTACATCAATAGCTACCCACGCAAACTAGTTACATAAACTGGGAAATCTCCAAATAAAATGGCAACAAACTAATCCATCATTACATCCAAGTTTCCACCTTCATGAACTTAGTATTACTATTGAAGTCATTCTCGCTTTCACCACAAACTCCACAAACGAGGAGGAAATGGCCAGCTTCGATGAAGATAAAAATTCAAAGTTTTTTTTTTAAAACAATTTAAGTTCTAAGCATCAACCCTTTCCCTAAATTTTGTTGAATTCCCAAAAATGATAGACTTGATTGATCAATCTATAGTTCCCATGTGATATGCATAAAACTTCATGTTCATATCGGAAAAGCTATCTAACAAAGATTGCCCATTTGATCACAAACTGTGGAATCCAAAATCAAAAGCCTCACGAAAGCTCCCCGTCGTGTGACTCTTTTGGTAAAATTCAAAATTCTTCATTCAAAAGGGATTCCCTCAAGGGAAAATAAGCCCAACCGAGAATCAAATTGTTCGTATCGCTACGAAAGTATCCCTACCAAAACTTCTCCGGCAATTACACATCTATCAACATCATATGATCTCTGAAAAGTCCCATTTCCTAACACAAAAACTACCAATCCCCAAATTTAGAAACAATTGATTCACTACTCCAATAAGAATACCTCAAAACCTATTCTCACCCACAATTTCAAAAGTTCATGCTACTGAAAATCCAAATGCAATTACCCCACAAATAATTCCAATATTTCTTAAATCTAAACCAAAATTGAAAATCATAATAAAAACATCAATATTGCAATTAATAGCAACACAGATTATACATTACTAGAAAATAAACATTGTTCATGAGAATATAAATAAAAAATAAAGATTAAAGATTAACAATTACCAAAAGAAACCGCCATATTGGACATGGGAAAAATTGCCCATAACTAATTTTGGCGCCGCAGAGAAGAGAAGCATCATAGTACCGTTTGAGAACACAAGAATTCGCAGAAAACTGGGTATGTTTGAAGTTTTTTAAGCAACAGAACTTAACATGCATAACAAATGTGATTTCAAGTTCAGGATTTGCATGTTTTCTAGCACATTGATAGTAGAATCAGAAGGCATGATGAACCACTACCCTAGTCGGGTTCTCGGTGTTGGATCCTCCACATTTTGACATGGGTATAATTTTATTTTGCTCGGTGTTAGATCCTCGACATTTTGACATGGATAATTGGGTATAGGAGTATAGGATATAGTTGTAGCTACGGATAATAGCAATACTTGCATAGGTTTGAACTATAACATGGGAAATATTTAAGTTTAACCATTGAAAACATATGTGAATGGTGAATTTCATATGAAATATCGTGTCAGAGTAACATAATCTTAAGTCTTTAATGAATGAAATAGTTGGTGTTTAAAATTTTTTGAAACCAAGGTTTATTAAAGATAAAATATTGTACTATGAATAGACTAAGAATTTCCATGCCATGTTTTACTAGTGTTGGAGTATAAGATAAACACAATCAAAATACGTCAATTTATCTATCATAGGCTTATGGATTGCAATAAATAATTATAATATTCTTTATCGACCTTTATGTTATAGACAATATATGCACTCCCTCCGTTACGGATTACTCGCAACAATTTCCTTTTTGAGCCGTTACACATTACTTGTGTTTGGGGTAATTTTACCCTGACACGTGGTCCAGTCAGAGTGTGACACGTGTCACCTTAGGGTTAGTCCAAATAGGACCAATCCCTGTTTGACACGTGTCCTCCCAAAGAAATGGGAAAAAAGGCGGCCTTCATGGCCCAAATCCCGAGAAAGCCGCAATGCTGCGCAGCCCACCAATGATTAGGGCTTGATGACCTAATCAGGGGCAAAATTCCCGAGGACCCTATAAATAGGAAGATTTCTTCCTTTTGGAGACACGTTTTACCATTTATTATACAGTTTACTCTTTGAAAGAGACATCCTGAGCTTGGAATCCGAGCAGATCCCCACCTAAATTTCCGCACCTTTTTACTCCTATTCAAGTTACTAACTTGATCGTCGGAGGCGGAGCTCCAACCACCTGGGGTCTCCATTGTTTTGCAGGTACAGCTCACGCGTGGACCAGACTTTGTGACGTAACTCTCCCAAGGAATCCAAACAATCCTCAAAGATGGTTCAAGAGTCTGTACCACCTCCTGATCCAAACAATCCTCAACCTATTACCCGACTGGGTAATACAAGCATTCCTCAATCGATAAATCAACCGGGTAGTTCAAGCGCTCCCCCACCGGTACGTCAGCCGGAGGTCTTCACTGACTATGATGACGATGATGACGTGGAGACGTATGTGGCCAAAGACGGCTCATTCATCTCCAAATACACCCGTTCCAGAGATCAGCTGGAACGTGAAGAAAACCAGGCGGGTCGGACACGACCCACTGGGAGGCCTGAAGGGGAAACCCGGAAGGCCAGAGGATCAGCTCCGGACACCCGGGATGAGCTCATGACTTTCATGAACTCCTTCAAGGATGAGATCAAGGAGATGATCAACAAAAACAAGGCCAGCACCAGTAAGGGTCAGTCGGCTAAGAAGACTCCTCCATCTGGGAGGAAGAAGCCAGTCAAGGACAGGCAGCCTACTCCTCATCCCAAGAAGAAGGAGAAGGCAGCCGCAAGACTTGACTGGACAAAGATCCTTATGCCTAAGGGTCCTCAAAGGCACACCCAGCAAGAACAGCCGGGGGCCACTAAAAAGACTGTTTCTGACGCTCGACAGATCATTGAGCGAAGGAGACACCAGCAGCTGACTGAGTCATCCTCCACCTCGGACTTCCCAGACAACTTCAAACAAACTTCTGTTCGAAACTCACTCTCCATACATGAAAGTGGGACAGGCGGCAAGTCCGTCAACACTGATCCTCAAATGATGATAGGATCTGTCCCGTTTGCACCTCAGGCGCAATACGGGAAATATGGTTTTCCATATATGCAGCCGTTTCCCTTTGGGGGACAGGCGGCATTCAACAGCGTCCAACCTTTGGACTGGCAGCTTCGACTGCTCAAGCTTGGTGAACAACCCTTTGCGTTCACCAGGAATATAACCGAGGCGGCTCAGCCGACCAAGGTTAAGAATGTGTTGGTAGGTACTTACAAAGGTACCTCCAACCCAGAAGATCACCTAATGGCATACACCAACCTCATATGTTTACAGGGGTGGGACGATGCCACTTGGTGTCGATGTTTCCCGGCTACATTGAAGGGTATTTCCCAACAATGGTTTGGCAACTTTCCAGCCGGTTCTATTGATTGCTTCAAGAAGCTAGCCTTCTTGTTTGCCACGAAATTCTTAATGAACATCCCTGCTAAGAAAACGAGCCTTGATTTGAGCACCGTTAAGTAGGGTGAGAGAGAAGGGCTACGCTCATATGTGAGGCGGTTCAACCTGGTCAGAATCCAGATCCAGGGGCTGTATGACGAGGTAGCATTCACAGACTTCTTCAAGGGTCTGAGAGACGGGTGGCATTTACGCTACAGGCGGCCCTGAGAGGCGACGGAATGCTATATTCAAGCTACCGACCTCTGCACGCCTGGCAGCCCGTCAAACTCCAAGAAGTCTGACAAACAAAAAGAAAGTCGGTCTGCTCAGCCGGCGAAAAAGAAAGAAGAGAGCAAAAAGAGAAAATAAGTCTGGGCGGTTAGTGACTCTGACCAGCCGTCCCAGAAGAAGAAAAAAGAGTTTAAACCGTAGGTCCCCAGGTACGAGTTTAACAAGGACTCTAACTCCATCCTCATGGAAATAAAGGACCGGATGACCATTGAGAAGCCGAATCCAATGAAGAGTTCCGTCCAGTCACGGAACAAGAACAAATTTTGTCAGTACCATGAGGAAGTTGGCCACGACACCAACGACTCCTTTAGCTTACAACGGGCGTTGGACCATCTGGCTGACAAAGGGATGCTTAAGTCCTACATTTCTAAGTCCAAAGGGACTAATAAGAGGAACAAGGGGCAGTCGTCTAAGACTCCCCGACCTACTAGTAGTTCGGACACCGATAAGGAGCCGGTCTACACCATAGCAGACGGGTTCTCATGTGGTGGCCCTACCATCCGGGGCACCAAGAGCCATCTTCGAAAGATGGACAATGATGATGATGAGCAAGCGTCCGCTAGCTCCCCATTCCCAGACGTTTTGATCACTAAGAAGGACAGGGGAAGAGTCCGTCGTCCGCATGACGACCTGGTTGTCATTGAATGTAAGGTGACCAACCAGCTGGTTGGACGAATCCTTATTGACACCGGCAGCTCATCGGACATCATCAGTCTCCGGTGCCTACAAAATCTGAAATACAACGTCAGCAGCATGCATCCGGTTACCCACCCCCTGGTTGGTTTTGGGGGTGGAATGGTTTACCCAGTCGGAAGGGTTGATTTACCAATCCGGCTGGGTGAAAAAGGAAAAGGACGACACCTGGTCGTCAAGTTCTTGGTTGTTGAGGAACTGACCGCCTATAACATCATCCTAGGCCGGCCAACCCTCAACGAAGCCAAGGTTGTAATCATCCCTTCTCTCGTGCTCATCAAGTATGAGAGGGATGACGACTCTGTTGGTTCCTTGAATGGGGATCAAAAGACGGCCCGGGAGTGCTACCTCTCAGCCGTCAAAGATACTGTGACCCCAGACGGGCAAGCCCCAGAACCAATAGACCTTGACAATGTCAAGGATGTCGCCCCAGCCCTAGCCTCACTAGCAGCCGGGAAGAAAAGAAAGGCCCCTCTGCTGGTGGAGGTGAAGAAAGAGAAAAAATAGCAATCACTGACCGGGGAACGGTCAGATGAGCTCCGTCCCCAACCGGCTGGAGAATACATCGATATACCTCTGGACGACAGCCGTCCAGAGCGTACTGTAAAGGTTGGGACGGTTGCTTATGCTAAGTTGGGTGCAGATTTACACCTTCTGCTGAAAGAATTTAAGGACATTTTTGCCTTTGAAATGGAAGAGATGCCAGGCGTCAGCCCGGATCTTACTGTCCACAAACTCGCCGTGGATCCTAAAAAGAAGCCAGTCCGGCAAAAGAAAAGAAATCACGGCGAGGAAAGAAGTCAGGCGGCAGCTGCCGAAGTGAAAAAGCTGCTGGACGCTGGGTTCATTCGGCCATGTAATTTTCCCGAGTGGGTGGCCAATGTTGTGCTTGTAAAGAAGCCGAATGGGACCTGGCGTATGTGTGTTGATTACACAATCCTCAACAAGGCGTGTCCCAAGGACAGTTATCCGCTTCCAAAGATCGACAGCCTGGTCGATTCTACAGTCGGCCACGCCTTGATGAGCTTTATGGATGCCTATTCCGGCTTCCATCAGATACCCCTGTGGAAAAAGGATCAAGAGAAGACGACCTTCGTCACTGATCAGGGGTTATTCTGTTATACTGTGATGCCGTTTGGCTTGAAAAATGCGTCTGCCACTTTCCAACGGATGATTAATATGGTTTTCATTAATCAAATCGGGAGGAATGTGGAGGCATATATCGACGACATGATAGTCAAATCCAAGCTACAGACGGATCATCTTGCTGATCTCCGAGAAACATTCACCACCCTCAGGCGGCACAAGGTTATGTTGAATCCTAAGAAATGCGTCTTTGGTGTTGAGTCTGGGAAGTTTCTTGGATTCCTGATTGATCAAAGGGGGATAGAGGCTAACCCCGAGAAGATACAGGCGGTAATTGAAATGAAGTCACCCCGTACTGTCAAGGAAGTTCAGAGATTAACTGGTTGTCTGGCGGCATTGGAGAGATTCCTCAACCGGTCAGGCGACAAATGTCTTTACTTCTTCCAAGCAATCAGGAAGAAAACCAGATTTGAATGGGGGGATGATGCTGAGGCGACATTTCAAAAGCTGAAAGAGCACTTGCACTCCTTGCCGAGGATCGTTAATTCTCTGCCTAGAGAGACGCTGTATATGTACTTAGCCGTCTCAGATCATGCCCTCAGTGCCGTCCTCCTTGCTGAAAAGACGGCGTTCAGCTCCCGGTCAAAAGGACATGGGCTTGAATCTCACAAGCCATGGGCTTGAATCTCGTTTATACATTCCTGTTGAGAGCAAATACACAAAGAAGTATGGAGCTGAAAGGCATGCTGAAATCGTTTCAGCTGCAGAGAAAATCAAAGAGCTCATTTTAGAATCTATTCCAAGTTGTTGGAAAAGAAGATTCAGGCACTATGAGCTAACCATATTGTACAAATGTCTTCGTGCCATCTGTCGAGGTGGCATAGGAGCATTAGGAAGTGGAGGCATAAATGATCAAAATGTAAGAGATGTCGTTAACTCGATCCCTCAGATTTACTATTCCTGGACCGACAGTGTAAGGTATGAAGCTTACAATGTCCATTGTAAAATAATGGCTAAAAGACTCATGTCTGGTCAGTCAGTAAGGGCCCATGTAAGGGAATTGATTGAAATGTTCAATCAAATGGATGTCCTTGGGAAACCGATCGATGATGACTCTGCTCATGATATTATTTTGTTCTCACTCCATGATGTTTTTGACATTGTCAAGCTCACTCATAATGATAAGGGATCTTCGGTGACATTGATCAATCTGTTGCTTAACCGTGCCGAGGAGTTCCTGAAGAGGAGAGGAAGCGAATGCTTCTTTTGCGGTAGTTGGCCATGCCATACACCAGGGTGTCCCCACTATACACCAGTAAAAACTGAAGGTAAAGAGTTACTTGATGTTTTCGTTGTAGAAATTAATCTTACTTCATGATGCGGTTCCAAGGCATCAATATTGTTATTATAATTATTTTTATTGTTATTTTTAGTTTATTATTAGATGACCGAATTTATTAGGATATTTTTGTTAGTTTAATTCGGTTAGTATAAGATAAGCTTAACTTTAAAGATCATATTTGCAAAATATTATCTTTACAAGTTAGAGTTAGTTTCCTAGTTAGATTAGAATTTGTTTTACCGATTTTTAGGCTAATTATAGCCTCAACAATTGGTTGCTCTAGTTTCTCTTTCTCATAAGACATATCTTGTACACCACATCTCACGTCACGAATTTGAAAACGAGCATCAATTCTATCCAAACATTCATTCATTTTCTTGATTTCCATCATAAATGCTTCAAACCAACTTTTATTTTCCATGTTTATGTGGATGAGAAAACACACAAAACCAGTCCAGAAATTGATCGAAAGTACGAGGACCAAAACCCAATGAAAACACCTCGAAAAATTCTGAAATTTTGTATACTGCTAGCCCTATCTGTCTAAAATACTCGAACGAAAATTCAGCAAAAAATTCCAAGCCAAGTAATCGCAGTTTATTTTTTTCTCAACAATGGCAGATTAATTTGATTTTTGACCAGGTGTAAATAACGAACCCAGTTTAATAGCTATGCTTCTCGAAAAATTCTCAAATTTTGCAGGTGAAAACTAGACAAAAAATTAACCAATTTGAAAAAAAGAATCACCTCAAAATCTTTAGAAACGAAGGAGAACCAAGTCGATCAATATGACATTCGAAACTGAGTTTTTTGACACAAATTGTCAAACTCGTCCCTCGTCAAACAGCAGCCACACCAATTTGATATGAATTTTTATGGATATAACCTTCAATCGCAGTTGAAAGGTTTGGAATCTTGAGTCTCGGTCAAGAAACGCTAAGCAACACGAGCTTAAAACCTAAACTAGGCCAAGAATACACAAGCACAAGCTTACGTAAAACTTTATAAATTTCAAATCAATCAATCATACTTTTCGTTAAACACCATCACGTATTTATAAGCTAAATAATTAGCCTAAAAATCGGTAAAACAAATTCTAATCTAACTAGGAAACTAACTCTAACTTGTAAAGATAATATTTTGCAAACATGATCTTTAAAGTTAAGCTTATCTTATACTAACCGAATTAAACTAACAAAAATATCCTAATAAATTCGGTCATCTAATAATAAACTAAAAATAACAATAAAAATAATTATAATAACAATATTGATGCCTTGGAACCGCATCACTTCATCTTCCACTTGGGTATTTGATATCGGATGTGGTGCTCATATCGTTAATAACGTGCAGGGCTTGAAAGAAAGTAAGAAGTTAGCAAAAGGGGAAGTAACGCTTCGAGTAGGAAATGGAGCAAAAGTTGTTGCACTTGCTATTGGAAAGTATCATTTAAGACTTCCTTCTGGACTTATTTTGGTGCTTAATAACTTTTATTATGTACCAACAATAACTAAAAACATTATTTCAGTTCCTGTTTTAGATTCTGAAGGATTTTCATTTGAAATAAGAGACAAGTGTTGTTTTATTTCGAAAGAAAATATGTTATATGCTAACGCCAAATTAATTAATGGTTTGTATGTATTAGAATATACAACCCATGTCTACAATATTGATCATAAAAAGCGGAAAACAGATGGTTCAAACCCAAGTTACCTATGGCATTGTAGGCTTGGTCACATTAACCAAAAGCGCATCCAGAAATTACACAAGGATGGACTTCTTTCTTCATTTGATTATGAATCATTTGAAAATTGTGAGTCATGCTTGCTTGGGAAAATGACTAAGTCACCCTTCACGGGTATAGGTGAAAGAGCTAGTGATCTTTTGGGACTCATACATACGGATGTGTGTGGACCAATGAGTTCAAAAGCAAGGGGTGGGTTTAACTACTTCATTACTTTTACTGATGATTTAAGTAGATATGGTTATGTCTACTTAATGAAGAACAAATCGGAATCCTTTGAAAAGTTCAAAGAATTCTAGAATGAGGTACAGAACCAACTTGGGAAGACGATTAAAGCATTACGATCAGATCGTGGTAGTGAATATTTAACCCAAGAGTTTGATGAACATCTGATTAATTGTGGAATACTTTCACAGTTAACTCCTCCAGGAACACCTTAGTTGAATGGTGTGTCAGAAAGGAGGAACAGGACTTTACTTGATATGGTGAGGTCCATGATGAGCTTTACTGATCTTCACATATCATTTTGGGGATATGCATTAGAAGCAGCTGCTAGAATACTAAACAGAAGCCCGTCCAAAGCAGTTGAAAAGACTCCATATGAGATGTGGAATGGAAGAGCTCCAAAATTGTCTTTTCTCAAGATTTGGGGATGTGAAGCCTATGTAAAACGTTTACAAGGTGATAAACTACAACCTAAATCAGATAAGTGTTTCTTTGTGGGCTATCCAAAAGAAACAAAAGGGTATTACTTCTACAATCGCGAAGATAACAAAGTGTTTGTTGCTCGCGATGGTGTCTTTCTAGAAAAGGAATTCCTATCTAGAAAGCCAAGTGGGAGTAAAGTGGTTCTCGAAGAAATTCGAGACGAGCAACAAATGGATGTGGATGACACCACATCAGAGGCGAGGGCGCATGAATCGATTAATCATGCGTCGGAGCAAGCTAATTCGACTAGCAAGACTCCTATCGTCCCACTTGAACCTAGTTCTTGCGAAAATCTTCAAAGAGTTGGAGAGAATATTTCTACTGTTGCTCCTACCCCACGTAGGTCTGCCAGAATCAGGAACAAACAGTTTGTTGAGGTTCTGATAACTGAGGATTCTGAAATCTTCTTATTGGAGAATGAAGAACCTACTACCTACAAGCAAGCTTTGGCGAGCCCCAACTCAGATAAATGGCTTGAGACCATGAAGTCCGAAATGGAATCAATGTCTGAAAATGAAGTGTGGACCCTAGTTGACTTGCCTGATGGGGTAAAACCTATTGGTTGCAAATGGGTTTACAAAATTAAAACAGACAAGGATGGAAATGCCTACATCCATAAAGCAAGATTGTTTGCGAAAGGATACAGACAGATTCATGGTATTGACTATGATGAGACCTTTTCCCCAGTAGCCATGCTTAAGTCCATTCGGATACTTCTAGCGATTGCTGCATTTTTTTATTACGAAATTTGGCAGATGGATGTCAAAACCGCCTTCTTGAATGGGTTCTTGACGGAGGAAGTGTATATGACACAACCTGAGGGTTTTGAGGATCTAGAAAATCCTAGTAAGGTATGCAAACTTCAGAAATCCATTTATGGATTGAAGCAAGCATCCAGGAGTTGGAATCTTCGTTTTGATGAAGCAATCAAACAGTTTGATTTTCTCAAAAGTGAAGAGGAACCTTGTGTATACAAGAAGTCTAGTGGGAGCAGCATAGTTTTCCTAGTCTTGTATGTAGATGACATACTGCTCATGGGAAATGACATACCAATGCTTGAGTCAGTCAAGGAATGGTTGAAGAGTTGTTTTTCCATGAAGGACTTGGGTAACGCCGAGTACATTTTGGGAATCAAGATCCATCGAGACAGATCTCGAAGGATGATTGGACTAAGTCAAGAGACTTATATTGATAAGGTTCTTGACAGGTTTGAGATGACAAACTCCAAGAGAGGATTTCTCCCCATGTCTCATGGCATTACGCTCAGTAAATCTCAATGTCCAATGATGCCGGATGAGATGAGACGTATGGCTATCACTCCTTATGCTTCTGCAATAGGATCGATAATGTATGCCATGATTTGTACGAGGCCGGATGTTGCATTTGCTCTTAGCATGTGTAGCAGGTTTCAGGCAAATCCAGGTGATGCACACTGGACAGCTGCCAAGAACATCCTTAAGTACTTGAGAAGGACGAAAGGAATGTTTCTAGTTTATGGTGGCGAAGATGAGTTGGTTGTCAAAGGTTATACGGATGCGAGTTTCCAAATGGACAGGGATGACTTTAGATCACAATCTGGGTACATTTTCTGTCTGGATGGAGGAGCAGTGAGCTGGAAGAGTTCGAAGCAAAGCACTGTCGCAGACTCTACAACAAAATCAGAATATTTGGCTGCAGTTGAGGCAGCCAAGGAAGCAGTTTGGATAAAGAAGTTCCTAACTGAGCTGGATATCGTACCAAGTGCTCAAAAAGGAATTGAATTGTATTGTGACAACAATGGCACTATTGCCCAATCAAAGGAGCCTAGGTCACATTTCAAATCCAAACATGTTGAGAGGAAGTATCACCTCATTCGAGAAATCGTTAACAGAGGAGATGTGAAGATGTGCAAAGTTCATACAGATGAGAATATCGCTGATCCTCTTACTAAACCCCTTCCACTACCTAAGCATGAGAAACATGCTAATGAAGCTGGATTGAAGCAAATGATGTAATTAGAAGTTGTATTTATTTTTGGAGAAAAATAAGTTACATATGTAATACACTCATTTGCAGAATTATGTTTAATCAGAAATTTTATTATTTCTCTTATTTAATGATGGTTTTCAATATTAAATAAAATGTCCAAAATAATTATGGATTGATGGGCTCATCAGGTTGATGACCTGGTGAATAAAACCCCACAGGTGAACAAAATCCATATATTATAAGTTCCTAGTTCAGAATCATTAAATTGGACATAAATGATTTCTAATAATGGACTAGCATGTAAGATTGATTGGATAGCGCAGTTTCATGGGCTATAGGAGCATAGTGAGGCTCGGTCAATCACATGGATATGCATGAATGATGCATGATCGAACTATAGACCTACTTTGAAGTTCAAGTATAGAGCTTCCGGATATATTAGTGGATTCCTTTGACATGAGTGAAACATTGATTTCATTCAATGGATGTTATGGCTGTGGTACACTCAAACGTCTGCCCGTAACTGGAGATCATAAAGGGTGTTTCCTGGTTATTTCTGAAATTGAGTGGGAGCTTTGGTTGCCACAAGATTGGATTGAGTCTACCTATTTAATTAGGAATGTGTCTTGGCCCCTTGAAGAGGGAGAATTCAGAAAATGCATGGTCGTGCTCAAATGGATTACACAATAATCATTTGTTTTGAAATTCTCACTCAGTTTTCAAGAAAAGATTTGTGGACTAATATGATCACGACATGAGATGCAATCATATTATCAAATCGACACACATTGACTTAAGGAATTTGAATATTGCGCACTTGTCTCAGACAAGTGGGAGATTGAAGGAGTTATGTCTTCGATAAGTGCAATTACTAGATATATCAAGGATCACTATTATGGAGATAATAAGTTCGTTCTCTTGAGGCGTCATCATCTGTTGCTAGACTATGAGAGATGATCTTTGGGCTAGTAAAATAGCCCAAAGCCTGCTAGAATGGATCCTATGAGGTCACACACAAAGGTATTGGGTTAAGCAAGTAAAAGACCCATTATTGGGCCTTATGAGTATTTAACTAATCATGAATAGGATTGGGCTAGTGTGGTTTGATTGGGATTAGGAATTGGGCTTGGTCATGGACTCTTATTTATGGATATGATCTATAAATAAGATCCATGCCTAGGGTTGCATGATACAAGAGACACAATCAACTTACAGTGAATTGTGAATCAAGGCAACAAAATCCCAATACCCTCATCTCTCTCTCTCTCACGGCACCCCTCTCCCCCCCCCCCCTTGGACTTGCGGCCGACCACCCCTGGTGGTGTTCGCGGTGGTTCGTGACTAGTTCGTTGCTCATACCTCTCCGTAGAAGGTCGATTGAAGAGTTCGATCGCGACTAACTAGCATTAGTGGAGGTCTTAATCTGTGCGTGTGGACCAAGTAGAGGAATCACGTTTGAGGTTCTTTGTCTCCCTTGTTCTTGCTCGATTGCTAGTGGAATCACGCTTCAAAGGTATAATTCTTACTCTTTATGTGTTATGCATGAGATCCTTGGTTAGGTGCTATATGAATATGATTCATGATTATTTCCGTTGCGTAGTACCTATAATCCCCTACAGAGAGTCCCCTTCCATGTGTAGCAGGATATCATCTACTATTTGCCTCTTTTCATTGATGTTGAGTTCTTTGTTCTACCTTGCATTCTGTTCCTCTTGATTGTGACCCTCTGCCTCTACATCTGATTCCCCTGTTTCTGTGGACTCTGTCTCTTGCTGAGTTCTTGCTTCACTGCTTCCTGAAATTGCTGATGTAATGCTGGATTCATGACCCAATTCTGTACTATCTTTCATTTCTATGTCCTTCTCCATGAGCAGTTGGCTGATGTTGTAAAAGTAATCAAATTCTTCTTCCACGAGTCTCTTTTTTTCCCAGATCTGTTGGTAGGTGATGAAGTGGAGTTGTTCTGCCTTTTTTTGGGAGCTTACAATGGAGCCTAATTCTGTACAATAGACTAATGCTGCTACTAACACAACAATTAGGAATTAGGGCTAATTTTAGTGGCTGACTGTTTTTGTAATTTGCAAACAATGGCAACTTTTGGTCTGTAATTAAACTTTGAATTATGCTTTCCCTCCCCCCACCCCCAACCCAAATCCGAAACAGTGTTTATGTTCAATGGGAAATGAATGGAATAGGTAATCCCCCTTTATATAAGAGGCTTTTGGTATTGAAATTAGGAAAGTCTAAAAATTTTGAAAGTGTTTTCAATTCATTTCAAATTTTTCATGAAAAGTTTGGAGGGAAATTAATTGGAGGGGAAAAAAAACCCTCTAATTTGCTGCCAACCAAAAAGAGAGGGAAAAAAGTAAGGAAAAAAAAAAGAGTCACATGGGTCTCCTTAGAAATTGGGACCACATAATTTCCCTCTCTTTTTAACTCATCTAATTACATACCCTTCCTATTTAATACACCCCCTTAAAACTTTCGCCTAGGAGTCCGCAATTCCTCCCTTTGTTGCGAGTAACTCGTAACGGAGGTAGTATAACATGATACAAACTTCATACATTGTTTGACAATCGATTGTTGGTTGTTGATTGGTTCACTAATTAACAAGGGTTAAACTTGAGTTGATCATTTGAGTCGTAGGTTAGCATTAGGCATTTATAATATGATTTGGTTGTTCCATATTCATAAGCAAAAACCACATCAAAAAGGTGAAGGTGAAGGTAAAGGTAAATGGAAAAAAAATATAGTATATTGAGTACATATAAGTTTACCATTTTGGCTTAAAATTACCTTGTACTTCAAAGTTAGAAAAACTATTGTATTTTTCTTAAACACAATCTTATTATTATTTGAACATTGAACACATACATGATTAAGACAAAAGTTAGTCCATATTGGCTAAGGATTAATTTACCTGTATTATTCATAAAATTCAAAGCAAACACACACTTTCATTTCCCACGTCACCTCCTCCCTCTTTAAAGATGGCATGGCATCACAAGATGTTATATCCTCAATAATATAGTTTAAATTATCATAGAAACTCGACCCACAACCTTTTAGTTGTAATGCAAATGACAACAATTAATTTATACAATAATATATTATTGCTAATTTAAGAACACTCATATTTTATATCTTAAATCTAAAAAAAAATAAAATCAAAATCACATAATTTTAAGGAAATTTTGTATTTTACTACCTTTAAAATGCTTAATTTCGAAAATAACTACCTGAACAAAAAAAAAATCTTATTTAACTACCACTCAAACTCAATTTCTTTTTATTTTGCTACCAAATAACGGAAAACGTTATTGTAAACGGTGGTGGGGCCCACCAAATTAAAACCCATCTTCTTTTCAATTACTCCTACGATTCTCCCTCCCATCCAATTCTCACACCCACGACCCACCTTCTACCTCCTCCATCCTATTGAATTTTTTTTTTTTTTTTTACAGATTCTTTCATTATCTTGCTGTCATTACTCTCTCTCCTCTCTCTATTTTGTTGTGTCACCCTTTTTTTTGGAAGAACATGAAGCAAGGTGGAAGCTATTTCGTGGAACAACTCAGCATCGTTCGTCATCTCCATTGACGCAAAAGGTGGACGCATTTGCTGACAAAAATTAGAATAAGGTATGTAATTCTATACTATTTGTAGTGGTCCAACAATGGGGTCAATTTTGCAATTTATGTGTAAAGTTTGGATCTTTTTGGAAGAAATAATTAAATAAACCCTAGTTTAATGTGCACTAATGTGGTCAGATTAAATTAATCATGAATGTGTGTTTAACTAATAATTAATTGATAAAAATGCATGTGCTCGGGTTTGGCGTGGATAGGTACTGTTGTTTAATTGGTTTTGTTGATAGTGTTAATTTATGGTTCTTGTTGGTATGTGTAATGTGAATTTAGATGGCTAGTGGTGTTGCTTGTCGTGACATTAGGCTTAGAATACATGGAGGATTTGTTCAAAAAAAACCACAAGGGTAAAACAATTTGGGTTTATGAAGGTGGTTGAGTTTATTGGAAAAGGAATGCAAGACTATCGGACATTACAGTAGAGTATCTTAGACACTCATGTATTGAAGGGTTTGTATATGCCGACAACCCTATGCCACATATGTTTAACATTTGGTATAAGGAAATAGGCAAGACTTGGACCTCTGGCAGAAGAGAGATAGTTAATGAGGAAGTAGTGAGAGGGTTTTTGGAGGCAGTCCATGATGATGGGCATCTTGAGTTATTCTGCACAGTGCGGTTGACTAATGAACCCATAACCCAAACACAAGAACAAATTACTATCCAAACTGCAAACCAACCACAAAAAAAACCAAAAAACCAACCTTTACTCAGAAGGAGCCCAAGGTGTAAAGAAGTGCAACCTGATCGAACATGTGGATAGATCCGGTGGTAAACAAAAAGGGAAGGGTAAGAGAAAGGCTAGGAGAAAGCTTTTTAGTGATGTTGATTCAGAATCAGGGTCTTCCTCATCAGAATACACAGACTTGGAGATAGATTGGGAAATTGGAGAGGAAGAAGGGCATTTGAGTGATGAAGAAATATATGATACTGGTCCATTACTTGTAGATGAAGTGAACAGAAGCTTGGATGTGGAGTATTACCAGGGTAAGGGTGATGAAAGTGAAGAGGTTGCTGCTATTAAGGTTGTTAGACTGTCACATTTGATCAAAGACGTTGGATGTGAAGAGAAGAAGATACAAGAAGAGGCTGATGGTGACTCAGATGACCTAAGAAGCTTGCATGGATCAGATGAAGAGGAGGATAGCAGCCCATGGTTCAAAGAGGAAACTGATTTCAAACAGGAAATAGTGTTAGTGAACAAGCTTAAATTCACGAGCAGCAATGTCCTTAGGAGAGCTTTGAGAACTCATGCCATAGAAAATAGGTATGAATAATATTATTTGCACAATGGTGCTGAGAGGATTACTACTTTTTGTAAGAGAAGGTGTGCTTGTGAGTGGAATTCAAAGAGAAGTAACTTGCCACTTTGTACGTGTCCTGATAGTGTAAAGAGGTGTGATTATAAAGTGCATGCTAGAAGGTTGTTTAATAGTTCTACTTGGCAAATCAAAACATTGAGGCTTAAACATAGGTGTGTTAGATCAAGGATGAATTCAAAAGTCACAGCAGAGTACCTAGCACAGAGGTATTTAGAGGAATGGAGAAGCAACCCTACTTGGAGAATTAAGAGCTTTAGAGATAGGGTGTTGAATGACCTAGGGATAAGCATAGGTTATTCCAAAGCTTGGTTGGCCAGGGCTAGGGCTAAGTTCATGATCTATGGCTCAGCGGCTAAGCAATATGCTAGAGTTTGGGACTATGCCAAGGCTATTATTAAGTATAACCGGGTTAGTGGGTGTAGTGTTGTGGTTGATGGTGTAGAGCAACCAGAGCCCCCTCTTTTTATGAGACTATATGTTTGCCTTGCCCCTCTCAGAGATGGATTTTTGAAAGGTTGCAGACCCATCATTGGGGTTGATGGATGTCACTCGAAGGGGTCTTATCCTGGTCAGATTATGGTTGTTGTAGGGAAAGATGGCAATAACAATATCTTTCCTTTTGCTTGGGCAACAGTTGAGGTGGAGAATAAGGACAGTTGGGTATGGTTCTTGGAATTGATTATGAAAGACTTGAATGGATTTGATGGAGCCGGATGGACTTTTATGTCAGATAGACAAAAGGTATATTCTCATTCTCGTTCTCTTAACTTTTTTTCATCTTTAACATGTAATTGGTATGTAATTGCATATAACAATAATGGAGTTTGTATGTTAGGGATTGTTGGAAGCATTTGAACTGGTGGTTCCCAAGGCAGAGAAGAGATTTTGTGTTAGGCACATATGGGCCAACTTCAAGCTGCAATTTAGTGGTTCTACATTCAAAGAATTGTTTTGGAATGCAGCTAGAGCCACAACTTTAGTAAGTATGCTTCAAAAAAATTTGAATGCTTGTTGCATGTTTTTTTTTTTTTTTTAATCATGATTGTAAGAGGCTTTCAAGATTATCATGTATTGTTGTTGATTTTTATGTTGTTGTCAAATTGGTTAGTTTGACTTTGAAGTGGCTATGGAATCAATAAAATTCTTGTCTGAAGATGCATTTGAGTACTTGGATAATATTCCTACACAACATTGGCCAAGATACGCTTTCTCAACAAATTGCAAATCTAATATGCTTTTGAATAACATTTGTGAAACATTTAACGCTGTAATCAAGGATGCAAGGGACAAGCCCATCCTCACTCAAATGGAGTGGATGAGAAGGTATATGATGAAAAGAAATAGTGACAAAAGGGAAGCTGTTTTGAAAATGGATGGAAAATTTATGCCATATGTGAACAAGGTTTTTCAGGGCATAGAGAAAGCTGCAAGACACCGTATTGTTCAGGTTTCTAGGGGAGATACATATGAGGTGTAATCCCCCGTATTTTTAAATATTTTATAAATGAAATTTTATTTTATTTATAATATTTATTTGTACTTTTCCGGAATTTAATTACAAAAGTTTCAAATTATTAATATTGGTCAAAAATTATTTTAGCACAAACTATTTTATGAACCTATGTTCTACAATTCATGATCATACAAACAAAGCCTAGTCCATTTCATTTACCTAATTGGCCCAATAATTTTATGAGGCTCAATCTTCTTACTTGCCCTACAACATTCTCTTTTATAAACACCCCATTAATCCCCAAAAATTTCCCACACAAAAAGGTTAGTCTTATTTTCTCTCTCCTTTGTTTTATTAATTTGTATAATTATAATTATTGATTTATGGATTTTGATTTTATTGTTTGAAAGTAATTTAATTAGTATCAAGTTGAATTTTGATGACTAAACTTTATAATTTCAGATTTTATAAGTATCATAATTTTTAAATTTTGTAAATTTTATAACCTAGGGTTTTTAATTATTGAAAATCATGATTTTAGGGTTTGTATGAACAGTTGATTTAGGGCTTTTATAGTAATGATGTTTTGAAATTTTGGTGATTATAACTAATGATTAGTTTAACTTAATTCCAGATTATTTTGAACATGTAAATTCGTGTTTTAATTTTTAGATTTTCGTTCGTTAATATTAATCGCGTTTTAATCCCGATCAGATTCTAAACTCATCCGATTTTGATAAAAAAGTAGCGTTTTCCATGTGGAAACAACGTTTTAAGAAAGAATCACTACCTTTGGTAGTGTGCACCATCCTATCGTGGCCAAATTCAGCCTCTAAATATGATTTTCGGGCAGTTTTTGATTTTAACAAAGTTTTTTTTATACTTAAAATATTATCCTTGAGTTTGATTAATAAAATTAATTATGTTTAAAGTTAATTAAACATAAATATATGTTTTTATTGAAGTTTTAAGTGTTGGAAATAGTTTCTAAGTACTACTTTTAATGTTTTATAAAGAGGGTTTAATCACCCATTAAAAAGGGAGATTTTTAGGGGTTTTTATATAATTTTCAGATTTTTATTAGACTTTGAACTTGCTGTAATTTCATGTATAAGAGTGTATTTTAAGGTTTTTATGAAGAAAATTTAAAGAACTATATATAAGCCTTTAATTTTAACTAAAGGGAAGGTTTTAAAGTGTTGTTTGATTTGGATTTTGAAGGTTTTAAAGTAAGTTAGTATTGCTGTAAATTTGATTGATTGGGTATTGATTGAGATGTTATTATTTGGCTTAGGAGAGGAGTTTATTGAAGGTGATTTCTAGTTAGTAAAGTGGCATACCAATTCGTTTGCTCAAGGTACGTACAAGTTACGAAACCTTTCTTTTAGGTGCATGTTTAAGGACGACGGATCGAGAACTTAGTATCATGTATAGGGATGACTGCGTTAAATTGTTTGGTTATACATTGTGAATTTCGTATGACGTGCACTATTTTATATTGCAAGTATTATTTGTGCTCTAATTATGCAAGGTGCGCTTAGAGGCAAAGGTATATGATTGGTGTAATGATTAATTTATTACTCATTCATGATTATGCAAGCAAGATGAGTAAAGGAAGAATTTAAGTCTTCTAAGACGATGTTAAGGTTTTGGGGTGCCTTATGCACTTAAGGTGTTTATACACCGAGGTAGTAAAGGAATAAATAATAAATGTTGCTTGCCACTAATAAATCAAGAATTGAAATTGAAAAGTTGTTTTACTTGATTGAATTGATATTGGATTGATTGTATTGTTATGCATATGAGTCATCACCGAGTCTAAACCTGTAAATCACGTAAAGTGCAAGATGGATGAGCAATAAAACTCTAGATTGGTGCACTTCTGGAGTAATGACAATCAGGGGTTGGGGTACATGGGGTATTAGCCGTGTACTTTTCTCGAGGCCGTCTGATCTACGAGTCTCTTATTTCAAATATTTTTCAAAACTAGGAGTTAGGTGAGATCTCATACTAACTACGATCACGGAGTCGCGCCCGTGGTCGTTGGATGTTTATTGATGTTTCCGAAAGGAGGCATGGGGTTTTTCTTTTATTGATGTTCCAAATGGAGCATGGGTTGGACAACCTTGTCTATTGCGTAATCCAATGAATAAAAATAATGATTTACCTATTATTAATTAATGGAGTCTTAGTAATATAAATAGTTGAGTCGTGTGTTGAGTCTATAATTTAATGATGCATGATGATTGATTATTAGTAGCATGTTATGGATTTCTTAATTTATTTTGCAGCTTGTATGTACTCAGCTTTGTTGATTGCTTGCTTTGTGTGTCTTTTTTTGGTCATGGCCTTCGCCTTTCAATGACCCTGTGACGATCCAATTTTTACACTTGTAATATTGGGGAGCAGAATTACCACAGGTTCTTACACATGCAGCATTCATCAGGGTTGTGGGATCTTGAGTAGAAAGTTGGTTGTTTCCATATTATTTATTTTGCAAAGTTTGAATTTATTTTAATTCGATTTTATTCGACACTATTTCTTTTGGGTTTGAATTTATTTGAACACTGAATTTAATCACTTACTACTTTTATTGGGTTTTGAATAAGGGCCTTAATGGTTCCAAGTTGTATGACTTAATTTGGTTTCATTCGTTGGTTTTGAAACTTATTTATAACTGATTTAGTTTTTCCGCTGCTATTTTCTAATAAAAGCCTTAACGTTTGAACACGTGGCGGTAGCACGCCAGTAATTCTCTTGAATATTGTTCAGGGTCCTCACATGTTTAAAGAGAGAATTATTGGGGTGTTACATGAGGTGGGGCTTAATGGTGATCATGTTTTAGTTGATTTAGGGCAAAGGTCATGTACTTGCTATCACTGGCAGTTGACTGGGATTCCTTGTGTGCATGCTTTTGCATGCATGATGGACAAGAGAGTAGACCCAGAAGATTTTGTGGATCATGCTTACAGCAGGGACACATACATGTTGGCTTATGAAGATGCAATTGAGCCTATGCCTGGTCCTAAGTACTGGGATCAGGTTCAACTAAGGGAACCTCACCCACCAGCAATAAGGGTTATGCCTGGTAGGCCCAAATCAAAGAAAAGGAAGTTAGAAAAGGGGGAGGGTTCATCCGGACCAATTGGCAAGCTTCCTAAAATGCCAAAACAACAGAACCCAAAAAAGCAAAAGCAATGCAAGAACTGTGGTCAATATGGCCATTATGCTAAGACATGTGGCAATGCAACTATCGTCATTACACCACCACCGCCTCCAATTGCCCCTTCGGAACCCAATAAGGGTGGCAGGCCTCCATTGCAAACTGCTTGGGTGAATGATCAGAGGAGGAAGAAAGAAAAGAGAGCTATTAGAGTGGTAAGAACTAATCTAAGTGTTAAATTAGACTCTTTGCCTTTGATTGCTTTTTGACGTAATTGATGAACTTTTGTTTTTTTTTTTTTTTAGCAGCAAGCTGAGGGTGCAGGGCCATCAAGCATTGCAAATAGGAAGTTTCCTCAAGAGAAAAGCCAACAAGTTGTCCAAGGTCATAACTGCAGTCAAGCTTCATCAACTACAACATCAGTTTCTACTAAAAAGCAAACAAAACCAAAGAGCAAGAAAAAATAGGCAGCATGTATTTGCATTGATAGTCTTTTGTGAACTTGTCTTTTGTGAACTTGTATTCTCTACACAAGTTAAAATAAGGGCATCTTTTGAAACATTGCAGCTAATAATGTGTAATAGGCCGTATAACATTTTGGTGATGATAATGAGCATGTTTTTGCAGACATATTGCTGATATATGTTGAAGACAACCAAATATTAATCATATGCTTGAAATTTCATTCATTCATTAATCAAAGTCTTACAATTGCAACTAAAAGATATCATCCTCATAAAGCTAATGTTAACTACTAGCCTAAACTTTGTTATGGATTACAAACATCCCTAAGAGCTCTCACCACAATGAGCAAAAAAAAAAAAAAAAAAAAAAAAAAAAAAAAAAAAAAAAAAAAAACAAATCAAATATGACAACTATGAAATTCACTCCAACAGGATGAATTTGTTGACCTGCAGTCTTGTTTTTCTTCCTGTCAGAACTCAAGCTTTGCATTTGAGTTTCATATTATCATTTTCATTCAATAGACACCTTCTTTTGCCAATAAGGTCCTCCACTTCTCTCTGCAATGAGCTTATTTCACCCTTCATTAGTTTCTTGTCCAAAAGAAGTTGGTTTGTTAATATCCTTCTGCCATACACTCTCATCTTCTTCATCCACCCACTCGAAGGCCTAGTGAAAGCCATATTACGCTGCAATTCATAGCAATTAGCTTAGATGTTGACTCAATTATGTTGTAATTAGCATACACAAACCATGGTATGTTCAATTTAGTTTACGATAAAAAAAAAAACCCAATTCAATTTACTTATGAACCATAGAATTTTTTATCCAACAAGTTTACTGTTATTTCACTCAATTATAATGTTAATTAACCATTTAAAGTCGTAAAACAAGTCAATTGCCCTAATTAATGGATTGCAGAACCCTTACTCTAGCATTCACGCACAATTGGGAAAAAATATAAAATTGTTAAAATGCAGAAATCAAACCTGATTCGTGCTTCAATTACCTTCAAATTTCAGTACTTCGCCTTCCAATTACCTGCGTATGACGATTTTAAGGTTTGATTTAAAGGATTTCAATTTTCAGATTTTTTGATTTTCAATTGGGAATTAATTGGATGTAGTTCGTGATTTTGTAGAACAAGTAGGATTTTTTATTTTTATTTTTTTTAAAAGGAGAAGAGTTCCTCTACAGCAAGCAACTTGACAGATATAGGCTTTGTTCAGGGCCCCACAAACGTCTACAGTTACAGAATACTAAAGTTGGTAGCAAAAGAAATTGAGTTTGAGTGGTAGTTAAATAATTTTATTTTTTTTTGTTCAGGTAGTTATTTTCAAAAGTAAGCATTTTAAAGGTAGTAAAATACAAAATTTCCTAATTTTAATTAGAGGTATAGAATATTTTTCATTTTTTTTTTTTCATTTGGATAACAAATGAACAAGAGAATTAGAGAGGAGAGAAGTGGAGGGATACAATTGTAAGAAAATTACCCTTTCTGAGACTCCAACTATGGAGAGATTTAAAGGGAAAACTCATCAATTTCCCCCTTTCTTTATCCAAACACACTGTTAATATAGATTCAAGATACAGACTTTAGTCATTTATCGGTTCTAATTTGCAGGCAAGTATGAATATATAATTATCTAGATTATTTCTGCTGGTAATCAAATATCGGACAGAGAAGAAAACACAGCCATGTTGTGTGTGTGTGTGTGTGAGAGAGAGAGAGCTTGATCATCATATAATCAAAATTGCATACATTACCCTGGTGAAATATACTCCAACCTACCCTAAACAAGATACAATCTTTGTAATAAACTCATGCTATAACGAATCTATACATTAAATCGGACCAAAGGACCCAAAAAAACTCTTAAGTAGAGCTGACTCTGCCCAATTTTGATGCTTCTAAAATTTGGCCAGAGCAAATGGCATATCGAGATGGCATGGATATTTCGAGATCACACTTTTGTGTATCTAGCAAGTTAGTCATACAGGGACTTCGCAGAATGAACTCTCACTCTCTTTGTTTCAAGCTTTGTAGCCTTTTCTGAGTGCTTCTCATCCTTTGCAATCGCTTTTGCAATAGCTTTTTTCTTTCTTAGATTCTTTGACCTCTTCATTTGTACCCCCTTCTTTACCTTCCTGTAATAAGGATAACAAAGATCAAAAGATATTAAAGTTAGGTCCTAGCAATGATATCTAAATACTGAAAGACAAGATGCTAGCCACACAAATACATGTAACAATCTTTTTCTCTCTCTCTCTCTCTCTCTTTTTTTTTTTTGGTTCCTAAATATAATATCTTCTCTCCATTTTGCACTGTTTTACTTTATCCTACGTGAGTCTAAAGAGTAAAGACTAAAGAGTATGCGGTATGATAATAGTGATATAGGATGCATTTGGTACACACAATTCCTAAAGATATTCTTAAATCATCAACTTTATACAAAGTTTAGCAATTCCAAAGGATACTACTTTTTGTTTACCAAAGCAACTATGTCAAGCAAATACGCCATTCCTAAAGATACAGCTCAATAGTCATATATAATGATACATACAACATCTAAAGTCGTATACAAAAATGGTCTCATAATTCAAGGCTTGTTGTAAGCCTACTTCTCTAGTTCCCCTGTTTCAGGAGCATTCCTAAGTTCTAAGGGATAGTAGATAGTAACTTTGTGATTGTTTATTGAAAGGAAAAAAGTCACAATGATGAATGCATAAGATACTATCCTAAATCATTAGCTACTTCCTATGTTTCTATAACATTGCAACGTTTATACTTTCAATAATATTCACACACTCTTCTTTAACCAAATATAGTGATTTGTACACAAGGGAAAATGTAGTCATGTAAAGTCTTGATAACTTAATCTCAATCCTCAGTATACGGTTTCACAACATCAGCTTTTTATAATCATTTACGTTTTTAATTAATTATATTTAAGGTTTAAAATGCTCTTTAGGAAACGTAATCCTCCCCCATGATGCAATATTAAAAGAACGGAGTAAGTAGACATTCAATCATGCAATTTCTAAAGATGCACCTGATTGAAAAGTTAATAAATTACTTCATGCTTGAAGTCCAGTGATTTAGTTCAGAAATCCTAGGTATTAGTTGCAATTCCTTAAGACACAACTTGAATCTCTAAAGCATCTCACTTAATTGGAAAATTAATAAACACGTCACATTTATTGTCATGCAATTATTAAAGGAATCAAACAAAATAAATCAGATTAAATCAAATAAGAAAAATAACAAGTCTAAGCTAACAGCTTGACGATTTAAAAACGGAAACACAAATTTTCCACTCCTTAGCTTAACTTGTTCATTTACTAAGTACATGAAAAACCTCTAAGCATATTATATTCATTTATTTAAAATACCTCCACGTCAAGCACTTAATTGTTTTCCCAGTCAACATTACGATGTGATTTTTTTTTTTATTATTTAAAAAAAAAATTAAGAAAGATCACTGCTCTTCTATTATAGAGGCGAAGTCTGATGACAAGTGCCAAGAAGAGTACAAGGAAATTGATCATAAAATAACAGGGGGATTCTTGAAGTCTTATTTCAAATCTTTAAATTGTAAGAAGGAATTCAAGGAAATAGGTCTCAAAATGACAAGGTTCTATCAAAGCGACCAAACAAAGGAAATCGGAGTACATATATTCAAGATTATCAAACATCAGAGTGATCACTCGTAACAAAACTGCCCCATACAGATATAAAAAACGCACATCAGTCATATTTATCTCTAAACCTCACTCAGAATATGGGAAAACTAGCTTCAATATGTATCCAAATCCAATAGCCATATGCATGCCAATGCACAATACAAAATTTTTTCATTATATATTGTTCCTGCTTTTCTTTCAGTATTTTTAAATGTTATTCCTGTTTAGAACCTTTATCATTATAAGGTCCATAATTATTCACCAACCCCAAATATTACACCTAATGGATTCTACTTACACACAAACTATGTCTACCAGTTGTTTAACAGTATTCATTAATTATCCTCAAATGCTCCAGTAGGTAATACAAACCCCCCATTAACTCCTCTCACACACTTTTTAAAATATTATGTACCCCCCTTTTCCTTGGTTTATCCCCATATTCTAACGAGGAATGACAAAATGAAACGGCAAGAGTACAATATAGTTGGCCATTTGGACCTAGAAAGTCCTTTAAGCAAGTATCTCCCATACATTTGATAATGAACTACTTATCAACCTAAATACAATAGTCACGTAAACTATTATGGGATATCCGACAGACATTAACACCTTCTCTCAATCCCAAAACAGGAGTAGCTATGATCAAATTGCCAAGACAACCCCACTTACAACAGAGAAGTGAGCTTTAAAATTACACAACTTTCACAATTCACAAAAGACATTGGTTTAATAGGCGCTAAATCCTAAAATTAAAATTAGTCCATCCGCGGAAAATTCAATTAATCAACGATACTCCAATCAAACCTTAAATTCATTGCTACCAATACAATTTACAGGCTTTTTTCACCTAAAGTATCAATTTCTACTACTCTGATTCAATAATTTCAACTTAGTACTGCATAGTTCACATGAAATCGTGATTATGTAAGCAGAAATATTCAACAATTTTGACATATAAAAATATTAAAAATAAAATAAAAATTGAACCTGGTAAGAGAATTGGCTGCTGACTCCGAAGTATCCATTGCTGCCAAAAATTAAAATCCAAATTAAATGATTAATAAATTAATGATTTACAAACCCAAATAAATTACAGAGTACTGTAAAATTAAGCTGAGTTCCAAATAAAAAAAATTTAAAAAAAAAAAGATGAAAGATGAACCTTGAGGCAAATCGGTAACGGTGACCTCGGAGGTATCCATAGGAGCTTTATCGGAATTCGTCTTCTTGTTTCTGTTCTTCGCCATTGTTGTCTGCTTTGCGAAATTGGGGAGAAAATTGAAGAAGGCAGAACCCTAAAAGAGAAGAAATCGAAGATTTTAAAAGAGGGTTTTTGATTAAGTTTGTAAGGCGGGTATTGGGCGGGTAGTAATTTGAATATGGGCATTTATTTTGGTTTCTTGTTAGTCTGGGCTTATGCATAATACTCAATTTTAGGTCCATTTATTTCTGCCAAGGATCCAACTTGAACCGAATCCAAATACCTAAACATAAGTTCATAACGAAAAAACATTTTTGTGTGATTCATATGAATATATGATCATGAATCATATGATACATTCACTCCCAATATTAGTAATTAAACCACATGTAATGTAAGTCATTGTTTAATGAGAAGAAAAATAATTATTCCGTACAACGTAGGTGCAAAAAATAACGCAAATTAATAAATACAACCTAGCACGATTGGGTTACTCTTGCTGACGTATTAAGTCAGCTGGCTCTGTTATCAAGTGGGTAATGTTTGGAATTGGCCAACAATTGATCTTAATATCATGTTATGTCAAACCCGTGCCAATCTTTCTTAAATGGTGTTCTTGCACGACCCCACCTATATATTGTGTTGTGACAGGTTGTGCTATGCTAGTGAACCTCCTTAATGAATTATAAAGTAGCAAGCATTTGGTCATGCCCATGTTAGGCTCTTGCCAAATTTTGAGATTGATATCCATTAGTCCATACATTACCCATAACCCATTGCATTGACATGTCTCTTGTGCTAGTCGGGTTGATGACAAAATTGCGTAGTATATGTCTAGCCATTTCGTGTTGGTCGGATTGATCTTCATGCCTGCAACTCTACAAGGTCTATTTCCAATTTTATTAATGAAATATTCCAATGTCTTTTCATTTACAATGTATTATTATAGTGACGTAATCTGATCCTAACTCCTTATGATTGAAGGTTTATCATACTTTCAACTAACTACCCTATATAGGATTGTGTGTATAAATATTTCCATGATTCCGTCCCCTCTCTAACCAATTACAAATTAGATCTTACCAAAGTTTAATTTATTCTTGAAATACGTGACAATAATTTTCAAATATCTCAATCACGGAGCATGACTTTAAGACAATGAGTGATTAACTAAACTGATTGGTGAATATATGAATGAAATCAGCCATGCAAATCCAAGTATCCAACAACAAATAAGATCCAGGCAAAAAAACTTTGGCATAAAACATTCCATCATGGATACGCACGTAGAAATCTTTCCAAAAGGAGAAGTACATTTTAGGATAGACAAAATTTAGAGGGGTCAAATGCTCATGGTTTGTCTTGCTTTTTCCAAACGAAATAAAGCTTGATTTTACTGCAAAATTTAGTACTATATGCATGTCTATTGCACGCATCTATACTCTACCATTTGCTAGATCCATCTAAGAAGTTCAAGTGAGCCTACGTGGGTACCATGATTGATTATTATCATAAGTAGTCACAACTAGCTTAGTAATATTATTATTATTATTATAGGAATGTTTAATTAGTCTTTAATCTCTCAATTTGGTACCTTTAATTTCATTTATTTATATACTTCTCCCTCTTTTTTGAAATATTAAAATAGGGAAGAAGAGATAATTATGTTAAGTGGTGTAAAGGAACCTTAGCTTACTTTTGATTAATAACATCTTCAGGAGCCCATAACTCGAAAATTTTGAAAGACCATTTAAACTATCCTTTTCCTAGCTATATTTCCCTTGATTAAGGAAAAATAAGTTTAGTTAAGTCAGTTAATAAATCCAAATTATAAAACGTAATTCTGGATTTCAACCATAAGCTTTGAGGACCACTAAGTTTGAATGAGTTCAGTCTAAGGTCAAAACTTGGCTTATTTTCATAAAATAACCAAATATATGTTTGAACACTATTAGACTTTGTTTATTTTGTTAACTTTATTCTCACTTATATTTAAGAAATTAAGTAAGTATAAGGACTATAAGATCCAAAAAAAAAAACAAAATAACTTAGGAAGTTCTTATATAGATTAATAATTAAGGAATGCCAAAATTCAATTTACAAAATAAAATAATTTTAGTATGAAGTAATTTTAGATAGATGGAGTATGATAAAATGTCGCAATTCGTATATTAATCCAATTGATGTGGATAATTAAGTTGGATAACGATACTCCATTGAGTGTCCCTAGCATTCTAATCAAACTAGCAACAAACTTCACTAACTAGCAATCAGCAATAGATAAAAAGCAGATTTGAATAGAAAAAAAGACAAGTAAAAGGGTTTTGGTAATTTTAGGTGGGCTTTATGGCAACTTTAAGTTGACTTATATGCATGTCATTGATTGATTAATTCATTTATACAATTAAATAATGTTGTTAATTAGTTCACTATTTTTTTTTTCATTTACATTTGAGCTTAGTGCTAAACTGCTAATTGATTGGCTTTAATTAATTTCTGCCTCAACTACCGTACGAGGGGCCATGCACCCGTTTATTGGGAAGCTTTTTAACGATCTTGGTTGGCTTTATTTGGGTGTTAAATAGTCATTATTCATCAGTCATCACCAACTTTTGTTTTAGTTGAAGACATGCAAGAAATGTTTGAAAAAACTATTTTCATGACTATTAATAAGCTCCATAAGTCCATAACTATCCGTTATATCCAATTTCAAATTTTAAAAAATAAATAAATAATAATAATAATAATAATAATAATAATAATAATAATAATAATATATCCTTAATTATCAACTTCTTCTTGCATGATATGATTTATCGAAAAAGGATATCAGACAATACAAATCATGTTGGGGATGAATTTATCAACTTAGAGTAGCATTGAGGTTTCACCGATAGTTTCTATTCAGAACGAAATCATGAGCGAAGCCTAGTTTTTGGCATGATGGATTTTCATTTGCCTAAAGGAATCAAGATGGATTTTGGCATGATGTTGACAGCAGATCCACCATCAACTAAAATATGACTCACTTTTTGTTCACGGATGTACCCTAACACAAACAAGGGTCTATTGTGGGGTTTTGACCCCATCAACAAATCATCATCTGTGAACGCCAAGGCTGCGTTGCACGACACACATTTCGTGGCATCTTCCGCAAGTTTTCCAGCATTTTTCACCTTATCGGCATACAACTCTGGGTGTTGAAGTGCAAGAGATAACTGTTGACACATTTCTTTAGGCAAATGAAAAATTTGCCTCCATCCCATGCGTGAAGGAAGAGCATCCAAGACAATAGATATTTTTGGATTTACTATCACCTCGGATTGTTGTACAACTGATTTTGTTGATGTATCATCATCAACTTGTTCCTCCTCACTTTCCACAAAGGAAACCATATTCGCCGTACACCACAGTAAAGTAGTCTTCCGGGAAATATTCCTCCAAAGTTACAGGAGACAACGGCTCTTGCTCAAGCAAATCAATAGGGAGGACCTTTTGCTTGCTGGCCTTTTTTGCTTTCTTTTTACCCTTTGAATGCTTGAATTTCCTCTTCTTTTGTTGCTTTCTTTTGCGATGAAAAGGTTGTGGTTTAGGATTATGCACTTGTTTCCTTGGCCTTCTCCTTGTCACCAATGTCCACCCTTCGTCATCATCTTCATCTCGGGAGTTAACATGTGTTTGGTGTTCAACCTGAGATGAGACTTCGTGTTGAATAGGTTGACTCTCAACAAGTACGATCACAGGCTCCAAACTTCCAAATTGTAAAGTTTGAGCCTAAAATGATGGTTCAGTAGCTATCGAGGCATGATTTGATGTCACTGGCTCGTCGACATCTAGCTTGATTGTCCCATCCTTTGCCAATTGCATAATTTTCTCCTTAAGTGTTATACACTTTTCAATCGGATGACTGATCAACCTATGATATGGACAATAATTGGGATCGGATGTCTTGTTCATCTGCTCAGGGCGCTTTGACTCAGGCAACTCGATGATTTTGTTTTCCAGCAATTTGTCTAACATGCCAGACAAGTCAGAGTCTAGGAAAGGGTACTTCTTAGCTTGAAGCTCTTTCAAAGTGGGTTTATCTTTCTTGACAAATCTCGAAGATGAACCCTTACTTTCTTCTTTCTTCTTCCCTGAAATTTTGATGGGTGCAGAAGAAGTAGTCACAGACAACGTCTCCTTAGTTGAACTTTTGGAGGACTTGTCATTTTTATAATACTCCTTTTTTTCTTTCCTGGCTTCTGAAGCAAGCCCCTTTTTCTTCCTGTTGTAGGTGATCGAGAGTTCCATGTCATGAGCTCTCGTCGCCAACTCTTGAAAAGATCTTGGTTTGATACCCTTTAGGATGTAATATAGTTCCCAACTCATCCCATTAATGCACATTTCTATGGCAGAAGTTTCAGTGAGTCGGTCCTTACATTCCAAACTTAGAGCGCGCCAGCGGTTGATGTAATCAATGACTGGCTCTTCATCCCACTGCGTAGTTTGAGTTAGCTCAGTCATGCTAACGACACGCTCAATCAGTGTTGAAAAATCGCCCCAAAAACTCCATTTCCATTTGATCCCAACTGTCAATGGACTCGGCCTCTAAATTAGTGTACCAGTCAAAAGCGGTTCCCTTAAGAGAACGAACAAATTGTTTAACAAGCAAGTCACCTTGGCACCACCATTGCTGCACATCTATATGAAGTGTGCAACATGTTGTTTTGGGTTACCCTTTCCATCAAAGAGTTGAAATTTTGGAGGTTGTCCAAACGACATTTTCAGCTCATCTATCCTCCTGGTGTAAGGCTTCACATAACGTCGGCTATTATATGAACCTCCCCCTCCAAGTTGGCTCTTGACAACATTGACTATCATAGCTTGAACTTGTTCAGCAGTGATTAAATTTTGTGCCCCATTTGACTTTAATTCTGCCTATTTAATGCTACCATCTGAGTTGTCATCGCTCTCAGTCTCAATCGTTTTTTTCTCAAGTTTCTTTGTCAAAGCGGCAATTTGTTCATTTTGCTGTTTGATTTGAGCATCTTTTTCCTCCCCATCTTTCTTCAGCTGTTCAAGGGTACTGCTCATTTCAGCCAGTTGTTGTTCGACCGTCTTAGTGTGCGTCACCATAACAACAACAAAAGTAGGTTCAGGTGAACTCACACTAAACTCATTCTCATGTCCTTTATAAGAGTGATCGAAGGATGAGTTTGTATGGATGACAGGCTCTAATGAACCAAACAAAAGACTCTCATGTGGTTCATGAGTGGAGTACGTGAGAGACCTCACAAAAGCAGCAAGACGAGCGCGACTTTTTAGTGCTTTGGTTGGGATTGACGCGGCACGCAAGCTTCTTGCGGCGGAGTCAACAACAGCTTGCTTCATCCCTCTAGTAACGATGCCCTCATCAGTTTGGTTGTTAAGCATTTCAGCCAACTCAGCAGCCCTTTGTTGAGCTGTAGCAGAGATCCTTTTGACGACAGGGGTCTTTGAGGCCATTTCAAGTTTTTTTTTTTAACGTGCAGAAACAGAGATGAGAGGCAGAGATAGTCCCATCGAGCGTGCCAAAAATTTGTTTACACAAATTTCGAGTCTAAATAAATAAAGATGGGAAATAAAGTAACAAATGAATTTATATTAATATATGAATTTTGGGTACAATCTCTGTATAAAAGTTTATAATAAAATAAACTAAGTCCTCTGATTCTGTTCCGCAGCTTGACGATGACACGTGTGTGACACCTGTAGGTTGACGTTTGATAACGTCGACTTGAGTTTGAATGCAGGGTGACGTTTGATGATGTCAACCTGTATTCAAGGGTTTTGTTTGAATACACCTGAATGAGGGCTTTGAAGCTTAGTCCCGTTCAAATGTGTTTGAGTGTATCTGAACAAGTCGGCACGAGTTTGATATGCTTGTTGACTTACTTCAGAGATAATTCCGTTTGACTTTTATGAGCTCTTGGAATGATGATTTCTGGATCCCCTTAACTGATGGAGGAATGGTGTATTTATAGGAGATGAGAACCCCTTAAGTGGACTTAGTAGGTTTGGGCCTGGCCCATTTTATGACTTAAAAGTCTTTTAACTTGGTCCGTTTAATTTATTTTATAAACCGAATTTTATTTAATTAATTCAGATTATTTATTTAGGTGGGCCAAAATTAATTAAAATGGATCATTCATATGATTTTAACCCAAATTAATTTATTTAATTTAATGTATGACACTCATAAAATTTCCGTGTCTACAAAGGCCTAATAGCCTAAGAGGGCCATGCGCCCATGGCCCTTGTGGTGTTTTGCCTTACTAGTACGTGCTTCGCTCTACTTGAGCTTATTGAAATGGCATGTATGGATGCATATTAGACCGCCCCCTCCTCAATTGCGCTTATTAGACTAGCTTGCTGACCACCCTCTTCATCAGATCATCAAGTCTGGCTTGCTTCGCCCTAAACAAAATATATATCATTTCTTGTGTACAAATAGGTAAATTATATTGATCACTACAGTAACGTTATCTACATGTACTATAAAATATAAGAGCACAATTTAATAATTTGTGCTTCGTATATAAAAAAAATAGCTAAATGTGTGAAAGACATAGCACAAATATCATTGTAATTTGAGGCTCAAGCAAGAATTAAGAACGATTTTAATCTAGGTGATGTAGCCTTAACTTAACTCTTGATTAAAAAATGAAATGTGATCCTTAGTATATAATTTGATGAGTAAAACTAGTCAAAATAGTAATGAATTAGCAAAAACATAGATTTGCTTGGGACCAATTAAGATCAAGAATCCTATATAATTCTAGCCGTGAGATGAACTTACAAGTGTAAGACCAAATCAGTGCCGCTCAAGAGCTTCACCATCAATCTATCATCATCTACTTGTACCTTTTTTTTTTTTTTTTGGGTTATTTTTTAGTATTAGTAATAATTTTAAATTATATTAATGGCATAGAAAAAAAGAAGAAATTGTTTCATTCGGCTTCAACATGGGGACGTATAATTGGACACCTCTCTAGATTAGTGAACACCACTAAGTGCATATAACCGTTCAATTTATATGAGGCTTAAAATTTAACAGAAGTATTCACAATTTTATAATAAGATAACATTATTATAGTTTTTATTTTATCATATTTAAATTGATAATAATACAATAATATATAAAAATTGAAAAGGAGAGATTAAAGAGTTATGCATTGGTACGTACCTTAACGATTTTGTTGGTGAATGTGATGGACCACTAATGGGGATCTATATCAGACACTAGTTCATATATGAGGCATACATCAAATTATACTTTATCCAAATTTTTTTTATTTGTATTATCTTAATTGTAGTAGTAATTGTCATTCAATTTGTCCAAATCTTAATTAATGGTAGTTCTAGCTTCCCCCCAAAAAAAAAAATAAAGAAGTAATTGTCATTGAGTAAAACTGAACAAATCTTGACTTCAATGATAAACACTCATACATATTAATTAATTTGTTACTCCCTCCGTCCCTAAATTACATTCCTCTTTCTAGCATTTATTCCTCACATAATAGAGAGAAAGAGGAATGTAATTTAGGGACGGAGGGAGTAATTGTTACAAAGGTGAAAACAGTTCAAGCCAACCTTGAATCTCAACTCACACTAACTCAAATTCGAGCTTATGCTTGACTTGGTATTAGATTTCATTTGAGTTTTCATCGAGTTTTACAAGTGAGTTCAAATAGCTCAAATTTGGTTCAAGCTAAGAGCACTAATCCATAAATTATTATTTCAAGTTAAGATAATAAAGCCTAACCTAATTACCATATACAAAGTATTTACAAAAAAATAATCATAAGTATTGTCTTTTTTACTAAGAAAAACACTTATATGTAGTAAAGATGTTTGTAGGTCGTGATTCTTGCCAAGCCCACATGCTTTAGGGTTAGATAGGTCCAACCTTTGCTCGACCGATAATTACATGTTATGCTAGGACATTTCAAAATTTTCAAAAGGTCAATCTATGCACAGGCCCTATCCAAGTGTCATTATGTCAAGTCATGTCATGTTTGCGTGCTTAAGCCAAATTTCATTGACTTAATGTGTTTTTTTGTGTTTTATAGTGCTTCTTCCATATACCGAACATAAATGATAATTAACGTGTTATGTCGTGCCTACATCTTATTCGTACGGTTTCGTGCTTGGACGGGTTCAGCCCTATGCCATCTCTCAATTATGCATAGTATTTTCATGATGATTTTACCAATCTAAGAGTATAGTACTCCGTAATTGGTAATAAGAAAACCGTAGAAAGAGAGAGAGAGGGACAAGGGGACAAGAAGGCTGATAAATTCATGTGGCCTTTCCTTAAAGAGGACTCCCTAACAATAACATTCCCTTGTCTTAGCTTGGTTTATTTTTAAAAGTAGTGTTGTAGCATCGCTATAGTATAAAGGCGTAGGGGCTCCCTTAAATATATGGTGCTATGGATAATCATTGGGTTCGGTCCATACTACCAGTCACGCATGTGATTTGTGATCATCATATCTACTCAGATTTCATGCTTCTTTATGCACATTACGTATACATTAGTAGTATAGTTTATAATAATTCAACTTTTGGTTAAAAAATAATGTGGCTTGTGAAGAGGTTGATTATTACTCTTACTACCTTTCTAACACTCTAGATGAGACTATGAGAGGTCACATAGTTTATGTTAATCGGCCGCAATATTTGTAGATTATCGATTATGGTACATTTTTCTAAGGAGTAAGTATAGGCCCATACCTGGTATGGTCCATATTATTTTTTTTTTCCCGATTTATACTGTTATTATTGATAAATATACAGTTACTTTATAGTTTATACAATTATTATTTTAGCAAGATTTCCGATGGAGAAAGAGGGAAAGAGGAAAGAGCGAATCTTTATATTATACCGTTATTTGTTGTTTTTATACTGTTATTATTGTTGATTTTATACTGTTTTCACCCCTTGGTATGGACCATACCTGATAGCGGCCCATCACGCCTCTTTTTCTAAGTAAGGATTTGCTGATTGAATTGTTAAAGTAAAAAAAAAAAATAGATAATTGCTCAGTATATCTCTAGGATTGACAATCCTCACCAGATAAAAACGAAGTGAAACCAAATCACTATGATATAATAGGGGAATAACTTTTGTTAGCAGTCCTTCAAATCCTATAGCCTCATCAACAAAGAAACTACGTGTACGCTAATTCATAAAGAGTATTATACCATTTAGCTACGGGTGTATGTTTATGATTTTAATTTCTTTCTTTATCCATCAAAAATTAATATTTATCTCATTGTTGCAGATAATCTTTAAAATCGGTCGACTTTCATGTTTACAAACCCCTATATTGATTAATTAACAGTCTTAATGTCCAATATATCTTTGAGTACATCATTTTTTAAAAAGTATGAAGTGCATATATATAAACGTGGAGTATTAGTTAATACTCTGTATTTTCTTATCCTAAGCAATATTTGCATGAATGGACATGTCAAATTTTAGGTGCCAAAAATTAGCAACGTGGTAATAATATGTACCAAATGTAGCTAGTCTCAACTTTCAAGTCATATAAATGGTCATGATTCTAAACTTTGTATCACTGGATGAAGATTATGCCTTTCTTGTTAGGGTTAAAGGTATAATAAAAGCTTGTAGGATGGTGGAATGTGTCGGAAGCAAATTTTAGATGTCGTTGTTATCCTAAAAATGTGTGTAATTATAATTGGTCTCTACTAATAGAACAAATTAAAACAAACAAGCTTGGTTATAGTGAGTGGTACTCACTATAAAACTAAGAGTAGTTTATATCTTTCTTATGAAATTGGAAAAAATTTTGTATTAAACCAACAAGTTTTAAAAATTGTTTTTATCTGGGTCTTATTCTTAAAGAGAAAATACTAGTTGATATCAAATATCAACAAAACTTGTTAATATCAAGGCTAATTATGTAAATTTAGATACCACACCAAGGGTAATTTTGTAATTTTAGCAACCACACCCCCTTTCTCTCCCCTCTATCACCACCGTGCAACCTCTAGTACCACCTGCAGTTTCACCTTTAGCTTTACTAGCCGACCACCGCACGACCTTTACCTTCACCAATCGACCACACCTGACCATCGCACGGCTTCACCAGTCAACCACTGCGCACTCTCCAGCACCACCAGTTGACCGAGAACCAACATTCGACCGCCACAACACCACCAGTGGAGCAAATCCCTTTCCCTAAAGGGTTTGTATGGCCCCAATTTTCATAAATTGCTACTAACGGTCGGCCAACCGTTTTAGATCCGCAAATGTCGTCGACCTTGGGCATGGGAATGGAGGAGAGAGAAGGAAGTAATGGCCTTGAGAATGGAGGGGAGAGAAAGAAAAATTGGTCATGTGAGGGGAGGAGAGAGAAAAATTGGTGATATTAACATATTTTTGTTGATATCGGTTATCAACCTGGTTTTCCTCATTCTTAAATTATAATTATAATAGGGTTGACATTAACAACCAAGATAAAAAAGAGTATATGAGTGTCTTATACAAACATGAACAAACCCGAATTAACCTAGCTACATGAAATGTTGGTTTTTGGTTTAGATTTGAATTTGTCTCAATTTCAATCCAATTTAAAATAAAATTCGTTTATTAGATATCGAGTTTGATACAATTTGAATTTCGTCACACTTCCATTTAGGTCTGAAGTGATCATTTCATCGCTTGATTTGTTAAAGTTTTTTTACACAATGTTTCATCGATCATCTCACTGTTTAAGAATTAATTAGCGATCTTAGAGTCCTAAATGCGAATGTACTACTTGTTTATAACTTCAACATCTTACAACTTAAAAAGAAGGCTTAAATAACCCTATAACTTTAGATGGTTCAATATTATTTTTTGGATCCATACACCCTTGATTTGGTTTTAAAAAATTGCAATATTACTTTTTTTTTTTTTTTTTTTTTGGGTGTCCCAACTGGTTCACCCTTTACTAATTCAGTTTGTATTGAATTAAATTTTATATGTAATCCGAATAACTTTGTACTCCTCTATTTATTTTTTTAGTAGTACCTTGTTACACTGGCATGTTCAATGCATAACAATGACCATCAACACTTGAATTAGATACGGAGTATCACCAATTTTTTAAGAAATTGATATTATGATTTATATATTGAGATTACTTTAATACAAAGTTATATGTTTATATTTACAATCAATTAAAGAATGTTGAAGTGAATAATAAAGATGATCGTGGACCATGTCAGGTCGAGTCATGCAGAACCCACATGCCTTAGGCCAAGATAGGCTAGGTCCACCTAATATTGCACCATGTTAACTTTCAACAAGGCGATCAATATACGGCTCAAGCCATGTGCTAATGTGCTATGTCGTGCTTGTGCATTTAAGTCAAACATAATTCATCTTGGCATGTATTGTCAAGGGACTTTACTGAGCCTCATTGAAAAAAGTGGCCTAAAGCTAACCCATAACCCAACACACAAATTAGTATCCTTGTGCCGTTGTGCGTGTCTATGCTATTTGTTTTGTGTTGGGTCGTGCCATACCACAGGTCGGTCCAAGCTAGTACCATACCAAATAAATAATGCCTAAAGTCAATACTTGTCCTTTTCTATATGGTGCTATATTTGTGGGATAGAGGAAGTATATTATGGAATACTGGATTTTGTACATAAGTATTTATGCTTCTAAAAATGGATTAAATATCTATACTTACATACTACCTCCGTTTCTTTTTAGTTGACACGTATTTCCTTTTAGGAAGTTTTTTTTAGTTGACACGTTTCCTTTTGGGGTAAATTTTTTACCTTGCATTTATAAGATACCCCACTTGCTTTTTCATTCTCTCTCACTCCCTCTGCTCTCCTCTCCTTCATATATGTGCCTAAATCAAACGCGTCAACTAAATAGAAACGGAGGAAGTATTTATTAGTATTTAAAAACACAAACCATCATCCCCATCATAAGACATGTAAACTTTATTTTTCACCAATGCTACATGTCACCTTACATTTTCATTAATAAATCCCCTTACTCATATTTCAAAAAAGAAAATACTAGCTTTTATTCAATACATGTATGAATGTTATTTGATTCACTTTCCCCCAACTTAATATCTTCTACAATCTACAATTATATTTAATTTCCACCCTTTCTTTTCCATTATAAACTACGGAGTATTCATTAAGTTTATATTGTACGGTATCTATAAACATTATGTGCATTGCACCGATCGGAAGACTAGTTATCCTAATACTTGTAAAAGCATAGAAAAGAAATCCATTTCAAGCACACGCGCCACATACACAGGAGTGAGAGAAGTAGTGCCAGCCAAGCCATAAGTCCGTTCTCTGTTAAAATTTGAATTTTTTTCAAAAACAAAAAAAAACAAAAACTAATCTCCACTTTTTAATTCAAATAAATCACACAAAACTAAAACTGTTTATTCCGTATTCTTTTCTTAATTATCTGGTGCCAAATTTTCTTTCCTTTTTCTCTCAATATTAAGATTAGGTTTTCAAAAATTACGTACAATTTACAAAAATCAACAGCTTTTCAAATTTACACACAAAATTTCCTTCTCCTTATTACTCATTTCTGACAAAATTTCCCAACTTTTCTCTCTCCTAATTTCTCCCATTTTTAGCAAATTTTTTACTTAGCAAAAACCCCCAATCTCACCTGAAAAACACATAAATTCAAGAAAACCCATCAAAATTAATCAAATTCTCATCTGGGAAATTCCAATGTGGTCGATTTAATCACAATTTCACCATTTTTATACCCTCTTTGAATCTTCAATTTTGTCAAAAATCCCCAGAAAAATTGGGAAAAAATGCTGTCAACATCGCCAACAATGATGCGGAGCTCATTGGAGGAGATGTTAGAGAATCTCCGGCGAAAAGACGACGAACAAGCAAAGGATATTCCGCCGGCGTTACCTTCTCGGCCGACGTCCCGAGCTCGGTTGCCGTCGTCGAGGCAGCGGTCTTTGCCGGTGGGGTTTAAGATTTCCGGCGGTGGTGGTGGTGGTGGGGAGGAGGTGAAGAGGAAGAGTGATGACGTGGAGGAGAGAGAAAAGGTGATGAAGGAAGTGGGTCCCTTGATTAGGAAGAGGAATAGTTTTGGGAGTAGTAAGAAGAAGATGAAATCGGATCAGTCGCCGTATGAAGCGGCGGAGATGGAGGAGAGAGAAAGTCGTGGTGTTAATGGAGGTGGCAATGGCGATGGTGGTGGTAATGGTGAGGGAGTCACGTCTACTTCTAAGGGTGTGATTGAGTGGGAAGATAATGTTGATTATTTTATTAAAAAGGTGATTAATCTCTTCTTCTTATTATTGATTTATGTTGTTGTAGTTCGATTTGATTCGATCCCATGGGTCGTGGATACCATCCTCGAGACTTTAACTAACTAAGCTAGTTGTCGTCCACTCTTCTTATCAAGTGACAGAGATTTATTTATTTTTTTTTTAATGTGATGAAATTTCAAAAATTTCTTATTTGGGGTTGATTTTAATTTTTTTTTTTTGGTTTTTGACTGCAATGTGAAATTAATTTTTGGAGAATGTAGAAACTGGGGTCTTACTCTTACATGGATGGTCCATTTATATTTTGGTTGTTATTAATTATTTAATTGATTGATGATATTACTGTTCATGAAGTTTGACCTGATCATAAGCTCAAGATTGTATTGTTTTTACTTAAATTGGGATTTGGGGAAAAGTTTGTGTATTGGGATTCTAGAACCTTAGCTTATATGATACGGCAGACTGATGCGCGAATTTCTACAGAACTTTGTGAATTGGATTGAAGTGCCACTTTCAGTGCATTGGCTGCTGAACAACTTGATTATAAAGATAGGGGTTTGTTTGGTAGGATGTGTAGACAATTCTGGGATTGCTTTCCCTTTTGTTGGGATTAGTGATGAGTTGGGAAGTTTGGGACTTTTATATTTGTTATGGTTGGTGATGTAGACTGTTTGTTTATTGGTGTTGAATCATCATGTTATTGTCACATATGAACACTGTGCACTGAGGTTGTTAGAAGAAGACCCAAGGGATGAATTGGATTTTAACTCCTGCTGGAGTTTCAGCTCAAATGTGGAAAAATCTCCCCAACTTGGAATTTTTATCATATGTCAATTGTTGGATTAATTTCTAGCTAGGACATAGGGATATAGGATATTGAACTTCAGGACGAGAACTGGAGCTTTGAAGTTTGCATGCATAAACTGAGTTAGAGATCATAGTGTGACCATTTCAGCTTATTCTTTACTGCAAGTTGTTAATTATTGAGGGGAAGGGTTTTGTCTTCTAGAATTCTGAAAAAGTTCGCCTTTTTGTCCTCTTTTTTTTATGCGCTTTACTTGCTTTTGATCGAGGGGTTGAGGTGCTGTTTTGTGTTTGAGCTTTGGTTTGTGCAGTGTATATTTACATGAACTTATGATAAAGCATAATGGCGAGATTTTCTGTTCTTAACTATTTCTACAAGTGCTACTGTAAGTCCATAATGTACTCAATAAACTTATGACCGTATCTTTGTAATGTCATCTAATGAAGCATTTCTCCTTGATTTTTGCTATTTGCGGTCTTCCACTGGTTGAACATAACTAAGTATTCTGCTTGGTATTGAAGATCCCTTGCTACTGCCTTTGTATTTAGTGGAATCTGGCATTCTGAACAGACTTGTATCCTTGACTGTTTCTTATCTAATAGCATTTGCTCCTTGGTAAGTTTTGCACTGGATGTATGTAGACTGTGGAGTTACTCCATAAACAAGTTCAGTACATTGTCATTTCCTCATATGTGCTATTTCCCTTAAGTTGCCCTTTCATATGCTGGTACTGAACAATAAGAACCTAAATACAGCTGTGATGCCCTTGCACAGTGAGGCAAACCATCCCTACTACCTATTTAGTAAATACAATGCAGGCCATTCATGAAGCAGACGCATGCCATGCAGCCATCTCAATTCTCAACAATTGTCTCTAAATCAAAGTGAATCTGTTGGTGTAAGAACATGTTTTAGTATAAGTAATGAGAAAATATAGAATCCAGAGACTTTTATTTATGGTACCATCTGTTTTGAGGCATAGTCACCTGGAACTGTGTCTTGGAGTGAACTTTAGGTTTAATACTGTTCTGTCAAGAAATAGCTTTATTTCTTAAAAACAACTATCAAGACACATTTCAGGATTTGAGAGACACACCAGGTCCACACTTGTCAGATGCTGGATTGCTTAATGCTTGGCTAGTTTGCTGTGATGCCTATATCATGCAGTTTTTCCTTTTTGTTCAAATCAAGCACAGTGACATTGGTCATCTTTGGAGGCACCCCCCCCTCTGGTTATTTTGCAGAGACACTTAATGTCTGTTGTTTTTTATGACTTTCAGAAACTCCGTGTTTGGTGTCGGCTTCCTTCTGGACAGTGGGAGTTGGGATTGATAGAATCAACCTTAGGCGAGGAATCCTGTTTACAGCTTGTATCTGGAAATGTAAGTGTTTTTTTTTTTCCCCTTACATGGCTTTTTGAGAGATGTTTTAGTTTGGATTTTAAACACTGATGAATTCTAAATGCTATAGGTCATCAAAGTGTTGAAAACAGACCTCCTACCTGCGAATCCAGATATTCTTGATGGTGTGGATGACTTAATACAACTTAGCTATTTGAATGAGCCTGCTGTACTTAGCAATTTGCAGTACAGATATTCACGTGATCTGATCTATGTGTGTGCTTGCCTTTGCTCCCTAAACATGGGTTCACTTCTTTCTTTTTTAGTTCTTATAAGATCCCGCCTAACTTGTCTAATTATTGTACATTCAATGTGGGGGCCTGGCTCTACAGAGTAAAGCGGGGCCAGTTTTGATTGCAATCAATCCATTCAAGCCTGTGCAAATTTATGGGACCAACTATATAACAGCTTATAGACAGAAGAAGCTTGCTGACAGTCCTCATGTATTTGCAATGGCAGATGCAGCTTATGATGAGATGATGAGAGGTCTGGTACTATCACTTATTATGTGATGTAAGTTTGAGCTTTTAGTTGCAGTCATATCTGTATTCATCATGTTTCCTTTTCTTGCAGATGGTGTAAACCAATCCATTATAATAAGGTGAGTTCAATCTTTCTATTTTACAGTCTTGTAAGAAGGATAGTTTGAGCTTAAGACTTTAAATCTATACAGGAGTTTGGTTTATCTACACTTTTCCTTTACTTAAGCTATGGGAAAAGTATAGTTTCATTGTCGTTGTATATCATTTGTATTAACTAGATGCATCATTTTCACCCTACAGTGGAGAGAGTGGTGCTGGGAAAACTGAAACAGCAAAAATTGCAATGCAGTATTTGGCTACTCTTGGTGGTGGTGGAGATGGAATTGAACGTGAAGTTCTACATACAAGCTGTATATTAGAAGCCTTTGGAAATGCAAAAACATCTAGGAATGACAACTCTAGCAGATTTGTATATATTCTTTCTTCTCATTGTCGGTTTAATTTTTATTTTTTTTTGTGCTTGCCTCTGTAGTGTCTATCCATTAATGCCTGATATTTGCGCTACTCAACAGTCAACACTATTGTGATATAAACTGTATCTGTTCTGAATGCAGGGCAAGTTGATTGAGATTCATTTCAGTGTGGCGGGAAAGATATGTGGTGCCCTCATTCAAACTTGTGAGCTACTCTTCCATATTTTTATTCCAGAATTAATCTGTATATTATATGTATCGACTGACTTGTCATTGTTGCCTGCGGTTCATGCTAAATTTGCCTGTGGACAGTCCTCCTTGAAAAGGTAAGATAGCTCAGCTGATGCATGTTTGGGTTTTGTATGTATCATCTGTAGTCCTTTCCTTACTTCTGATATTGCTTTTGCAGTCAAGAGTAGTTCAGCTGGCTAGAGGAGAACGATCATACCACGTATTTTATCAGCTTTGTGCTGGCGCCCCATCTGATCTAAGAGGTTAAATTTAATTCATCATTGGTTTTTACGACCCAGCAATGCGATAGATATCTGTTTATATTTTGTACAGTAGTTTTGCACTGTGATCTATCAGAAAGAAGTAAGGTGCAAAAAGAACAAAGTAATTGTTTGTATAATATTTATGCCACGGAACGTCTGTCCACATCATTCTAACTGTTAATCTGCTGTCACCATCACTTGAATGCTGCTGCAGGTAGATTGAACCTGAAAATGGCCAATGACTACAACTATCTCAATCAGAGTAATTGCTTGGTGATCGATGATGTTGATGATGCGCTGAACTTCTGTAAGCTTCAGGTGATGAAATTTATCTAGATGATAAATGTTGTACAACGTATACTGCATTCAATTTTATTCTGAACATCTAAATTTTATTTCTTCTTTGATCACATCAGGAAGCTCTGGATATTGTTCGAATCAATACTGAAGATCAAGAGAGACTGTTTGCAGTGCTCACTGCAATTCTATGGCTTGGGAACATATCGTTTCAAGTTATTGACAATGAAAATCACATAGAAGTGATGGCGAGTGAAGGTATAAGTTCCTGATTCAGTTTAGTAAAGTTTGTTTTGCTTGCTCCTTGCTTTGCTAATTTAAGTGTCCTATTAATACTTGGTGGTGTTTGCTACCTGTTAAATTTTCAAGGAACTGTATTGAGGAAATATAATCAAACATTGAACGTCACTGTTGCATATACTACCTTTTGGCAATGTCATTTAACCAGACTCTCCAATTTACATTAAATACCTTTTAGCAATTTATTTTTTTCCTGCAGCCTCAAATTGCTGTTCTTGCCACATAAGTACATATTTTCCCTTTTTTTTTAAAAAAAAAAAAATAATATAAAAAAATCACCAGCTTGTCATATGGCAGCTACTTCTTGTGTTTATCCCTACCTTTCAAAAAGTTTGAAATAATTCTTATGAATAGTGTTTGGACAATCATTCCCTCTAAAATGTTTATTTACTTATTTGCCTTCATTAATGTTAATTGCCTCTTTTTTTGAACTCTTAGTATAGTGTACGGATCTTTATACTCCTAAAAATATTTGTTTACATATTTTCCCTCGTTAATGCTGCCGACAACCAAATTTGTGACATAAGGCCAATAAGAAAGAGCTCCCGGACATGGCTAGCTATGACGCGCGTAAGCTACCCTTGTTTAGGGTAAAAAAAAAATTAAAATAAAATAATGGCTGCGTTTGTAGCTTATTAAAAGTCAGATGGATGACTCGGTGATGTTTTAGAAATAGGGCTATTAATTTTTAAGTTATCTAAAAAAGCAGGTCAGACCGTCAGAGTTCGCTTCCATGGATTATAATAAATACCCCCTGTCCTTTCATTATATAATGTTGACAGTTTAACTAATACTGTTGTTGGGGTTGATTATTTGGCAGCTCTGACTTCTGCTGCCAGGTTGATGGGCTGCACTGAGCAGGACTTGGTGTTGGTTCTATCAACTCGTAAGATACAAGCTGGCAAGGATAATATTGCAAAAAGATTAACTTTACAGCAGGTATGTGGTCTTATATAGATACTTCATTAATGGGAAGCATACACACTTTCTTGCATGCAATGTGACTTGTTTAATATCACGGTTTTTCAGGCAACAGACACCAGAGATGCTTTAGCTAAATTTGTGTATGCTAGATTGTTTGATTGGCTTTTGGATCAATTAAATAAATCACTGGAAGTGGGCAATATGCGGACTGGACGGTCCATAAACATCCTGGATATCTATGGTTTTGAGTCATTTCAGGTTGGCAGTTTAAAGCCGCATCGCTAAGTTGTCAAATGTCACTTGATTCTTTCTTCTTCTCTTATAGTTGCTTTTTTCTTTCAGAAAAATAGCTTTGAGCAATTCTGCATAAATTATGCGAATGAGAGGTTGCAGCAACATTTTAACCGTCATCTTTTCAAACTGGAACAAGAGGTAGGCTTTGATCTATTTCGGTACATAACTATTTGTGCTAGATTTATAATGTTGTGAAAGCAAAAGCTAAAAGAATTTATGAGACTGCAAAAGTACCTGCCTCTTCATGGCTATCAAATCTTTCCTTACATCAAATGGTCTTGACTTGTAATAGTGGGCCTTCTGTAAATAATGCTAAGTCTTAATTGGTTGCGATTAAGTTGCCTTTGTTAGAGCACGGGCCTCTCAACACTAAAGCTTCTGTTGTGTATATTTGAGTCTCTAACAGCTAATCTCAATTCTCAAATATGATAATGAGAAAAATGTATTCTGTCATTTTTACGGATAAATATTGCTAACAGTCGGCTAGGCTGCACCCATGAAAGAATATAGTTAAAACACTTGTGAGATTAGATTAACTGAGGTTCTATCTCTAAAATCAATTGACAATGAGAGAAATCTCTTTCTAGACTTGATGTTGGTTGCCTTCTCACCTCTTTATTTGGGGTAAATGGACAATTCATGTGTGCACTCATTTGTGAGATCTCAGCATGCTCTCTATTGTAACGTTATCAACTTAACACTGTAAGTCAACTAGACACTAGTGCTTATGCAATGACAGGGTGCTTTCCATGCTGGTTTTTTTTTTTTTTTCTTTTTCTTTTTCTAGGACTCACAGTTAATGAGAGTGTTTTAAGCAACCAAAATTTATTATTATGTACTTTATTCATGATATGTATAATGCCATTTTAAATAGGCCACTGACTAGAGTCTGGATTCTGGACTCGTGTGTAATTTTTTTTAATGTAGTTATCTTCATGCTTATTAGAAATATTTTAATCTGTTTCTGACTTGCTGCTATGATACCTTAGGATTATGAAGCTGATGGAATTGACTGGACTAAAGTTGACTTTGAGGACAACCAAGAGTGCTTGAACCTCTTTGAGAAGGTACTGCTGTTTAATGTGGATAGTCTGGATACTTTTAAAATAGCCAGGCAATTTTCTTGTTTTGAGAATGAACTTCAATTAAGATGTTGTCTGTCATGCAGAAACCTTTGGGGCTTTTGTCTTTATTGGATGAGGAATCAAATTTTCCCAAGGCTACAGATCTGTCTTTTGCCAACAAGCTTGATGAACACTTAAACTCTAATTCCTGTTTTAAAGGAGGTAGAGATGGGTCATTTAGTATCCGCCATTATGCAGGACAGGTAGGCTTGTGGATGGAAATCTGTCTCTTGTGTGATTATATTCCATTTAGGATGATTTTTTGCGTGATATGCTTTACCCCTTTACCTCTAGCTAGTGGATTAATAATAAAGCATGTTGTACTAATAAACATGGTGTTGCATACTTTTTTAATTTTTAGCCCTGTGGTGGATTTTGCGGGACATTAATCCCTGGTCAAGCCATTCTCTTTCTTTTTTTTTAAGACCTGTCCAAACTATTGTTTTATGGCGGATGTTGTTTCTGAGCATGAAATTATAGTTGCCTGATGACTAGATTACCTTTTGGATGTTGTCCACATGTAATATCTATGTGATTCTTTCCATGCTTCAAATTTGTTAATCATTCTCTTTTTCTGTGTAAGGTGATATCTTGATAATTGCGGCAATCTTATTTTTTTGTTTCAGCTCCATCACAATGAGGTGTTTGATATTGAGCTTGTTGATTTTGATTTTTACTTGCATGAATGACAGTTTTTTTTCATCTAATATTTTAATGTCTGGGTGCTCTAATTATCATCAATTCCTGAATGAAATCTTCTGTGATTGTGATTCATATTCTTTCAATTTCATGGTGATTCTTTAATCATTTAATCTTGCTTCTGTGATTCCTCAGGTTCTTTATGACACTAGTGGCTTTTTGGAAAAGAACAGGGATCCATTGCACTCAGACTCTCTCCGCCTTCTCCTGTCATGTAATTCTGCACTGATTCAGCAATTTGCTTCTGGCATGGTTGATCAATCTCAGAGTTCTAATGGCCCCAATTTCCAATCTGCTATGGACACCCAGAAACGAAGTGTTGCAACAAAGTTTAAGGTCTGCTGTGCTCACTTAATCCTGCTTCTAATCTATCTCTCCCTATTTTTAATAAAACTAGAATACATCCTGTCTTTCTATTCCTGTCTGTTTATATGGTGGCATTGTCTATGTGAAAGATAGTGACTTAACTGTTCAATGGTCTGTCTGTATCCGTTACAAGCTTTTTAGGGTAATGGCCTTGAGATCTTCTGGAATTGTAGGTTTTTCAGGAGGTGCTATATAAGTATATATATTATTGGTCTAGTGATTGGACTATTGATTTCGTTCATGGCAATATAGTTCATTTACCTTTCCTTTCTTCTCACCATTATTGTGTAGCATTTTTTTTTGCTTAAAGATAAGCATGGCTGTTTCAAATTTGATTTCAAAAAAGGAATTTGCTCCGTAGTGCTTAGATCCCACTCTCTGCTTGCAGAATCAGCTTTACAAACTGATGCAACAGCTTGAAACTACTACTCCTCACTTCATTCGCTGCATAAAACCAAACAGTAAGCAGCTTCCTGGTGTTTATGAGAAGGATCTTGTCTTGCAACAGCTAAGATGCTGTGGAATTCTGGAAGTTGTGAGAATCGCTAGGTGTGGTTATCCTAGTCGAATAACTCATGAAGATTTTTCTCAAAGGTATTTGATTGAGGTCTTTGAATTGATTAGACATCAGTGAGTGAATTTTCAAATAGGCTCTTATGCATTCCTTGGTAATGTCCAGGTTTGGCTTCCTGATATCTGATAAGAGCGTATCTCAGGATCCCTTGAGTAAATCAGTTGCTATTCTGCAGCAATTCAACATTCTTCCTGAACTATACCAAGTTGGCTATACAAAATTGTACTTTCGAACTGGGCAGGTAAGAACCACCATTAATTCTTTCCTTTATTTGATTCCTTCTGCGTGTGTCCAACACCCCCCTCCTTTTTTTTCCTACCCAGGCTAAAGGCAAAGTTTATTTGCATGATCAGATGTTATGGGATGGGGGTAGTAGCATTTTCCTAGAAAGTACATTGTATTTTGTTTTGGACATGTTTAAATCGACCAGGTCTGGAAGTGAATATTTCTGATGGATGTGTAATGCCATTGAGAAGTGTACTTGTTAAATTGACGGATCCTTATTATTTGCTTATACTCTAAAGTTATATCTCTATTATTTTTTTTATTCTCTGGGTTCGTCTTCTTCCACCTTTTCCTTTATACAAAGGTGGGGTACATTGCAGTCTCTAACTCTCTGTAAGTTGGGCAGATCTAGAGAGTGGAAAGGAGTAATTAAAAATGGGTAAACATTCATCAGAAGATAACCACTTTTCTCATCTTTGCTTAATGTGATTAGTTCACGGTCTCCTGTATATTTCTTCTCTGTCTTCTCAACTTCTTTTTGTGTGGTTCATCTGTTCCTAGCTGTTGAAGTGTCCAATTGCAAGATTAAGGGCTGAATAGCAATTTCAAAACTTTATTTTTCTCGTGTGCACATGTGTTTTGCGGAATATTTACCAAGTTGGGATAGGAATTTGTAATGTTGGTTATAGTGCTCTTGTGGAATACATGAATTTAGAGTTTGAAGAGAAGAGAGTGGAGAATAAAGGGAGGAGGGAGAGAGTATTTTTGTGATCACAACAACAATAACTGTCATCATGTGGAGATTTATATTGAACTATTCTTTTTTTTCTTCATTTTAACTAAGAAAGGTTGAAACACTCAAGTCATTTAGAGAAAAAATATAGTACAGCCGTACAGGATCACCATAGTACTTTATTTACTTATCATTGTTGGGGAAATTTGTGTTTAAACAAGGGTCACAAAAATAGCAAACAAATTAGACCGGAAAATCTTCGAGGCGTGAACGGAATCACTTTCCCAAAAGTATAATTCCGACCCTATACTACAACCGGGTTTTCACGGAAATTTACTTAGGAGATACAACGAAGAACAATTGTAATCACAAGTAGGATGATTACAATTCAATGTATAAAAGCTTTTGTATTTATGATGATGAAAAATAAAATTGCAAAGGTTTTCAAGAAAAATAAAATCGGATTATTTTTCTCAAGTACTCCCAACATATGTTCAAAGAACATATATATATTAAAGCAAAAACATCAGCCAAGAGCCACGAAAATAACTGACGACTTTCAATCAAAACTGACGAAACCGTCACTCTCAATCTCCTCTCTGACACGCGCCCAATCGGGCCCGCTGCTGCCAGATCGGGCGGAAATCAGCGTCAACTCCAAGAGTCTTCTCGCGCCCGATCGGGCGGTGGTGGCCCGATCGGGCGGTGGTGGCCCGATCGGGCGGCTGCCCCAAATTCCAGAAAACATTTTCCGCAAAATCACTTCCCTTCTCGCGCTCGATCGGGCGGTGGAGAAGAACAATATTCAGATCAGCCTCGCGCCCGATCGGGCGAGCACCACCCTGATCGGGCGGCTGATCGAGCAACAAGCAGGGGCAGCTTTCCTTCCCCTTTAAAACAGAGGTGTTCGTTCTCTACTTATCTCTCCCTTTTGCATTATATATTATTAGGGGCTAAGCAACGATTGCTATATGTAACATGTCATTGAGCAGATTGGGTTGTTGAAATTAATGTAAACTGTGAAATTAGCAACAAGCAGGGGCAGCTTTCCTTCCCCTTTAAAACAGAGGTGTTCGTTCTCTACTTATCTCTCCCTTTTGCATTATATATTATTAGGGGCTAAGCAACGATTGCTATATGTAACATGTCATTGAGCAGATTGGGTTGTTGAAATTAATGTAAACTGTGAAATTAGCAAGCTATGGTTGGGTAAAACTGTAAAAGTAATTTATACCATGATTTCCAGTTACAATGTTTCTGCAAATTGTTGCTCTACCTCTAACACAGGCTGCTATTCTTTGTATGAGCTGTATACCTGCATGATGATGTGAGGGTAGATATAATTTGGGGAAGATGTAAGGTTTATTTAGATCTAAATTATAGGTCCAGGTTTTGTTTAGCCTGTGAATCTGTGTTGAATTAAAGCATATGCGTGAGAATTTCTATTTTATATTTATTCTTTCAGTTAGCAGTTTTTGAACAGCCTTTATCTAGATGGGGCTAACCTTCTACTTGTTAGTTGATAAACACTGGTTTGTGTTTGCTACACTATGCTACAATTCCTTGCGTTTTTAAGCTGAGAGACTTAAAGAAGGGGGCTTCTGAAATTGTGTCACCTTTCTAAATTTATTCTTCTTCTGACTTTTCCCATTTCTTTGTTTGTTGACATCTATTAAATGAGCTATTGTGTTTTGTGAAATGTAGATTGGAGCATTAGAAGAAACAAGAAAACGAGTTTTGCTGTCCGTGACTGGATTACAGAAATGCTACCGTGGCTACAAGAGTCGTACTGAGTTTGTTGAATTGAAGACTAGAATTTCTTCATTGCAGTCATGTAGTATTCATATATATGCCCCCTCCCCTTCTTTTCATTTTTCTTTTAAATTTGTGCCCCATTCAACATGTCTTTATTTTGAACGTCTGCTCATTGAATCTTCTTGTGCAGTCATCCGTGGTGAAAATGCTAGAAAAAAGTATGATATTCTTGTAAAGAATCATAAAGCCCACTTGCAGAAGCACAAGAACATGGATAAGCATAAGCGTAGTGCATCAAAGGCTTTGGATGAGCAGCATAAAGCAATCATACAATTACAATCTGGTAAGTAGCAAGGTTCCACAATTTGGATTATTACTTATTCATTGCTATTAGGTATATTATTCTCATTTTTTTCCCCTTGAAAATTATCTTTAATAGTGGTACGTGGTTGGTTGGCTCGGAAGCATTTTGATGATATGCTTGCTTTAGAAGACTACAGCGTCAAAAATGTGAAGAATATGAAAGAGAAAGACATTAAAATTAGACAAGTGAAGGTATTGTTATTTATGCTTATGAGTTATTTTACACAAGTAATGATTATTCTCAATTTGAATGACATCTTAGCTCAGTCTGAGTAATGAAGATAACGTGTATCATTGTATGTGGCACTTACAAATGTATGTTTTTCCTAGTTAGGCCTCGTTTGGTTTGATGTAAAACATTTGCAATGAAAAATTACTCTTCATGGAAAACATTTTCAAGGAAAATCACAATTTTGAATCAATTTTCCTTTGTTTGGTTCCTTATATGGACATGTGAGGATAGATGAGAGGAAAGTTTAAAGGAGGGAGGAAGATGTGGCTTCCCTTGAGGAAAATATTTTCCTTCATTGCAGATGCAAATTTTCACCATCGGGAAAATTGTTTTCCACTCTTTCACAAACCAGACAAAGGAAAATGGAAAAAAAAAAAAAAAAAGGGAAAATGATTTTACATCAAACCAAATGGGGCCTTAGAATCAGTTGATATCCTCTATGCTTGAAGGGTTAAAGCTATAAAATTTGGCTCCCATAGCTTTACTTAAAGCTGGTGCCACTAGACTTTATAATCTTTTTCGTGCTATTTTCTTGAAGGATCTTCTACACTGTTGCGAATGGTACGTGGTTTCCTTTTCCGGCTTTCACTTGTATATAGCTCATGTTAGTTATGCACACACCACTCATGGATTAGATCCCTTGCGTTGTGTTTTTGAGATGGGAATGTGATGTTTTTTTCTAATTGAAATTGTTGCCTGTGTATGCGTCAGTGGGTGAATAAATAGATGAAAAATGTAAAAATAGCATAAGTGAGAAGACTGAAAACCACAACACTGAACTATACTGCCTTGGATAGGAAATTTTCTTGTGGATGTCTTGTAATCTGTCTTTAATGCCGTTGCTTCCTGAACAGTCACAGTCCTCCGATCCTTTTTGTTCTTCCCACTTTTTTTGGCTCACAAAAAGATTCTGATGGGAAGAACAAAAAGGGTTGGAAGGAGTAAATGAGAAGAAGTAAATATCTAGATAAGGCTTTACATAAATTGCAAATTGTCTTGTGTTTCTTGTTTAATTTTTGGCCTATCAAAAAGACAACTGTTCGTTTGAAGGAAAGACAATGTAACCCTTGTTTCCTGACCAGGATTTCTCGCCTGCAAATGTTCAAGTTTCCAATAAAGTTGTGGAGGAGCTTCAAAGACGGGTTGCAAGAGCCGAAGAAACTTTGGTTCAGAAGGAAGAGGAGAATGCTTCATTAAGAACACAGCTACAACAATATGAGATGAAATGGTCTGATTATGAGGCTAAAATGCGGTCAATGGAGGATATGTGGCAGAAGCAGATAGCGTCGTTGCAAGTAAGTTAATATGTTATTATAGAAATGCGTTGATTAATATACATGTACTATTTGTACTTACATGCATAACGTTCTCCCTACTTTAAATGAAAATATTGGGAACTTCTTACAATGCTGACCACATAATTGGAATCTAATTTATAAGAGAATTGTCCCTTGGGTTTTTGAGTTATTCTTCTGTGCTTAGACTACTGCATTGACAGATTGACCCGGATATGGGTTACGACCTATAATAATTGTATCACCCTGGTGGCCTGGTGAAATATAAGGCCTGGTTTTCTAGGACATAATAACTATCCTTTTCTGGTCTCACAGAGAATCCATCTTGGCAAGTTCTGATTTTTGAAGTCTATTCTAAATAAGATCACATCTTCTGGTTTGTTATAACTGTCTAGATGATCTGGTGTAGGTTATGTGGCTTAGTGGCCAATGATTGGGAGCACTTTTTGTACTGTATTAGTTTGGTAATAATTACTGTTTTTAGAGACATAAATGCTTCTTTTTTCTTTTTGGGATGAAAACACAAGTGCTTACTTTATTTATTCAGTTTGGCCGTTTCTTTGTATATTTTTAAAATTGGAGGTATCCTAAACGAAAAGCATGTAAAAAATATACTAAAATCATGCTGATTTGTACTTCACCAGAAGTATAGATCCAAGTTTATAGGTCACAACCCGAGGTTTAAAAGAACTAAGCAATTCTAAAACCAGGACCCTTTTATTTAACAACTTAAAATTATTGCAGATGAGCCTTGCTGCAGCAAGAAAGAGTTTTACTCCAGAGGATGCTGCCGGTCAACCTGGAAGGCAAGAGGCTTCTCCATCTCCTTGCTCTTATGATTCAGATGATAATTTGTTCATGGGCCCTCGAACTCCTGGAGAAAGCACACCCACGAAATATTCAGTTCCCATTGCTGAAGCTCGAGAGGCAAATGGGGGTGGTGACCATGGTGTTAATCCAGTCAATCATTTAGCAAAGGAGTTTGAGCAACAAAGACAAGCTTTTGATGAAGATGCAAGAGCACTGTTTGATGTCAGGTCTGTGCAGCCTGCTCCAGGTATGAATTCCTTTGATGAACTTCGGAGATTGAAGACGAGATTTGAAGTATGGAAGAAAGACTACAAGGTTAAATTAAAAGAGACAAAAGGGGCGCTGCACAAGCTTAGGCATGCTGATATGGAGAAGCATCGCCGGAAATGGTGGGGAAAGTTGAGTGGAAAAGCACACTGAACCATAGGAACATAGGAAACGAATTCTGCAAAGTTTTCTTGGAAAATCTTCGCTCACCAACTTCCTGAGCGGTGAAGTTCTCTGGCATACTCTGCAAGTTTACCTTGCATGTAGGAATAGTTAGGGAGAGAAATTTGTGTTGTATGTCTACCAATTTTTGTTGCTTGGTGGAGTAACCGACAATCTTAGGGTGTATCTCAGCCTAAAACTGAAAATTACCGTCCAAAAGATGTGGCGATATTCAATGTGTATATATGTGCTGTTGTTAGTGATGTATTCTTTACTTTGTGCTAATGTAGGATCAAAAATTGGGGTTAGATAGGCTTATGTTGTATGTGTGTAAAGTTGTAGCCATCAATTAATTTGTTGAACTTTGTATCTTTTTATCTTTTAGTGTAATATATCTTCATATTCATCTCTTCTTTGTCGAAATTGTATTATTCTATGAATTCTTCAAAGATTGAAAGCAGTGTAACTTTACAAAGTCTTGAATTCCTCCAAATTGGTTGTGCGCTACTGTCTAATATGTTGTTGTCAAATGTGTTGCAGGAATTTGCAATCTCCAACCCTCAGGGGTGGTTTACGGGAGATCGCAAGGTAAGAATCTGCGACTATTTCCGTTCTTTGTAAATGTGTTAACATTTTTGTCATTTTAGTAACGACTCTTACGAGTATCATTAAGTTAAATATAGAAAAGTGTGATGTTTAACAAACTAAAAATAGAAAGTGGCCTATTATTACGAGTATTTTTTTTTTGGCTAGCTCAAATAGACGTGTAACCTATTATTTTGGAATGGAGGGAGTACAAGAAAGTGTACTCAATTATTAAGTCATCTTAGATAATAGAAGCATTAATATTCTTCTTAGCACTTAAATTTGTTTCAATGTTTAAACTCTAGATTGAACATAAATAAAACCATATGTGCACTAAAGATTGTTCTCATGTTAAGACATTTGAGCTCTTCTTAACACAATTTATCTAACGATCATATACAAACTAACTTATGATCCGGGGACAAACTTGGTAGCATATACCCAGGCATTGTTTGCCACAGGGTTGTCAAGGTGATCCAAAAGGTTCTCCAAGGGACCTTTTCCGGTTACGATGGCCTGCACAAAGAATCCGAACATGGAGAACATAGCTAGCCTTCCATTCTTGATCTCCTTCACCTTTAGCTCGGCGAAGGTAACCGGGTCATCGGCTAACCCCAATGGGTCAAAATATTGGCCACCTGGGTATAGGTCATTGCCCTCCCCAACTCCGTCTAGCCCATTGATACGGAACCCTTCAACGAGACCCATAAGGAGTACTTGGAACCCGAGCACGGCTAGAATGCTTTGAGCATGTACTAGGTTTGGGTTGCCCAAGTAGTCAAGCCCACCTTCGGAGAAAATTTGGGCACCAGCCTTGAACCAAACTGGCTCCTTGAAGTCCACTTTAACCCATTTCTCTAGGACTTCAGGGGTAATGCAGCCTAGAGCTCCAAGCATAGCCCAGCGTCCGTGGATGACCTGAACATACATTTAACATCAGTGGCGTAATGGTTAGTTATTGACAAATTTTCCTTAACGTATTTACTAATTTACGTGTTTACTGTTCATAGATGACAATTCGATCAATGATTGTAGGTTTTGAACCAAGTTTCAAATGTGACTGTAACATATTTTTTTTACACCCTATAAGCAAATAACTCTTATCAAACAAAAATCCGATATCATAACCTAAATTCAATAGCATGACCGAGTATATCCCAATTAAATCCAAGATGTACAAAATATGTCTCGAAAACCCCTAAAAATATATTTGGAAACACCGCGATATGTATTTTAAGTATATCACGGGTTATAAATTAAACGTGATTCAATTTAAGGACCACCTTACAAGGTACAAGCGTGTAAGATGGAACATGAAAAAGAAAAATGCAAAATAAAGTAATGAAATGATAATTAAGCAACAAAAAGTAAAGAAAAGAACCTCAAGAGCCCTGTTTCGGGCAAAAGCCTCAGGATCAGCAGAGAGACCAGCAGTGTCCCAACCATAATCACCAGGAAATTCACCAGTTAAGTAAGAAGGTGTTTGTGCTGAAAATGGTCCCAAGTATTTTACTCTGTCTGGTCCATACCAAAGTTCATTTCCCTATCATCATCATATCATGCATAGAAATAAATAAACTGAGTTAATTACTTCCCTCGTTCAAATAAATTCAAATAAAATAAAACACACTTGTAACAACAAACGGGTGTATTGTATACAACAGGTAAGTACGTACCATGGTAAATTTGCCGGTTCCCATAGGAACGACATCTCTAAGGGCGTTACCATTGGATCCTTTGCCTTGCCCTAGGAAAGGGGTTGGTCTAAGGACAGTGCCGGAGCTTAGCATTGATGCCATGGATGAACTTCTTGTGTATTAAGGTTAATTTTTTTTTTTGTTGTTGTTACTAATTTAATTGGGATGTAGAAAGGGCTAGAATCATGTCATATATATGAACATATTATGTGTTGAGGAAGTGAGTTACAAGTTTTTGTGGACATAAATGAAGAAGTGGCAATTTTTGGTGGGACAATAAGGGGTTGTATTAGCCAATGAGGTGGCTTCAAAAGATATTATAATCTCACCAACATATCCTCATATCCGGTTTTTATAATCCTCATATCTATGTGTCAATTTGGATTATTTGGTTTTACTACATTGTACAACTAAGATTATATTTTTTTTATTAGTTTTAATAATATTAAAGAAGAATTCCATGAAGTAGGGCAAGTTCCGTTCACCTTAATATCAGTTCAGTTCAATTTAGGTTTAATTAGTTCAATTCAGTTTTTAATTATTCTTCTCTCATAAGAAGTGTAGTTTAGTTTAGTTGTTTTCAGTAAATTTAGACCCGTAGTATTTCCTCCGTTCTTTGTTATTAGTTGACATGTTTTCATTGTTGCCAATGGAAATATACGATTGTATTTTCCAAAAATAAAAACAAAAACAAAAACAAAAAATGATTGTAATTATTAAAAATAATAAAGTTGATATTTTAGAATATATCATGCCAGAATTATAATAAGATTTCACAAAAATATATTAAAAGATTGAAAAATCTAGTTAAAATAGAGTTTGTAATGCCCTATTCAGTTCATCTTAAAAAATTATTCAGTAAAAATAATTTCAATTTAGTAAAAATAGTTTCAATTCAGCAAAAATAAGTTCACTTTAGTAAAATTTAATTTTATTTTAGTAAAAATAATTTCAGTTTAGCAAAACTCAGTAACTCTAAATAAAAAATATAATAGAGAATCAATAAAAATAATTTCAGTTCTAGTAAAAATAATTAAAGTTGAGCACAAATAATTTCATTTCAACAAAAATAAGGTGAAGTGAACAGGACCTAAAAGTAAGTAAAAAGAAAATATGTCAACTACTTGTATAAAGGAAGGAAGAAACTATTATTTTGCACTCTTTTTTGTTTCAATAAAATACTAAAAATGCAATTTTTTTTTCTTCGTTATACCTCAAAGTAACAAACCACTTTACTTGTCCAATAGATGTGTATTGAGACTTGAGAAGTAATATAAGTTGAAGAAGTGATATAATACCATCTCCGGTCCAATTTACTCGCAACAAAGGAATATTTTATGTCTCACAAATAATACCCCTTTGTTGCGAGTAAATTGGACCGAAGGTAGTATGAGGTGATCAATTGCAAGTTTGGATTGGACACGATCAAACTAAATCCTTTATTATGCATTTAGATATACCTATTACTTTTTTTTTTTTCAAAGGATATATATACCTATTAATAAGTAACTTATAGGTTACAACTCAGTGTTCATTTGATTATTTTTGCTCATTTGAAGATTTCAAAGTAAGAACAAATAAAAATAAAAAAAATATTGGGTGCCCTTTCTACTAGTAGCACCTTGCATGTATTAACTTTTTCACATATAAACCAAGTCTTTATTTCTGTTCAGCAGGCTTTATTAGCAAAACTCTGGCCATTATTCGCAGGCCTAAAAGATTATAAAATGTTGGGCCGCCTGGTAATGGGCTGCAAAGAACCTTATCTTTTTTTTTTTTCCTATTCATTTTTATTTGTAAGCCACTAATTTAAATCATGTAATCCACAATACATTTAACAACAAAAAGATTTCAAAGTGCTAGCCTCCTCTCTCTCTCTCCTAAACTTTAGCCTCCATTGTCAACTTTGAAGGGGCTTCCATCGGATTTCACCGGTGGAAAGCCCCAATCTTTATTTTCTTTCAAGTTTTTTTGTTTGTTAGGTTACAATAATGTCTCCCTCGAAAGAAAGGGTTTATCTCATTCAAAAGACAAGGTTTTTTCGATCTCCTTCGAAAAACAAGTTTTTTCGAACTCCTTCGAAAGACAAGGTTTTATTTGTGTTTAATTTGGTCACTGGTGGGGGGCTACTATTGATTATGGCTCGAATTCGGGTTACAGAATCAACACAGGAATATACTTTCTCACAAAATTGCAAAGCAGCGACGGATCCACTCAAAAAGTTGTACGAGACAACGAACCGAGAATGCGCCGAATTGTTATATTTATGTATTTGGATTCTTAGCCCTTCGCCAATTAATTCTTGTTTCACTAGGTGAAAAAACAAAATTGGCACTGGTTCAAAACCCCTTAATGCCACCGGTTTGAACCGGTGCTAATGTGGGGGGTGCCAATAATTGGTTTAAAATGCCACCGGTTCAAATCGGTGGCAAAACTCGGAATTGGCACCGGTTAACCGGTGCCAAAAAATCCCAAAAAAAATTAATTCAATGTTTTTGGCATCGGTTAATCGGTGCCAAAAAATCAATTTTTTTTTTGTGGTCTTTTTTTACTTAAAAATTAAATAAACTAAATTAAATGAGAACACAAAATATAAATCGAACATCACAATCAATATAATCGAATCTGTTTAATATATATATAATCAAAAAAAATTTACAGTATGAATCAATAAAAAAATTACAACATATAAATCAAAAAAAAAATTACAACATATAAATCAAAAAAAAAATACAATATAAATCAAAAAAAAAAATTACAACATCTAAATCAATATACTTGCATCTTGATTCTTCGATTTAATATCTAAATCCATATACCTGCACCAATTGAAACAACCAAAATAAATCAATTAAAATTATTTAGCTGCGAAAAAAAAACCCCAGAAAATCGAAAAATAAAAAAGAAAATCAGTTAAAAACCCAGAAAAAAAAACCCCAGAACATCAGTTAAAAAGAATTGAACCTAAAAAATCAGTTAAAAAGAAAATCAAAAAATAATAATATATAAAAAAACCCAGAAAAAAGAATCGATTAAAATAAAAACAAAAATCGAAAATCAGAAGAAGAAAAAAACCCAGAAAATAAAAAAAATCAAATTTAATCGATTAAAATAAAAAAAACGATTAAAATGGGCTAAAACGATTAAAATAAGTTAAAAACCCATAAATTAAAAAAAGTTCGAATTAAAATAAGTTTAAAAATCGATTAACCAAACCAGAAAATCGAAAATCACTTTTAAAAAAATTAAATTAAAATCGATTAAAATATTTAAAATAAATCGATTAAAATAAAACAAAATTCAAAAATCAGTTAAAAACCCAGAAAATAAAAAAAAAAGTTCGAATTAAAATCAAGAAATTATACCCTAACCTTGCTCATGCATGTGCTTTTGGTGGATTAAACCAAAAAAATTTCGAAGAAACCCATAAAAAATTTCGAAGACACCCATAAAATCAATTAAACCCAAAAACTTCGAAGAAACCCATAAAAACTTCGAATAAACCCATAAAATATTTCGAACAAACCCAAAAAAATCAACTTCGAACAAACCCATAAAAAAAACCCAAAAACGCATGCATTAACCCAAAATAATCGATTATTGTAACCAAAATTAACCCAAAAATCGAAAAACAAAATCAAAATCGAAAAAAAAAAATCAAAATCGAAATCAAAAAAAATTAACCCAGAAAAACCCACAAATCGAAAACACCCAGAAATCGAAATAATTGAAATCGAAAAACCCAGGAAAAAAAATTGAAATCGTAAAAAAAAATCGAGAAATTGAAAAAAAAAAAAAATCAAAATCGATTAAAAAAAACACCCAGAAAGAGAAAGAGGAGATTGCATGTTAAAAGTCTTCGAATTGTTGGTTGTCTTCTAATGAAAGAAAGGAGGAGGAGATCCACAAAGAGAAAGAGAAGATGGAGATCGCGGATGGAGTGGAGTGAGAAAGAGGAGTAGAGGAGAGAGAAAGAGCTCAGGTGAATTTAGGGTTGAGGAGTTTATATAAAGGGCCGCGTTTTTTTTTTATATATAATTAAAAGGCACCGGTTCAAACCGGTGGCCTTTATGTTTTTGCCACCGGTTTGAAGTGAACCGGTGCCTTATATCCTGGTTCAGCTTCCCACCAATTTTTAAGGCTATTTTTGCCACCAGTTTGGACTGAACCGGTGGCAATTAGGGGGTGCCTTTTTGATATTTTCCTACTAGTGTTTGATTTTGTTAAATTCGTTTTTATTATCGTTAATTGTCAATTGTAGATGCCGTATGACTATTATTAATGAAATATAATGTCCTTTAGGACTTCTTTCAAAAAAAAAAAAAAAAAGATTTCAAAGTGCTTTTATTATATTTTTTGTGAAGATGAATATTTTAAAAACATATACTAGTAGTCAAACTATATACTTTACAAGTAAGAAATAAAATGAAGGAAGGGGTACCTAATAGGTTGTTTTAGTCATTGGGGAAAACGATTAAATTTAACCGAAAAAATACAAGTTGATCTTTGTTTAGATCTTTGTTTATATAAGCGTATAATCGACAATTCACGCATTTACTTATGAGTAATTTTGTAATTGCAACTACAAAATAAGTTAACAATGTCAAAGCTTGTGAAATGGTGTTAATGGGGGATCTTGAATTTGAGGAGCTTCAATAATTAATTATTTCAGAAGCTTCAATGGAGAAATTCTAAGCTCAAGGGCAATTTTAATAGAAAAACATGTTACTCGTATGGACATGCCTGCGGGAAAGGGGAGGCTGGGTGGTGGGGTCTCGCAGTGTTCGGAGAAAGAGGGAAAGAAAAGTGAAGAGGTGATTATATGGTGGTTTTGGGGTTGTCAAATTTTGTTTTTTTTTTAAGGTTGATTCCCTTTTTTTTTTTTTATAATGGAAGAATAATTCCTTTTCTTGTTTAAAACAAACAACATTGTAATTCAAAGAGAGTTAAATTCTATATATTCTTCTCTTTTCCCTTTCTTTAAGCCATTCCCTTTCCTTTAGATGAACCAAACGACTCTTCAAGAAATATAAGTTCATATAAGATTGATAAGGCTTACCTAAATTCATATATATTACAACTAAAATAAGCGTACTAATAAGTTTAATAAGTTCAATTTTGGTAAATTCAGATTAGATAAGTTCATATAAATGTCAATTATATTAATCTAATTTTGTTGAAATTATTTTTGATAAAGGGATTCAACCTTGATACCTCGAATAATTTTTAAGAAATCATGGGAACGAATTGGGATCTCACTTTAAATAACCAAGGAAAAGGCCTGCGCCTCTTAACTTCAACCTTTCAAAAAGTTGTAGCAATATAAGTATTCATATCATATGTCTACTAAACAAAAGCATATATACTAGTATACTACCCACACCTTGACGATGCATTCTCAACCTAAATTATCATTTCATATGTCATGCATGAATTGTTGTCCAAATATTACTATTGACATGAATTTCAAATTATACGAATAATTAGATCTCTAAATAGTAAATACATTCAATGAAATAACTGGTCAATAAAAACACTCAAACATGAACGTGTTCACTAAAGATCTAATCCAATGACAAAACTAACATTCATGTTATTTCACCAAGTTCAAGGCTTTGAGTGTATTTTGTGAGTAACTTAATAATAAGTAAAAAATATACTTTAATAATCTCAACTATTGATGGTTTAAAAAAAAAAAAAAAATCAACTATTGGTGATATACTTTTTAATAATTTCAATTAAGAATTTTTATTATTATTATTTTTTTTAATTATTTTTTTAATAATAATCCCAACTATGATAAGATTTTGCTTGCAATGGTCCCAATAACCATTAACTTGATAGAAGGGTAATTTTTTTTTTTTTTGGTTTATAAAAGCCACGTATCCGCAAATGAATGATCTAATATTATTTTTAAAAAATTTAAATAAAAATAAATAAATTAAACAAAAAAAAAAAAAAAATCAAAAACCATTCCCAGCCACCTCCTCCCCTTTACCCACCGTGAAACCCTAGGCCAACTCCTAGCCCACCGGAAACCGGTCGGCCACCTCCCTAATCCCCTGAAAACAGCCGGCTGGCCCTCCCAACCCGTTTTCCAATGGACTAAGGGTTGGACCTTGGGTTTCGCAGTGGCCAAAGGGAGGGGGTAACTATTAGGGTTTTTGGTTTTTTTTTTCCTTAAAAAAAAAAATAGACTAATCACATGCTGACACGTATATTGGTTACCTGTTACGGAGTACAACATGTCATTGACTTGGTGTTGACTAGTTGGGACTATTGGAGGCAAAGCTATAGTATAGTTGGGAATCTTGGGATTATTAAAAGGGTAATGTTATACATAGCCCTATAGCCATTAGGGCTATGTATAAACATTAAAAACACTCTTGAAATCGTATAACATTAGGAATTATGACATAAACACGTGTAAAGTAGTGTAATTAGTGTGTTTTTGTCATGATTTTCTAAATTTAAACAACTTTCAAGAGTGTTTTTAATGTTTATATGTACCCCTAAGGGTTATATATAGCATTTTTCTTAATAAAAATAAACCTTAGATGGAATTATTAGAAAAAAAATATCGTCAATAATTGGGATTATTAAAGTGCATTTTTTCTAATATTAAATGTATTAAATAGATATAGATGAGTTCATTTCAATAGTTGTTTAATTTTAGACCACAGTTCATGCTAATGATCAGTGTAATTTTGCAAAAGTAGCTAAACAACAACATGTCAACATTTGTCAAAAAAAAAAAAAAAAAAAAAAAAAACCAACATGTCAACATGCATCCTTTTTACCTCTTAATTTAAGACATGTCGACAATTTTCATTTGTTGTCAACACTTACTTTAATTCAAGAGAAGAAAATAATATATGGCTAGTCATTTCTCTTCCCAGTATTCTCCAACCTTTTCTTTTTTCTTTTAATTAGTAACAATTGAAACCAAGAGAAGAAGAAAATCGAAGAATTGAGTCTCTTTTGTATTTTTAGGTAGGAAGAGAAAGTTTTTTTATTTTATTATTTTTTTTTTTTTTTGTAGAGATACAAATATATATTATGAATTAGTATAAGAAGTGGAATCAGAAGAGTAAAAGAGAGAATTCTCTTTATTTTTATACTATGATTAAAACAAAACTAGAAACTAGTAAGACGGATAAAGAACACGCCTAAACAAAAAAAAAGATTTAAAAAAAAAAAAGAAACAGAGGAAGTGCATGGAGTTACTATAATTGGAGTCATCTTAGGGATCGAATGGCACAAGTTTTACAATACAATGATTGCGCACAAACCCAACTATAAAGCATGTGGTCGCGTAATTTACACTATTAAAATACAATCAAGTTCAATAAGTTTAGATAAATGGACATGTTGTAAATATAGTGAGTGTGTGATAAGTTCATGACAATGATTGTAAATTTGTAATTATAAATTTGTAAGTGGGTTGTGGGCATATGCCACCTTACATGGAAAACAATATATTGAAGATATATAGCGGGTGTCACGTTCTGATCGAGTTATCAGCTGTCACACACTATAATTTCATACAAATCAACTTATCGAAACTAAAAAAACAAAAATTGTGAACTTCTTTTTGACTTATTCGATAAGATATCAAGAGGTGATATCTAAGATTTGAGATCGATCGAGTCTACTCTCACACAAAACGATAAAAAAATAGAGACAATGAACCCACATGTGTGGGTATGGAAAGAGTCATGGGACTGATCAAAAGGGGGAGGGCGTTGGCATGGGTCAGCGACCACAAACTCAACTCAATTCATGCATAAAAAAGGAATCTAATCTAACCTAAAAAATCCATTTTCTCTCTTTTTTTTTTTTTTTTATAAATTTTCTACTTTAATATTAAAAATAATAAAATCAAATAAAAATAAAAAATTTTGTTGGCATTAAAGAAGTGGGGAAGGAAGAAGATTGAGAAATGAAAGGAAGAGACACGAGTATCTTATGGTGGGACTTAAACATTGTCGCTATGTTTATCACTACACTTCAACTCTCTTTCTGACATTACCCATTGTTCTTTCGCTCTCTCACAACCTATCTTTGCTAGCCCATCAATGCCATTACCTTTTCTTTTTTAACAAAAAAAAAAAAAAAAAAATTATTAATTTTTTAAAAATAATATATGTTGCCAATAATTATTGAAATTAAATGTGTTAGTAGATACATTGGATCCAACTTTTTGAGGTCAAACATAAAAACATTGGACACAACTAACGTAACTTGATCAATTATTTTGTTTTGAGATCGATGTAATTCCTTCGTTTTTAAAAGTTTTTTTTTTTTTAAATAGTGAAGCAATGATTGTCTCATAAAAAAGTCATATTAATTATGAAAGACGTATGTATATGTAACTCTTAATTATTTAATAACTCTTTTTTTTTTTTGGTCCCAGCTCTAGTGAGAAAAACCTAGCTAATTCATAATCCCATGCTAGATTTCTAATTAACTTTAATTTTTTGGTTTCATCATATTAGTATTTCATATAATCTTTAACAATAGAGTATATTGATAAATTGTAATTTCAAAATTAGTTTTGGTTTGCTTCGGCTGATTATAGACAAAGATTTGACATTTGATTTGATGAATTTGCATAAACAATCTTCATCAATTAATAAACTTTTACTAGGCTAACAAGAAAAGGGTATTCGACTAGTAATTGTTCTAAATAGTGGAACAATTATTAATAACAAAAATAAATTCAAACATAAATTTTTATAAAGTAAAATATATTTGGAAAATTATTTTAATTTTGTATTTAGATGAAATTTTAAAATTGGCTTTTTTTTTCCACAAAGTTTCATACTCCCTCCAAACCATAATACTTGTGACGTTGGGGCAGACATGTAGTTTAAGAAAACTACAAGTAGATCCATTTAAAATATTTGTTTATTATATAAAGCATTCTCTTTTGTATTTTTTAATTGGAAAAAGCTAACGAACGGCTCGGGGGCGTTGGATAAGCTAGCTAAAAATAAAAGGATTAAATTAAATGATAGAGAATATCCATAGAATATTCTCATCCTAGGTCATTTAGGATATATTTTGTATAAGATTATCTTTGATATCTGCACATATCTTATAGTTACCTAATATGATTAGGTTTCTCATTGTAACCCTATAAATATTGATCAATAGAAATCACTCTAATCAAGGAGTTTATATTATCTGACATGGTATCACAGCTTAGGTTAGATCTTGGGATTATATACAAAAATTCTCACCCCGCCGGTGGGTTAGAAAATTAAACCCACCGGCAGGATATACAAAGTTTTTTATGCTTCCGCAAACACACATATAGATTTTTTTTTCTTTTCTCAAAGTTTTTTTTTTTAAATCTTTATGTAACCTTGCGCCTCCCACCAACAGTAGCAATCGTGAAAGCCTCCTCCATCATTGTTGGCAATCGCATACACTACCGCCTCCCACTACTGGCAGTAACCACATATGCCAGCCTACTCCATGTGTCGTACTCTATTTCCACCTCCCCATGACCAACAATGATTCTTACATTGCCTCATTGGTTTTTTTAACACATAATCACATAGATTTTGTTTGGGTGGTGGTATATCACAATAAGGTCAACTTTTGCACATCACTTTTGCTATCAAGTTAGCTCCTTTTATTGTTGCAGCACTTGGAATTTTTGTGGAGTATTACTTCTTGCTACCTGGTTTCTCTTTTGAGAATTGATTAATTTCAAGCGGTGGGATTTAATCTTTTCTTGCGCAATTTTATTTGTTTTTCTTCAATTGTGATTTCACGTAGTAGTGTAGTGTCTTCTCCCCGATGATGGTATGATCCCTTAGCTTCTTCTTCTCTGGATCTGCAACTTAGCCCAAGTATATGCGTGGCTCTTCTCCTTTGGCCTAAAAGCGCATATCTCTACTATACGTAGGTCGTGGTTGTTGCTTCTCATCGTCATCACCAGCACATGTCTACTACTTCTCTTTTGATCATGGGTTACTATACTATCCTTACCGTTCGATGCGTGATTCAGATCCAGTCTGAGCATCCGATTTTCTCCCGCTCCGACTGCGGGGGTGTGATAGAGAATATCCATAGAATATTCTCATCCTAGGTCATTTAGGATATATTTTGTATAAGATTATCTTTGATATCTGCACATATCTTGTAGTTACCTAATATGATTAGGTTTCTCATTGTAACCTTATAAATATTGATCAATAGAAATCACTCTAATCAAGGAGTTTATATTATCTGACATGGTATCACAGCTTAGGTTAGATCTTGGGATTGTTTATATCTAAAATTTTCTCTTCCCCTGCCGGTGGGTTAGAAAATTAAACCCACCGGCGGGATTCACAAACAATTACATAAAATATATCCTAAATGACCTAGGATGAGAATATTCTATGGATATTCTCTATCATTAAAAATTAACATTAATTACACCGATCGACGCGTAATTTTGTCATGTTTTCCCAAATTAATACTACTTTAGGTAATTTTTTAAATGCTTATCAAAAGCCCCCGGGGCGTTCGTTAGCAAGATCCTTTTTAATTATAAGAAAAAAAACAAAAGGTTGGGGATGTAAGGGTAGTGAGGAGAAAGAAAAAGTATGATTTAATTGGGTTTTGGGGTTTATTGTCCCAAAGAGTGTATAGGAAAAACTATTTTTTATTAATGGTCCCATTCTATATTAGATAACGTGTCAAGTATTTTGGGACGAGCGAAAATTAAAACTGTGTCTAGTATTATGGGATGGAGGGAGTATGTGGCTGGCCACACCGTGTGATCGAAGTTACTTATTCAAGGGTTACTTGGTTGGTTAGGGGTTACTCGGTTAGTCAGAGGTTACTTGATCAAGGGTTATTCGGTCGATCAAAGGTAAATTGATCAAGTATTACTCAATCAGGGGGTACTCGATCGGTCAAAGATTATCGATTTAGTATTTTAGTGTGTGTTAGCCAGCCATACAGTGTGATCAACTACATATAATACACTTTTTTTTTTTTTTTTCTTTTTAAGATAGATTAAGATGACCTAGATAGAAACCAAGTTGTGGAGAAAAAAAAAAGAGGGGAAGATTGGGCAGGCGTGTGAAAACCAACACCAAAAATACAATTTGTAAATTTGCATTGTAATTCAGTCTTTTATAGCTTCCTCAAAGTAAAAAGAAAAAAAAAAAGTTGCTTTAGTAACGATATGTAGTTTCTTCTTTAATCATTTTTAAAAAAACGTAAAAAGAAAAAAGGAAAGTCAAAGTTTTTTTGATTGATTAAAGCACTAAAACCAAAAATTCTTTTTCACTTAATAATATAAAGTAGAGTACTAATTTCCACAAATCAAAAGAAAATGCTTATTATCTAATCTAGATAATTATATAATGCACTTGTGTTCATAAAAAGACCATGTAATCATTAATGTGTGTACAATTCATGTAGGTGTGAGGTTGGGTGAGTTTGGTGCATGTAATGCTCACATTAACCACATGTATAAAATGTATCGTAGACTCGTAGTATGTATTGTCTTGGATAATGAGGTAATGCTTCAATTAGCATATAATTAACAATTTACCATGATTAAAAATTTATCGGATGAAGTTATAAATAAATTCATTTTAAGGGGGCGCTTGGAATGGGGCCGGGGTAATAATTTAAGGGGGTAATAAAATTCAAACGAGATATTATAGTTGATTAGAGGTATTATTGTAGGGAGACAAAGTGTTTATGAATGAATTAAGGTTGTAGTGACATAAGGAAAAGAGAGGGGAGGAGGAAGTATTACCCTTAAAATGATGGTATTAGATTACCCACCCTCTCCCTAGTATAACTTATTACCCCCAAAATAAGGGTAATAGTTCCCTTTCTCACCTATCACCACACCATCACTATATAAATCTTCTTACAATCACATCATCACTAGCTCTCCCTCTCCTATGTTTACTTTAATTAATTTTATTTGTTTGGTTTAACTTTTATTACCCCTTAATTTAATACTCCCAATCCAAGCACCCCCTAAATGAAATATTTTTCTTCTACTCATTAAGGCACTATTCCCTTTTCTTTACATAAGTCATTAAACTCGGAGGCATTACATATTAACAATTTTTTGTATGCGACATGTTGTACTGTGCGATAGGAGTTACTCGATCAGGGGTTACTCGACTTGCTGGGGTTAACCAAGTTACTCAGTCAGGGGTTACTTAAGTTACTCTTAACCGAGTAACCTCTCGTAATCCATGACCAAACCTCTGTCCGAGTAACCTTTCAAGTAACCCCTGACTGAACCCTCAAGTAACCCTTGACCGATTAATTCTTGACCGAACTCTTTAAGTAACCCCTAACCGAATTACTAACTGGGTAACTCGAGTAACCCTTGACTGAGTAACTCGAGTAACACCTGAACGAGTAACCCCTCAAGTAAGTAACCCTTGACCGAGTGAACCCCTCGAGTAACCCCTGTTCGAACCCCTTAAGTAACCCCTAATTGAGTAGCTTGAGTAACCCCGAATGAATAACTCAAGTAACCCCTAACAAAATAACTTAGGTAACCCCTTCCATACGATGTGGCCTGTTATACCAAAAAGTTGTTGTACACATGATCTGATTTTATAAACCTGCAATCTCTAGTGTATGCATACAACTTATTGTTTATTAATTTATTATTTTACTATATTACACTAGCTAATTACCTATAATACTACATCTGTTTCTTATTATGTGCAACAAAGAAATATTTTATGTCTCGCAAATAATACCCCTTTGTTGCACGTAATAAGAAACGGAAGTAGTATAATATACACTACTACGCATTTACTCCGTAAATAGATAAGATAATTTTGTCATATGAAAAAAAACCCAAAACCTTGCAATTGGGTCATTCGAGTCGGGTCATTTTGGGTGAGCTAACATTTGGGTCAGGTAAGGGTTAGGTCGAGTCAATTCAAGTTTTGGGTCTGACTCAAGTCAAGTATTAGGTCGAGTTCAAGTCAGGTCGGGTATGTTTGGGTCAAACTATTTTCGAGTCAGGTCGAGTATGTTCGGGTCATATTTGGGTACAGTTGGAGATGAACGAATCGAGTCATGTTTGGCATTAGACACTTTTAGTTTAGTTATTCGGGTCAACCCTTCGAATAAACTTTAAGTCAAGTCAATTTCGAGTGTTGGGTCAACTTCGAGTCGGATATAATCAGGTCAGATCAATTTGGGTGTCAGGTCAAGATTGAGTCAACTCCATTTTTAAGTCAAAAATGAGTCAAGTTGGGTTGATTTAGGGATTTGGGTCGATTTCAAGTCATGAGTCGGGTCATCAGATTAGGGTTATAATTTCCAGATCTATGTACACGTACTCTAGTAATAATTTTCCATATATTTACAATGCATCACCAATTATGGAGTATAAATTTGTTTCTCATCAAACCTTATATTATCAATTTCTAAATAAAAGTAATCTTATTTCATGCAATTATCTAAAACATTGCTTATATACTGGCCAATAATTTTCAATTTAGAAAAACAAAAGTTTATGATTAGAAAAAATAAGTTCATACTCTAAGTGTGAATTCGAATGGTTCACTCGGAATGACAAGACGACATTGATTGCTTTCAGACTAGGTAACCTACTCAAGAGAGCATGCAGGCTTGGGGTAGGTGCAACTTACCTATGTGTTATTGCTCTATCGAAAGTGGGAGGAACGACCTCCCTTGCTATACTTGATCGACGATGGCTCCATACTCCCATATTCAATATTCATCTCTCGGGCTCTCGGCTACTCTCTACAAAGTAGCTGAGTCCGGGCAGGAATTGAAATAGACTAGCTTTCATCACTGTCTCTTCCTTTGGTCGAGCCGTTTGATCAGAAATTCGGTCAAGCAGAGAGGAGGTGAATCAGAGAGAAAGGGGCAACCCTGTCTCTGTGAGAAGAGGTTAATTAAGAAGATTAATCACTATATATTACTAAGTATAAAGGAGTTAATGCATATGCATAGTTAAGCGCTATTTATGCCTAATAAAAAAACTCTGTAACTGCAGTTAATTAAAGATATTAAGCATATAAGAGTACATTAGGGTATGTTCTCTTCAGCTTATTTTCAGTTCAGTTTAGTCTAGTTTTTAATTTTATTCTCTCATAATATATTCAGTTCAGTTCAGCTCGGTCAATCGCAACATGCCCTTAGACTTGTTAAAACACATTTATGAGAACTAGCAAAAACAAGGTAGATACAAGCTACAGTAACTACATTAGCTACAGAAAAGCATAACATCTACTAAGAGCAATAAATTAAAGCCTTATTTAGTTCATCTTATTTTTGCTTATATGAACTTAGATGATCTAATCTGATTGTCCGGTTTGACCAAACTTTGACCTTAAGTGTGCGATGATTTGTAAGTTTAAAATCTATCAAGTGAGGTCTTGTTAGATTCATAATATTGTGTATTTAATTAATATGTTATTTTCATACCTTTTTCATTATGAAATTAAAGATATTTAGCAATAAAACTGCACATAAAACGATGATCTAATCATAACTTTTTTTTTTCCTTAATTAGAACTTTTTTTTTAATCTGATCTGATTTTTTTTTTTTTTTCTGATATAAGTAAAAATAAGTTAAATTAAACAAGACCCAAGTTAAGGGATCCAATTAGCTGCAATCAGATCTTTATTTTATTGCTATTTAAACTACTACCTTTTGTCTCTTAGAATGCTCCATAATTATTAATGATTGTTGTCTCACAAAAAAATCAAATTAGAAATGCTCCTTATCATATAATTTAGAGGTGAAATTGTTATAAATTTATAAAAAATAAAAAGCTCAAATAAGTAAATTTCATATCAAATAAGTAAAATTCAGATGAAAAGAACACGCTCTGCGATAACGCTAGTAAGGAGTACGAGTAGTAAAATAATTTTATCCAAAATTGGTGATCCCCAAAATCACATGTCTATGTTGGTATACTACTTTATTCCCTTCTTATCTTCTCCATAAGTGGCAAAGAAAATGAGATAACCCCACTCCCCTTCTCTCTGTCTTCCTCTTCCTCATTATTTCTCATTACCTTAACTTTATTTTTTTTCTTTCTCCCAAAAAAAAAAAAAAAAAAACAGCTTTCCCCACCAATTATTTTCCTAATCCCAATACTCCTAGTGTGTTATTGTACTATCACTACCAAATTTAGCATCACTAGATCTACCACGTTTTTTTCTACACTCATTTTTTTTGCCCTATTTTCCCCTCTTTTCTTACTAACAACCCAAAAATGGCACACCCTAATTCCATCACAAAATTAGAAGATGAATCAGAAGAAGATGACCAAGAAATCGGGTTGCGAAACCCGATTTCACTCGATTTAAACCTTTGTTTTGATCCGAACAATGAATCAAGTCACTCAAACAGCGGCGGCGGTGACGATAGAGTGACAGGGGAAGAGATTTTACCACCAAATAACAGCAGAGTATTCTCATGTAACTACTGTAGAAGGAAATTCTTTAGCTCACAGGCACTTGGTGGTCACCAAAATGCCCATAAAAGGGAGAGAACTATTGCAAAACGCGCTATGCGAATAGGTGCTTTGGCTGACAGACATGTTAGTTTAGCCTCACTCCCTCTACATGGTTCTTTGTCATCATCCCCTAGTTCATTCCAGAATCGTCCATCGATTGACATTCAAGCTCATCACGGATCTATGATGATGATGATGCACCCGCATCTCCAACCATCGTCGACTACGACGGTCCAGCATCAAAGCCACTACAACGGTTACGCTCATATTCTTCATCATTCTGAGGAGAGGTTGCCACCTCATCACGGCGGAGGTGGTGGTCCCGCCGCCAAGTTTGAAGGGCAAAATGGGTATTTACTTGGTGGTGTTCCGGTGTTTAGTGCGGTGCCGTTTTGGCCCGGAAGTTTCAGGCAGGTTGATGATGAGGCTGAAAGTTCTTCAGCTATTACAAGTATTTCTAATAATAATAAAAATAGTGATACTACTATTACTACTACTAATAATAATAATATTAGTAGTAATAATTGTTATAATTATAATTATAGTTATAATCAGCTTGAATTCCCAGATTCTTGTCCTGATCTTACATTGAGGCTTTGATGAATTATAATTATAATTATTATTATTATTTTGGGTTTTTGTTCTTTCTTTTGATTATATTCTTCTTTTTATGTTGGTTAATTAGAATTTTTTTTTAATGAGAATTGTTAATTGTTTAGAATTTTGTACAGGAGATATAGCACAAATGATCATTATTTGTCCAATGATGACTCTTTTTGCAGTGTTATGACCAATAATCATAATTTGTATTGTTTTGAGTTAAATTTATGTATGTATTGTTGTATTGGGTGAATTATCCTATCAACAAAAGTATTATTTGTATGGTTGTATTTGTGTATTCCAACCCACACTTATCGGATCGATATCCTATTGCAAAATGACAATTAAACCGGGTAGTAAGCGTTTGTGCAACTTTGAGCACGATCGATCAATCATTGTTGATGGTTTGATTTAAAGGCGTTCAGGTCATAATCAAGCTCACGCACGGTAATTTCATATCATTAACCCACTTCTTGATTTTTTGAAAGTTAAATTCGAGGTTTTATATGTTAAATAAATTCTGTTTTCAAAAGTCAAAGTCAAGCTTATACTTAGTACATGTATATATTCATTGATTGTTGATTGTTGCTTGTTGCTGTTGGTAGCCAATCACAAGTGTGAACTTGATAAATTGGATGTTTATACTATTGGATGCCATATGATATATGCAAGATTGTAAGTATACTTTTTTGTTGTTTTTTTAATAAAAAAAATTTGTTTTTCTTTGATTTGTTTCATGTGAATTGCTGAATTTTGCTTTCAAACTATAGATTTTTTATAACATATTTTTTGAGCAACTAACTACTCTGGTTATAAATTATCCTTTTAAATGATCCTTTTGAGGAATGAGGACCATATTGAGTCTTATGTCAAATTAGGTATAGATAGTCATCATGGAGGGCCAGGTGACTCATGGAAGCTTTTCATTATTATTTCTTTTGGTATCCAATATGATTTTCCTAATATTTATTATGATTTCCGTTTCTTTTTGTTTGTCGTATTTGAAATTTTGATAGATTTTAATGTAAATGAAATTTAATACTCATATTTCGATGTTATCTATACTTCAAAATTCAAAGCATAGTCATGTGGAATAATAAATAGATTTATTTTGAATTTTAATTTTTAAACATTTAAGTTTTAGTCATACGTAGCTTAAGATTTTGTTAAACTATATTGCATTGAAATTGTGCTAAAAAAATGGGACCCAAAAAATTAAAATAAAAGAAGGCGGTATTGCTTTCATGTATACTTATATGTTATTGGGTCCATTATATATAGGAGGATACAATTTAGACTATCAAAAACAGATAGTGATAGAGCTACAATACATTAATTATAATAATACTAATTATTTGCATTACTATGTTTAAATATAATATTTTCTTTGTTTCTTCAACGCTTCTTATTTCATGTTTGTCAACACATAACTGCAATCATAATTATATTTAATTGTTAATAATTAGAAATTTATAAAAAAAATTGTATATTATAGAGGTATAGAGTCATAAACTAAGGACATGTTCTCTTACGTTGAAATTCAGTTCAGTTCAGCTCAGCTCCTAATTTCCTTCGCTTATAAAATATTCATTTCAGTTCAGTTAAGTTTAGTTCAGTTCAGTTCATCTCAGTTCAATTTAGTTCAGCTCAGTTCAGTTCAGTTCAGTTCAGCTGAGTTCAGTCAATGATAACAGACCTTAAGGCACTATTCACTTCACCTTACAAAAATAATATTAAGTAAAAACAATTTCAATTCAGTAAAAATAAGTTCAGTTCAGTAAAAATAAGTTCAGTTCAGTAAAAATAATTTTAGTTCAGTAAAATTATTTTCAATTTAGTAAAAATAATTTTATCTCAGTAAAATAAGTTCAGTTCAGTAAACTTCAATTCAGTTTTCTTAAAGAAGAATTATAATAGAAAATCAATAAAAATAATTTCAGTTCAGCAAAAATAATTTCACTTCAGTAAAAATAATTTAAGTTCAACAAATATAATTTTGTTTCAGTAAAAATAATTTCAGTTCAGTAAAAATAAGGTGAAGTGAACAGAGCCTAAGACCATGTTCATCACTTCACCTTAATTTTTTTTTAAAGTAAAAATAATTTAAATTCAGTAAAAACAATTTTACTTCAGTAAAAATAAGTTCATTTCAATAAAATTCAATAAATTTTAAAAAGAAATTTAATACAGTAGAAAATCAGCAAAAATAATTTCAGTTCGACAAAAATAATTTTAGTTTAGTAAAACTAATTTAAGTTCGGAAAAATAAATTAAATCCAGTTTAAATAATTTCACTTAAGCAAAAATAAGGTGTAGTGAACGGGGGCGTAATAAAAATATAACAAATTCTCACATGACTACGTTTTCAATCAATAAAATCGATCAAACTAGTAGTGTATGTGAATATTGTAAAAGATGGGAAAAGTATATTTTAAAGAGATCAAGATAATTAATTTTGAAAAAAAGGAAATACTGAATGAATTATTCGCAAAGTTTGAGTTTTACTAATTATTTTTCTTCTTTTTCTCTAAGGGGGGCGCGCTATATATTGATCTATTGTGATATAATCTTGTGAATTATTGCTTCTCTGATCCATGAAATTGTGTTTATTTGTAGTGCCAACTGAGTCAAATGGAGCATTTGTATGTTATTTGTTTGTGTGTGTGTGTTTTTTTAAGTAAATTTTTTTTTTATCAAATTTTTACTTAATTATCTAGTGTCATGAATTTTGATTTATCCATTAACATGTATACAAAATGATGTAAATGTAATTTTGGATTTTAAAAGTGAACGACTCATGTTGAAAAATATATTTCTACGCAGATAATGAGCATGGATTTCAACTAATCGGACATGTTTTTTTTTTATGTATTTGTAAATTATTATATACCAATTACACATGCCATGTTTCCTATTATTCCATTTATGTATCCGTAAATTATTATATACCAAACACATGTCAAGTTTCCTATTATTCCATTTGGTTATATTTATCAAAGATGGGAAATAGTAGTATCTATTGACTTGTATGTAAGTCGTTGATCTAGCTTGTTGGTTAGTCAAGTCAAGTCATTGGCATGCATTACGCACTTATGTATGAAAATGATTGGATGAGGTATTGCTAGCTTAGAATGCTAGATGCTATTGGCAAGAAGTGTACTTCAATAAGGTATTTATGCTCATGCACTTGGCAATCTAGGGTACGTCCTTTAAAAATTTTGACTTTGAAAATTTAATTCTATGTCATTTTATGTCCTAGCATATAAAATATTTCAAAGAATTAATCTAGGTAACAGTATCTTTGTAGTCCATTTTCATACCCTTGATTGGCCTTGGTGATAGGGGAAAAAAAAGAGTTTGTATAATGGAATATTGTAGATTTTTGATGCTAAAGTTATACTACTATTATTAAAAATTTGGTCTCTTAATCTTAAAAAAAATGTCCATTAGTTACTCCTTATATAAATGTCACTTCTTATTTCCTCGTTTGCTTATTTAGGAAAACTTTGACCACATATTCTCATTAATCTACTTTATATATAAAAAATAAAAATCAATCGAATAGTTAAATGTATTCTTGAAACTCGTAAAAATGAATATGATAAACATTAAGGGACAAAGGGAGTACGTGCGACGTAGCATACGTCTCGTGAATTACTACTTTAACTATGGGGGCTGATCGAAAGGGCTATATCAAAGGTTGTGACTCGGGTTATTAAATTGTTCCACCAATTTTAGAAAATAGAATTGGAACAGTGTGATTGCATAATGGAAGTTCTTTGAAGGTTTGCAATAAAACTCTGTTCGATGCTAATGGTTACATGTTGACAGATGTTTAGAGTTAAATTATTTTAAATGTGGCTGCTAAAAAGTACATGAATGAACAAATAAAAGCAAATTTTTAATATTAAATTCTCCGGAAAAAAAAATAAAAAAAACAAATAAATAAATAATACTGAGTTCTAAATAGTACTTATAATTCTGAATTTTTTTTTTTTTTTTTTTTGAAACAATTATAATTCTGATATTTTGATTAAGGGTTTGGAAAAAAAAAAAAAAAATGCGGTGAGCGTGGATCGAACACGCGACCTTCAGATCTTCAGTCTGACGCTCTCCCAACTGAGCTATCCCCGCTTGGGTGATAGCTTACACAACTTTAAATATAAGAATAATTAGTTTAATGGAAAGTCAGTAATTTGGGTATTAACATTTTACTTTTCGCGATAACATCAATGCCAATCCTTGCATTTCCTATTTCCTTTCACAATTTAAAATAAAGAAAATTTAATAGTGAAGTAATTAATTTTGTTAGGAAGCTTCAGAAAAGCCATTTTCGTACAAAAACCCCAATTTCTATGAAATTTAAAAAACAAATAATCATAATTTTAAAAAAAAAATGCTAAATGCCGTATGAACAAGGTCGTATAGCAATTGTTATGATACTATAATAAATATTTTGTACTCTGTATTAAATGCACTTTACGCCTAAGAAAATGTTGCAAAAATATACTCGAGCTATTGAAAGTTTGAAATCCAATATAAACCTAATGCGATTAATAAAAGTTCTGCTATTCGGATACAAGTTAAAATGAGTAAATTGAAAGAATTGAATTGCTCATATATATACCAATAGATACATTCTCCGTTATTCTTTGAATACTTGCCAATGCACTTTTTATATCATTACCATATTATATTATAATTTAGTAAAAACTAGTATGAATCCCGTGCATGCATGGATAGTCGTAAGATCTTTATTTAACTTATTAACTAGTGTGTGGCTCGAACGATACCCCGAATTGCTAGTTTAATTTGTACTTGTTTAATTTGCTAATCAAATTTGACTATTTGGATAGTAAGATCTCTACTTTATGTCAAATCGTTGCAAATAATATGTAACGGAGGTAGTATAATTTTGTTGGATAAAAAAAAAACACAATTAATAAATGGCTTGCTTTTAGAATTTATAGTACTAACATTAATTTTATAAGAAATTATTATGTATAATATTTTTGTTTTAAGAAATTTGATTTTACTTTATACATTTTCCTTATTCTTTGATTAGTAGAAATTTTATAAATTATTACTCTAATTTATTGAAATATATAAAGGAAACTTTAGATTTGTTGTAATATAAAAAGGAAATTTGTTGTAATATAAAAAGGGAATTTTTTTTTAATAATAGTTAATGAAATATTGTATACATACTTATCCATGAAAATTATAATTTAAGTTATAGTAAGATTTAGTAAAATAAATAAATAAATAAAATAAAATAAAATTAGGCGGGAAATTATTTTACCATAAAATGACACGTGCCATTAAACGATTCGCCTTTAGTATAGGTTTATTGAATTGATGATTGATTGATTGATTACAAACCGTTGATATTTTGAAGTATAAATTGAGATAAGTCATTAGTAAAGAAATACCACTATAATATTTCCAAAAAAAAAAAAAAAAACCACTGTAATATTCCATTTGGAAGATTTGGTAAGAAATAAAGAACTTCAATTTCGTATTTACTACTGTAATTCTCAACATTTCGCAGTATATGAGTCTACTTTGTGCACAGCACATACGAACACCCTGCTGCCTGATAATAGAAATTACTAATTACAGGTATTCATCATTGTATTTTAAACTCGTAACTCCTAATATTTGTTCAAAAAGGGATCAGTAATGGAGTATTACTGGGAACATCGACTATATACAAAACTTCCACTTCACATCAGCAGTCTTCATCTAAGATGGACTCGAGTATCCAGTGACCTGCTGCCACCATTCATCCTACTGATCCTCCCCTGCCAACAACCCCACGAGAAACAAATATCAGAAACAGACTTGCATGGTTAAAATTCAATTTATTATAGATTAGCAGCAGATACTATCATAAACACAGCATTAGTTAGTGTATGCTTTAGATACTTTCCCAATACTACATTGTACTACTAACTCCGTTTTATGTCAAATAATACAGGTAGTAAAAACATCAGAAAACTACATCAAGGTTACAGAGATCAACAAACAATTCTCTATACACATGTTTGGATGAAGGAGTTTGACAGGAAGGAAATTGGAAGGATCAAGGAAAGGGAAGCCGCCCAAGAGAATCAGAGAAATTCAATCTTCTTCCTCCCTTCCCTGCTCTCACCTTCCTTCCCCATCCACCCTCTCCTAGACTCCTACCATTCTTTAAAGAAATAAGAAAGGTTAACTTTTTGACTCAGGTTGGATGAAATGATTTCACATAACCAATTTATAACAATTCATTGATAACATTCATGTAGTGAACAGCAGATATTTCAAATTTACCTTTGAACGAATTGATGTCACTCCAACTTCAGTTTTTAACTTCAATTTGGGTACCTTAAGCTCTGAAACTCTTACAACAGGCTCGTTATCTTTGCCACCAGATCTTAGACTCAAAACTGCTTTTCCTCTCATGTTCTCCTTTCCACTGCTCACAGCTTTATCAAACCGGCTGCTCTGTACTTTAGCCTTGACACCTTGGGCTACATTTTTTGACCGATTCAAAGAATTTTTCTGTGTTGTTTGAAGTACAACCTGTATAAAATCATATATTAGCTTCAGTCAGCAAAAGAAATCCATACCATATGATAAGACCTATTTCCTTCCATTGAACTTAGGAGAATGGAAAATCTATAGTCACTCTGAACTCTGAATTCAAGTTTAGCGGATATCTCACCTTTGACTTAGAAGCTGCCAGGCTTCTAGATGCAGCAGCAGCATCTTTAACCTTCATCTTGGAGATGTCATCTTTACCCTTCATCTTGGAGCTGTCATCTTTACCCTTCATCTTGGAGCTGTAAGTACTTGTACAAACAGATGTCTCATTCATGTTTGTAGCTTTTACCCTCTCATTGACAGGTTTTGCCAATTTCCCCATGTCTCGAACGTTCGGATTTTTATATTTATTCTGTTTGAAACCAGCTGGCATTTTCTTAACCTCAAGCTTTGAATTTGAAAACCTTTGATTGGGCCTCCCATATGAAGTCTTCTGACCTTTTGATCCTATATTTATATTCATCTCTACTTTCACTTGCTTGCTGCGATCAGTTCTAGGAACTACTGCCAATCCAGTGCTAGAAGAGCCCACACTAGACTTGCCAGCAGAAGATTTACGACCATTAAGTTCTCTATCCTCACATATTTCAACCCTTGATGCTGGTCTTGTGGCACGACTTTTTCTCAGATTGTTTCTTAAAGCATTCAACAGACCACCAGTTTGACCAAATGGCTCTTTTGACACCTCAAAAACCTTTGAATCTCGTTGAATACTTACATTTGTTATGGTGCTTGTTGAAACTCCACTTGTACTTGCTGACTGAGAATTCAGAGCAACTCTTCTCTCTGAATAATTCACCACACTGGTGATTGAACTAGAAGCCTCACTTTGATGATCATGGCTCACTTTGGGTTTGAATTCCTGACTTGAAATGATATTAGTTGCTGAAATCATACCTCCCAAATCATTTACAGGATGTTCTTTATTAGCTGAAATCTCACGACAATTGCTTATGCAGTCTTTACTTCTATAGTCTTTGCCTCTTGATTTCGAAACAGAAGATGGAAATTTTGGAGAGCATAAGTTGAAGAGATCATTCCCCACATCTGGATGTGCAAATGCAGATCTCAAATGGCGTGCAGAAAGATGATGGAACCTAACAACCAAGACAAACCCATAAACAAAATGCCTATCTGAATGGTTGGGTTTAAAGAAGTAATATAGGGCAGGTGCAAGTGTACTTACGGGTGGCTCGTGTGAAACCATTTATCATCACTGCAAAAGGCCAGGGAAATTACTTATAAGCTGATTACAAATGATACAAGTATGCAACTCAGTAGTCAATCCATCCCAACAAAATTGTCATAGTTGATTATTTGCCGGATTGCAGTCTGTAAGATGCATTTTCATCTTTGACTATTATTCATTTCATAATTCATATTACTTAATTTTTATTTTCTAACTAAACATACATAGAACAAACCCCTTTCACTTAATTACTTTAGGTAGAAGCTTTCCAAATTATGACGATTTTCAGGTATAGATGACTAAGTTAAGTTGAGTTATCATCATAGCTTTCCAAACTCTCATTTTCATCAGAAGACACGAATCCATCTATGACAGTTTTCTGGTATAGCTGGGACACATGGACTAAAACAGCAGCAAATCTGAATCAGAAGAAACTCACTTGTCTTCTGATATCAGCGCTGTCTCCAACGTAAGATCAGCCCACATGGGTGCCTCAATTTCTTCCTGTGAATTAGTACATACACAACAAAAGTTGAGGTATTACAACCCAAGAACTCTAAACCCACTTTATAAAATCTAATCTTCGCAACACATATACTTAGTATGCAGGAACGTAGGATCACGTTATTCACATGATAATCAAAATTGAAGGGTTCCAATATGTTCACTAAATACTCCTTGTACATTATATACTCAAAACTTCATACATAATATCAATCAGCATATATAAGGTTCAAAACACAGAATCTACTAGCATAGTAGCAGTATGTACAAGCAAAAATTTGAAAATACATGGCCCATTTCATTGTTTCATTATAATTTTTTAATGAAAAATTTCACTAGACTCAAACAACACAATAATACAATCATTAGTCAAAGGACTCAAACCTAAGATTCTCACAAGTACATCTCAATCTAAATTAGATATGAAAAACTTCTAAAGTTCAACTACAATATAGCAGTGTCTACAGCATACTCATATACTGAATAATCCAGCTTAGTTGGTAAAGCTCAAAGCAATCATGCCCGAAAACTCGAAACCCATGTTCAAAACCCATCTTCTTACACTTTTGTGCCTTATTTGGAACCCAATAGCATAATACACAGATACTCAATCACCCAAAAGTCTCAAATAATTAGGTTTTATTGAAATAAACCCCAAAATTTTGCATAATTTAGGAAAATTTAGGGTACATTGAAAAATACCCCAATTTGCAAGAAATCCAATCTAAAGTAAAACCAGAAAAAACCCAGTATTCAATAAATTAACATGACATTTATAGGATTATGCGACCTAAAATGATACATTCATATATTCTACAATAAACCCATTAAAATATAACAAAAATGTTGAAAAAAAAAATGTGATTACTGGGTTTTTTGCAGGAGTAAGTGGAATTACCAGAAAAGCCCAGTGATCGACATCTGCAATGCTTCTTCTCTTGGAAGCTCCGACACCATTTTCGCCATTTTCTTTAACCTTGATCTTACTCTGAACCATCATTTCTTTAATTTTTTTTCAAAAAATCAGCAAAACTCAGAAATTATTTCATCTAATATGAGCCAAAAAATTCAGCAAAATCCAAGTAGCAATTAGGGTTACTCATATTTTTGAAAAATAAAATCAAATTTTCGTATGAAATGAGTAGGAGTGAGGTTGAATTGAGGACGAAGTAATGGAGGAAGAACTGAGGAAGTTGAATTGGGAAGATGGAGGGTCGAAGAAAAGGAGGATATGAACCGTGCGATGTAAACTTGATTGTACACGTGTAGGGTGAGGATGCTTTTATATTTGCTCGACCGTTGGACAATTCAATGAAATTCGAGGAGGGAAAAGTAGCTTCCTTAAGAAGCCAAATTGATTAACTCTTATGGGGTGTTTGGTTCACAACTTCACATGGAGTAGGTTTTTTTTAAAAAAAGACAAAGGGGCTATTGAGTCGAAACACCTCACGGGTCAACCCGGCCCGGGTTAGAGTAGTTCTTAAAAGAGAAAATACAAGTTATTATCCTATACGAAGTATTAACAAAAGTTGTTGATCACAGGGTATAAATGTCGTTTTAGCGAGTTATTAAGGATAGTGTTGTAAATTTACCAACAATAGATCTACAACCTTCAACAACGAAGGGCGATCGTCTGCGTATCTGGATATACAACCATCTCTCTTTATCACAAGTTCGAGGCGAACCACCGAAAATGATGTAATCTTAGCTTGAAGCTTAATTCAAGCTCAATTTTGTCAAATTAAATCCCACAATGCTTCATAAGTAATTCCCTCAATTTAATTCTTTTTTTAGGGTGTTCTTTAAATTTTGCGGCAAAGTTGCCATCTTGCCGATATTTGTGGAAGAAGAGAGTTGTAGACAACGTTCATGGAGGAAGAAGAAGCAAGTGTAGTGATGGTGGTGTGCCACTGTGTTTGTGCTTGGACAAAGAAGATAACAAGAATAGGATATTAACTGGTTGGCTCGTTTCGAAATGAAATGTACATATGGTGCCACACTATGTTATATGACCTGGGACACATCCAATACAATCACACCTATGTTTGGATCAATATGAAAATTTTGTATTATTAACACTCTTTGTTCATAATTTCGTCAAGTAATTGGGCTACCAGCTTATAATTAGTTAAACTAGTACTCTATGTAAAGATTACGCTTCATAATGTCTTACGCATATTATTTACATACATCACCAATTTAATAGAGAATGCTTATAGTAGATGCTCAACCACGAACCTGCAGGAAACCTTCATGATGAAATATACGAAGTATACCAAATAGTTAATATACAGCAATGAAGTGCTGGAAAAAGGGCAAACAAATTCATAGCAAAATTTCCAAATTTATACATTGGCCAACTGGAAAATTGCCAATTATGGAAAATTCACTATAAGATCACCATATTTTGGTCCCCTATATTCATCGGTGAATTTCCAAACTTTTTCATAAGGTGGCACTTGAAACAGCTCGTTACAGGAAGTGAATTCAATGCCAATTTGGTGAGGACTAGAAGACTGCATCAACTCATCGTCTTAAAGCTCCATAATTTCTTGTGACCTGAACCAAAAAAAAAAAAAAACATTAGAAATTAGGTCTAAAACATATATTAAGTGGTCTAAAACCGTTTTGGTTCTTTAAAGTGAGGGCAAAGGCCATCTAAATCTTCACTACTGTATAAATCTAGCTCAAGGGCAAGGGCCCTTTAAAACACAAGAAATTTCATGCTCAAATACAGCAGGAAACCGAAAGTAGAAAGGCACAATGAAAAGAATTTAAAGAAATTATGTTCAGATGCACAGGTTAGAGCAATGAAAGAAGCCAAAGTCAGATTAATCAATCATACAGCACTCTGACCTTGGGTTGAGACTTGTTAAATCGACTGGGTATGTCATCATCATCATCATCATCGTCATCATCTTTGCCCATAAGCATCTTTTGAAGTGAAGAGCTCCCCGATTGTTTTCCCCTCTTCGAGGGCTGTGTAGAACCTCTACCCCTTCCTCTTGGTGCAGCTCGTTTGCGACCTTTTCCTTGAAGTTTTTCATCATCACCCTAGCAAGAAAAACAATGGCATTTACTTAAAGACTTTGAAACCCAAAGGACAGAGATGTACACAGCTTTGCGCCCCTACCCCTGTAACAGCAGAAGGGCCTGTACACAGCTTTGCGCCCCTACCCCTGTAACAGCAGAAGGGCCTGTATACATTACCCTCAACATGTTCAATGATTGTCACTGTTATATTAACTTTGTTGCTCCTAATAAAATTATGTGTAGTTTCTTTCTTTCAGAAATTATATAATAAAATAATTATCAGGCTTCAAATTCCCCCTCAGAAATTAGTTGCAAGTTATCATGCATACAAAGAGGAGATCACATACCGAACTGTCAGCAACCTCCTGAACTACGTACTCCTCCGCTTCATCACTCGAGGCAGAATCAACATTATCATCATCACCAGCAATATTATGAACTGAGGCTGAACCAGCAACCGATGAAGATCTGCAGTTTAGAGAGCTATTGAGAAATCACCAAATCTACAAGAATGTAATTGAGTATACAACATTTACACTATTATCTACTTCCTCGGTTATTTTTTTTTTTAATTTTTTTTTTTTTTATTACATGCAATACTTTAACTTTTGCACTATTCATATACTGCACTTTTATTAGCTTAGATGATTTATATTTAATGAAAAATATAGTAGTGGGATTTGTTAGATTCGTATCAATTTACATTTTCACAATATTAAAGTTTTGAAACATTCATATTGGTAATTAAAGATGTTGGTGATAGAAATAATGCATTAACAAGCGTGAAATGAAAAGCAATAAAAAATAAAATAAAAAAAATAAAAAGAAGAGGAAGTAGACTGCTAACAAAAATACAGACAACTTGAATTTCACCTTAAGACGAAGTGCATGTCCCAATTTTTCTCTTCCTCTCAATCCCAAATATTTCATTACTTTAAACTATAATCTACAAGGAATCAGTCAATCAGCAACTTCATTGAACTGCAACAAAAGCTTGGATAATCTCAACACCTTTTGTCTACATATAAATTTCCAGTCAAGAAAGAAGTAAAGGAATATACGAAATGAGATTCTTGATATGCACTAATGGAGGTAACTGGGTCATCCAACCTTGAGGATGCGCGAGCACACACACACACACACACACACACACACACACACACACACACCTACCAAAAAAGAATTTGAAAACATAGATTGTCACACAGCAAAACAAATATGAAGTATGATAAATATGTCATCCAAACCAACGTACATTGGGAAAAGGAGTTAAATTACTTAGGAACTCCCCATCAAAAATCCAACCATTCTAGGTTAAATATGCAACTTTTGTGTACAATCACGTGAACATACAGGGTATAGGTAGAGGAGACAAACAGGGAATTGATAAAGAAGTAGGCATGAAAAAATCAAACCTTTGAGAACGGCGGAAACCTAAGGATGCATCAAGAGTTGTCTGCTTCATATTGGTGCCATCTTTTCCTTTACCCCTTCCTCTTCCCCGTCCCCTTCCTCTCGTTGAGGTTTTACCAGTTTCAGCAGCCTCATGGGAGGAGCCAAGGGCCTTAGTGGTTGCTTTCTTGCCTCGAGCAGTAGATTTCAACCCAGAAAGTTGGGTGGCATCATCATCATCATCACTAAAAGATGCTGCATTTTTTGTTCCTGCCATGCGCTTACCCCGGAACTCCTACAAAGAGAAAAAAAAAAATACATCATCAACAACCTATAAGATTCATCACAAACACACAAATCCTGTGCCAGATATTCATCAAATCCAAATACTATCCAAAAATAAGTTCAATGTTCTAGCTAGATGAGAGCATCATAACAAATATTGAGTCCCTTGTATTATCAGAAGACATCAAGGCAAAGTGGTATATTTGAGCAGTCATTCTGTCAGTTTCAAAGTCTGACTGACTTTAGTTCTAAATTAATGATGCTCTTCTTTTGTTCAACAGATGCATAATCCGTTCATCTAATATGTAGCAGATTTCCAGAAATAAGTTCAAGAAAAGGTTTCAGGAATTACATGAACACAGAGCATTGATAACAAACAGAGTTGACTTTAGAAAGAGAACAAACCTCTGATGGAGCACTGAAGGAAAAAGTCTCCTTCGGGTGTGTTGCCCTATGTTTAACACGTTCCTTAAGAGAATAAATAAAAGAATAATTAGACTCAAAATTTGCTGTAGTAATAAAGATAAAGCTTCGGAATATCTTAGATAAAGTCTTGCCTCTAAACACTCTCCGACTTTGACAATCAAGTCTTCTTCCTCAAACTTCACTGTGTCTGAGTCTTCAGCAATTTTGCTCTACAGAGATGAATGACGCATCATGTTAAGAAAAGGTATTAAACAAAACAAGGAAAAGTAAAATATCTAAGGCTCATCATCATAAAAAAATCTACACTTGACGAGTAAACAGAGACGAATCTTCTTCTGATAACAACTTACACGTGTTTCATCAAGATTGTGTTGCAAGCAAGCATGGAAAGCCAATTTGTCATCTTTACTGACAAAATTATGTAGTGCAATGTCCAGATCATTGACAGGAAGGATCTCCATTTTCTGCAAGATAATTAGAAGACAATAAGCAAACTTCAGGCAGTTCATGTAGCTGTTTTGTCATAATCATGACATACTGACACATTTGATAACAAACTGGTTTAGCAAATATGCATTTGACACACAAAAAGGGAGGAGCAGGGGGGCAATGGAGGCCTGGCCTCCATTGCCCAAATTTGCATTTCTAAGTTGGCCCCCATTTCCTGTTATTTTATGTGCAAGTATGTTATTTCCGTCTGATATAGACGTTTACCTGGCTAAGGTGGTCACGGGGAAACAGAAAACAATCCTCTTGAATAGACAAGGTTCTGGGACCGAGTCCTTGTAAAAGCAATGTTGGTAATGTTATTTTTTCACTATTTTCTTTTTCTATTTCATTTTCCCACCTATCATTTCTTCTTTTTTTATTTTCCCTATTTTCCCCTACATTTCCCATTTCTCTTATTTCCTAATCCCTATTTCTTATGCTTACCACTTGTATGAATTCTACCCAGTTTATAATGTCGTGACTGTATTATTATGTATTATTAATCCCTCTGTCAAGTACCGACATGGCTAGGTATTAAACAGTAACTAATGGCAGAAAATTGCAGATTAAAGAAGGAATAATAAAAGCTAAATGTGAAATATTATAATTGATGAGATGAAATGACACACACTAACACACTAAACAAACTACTCGTAAGATAGATTATCAAGCTTTCGAGAGGCTTGATTCTCTCCCAATCGGTAACTTTAGGTTACCACTCTCCAAGTGACTTGAGGTCACAACTCTCAACAAGTTTCATCCAATTTTTTGCCTACCCATTTCCTTTCCTTCCCTCTCTATTTATACTAAGGACTATTAACCTAGTGAGCTAATATTAGTAGAATACCTATACTACCCTTCCTTAGGTTGATCTATTACACCCTCTGCCTTTTTTTTTAAATGCAACCGTTGAACGTTTGGGGAGAATGGGAGATTTAGTAGATAAAATTGAATTTGTTAAACAGTAGTATGTGAGTTGAAATGTCCAATTGTTGCATTTAAAAAATTGCAAAATTTTGATATTGTAGTTTTGTAAAATGTGATATTTGTAGATTATGTGAGTTGAAAATCTTGAAATATCACATTTTAATCTTTGCAGATCAAAATTTTGTAATTTCGTAGAATGTGATATTTGTAGAATCAAACACCACCAGTGCCCAATACAAAGCCCAGCCAAGTAGGGTGCGAGGAGGTCCAAATTAAGACAACATTTACCAATTACCATAACTAATCCAAGCCAATAAAGAAACATGTGAATGAAGTAGAACTGTATTTTATTTTATATATATATATATATATATAAACCGCAGGGGGTGGGGGATGTAAATCAAACATCTATAATACTTTATACATACCAAATTACTCTCAGCAACCAAAGCCTCAATATTCTGTTGGTTTAGTTCTTCCGGTCGGAATTTCTCAGAATTGTCAATTTTCCCTAAAATAAGAAAATCAAAGTACACTTATATAACAAATTGATACACAATAAGGAAATTTGAATATGTACTACAGCAAGAATGTAAAAGATTGAATTCAAAAGGGATGTGACAAGAAGCAGCCCCAATACAGACCTGCATTTGGATTAAAAAAAACATAAACAGCTATCTAGATCTAAATATACAGAAACCGTCTTATTTCCTATTACTTTTTGGTAGAAGGTAAGCATTCTAAGCAATCTTATCAAAAATGAAAAACATATCAACGACATGCAGGTAAAAACTGCTATACAGCAGGATAAACTAAAGAGCATATACAAACTTTGAAACCAGTATTTATTAATCCAGTATTTCTGCTGAAGCATGAATATTGAGGCAAGTCGCATCATCAAGTGGCTCACAACAAGAAACATGAATTATGTTCCATGAAATACACCAAAAGATCATCATAAATTTAGTGCTGCACATGGTGCTAACCCTACTGATCTACATCTACATATAAAATAGGCTAACAGCACAGCATCCTCAGCAATTCAAATTTCTCCAAAGATATCGAGCCACTTGATATTGAATAATGGCATACAATCAACACCAGACATTAGGAAGGCTGGAACAAACAAAAATCCTATGTAGCCTGGCATATAATTTGTATAAATCTTGCCTAAAGCTAAGGGGAAAAAAAAGAAATTCTAAAAAGGCAGAGGTAGGAATGTTAGGTTTATGAGATTGTAAGTACTGCAGCCACCTAGGAACTAATTTCCCAGTCTCTTAAAAACCCACACAAGTCTTGGCTTCCCAAAGGACTTTAAGCACTGATTGCTTCCCATCAGCATTCCCAATGGCACCAAAAATTAAAAGCAATTATATAAAGTCTCACATTTCAGGATGCTGTTTAAAGAGTATACATTCCAGGATAAAGAAACTGCACAACCATTCATGGAGATTCATTCAATAAGAAGTAGCAGGAAAAAAATAGAGTTTTCCATAGCAATTGAGTTTCTGAAACATCCAAATCAGGCTTAGTAAAAAAAATCTGCCTCGTATGCCATGTAACATGAACATGGGTGCGGATCCAAGTGTCCAATACAACCTTTTTAAAATAAATGGATATGGTAACACCATCCTTATTTGATACAGGTTTGGCAATACGATATGTATAAAATTTAATAAAAAGTATACGCTACACAAAAATTAAGGGGAAAATATGGCATTTCTATATGTGAGTTTCTTAAGTATGGACTCCTAACTTGTAGGAAATTACTTTTTTTTTTTTTATTGTTCCTTGTTGACTTATAATACTATTAACATACTAATGTATAAAAGCAAAAGTTATCATGCAACAAATTATTGGATTTGTCTCAACGTAGTCTTGTCAAAATATCAAATTTCATTAATAATTTACTTGCAACATAATTGAAGATACAAGTTAAGCATTTGGCGAATGCAAAATTCAATATGGTCATATGGAACAAAAATAAAATAAAATAAAAACTGGAAGGACTAGGGAGAATTATTTTTGGCCCAACATAACGACCAAATCAAGAGCATTTGTGATTGGCCATCTGCCTCATACTTCTATTAGTTATACGGTTATACCCATGCAGTCACATGCAAGCAAAGTAAATAGGTTATTGATTTGTCATAGCTTGCCAGCTTTCATTGAGGGGAGAGAGAATATACTCCATTTGCTGCACAAAGGCAAGAGAGAGAATATGAATTTATCTGATTATCTTTTAGTGAATTTTATCAATGATTGATGTACTTTACTTCACATTTAGTTGATTACTATACTTTTGTTTTCTTTAACTTCCAATTCATCTTTTATTTTCTTTACTTCGAATTTTGCTTTCATTTACATATATGTATTGGAGTAGGTTTTTATCTAGGGTTTGATTATGAATTGATGCATGATTTTCCCCCAAATCCTAAATTAATCCTAAATTATATGATTATGCTTATTTCAATTGTGATTATTATCAATACTAAATTGGGCGTAATTTGATGTTGGTTTTGCACCAAATATCTAACTGACTTAAACAGTTGCGATTTATTTAGGTAAAATGGATAGTTAGGAAGTTAGGATGCAATGTTATATGTCTCTTAGTTTACATAATTCCAAGGTATATTGTATTTTACACAGACCATATATACTCATGAGAATTTTATTGGTTATTGGGGGTATTTTCCTAATCGCAATACAACCAAATTTATAGGGATAGAAAGTATCTTTGTGTTAGACTCATGCTTGCAGGGATACACAACTCTAAATACTTAAATTCTTGTACTAGCTTATTCTTCATACATATCTAACCCAATTTAGTTCTACTATCAATTAAAAGTTGACTATAAAACAACCTTCTCTATATAGAATCAACCCTAACTTACCCTATTACATAGTCAAAAGAATTAGCAATGAGACCATCGTATATATATCAAATTGCATAATTATACACGAAACCACACAGCAATACATAAAATGCATTGCTATATGTATATCTGCATGGCTGTATATAGCGTATAAACCCATGTATGAAAATGTTAAAGAAAGGAGGAATTATGGAGCAATGGGTTCAAGTGAGTAAATGACATGGGGATCCAAGAAAAAGCATAAACAAGTCACCGTTTCCTCAACCTTAGCAATCAAACAAATTAATAAAAATTGTGAACAGCACTGCCTACAGGATGTTTACCTTCACTTCGATTCTTAACCCGTGAAGCCTTTGAGAATATCAGGATATCCTGAGGATTTGCCACCTATTAATTGCAAAGATTATTATTTCACTAACAATTATGAGTACAATGTAGCTTGATAGTAGTACAACAACAATTCCAAATAATTTGCATGAGTTTGAAGAGCATTAAGATTATAAAAATAGTCAAATTCCTTTCAAATATAAAAAAAATAAAAAATTAAATTCATATCAGTATTTTTGCATTGAAGTCCCAACTAAAGCAAAGTATTTATCACACAGATGATAATTGCAAGTGTCTTGTAGGTAATAGGGGTGTGAATTAAGGCATAATATAAATGGGATTTTAAACAAAATAATGTGTGAATATCAAGGGACGAATGAAATGGTATACCTTGCCCACATATTTCTGACCAAATCTTTGAGGATTTATTGTCATAAATCCTGAATAATCTACCTATCATCACAAAAGACTGAAATAAGCACAGTATAGAAAAGATTTTTGATTGAAAGAATGTGATTCAACAAGAAATAGAAAAGCATAATTAAAAGCAATGAATGATATGAAAAGGAACCTTCAACAAATCCTAATTTCCAACTAAGCTATAATAAGTCCAACATGACTTATAAAATCAACTGTTTTTCCTTACACTGCTTGAAAGAAATTACAGAAATAACAGAAAAATGGATGGCAGGACAAAACATGGCAAATCTCAGAACATATTTATTACTACTGATAAAGATTTCATCTTCAAGGAAAACCGAAATTTGGAACCCTTACGTCTTGCACAATGATTTCAACTGATGGCACCAAAGCACCAAATGCAACCTTTGTCCCTCCGCCCCCAATAAGAAGTGTGTCAGTATTTTATGAACTTCATTATGTTTTAGTACAAATTAAATCTTTAAGAGGCAAGTACTTAGTAGGTGGAAAATAATAGGTGCTCAAACACCAACACGATACTTAATAGGAGACTCCTCTTATTGATTATAGTCTCCAGATGTTGTTTCAGTTCTAGAATATCATATCTGATGACCCGTCATTGGAGGCTAAAGTTTAAGCTCAATTATAATAATGACAATGTTAGAAAGTTACATATTCATCGAAAGTGCAGCAATTAATATCAGTCGTTTTTATAAATTAAGCAGGACTAACCTTTACTCGGACCAATGGAAGCTTCACCTCAGCTTTGTTGACCGCTTTTCTGTTAGACTTCTCAATCAGATCTCTGACCTAAGCAATTTAGACTACATTATCTACACTAGAATCAAATTAAGATACTATGAATATGAAGCATCACCACCAGAAACTAACTACGGAGTAGAAACTTTTTGAGATTGGGAATTGAAAGGGTGTGACAGAAACAGATGTAGGGGGGTACTCAACAGACATTAAATTGGGATTATTTTAAATAGAGCTATTTACCACTTTATCCAAGTGCTCAAGAATTGCATTCTGATCACTTTGATCGATATCCGTTACATCTTTTAACACAACCTGAAGATTGAACAACAAAGTGTAAGGGAACTGGGTAATTTTGTCTTTCAACATAATCAGCATTATATAATCTGTTAGTAATTACCTCAGCATATTCAAAAGGCCTCACAGATTGCAGAGGTATTTTGGTTGGGCGATATTGATTTCCCTAAACAAGCACAATAAGTAATCGATATGTAGTTACAGTAGAAAAGGTACAAAAGCTCAATAATAATTTATTGCGCCACCTTAATTTCTAAGAGAAGAACATGTTTTGGCTTCGATTCTCCATCAATTAACGATGTTGCAACAGAAGAACCAGGTTGTGTGATATGAAAACCCATTCCGGAAACTTCCTGTGAAATTAATAGTCCCTCAATTTTAGGAATGAATGATGAAGGTGAGTAGTCGTGAGAAATCTAAAACTGCACCTGGGGGTCAATTAGGCATTCATGTTCATGCCCCCAAACTACAAAATCAAGAAATCGTGGTAAAAAATGCTCATTTATAGCATTTTTAGGATTTGTTTTTATTCTGCACAAAAGAAAGACCTTGTTAGAAAGCATAAACACTACTGCTAACATCTAAAATCTCAGGTTATGAAATCTCCAGCATTTACATTACATCCACATATCTATAGGATGAATAGATAAGGAATTCATTTTGAACAGAAATCAGTAATGTTAGTACCTATTCTGGTGGAGAACAAGGATATTAAACCAATCCGAAACTTGACATCCTTCTTGTGCTTCAGGGCGCATCCACTGAACAGCATGGGGAGTCTAGGACCAAGAAATCGACAAATTTATATTTAATAAGAAAATCTAACTCAGAACTATACATATAAACTAGATAGAAAGAGAAAGAAAGCACCTGAAACATTCTGTTTAACCTTTCGTCCCGTATATTTCCAAGGCCATATAAAGCCACAGACGTGGAACCCTGCAGAAACATAACCCATTCAGTGCAAAGTTGACGATTAAATAAAACTGAGAAAGTTCAAGACTAACCTTCCTGATAAGGATTGGGCAAACAGTAATCTGGCCAACCCCAGATCCTCCAAGATCCATTTTCCCAAAATAATTGACAAGATTGCATGCTGAGAGGATATCAACAGCAGATAGATTGTCCTGTTATCAAAATAAAGTAAACCTTCAGCACAGCAGAAAAAAATTACCAGGAAGCACGTAATGATAATCACGTGCTTTCATTGATAAAATCTCTCTACCCAAAGACTAATAAATAAATTTATATTTTAAAAATTAAAGGAAAAAAAAAACCCCACTTCAAAAGATTATTTAAACATTGACAATGCCCAGGCAATACAGAAAAAAGAACACCCTCTAGGAAAAAACCTAATCATTGATGTAGCAGAATATACATGTGAATATCTTATTAAATGTTCACATTTAGTAAGGTGGATACCTAGAAGCTATACAAAGTTATCCATAGCACAAGTTGTAGTCTAAACAAATCAGATTTTAAAAACCACTCCCCTTTAGATTCCCACCCTATTGCTATGCATCAATGTCAAAGGAAGGGGGCCAATTTAGGTAGCAGCATGATGATCCATCATTAATAGCTAAAAAGAAGAAGATAGGTGGTTGAAAGAATGCACGTTGATTTTGTAGAGAGTTTTGTTTAGTTTTTTAGTAATTTCTGGAAAGCAGCACTGAATGTGGATAGTTTTTTAGTAGTTGATCGGATGAGAGCCAAGCCTCTCAGAAGCTTGAAACTATCCACATTCAGTGCTGCTTTCCAGAAATTAATCAACCAATCCTCATCATCTTCCTTTAATCTCACATTTCTTCTCTTAATGCTGTCCAAAGCTAAGTTAATTCTTAGCAAAAAGGTCGATAATGCTAAAAGAGGGGCAATTTAAACAGCATAACAATTCTGTTATTAGTAGCTTGAAGAAGATGATAGTCAATTAGTGAGGGTAAAAGCTCTATAAATAGAGCAAATCAATGAGGGGGTGTTGAATATTGATTAGTGTTTTGTCAAGCATTTAGGTTGCTGATTTGGAAGAGACCAAGAATCTTAAAAGTTTATAATAATCCACATTTACAACCTCAAACATATGAAAATACCCACCCTTTCCAAATTCCACCAAATAATTGATTCCAGAGAATTCTCTTCATCACACTAGTAAAATTTGGAATTCTCTTCATCACACAAGTAAAATTTAACTTTATGACTAGCAAAAAGCATTTGACATACTGTAGCTATGGTCAGACCATTCACAACCCTTTCATGGAAGGAAATTATTTAGCATGCAACTCCTTTTACATACACCCGGGTGCACATAGAGGTAGGTGCACCCAAGGGTGGTTTTTTGCTCATTTGAAGTTTTTTTTCCCCTCTCATTTTAAGATTATAAAATGAGCAAAAAATACCTTAGGGTACACCTTACACCCGGGTGTATATAATTTTTTTTATACTACTCTAAGTATAAGGAAGGTATATCAGTTTTAATTATTTAACCCAGAGAATTGAGATTGGTATTACAAGAGCTTCACGAGTACAATGCCTCCGAACATCAGACGAGAGCGTTATGAAATCTAAGAGAATGATCTACCCCTATCAGCCCCAAGCAAAAACACACGAAAAAAAAATATATATGAATTCAGTGGTTCTTTCCCTATCTCAATAAGTATTTGGTAATGAAGTTCTGAGATAACATATAAATAAATCAAACTCCAACTATGAAAAAACCCACATGGGGAGTTTTTGTTGATTAGTGCAACACTTAACCTTAAGACCAGTCCATCTCAAAGCTTGAGTATATAGAAATAATTTTACTGAGCACATTCACTAATTACTATCATGACACAGTTGGTCAACTCAATCCCCTTTTCAGTTGCTACTTGCTAGTCAATGCCCAGTATAAATTGAGACCAGTACATCAGAAAGAAACAATCAATCACCAGACCTCACATGTATAAATTGAGAGAAAAGGAATTAATTTGTCTGGACATACCACTCCAGCAGGATCATCATGATTGCCATGAATTGTGAATACAGGCAAGCCAACATTGTAGTGAGGGTCCTCGTAATTTACATGACCAAATCTGTGGAGCAGAACAACACATTAACTATCAGACATACAGGCAAGAGCTCACAACCCAAAATAATAGTTGAAAAGGGTCCTAAGATTCACAACTGACAAATTGCCATCTATGCCTTCAACTTCAGTACAGCACTCTTATAGACTACAGTCAGTAGCATGTATCAGAAACCTAGAGATGAACTGCTCAAGAGACCAAGATCTCTTCACTACCATATTGATAAGTTTTAAATGGTGGAATGTGAATCCCTAACATCATCCAGAATAAATTAGATTGGAATACAACAAAATATATCTTGTGGGGTCCCATGCAAATTACAGGGCTTCCTAAGGTTGTTCAAATCTCCTTCCTAATGGCTGTGGCCTCAATTCAAACCAGTCTTTTGATGTGGTGCATATTTCAACCAAATAAAATTTTAGAGCCATTGCAAGCAGCACTTCCTAATCAGCGGTCACTTATTTTGATTCTTGCACCGAAACATGCCTCCATCCACCAGGCGTGGTAACAACATTTTCATAATATAACCTCAATTTCTCTGTCAAAGGATATCTGGAAATCATTAGCATTGACCCCAATCCAGAAATAGCCAAAATATGCTTACGTCATCATCATTTTTCAACGGAACTTTCCACTTATAATTCCAAAATCCAGACTACGATATATCTAAAAAGTTGCCGAGCTAAGACATATTACTAACAATAAGTTCAAATATTATTAGAAAGAATTTCATTTCTTTTTTCATATGCATATAATTCTTTTTTATTTAAAAAATAATAATAAGATAATGACAAAGAAGTAGATGCATTTAAACAAAAAAGGTAATCTTCAAGAGAAAACCCACTTCCTTTCCAACACAAACAAGATGATACAGGATTTTAAGAACAGCAAAGCAAGTAAGCAACCACATCTTTGAAGAAAACCCAAGTGCAATTCAGGTCCAACATTCATATATATAAAAAGACATAAATTTCAAATCTACAAGTCTCTCAAAGATAACATAGATAAAGATAAGTGCAAAACAAACCTGTTTGAAAAGTTTAAAGTCTGGTCACTCACAACTTGAAACTGCACTGGACGATCATTGAGGCAGTATTGACGAAGAATCTCCAGAGCCCTTACCAATGTTGACCTTGAAGGTTTGTTCTCGTGAAAGAGATCACCACCAAGAAGTATGAAGTCCACCTAATGGTCATATTATAGTCACAATAGTATAACAAAACAATCATAATTTATAACAAAATGAGACTTATGTCCTCTAGAAGCATGAGAGAAGTATAAATGGCATAAATCACATTTCGACCACAATCTATGACAGGCAAATTACAAGCTTCCATCAGAAGGAGATAATGGGTGTTGATTTCTAACACAATTCAATATAAAAGTACAGTAATTGGTAGGTACCAGAAATCACCTGCTTTTTCTCTGCTATTGAGCATATCTCCTCAAAAGACTCAAATGAATCATGCCGCCGTATCTCATCCTTCTCCATATAACCAAGGTGGCAATCTGTTGCTACAAGCACTCTTAATGTATCCTTTTCATCCTCCCTGAAAAAAATATCATATATCCCAATCACAAATTCACAACCACAACTCTGATAAGATAACTGCCGTAAAGTGCCAATTTCCAAGAGCACCACTCATACACAACATAAGACCCGAAATAGTACTAATGCATGATGCAAGGCGAGCTAGATGCAATCTCTGATCATATTTTCAATTGATTTTATGATTTACACGCATCACATAGGTCGAAAAGTTCACTTGAGCACGAAATTTCAAAGTATTTAATTTCACAACTCGACATCAAGCTCAAGCTTGAGACAAGGAAACAACAAACATTTAGATAAAAAGAAGCAACTTGATCAAACTTGAAAAAATAAATTGATTTCAGGTGCTGTTGAGCAATTAAACTTTTCGCGAATTTATAGTTCAAATAAAGAGCTATAATTTGCTTCTTCTTCCTTCATAATTTTTTCAAGTTTAACAAAATCAACAAAATGAGAAAATCTACATGAATACCCGGCCCGGCGACGGCCACAACAGCAAATATAATTACACCACAAGACCACAATCAATAGGTAGTCCATACTAACATAATAACATTACCAATTAATCAATTTTAAAATGTGTTCAATTCAATTCAACAATTCACTTTACAATTACTTGAAATTATACGCAATTAAAAAGTAATTAAAATGCAAATTACAAGCCCTAACTAGCATTAAAAAAAAAAAAGGTTTAATATTAAGAACTCGTTAGCAAATCAAACACAACTAAGTTAGGAATCAATTAACGAATTCAGATTAAGCATAAATTTTGAAACAATTCTGACGTTGAAGCCTAAATTATGAAGCAAATTTTTCAAAAAAAAATAAAAAGTATATGAAATGTAGGAGAGAGAGAGAAATGCTGACATAGAAATGGCGCTGCTTCTGTGTTCTGCTGATGCTGTGCTGCTTAAGTTAGAGAGAGAGAGAGAGAGGAGAGAGGAGAGAGAAAGAGGGTTTTGCTGAATAATTGTAGAGGTTTACAGAAAGGAAGACGATAGTATGGAAGTGTTAAGAACTTGCTGGCGGGAACAGAATTCTCTTCTAGCTTTTGTCAACAGAAACCAAGTATAAGAACGGGGTCTCACATTTAAATTTTTTTTACATACGGGTACACTGTACACTCACTCGATTTCCTAAAGTTGGAATCAAATACAGACCCCAAACTAACGTGTTTGTAGACTTGTAGTATTATAGGGCATGTTCTGATTTCCTGAATGAATTGAAGAAGTGTTTATAAGAGAAGGAAATTAAGAACTAAACTAAATTGAACCGAAGTGAAATTAAGCCGAAGACAACAGGTTAGTCACAAAAATTAGTATGTGACTTTTTAACATGTGACAAGTGTCACCTTTTAACTTGTGCTTTTTGTTTTCTAAAATCAATTATTAATTTATTATCGTTGCTTTGGCATTTTCCGTCAAACAGTCACTTTTTTTTTTTCTTTTCTTTTGTTTTCTTGTTTACTTTTTGGCTCGTGGGACGAGGTGTGTTTTCCTGGTGGTTTTTAATGATGACATGATCCTTTTAGCAATGTTGACATCAATAAGGAAGTTGAAAAGGAAGGAAAATGACACCTAAAAAATTATAATCCTTGTGCTCTTAGAGCATCAGCAATGAAGAGTATGCAACAAGATAACTTGTGCAAAAAAATACGTGACCACTCTCGTTGTGACAAGTGTCACAAGATAACTTGTGCATGTTTGTCATTTGACCGTTGGTTTTTTACGTTAGTTTTGCCTTCAACGGACACTTTTCCCTTTTTTTTTTCTTTTTTTGTTGTTTGCTTTTGCTTTCTTTTGCACAGGGGATGAGGCATTGTTTCCTTTCCACAAAAGAGAAATGCTAGTTTACTGCCCAAGAGAGGATCCTTTTAGCTACTTCAGCATTTAAGAGGAATCTAAAAAGTACAAAAAGGGATGGCTAAAAGGAGAGTAATCCTCTCCATTGCTGATGCTCTTAGTCCCCTTAATTATTGAGTGAGGCAATGACCCCTTACCCACCAAGGAGTGCTACAAATACTTTAAGGACATTGCCTAGTCATCAATTGTTAAGAGACCAGCAAGGCAGCAATGCATACTTAACAATAGTTGAAAGGCTAGGTCTGCTTAGTCATTACAAGTTTAGGAAATTCCTTATAAAAATGTTTTTGATTAATTATATGAAAAGATAGCTGATAAACTAAATTAGCTAATAGTTTAGGGACTTAGCATTTAATGTATCAACATGTTTGTACAACAAATTATCCAAAAATTCGTTTAGTAAATAGCTTTTACAAATTAAAATTTGGCTATACATTGTTGTATGTTTTTTCAGATTGTTGTCGATCATTCAGAAATTTCATATACTGAAAAAAATTGTTGCATCTTTGCAGGTGCATTAGGAACTAAAATACCAGGTACCTACACATATAATTATCTCAATTAGGAGCTGTTATATGAATGGACTATTTTTGTAATTATGGTAGCTTCATTTTGTTCCATCTTCCATATGTTATTAAAAAGCATGAAAAGTAACTATATTTGCAGTTACAATTAATGGTGTCAACTACAACAAAAATTTCACATCAAAACTCTAAAATGTTAATAACATACCTCACAAAAGCTCATACGATTGTCAAAAAAAAAAATCATAGATAAGCATAATTTAAGTAAATCAACACCAAAAAATTTCACATCAAGTATTAAGACAAATAAGTACTTCATGCTTCCTTTTAATTTATTTATTTTGTTTTTATCTTGTGTGTTCATATTTATCAACCTTTCATATCTTTGATTATCCATTTGCATTGAGACGAATCTAACAAGATCTCATAAAACTACATGTATACAAACTCTTAAATAGTTCTGACTCACATTAATTTATTGTGGATCACTAATATTAAAGATACTATGACGATTTATTAATAATAAAAAAAGTCACTATAATAAAATAAAGGTTATTGTATTAAAATAAAAGTTATTGTGTTATTGTAAAGATCATAAAAGGTTAATTTTTTTTAAATGAAAATTTTAATATATTGGTCAATATGAATAAAATAAAGGTAACTTTATTAAAATTTGGGCCATTATGTTCAACATAACGATGTACGTCAGATTCATAATATTATCAATGGTTAAGTTTTAATAATATTATCATGGTTACTATGTTCAAAATACAATCAGGTTCGCAATAATATTATTGTAAACCAGGTTCATACCAAGTTTTTTCCCTATATTTATATAGTAAATCACAAAATGTAATTAAAGTGGAATATATGAATAATGTATACTATTGAAAGGAAATTGGAACTAAAATTGCAAGTAAGACTGGTTTTGAATTCAGCGATGCTTTAGGTTACATTCTTAACTACTCCTATCTTCCAAGAGACCAGACACTTGTGATCCTGCAAATCTACGTTATTTACCAGTACTTCTCTTCTTTATCCTAACTTTCCTCCGAAGATCTTCTTTCCTAATTCACACTCCATCATACTTCGTACAAAGTACATCGTATTTTGTATTCTGCATCTCCTTGAATCTGGTTAACGAATGGTTAAAATGACGAAAATTGATGACAAGCAAACTTCTTCTGCTTGGACAATGGTTGTTGACTTGTACTGATTTGCGATGAAGTCATTTGCAGTGATAACCACTTATGTCAGCCCATAACACGAGAGCCACAACTTCTTGTGCAGAAGACAGACAAACAATAATGGTACATTGTACATCCAAAGTACGGAGTACTTTACTTTGAGAACAAAAAACAACACCAAACTAACATATGTAGAATACAAGTAAAAACACCTTGAATCAGAATTAATGTTGTCTTATTTCAAAGGTAACAGCCGTAACACGAACAAAGCATCATCATTAGAAACAAACAAACCAACAAATTCCACAATGTACACCCAAATTACACCTAAACACACACAAAGCCTTTTCCCCAATCCCCTCTTTATCTTATCTCTACCCAAATTACCACTTCACACACTAAACACCACCAATGGTTGGTCACAAGCACGTCAACGTACAAACCTGAACAAAGTCCTAAAAAACCAGGAGGTTAAATGCTACAAGTCTGACTTTTGCTACAAGCTAATGCTATTTCTTTTCATCCTTGTGCTGAAACCCCTGCACCCCCTATTTGAGGCTTCACCTTCGGAGGCCTACCTCTCGGTCTTCCAGATTTTGCGTTTGATCCAATACTAAGGTTGGCATCAAAGCTGTTGGATGTAGAGACTTTCACCTTCTTCAAGGGAGCACTAGCAGCAGCAGGATCAAGAATATCAGCACCAAATTCATCCTTCTTGGGTCGGCCTCTTGGCCGAGCTGGTCCAGCAGGAGTTGTTGGCATGCCAGGTTCCTTGGGCTTTGGAGGCCTTCCACGACCACGACGGATGAAGTTGGGATCAGGCTTCATATAATTATTCTTCCAAAAAATAAGTTCTCCCGTCTCTTTCATCCTGTTCAAGTGGTGCCTTAGCAGTGTTGAGTGGCCAGCAGGCAGGTTCTGGTACTTAGATTCAATGAATTTCGAAATTGAAGTTTTGTTTGAACCCAATTTCTCATTTAATGCATCTATGGCAGCAATAATCATCTGCGCATAAGAACTGAAAACTATTAAAACTTCTACCGCCACAGAACTTCAAAAGATGGTACATTGAAGTGCTGTTCAAGAAGCAAAGCAAAATGCAATTTATCAATCAAGCATCTTTTAATCACACTAGTGTTTAGCAGATCACCACCCCCGCCCCTCCCCATTCCACTCTACCCCTAAGAGATAAATGGCAAGTATCTTGTATTAATCACATCTACGTTTTTAAAAAATTATGCTAAGCCTAAAAAGCCCCATTACTACTCATAAGAGGAAATGCGATAACAGAGATTGTCAATGTTAAGCAAAGTCAAAGCTATACAAGAACAGAACAGAACCAAGCAACTATCCATTAACTGTGTAAGCTTTACATTGAGCACTTAAAATTCTATCAGCACCACCAGTCTATAAGAGCAGAAACTGACACACAGACACGATTAATGGAGAGGGATCATGCGATAGTGAAACAGATGTTTTTTTTATGGAATAATCTAAAGCTCAACCAGAGGACTATATAGATTAGGATACTAGAAACACAGCAAAAGTCACATGACTAGAAAATGGATATATACAACAAACTTCACTCAACGGAATCATTTGAGGCACAGAAAAAACTTCATCCAGAAAACTGCCATAACTGAGGATAGAGAGGCTACCTTCGTGCCCTTATAGTTGGAAAGACTGGAAGTTTCTCAGAGCATGAAATTATTTTTAATTGAATAATTTTCCTATAATACCTAGGATATACTCCCCCCAAAGTCAACAGCTGGCAAACTAAAGGAGAGAAAGACTGGTGCAGAAAGGAATATCCCAAGATAGTTTAAAGCCTTTTCCAAAATCCTAAACTAGTAACTTCCGACATAGCATGACTCTTCTTCTAATCCAGGGGAAATTCGTATAATGGAAAGCCCTTTACATGTCACGGGAGCAAGATCAATAGCAACCATCACCTATCATATATGACAATAATAAAAGCACCTATACGAATTCAAACACACTCATAAAGTCATGCTTATAGATATAACTCCATACATCATATGAACATCCTTACACTGCCATTAAATACAATAGACCACTATGATTTAGAAGTCTCCGACCCAATCTTGGCTCAATACCTCTCACATGCCACTGAGGCCAATAGGCCATCACATTTTTAAAACCATCTTCTATCCCTATAAGTTTTTTCTCCTATATAGGCACAGAACTTGATGCAAAATCTAAGTCTTGACAATACAGGCCTGGCCAATAACGATTGGCTTGCTAGCAAACATGGCATGGAAATAGCATATGAAAGGTAAAATTTTAACTATTCATATATGCTACAAAATCAGCATATTTCAAATCCATCCCTAAAAGATCATGGGAAATCTTCCAAAACTACACCCACCTATTCCAAATATATGATGCATCTTGTCGAACTGCGAAACACCAAGTCTAATGTATAGTGCACTCAGCCAAAAATAATCCATCTTTGCATCATAATCTTTCCAAGTTCCTTGACTTCCTACATATCCTTTTTACACAGCCAACTATCAAATTTCAAGTGCTACCTAAGAATCCTCATAATATTCTCTTTACCCACCAAAACTTACACTTTATGAGTTAATTCATCTGTTTGCCACAGTCAACTCCCCATCAAGCATAAATTTCACATTACTTGTCCATCAAATAAGTAACTTTAACATGACAACTACATTTTTTTCAGCACTTTCCCATGATAATAATATAGTTGAGCATTTAATTTACATGAGCCAGACTAAAGTAGTTCCATTATTCATTCATGTAATCAACACATTCAAATTAGCAGTTTCACTAAAACCAAATCCAATTAGCCCGGTTTTTGTACCTAAACCGGATCCGACCCAACTCATGATCACCTCTATTTCACCCAAATCTTAAATCACAACAACCAAAAGTATAATCATAATAATTTTTTACTTAGCTAAAAAAAATTAAAAATATTGAAAAAGCAGCTAAATTTGCTGGAAAGGACAATGCAAAAACTCAAAGACAGTTATAAAAAATTAACCAAAACCATGAAAGCTTGAGCCTTTTTTGGTAACACACAGCTGGCAACCACACAATACAGATAATAAAATAAGCAATTCATGTAAAATAAAATAATAAAAGGAAAAAAAAAAAAGTGGCAATCACTCACTGGGTAAAAAAAAAAAAAAAAAGAAAAATAAATGCTTTAAACAAAAAAGGCAAATTCATCAGTAGAAATGTAGAATAATAAAATAATATAAACCCTAACAACAACTGCATTATTATCATCCACAAATTCCCATCATTTTTGTCAAACCAAAACACAAATTTTCTTCATATTTCCTCCTATTCTATAGAAATTAAGCCATAACATAGCTAAAACAAAAAGAAATCAGATATGTTATCGATGATTTATCATGGGTGTCAATTAACTTAGCTGGTAAAGTCTCGAGAAGTGATACCCAAAACTCGATATTAGATCAAATCTCGTCTATATCATTTACCCTTTACGGGTTACGACTCGATAATAAAATAAGAGAGAGATAAGATGAATACCTCAGGATAGGGAGGATTAGAGCGATGTTTATTGAAATCATCGTGAGAAGCCATTGAAGTAAGTTGTTGTTTTTGGTGGGTTGATGTTGTTGTTTGAGGGAGGGACAAAGAAAGACCCCACCACCCCTCACTCCAATTTAGAGAGAGAAAATGAAAGAGAATTTAGAGAGAGAAAGAAACGTTTTTGTGTGATGAGATGAGTGGTGAAACAAATGAGAAAGATGGAGAAAGTAGTGTAGTGTGATTTAAAGAAGGATAATAAATTAAATTAAATTAAAATGAAAGATAAAGGAGTTTTTTTTTATATATTTATTTATTGTATTTTTTTTATACAATGGTTTGGATTTGAGGATCAACGGCTACAAATGGATAGAAGGATGTAACCCAAGGGTTGGTGTTTTAGTTGAGGAAGTGTTGTTTTGGATTGGTGACGTGGCAGTTTGGAATTTGGACTCACTTGGGTTGTTTTTTAATGAAAAGAGAAAAGAGAAAAAAAAAAATGGTGGCTTTAGAATTTTATTTGGTGGAGGTCATCTAACTTTCTTGTTGTCATCACAAAGGTATGGCTTAATATATTTGAGGTTATAAACTTATAATGGCCCTTCTCTAGAGTTTTTTTCCCTACACTTGTTATTTTTTTTTTCTTTTTTCAATTTGGTTTGTATTTTTTGTGGGTGGAGGACTAGGGATGATCATCATGGAGGCATGGGCTAACATTTATTTTAGTTAGGTTAGTTTGTATCTCAAATAAACTTACCTAACTTAAAGTGATCCGATTAAAATTGATTTGTCATAAACACAATAATAAGGTATACTTAAATTTAAAATGACTGACCCAATTAGACCTATTTAAACTCAACTGATGACCCAATTTGACAAATTCGAGATAGGATTATTATCAAATATAAATTTCCACGTTATTTTCGTAATGAAGAAACAAGAAGTTTCATATCCGCATATTCAAGTCAAGGCCATTGCCCATTGGCAAAGTGAGATAGTGGTCATCAAATAAAATTGTCATGTGATCTAGTTAGATTTGTCTAGATTTTATACTACCATATTAGCCAAACCCTTTTTTTTTTTTTTTTTTAAGCAACTACAAGTTGGTAACATAACCGCATAGTGTCTAAAAATATTAAGGATTTTTCTAAGATATGCCCCCCCAAATTATTAAATTTCTAAGTTATACCCATGCTTTTTCAAAGTTATAAGCTATGTCTTCCATCTCACGATATTTTATCAACAAAATATCCTTTGATAGTCATATCCGTTAATGAACGTTAAGTGGCGTTATTAATTTGACACGTGTCCTTTTTTAATTAGTCTAACATTTACAAAAATTAAAAAGTCGGTAAATAAAATTAAGAATTAATTAGTAAAAAAAACCAACCACCCCTCCCACCACCACAACCCAGCCCATCAGCTCATGTCGTCACCGCGCGCCAACAATCGACTGCCCACCCTCGCCCAGACAATTCCTCCCATCGGCGAGCCCCCGCCCTTTCCCCTCGCCCTCCTTCCTTCCTTAACACTCCATGAACACAACCACATGATGCAACTCAGCCCAGAAAACCGACCACCCTTTTCCTCCATTAAACCACCACAAAACAACCAACAACCCCTTTCCCCCCACCTCGAAACGACCCTCCCTCGCCGTTTTGGGGTGTGGGAAAGAGAGTTGGGCCGGGGTCGTTTCAGGTGTGTGTGTGTGGGGGGGGGGGGGGGAGGATAACCGTTGTCGGGTGGTTGGGGTTTCGAGAAATAAGGTAAATGCAATGGGGGTTAGGGGAAAGGGAAGGGATCGAGGATAACCGTATTAGCCAAACCTTTTTTTTTTTTTTTAAGCGACTACAAGTTGGTAACATAACCGCATAGTGTCTAAAAATATTAAGGATTTTTCTAAGATATGCCCCCCCAAATTATTAAATTTCTAAGTTATACCCATGCTTTTTCAAAGTTATAAGCTATGTCTTCCATCTCACGATATTTTATCAACAAAATATCCTTTGATAGTCATATCCGTTAATGAACGTTAAGTGGCGTTATTAATTTGACACGTGTCCTTTTTTAATTAGTCTAACATTTACAAAAATTAAAAAGTGGGAAAATAAAATTAAGAATTAATTAGTAAAAAAAACCAACCACCCCAACCCAGCCCATCAGCTCATGTCGTCGCCGCGCGCCAACAATCGACTGCCCACCCTCGCCCAAACAATTCCTCCCATCGGCGAGCCCCCGCCCTTTCCCCTCGCCCTCCTTCCTTCCTTAACACTCCATGAACACAACCACATGATGCAACTCAGCCCAGAAAACCGACCACCCTTTTCCTCCATTAAACCACCACAAAACAACCAACAACCCCTTTCCCCCCACCTCGAAACGACCCTCCCTCGCGGTTTTGGGGTGTGGGAAAGAGAGTTGGGTCGGGGTCGTTTCAGGTGTGTGTGGGGGGGGGGGGGGGAGGATAACCGTTGTCGGGTGGTTGGGGTTTCGAGAAATAAGGTAAATGCAACGGGGGTTAGGGGAAAGGGAAGGGATCGGGGTCGGTCAGATGGGGAGGTAAAGTACCGACCGATCGGTTAAGGTGGAGTGTCGGCCGATTTTCCGACGAGTTTAGGGGAGGGGTTAGGGTGTGGCGGTGGGGGGAAGGTGGCTGGGGAATTTTTTTATGGTTTTTTTTTTAATTAAATGATTTTAGTAACGCCACTTAACATTCTCTAAAGTCAGTTAATTATTGTGTCTGACATAGGTTATTGTTGATAAAATAATGTGAGGTGGAGGGTATAACTTTGAAAAAACATGGGTACAACTTAGAAATTCAATAACTTGAAGGGCATAACTGAGAAAAATCCAAATATTAATTATTAATTATTACATATAAAAAACTAATCATAGTAGTTATTTTGTTTACGGTAAGATACGAGAAGGCCCTAGCTTCCTATTTCCTATCACAACAGGGAGGTGAGGATGGAACTCCCGACATTATGGGAGGAAATGGAGGGACTAACCATCATGCACTCCTCTACTTATAATAGTTTTTAGTTACTTGATTAGTTATAAAAAAGAAAAAAATGAAGTGCTTTCAATAATTAGTCCAGTTACTAGTTATATGAGTCAAGATTTAAGTATTATGGCTCATCAGTTCTGCCTGATTTAGGTTGAACGGATCACAGGTTGCATGTAAATGATTATTATTAATTAAATGGGTCACGAGTAGTAAACATTCAGAGTCAAATAGGTTGAAACGAATCAGGTCATCTATATCTATCCATATCTATTTATATTTATACTTAGTATTTAAAAACACAAATCACATATTTTTCACATGACACATGTCATCACAAGTCACTCATTACCCCATATGCCACATGTCACCTCCCTTAATTTTCTTGTTCAAGTTTTTATGCATTCTATAACTTTGAAATTCAAGAAAGAAAATGAAGTGTTTCATTTCCACCATAATTAGTACATATTACATAAAACATATGAATTATAATCAAAATTGTGTTTTCATCTCGTGCACTTAAAATATAACTTAAACTAACACGTCATTTCATATTCCACAATCTTCATGTATATATACGGATACCTAATCTTTCTTCTTCTTTCAAAGTTCTACTCTAACCATTTTTTTTTAAAAAAAAGTTTTAGCAATGAAACAATTACTTCGTATACTATATCAAAAGTTTCAACTTATGAAAAGTATACCTTTATTTGAAAATAATTTATCCAAGTAACAACCCGTGCATCGAACGGGTCAAAAGGCTAGTTATTATTAAAACTCATAGGAACAACCTGCTAACGCCATGTGTCACCCTTAATTATTATTTAGTGCCACATGTGTGCCATGTATTATCCTATGCGTATCATTTTTTTTCTCACTGCATTGAATCCTGTAGTAATGTGTAGTTAATTAATATTACTCTATAACTTTTTCTTCTAGCTTCTTCTTCTTTTTTTTTTTTTTTTGAGGAATATTACTCTATAACTTTAATTATCTAAAAACTTTTCATATGTATAACCTCCATATTTAAAATTGACATGAATATATTTTAAATATATATATATATATATATATATATATATATTAATATAGATTATTATATTTTTTTATCACTCACTTTATTATAATCTGTATTGTTTAACATTAACCGTTTTAATTAATTGAACTTAATTATAAAATACAATGTACCGGGGCATCGCCCGGGCCAATAACTAGTTACTCCCTCCGTTTTTAAATACTTGCTCCACTTTCCCTTTTCAATCGTTTTTAAACACTTGCTCCATTTCCTTATTTGGGAAGCTTTTACAATATTTAATTCATTTCTCTTACCTAGTGGACCCAACATAAATCATATTATATTAATTTTATATTCTCTCTCCTCTAATTTCTCCACTACTTTTACTTTTTACAATTTTTTATTCTTCCATCAACCCCACTACCTCCATATTTTATTTTTTTCTCCAATTTCTCCTAAAACTCCGCGCATGAAGAAATGGAGCAAGTATTTAAAAACGGAGGGAGTAATAGGTTATAAAGTGTTTGGTTTGATTTGAATCTGAATTGGATTTGAATGAATTGGTTTGATACCGAGTACAAATCTTTAACGGGTCAATACTATTCTATTTAGTCTTTTTTGGCCCAATACTGATTGCTCAGTAGAATTCAATCTCATATTAAATAATACTAGATGTAAGCCCGTGCGATGCACGGTTTTTAAATATTTCATTTTGTATATATATATATATATTTTTTGTAATTTCATGTTTTTATTTTCTATTCTATTATTTTAACATTAATTTAAGGTAAAATATTTTGTTAAGTTTTAAATTATTCTTATTCAAATTTTACGTATATAGAACTTGAATTTATAAATTGAAATAAATATTATCTCATTCATCGGACAGTTAGATAAAATCATTAAATCAAAATATATTTTTTAATTTCTAATTATTTGTTAAAATAATATAAATCATAATGTAAAAGATAATATAAAAGATAATTTTTGTTTTTTTTTTTCATAATTTAAATCTTAAATTACTATTTTTTATTTTCAATTTTCAAATTTCATTTGTTAATTTTTTCTTAAATGGCGACTGAAAATTAAAATTCTAAATTAATATATAAATCTAATTTTTCATTGGTCGAAATATTGTTTTTGCTTATGTGACGTGCGATACACGAATTTTTATATACATTTTGTATATAAATATTTTTTTGGTGATCTTTTTAATTTTTTTCTTGCATTATAAGTTTTAAAATTTTGTATGAAAGTATCATATCATCAAATATTTACATAAAACCATTAACATCAAATGATAATTTATATTTTTTAAATGTCAAAATATAATTTTTAGTTTTTTAAATAATATAAATCCTAATATCTAAAGATAATTTTTAGTTTTGTAACAAATAAAAATGATAAAATTTAGTGTTCTTAAATAATTAAAATCCTAATAAATTACTATTCGTCGTTTTTACCTATGTGGCAAAAATTTTAAATTTCATTCGTCACTTTTGTTTAGGTAGCGAGTGATTTTTTTAATTCTAAAATAAAATAGAAATCTAATTTTTAATTGGTCGAAAATATACCTTTTCTTATGTGGCACTCCCAATGCTCTCCAAAAATGCATATTTTATTTATATATATTAGATTGTGTTGTAACTTGCAAGTGGTTCGGTTCCATTTTGATTGGTCAATAGGCAATTTCACTGTCCATGCTTAAATCTATTGATGCTAATTAAAGTTCGAGTAATATGGGAAGAAAGTAATTATTAGCAGACTAACAGTTAGGCTCTGTTCATTTCACCTTAAAAAAATTTAGTCAGTAAAAATATTATCAGTATAGTAAAAAAAATATTTTAATTCAGCTAAAATAATTTCAACTCAGTTAAAATAAGTTTAGTTCGGTAAAAATAAGTAACTTTAAAGTAGAGTTATAACAAAGGAGCAGTAAAAATAATTCCACTTCAGTAAAAATAATTCCAATTCAGTAAAAATAATTTACGTTCAACAAAAATAATTTCAATTAAGCAAAAATAAGGTGAAATGAACATGACTTTGATTAATATGAAAATCCTAAGCTTATACTCCCTCCGTTTTTAAATACTTGTTCCAATTCTATTTTTTTGCACTATTCATTTGTCTTACTTTGACTAATGTTTGTGATTTATACATGAGAAAAAAATATACTCTTGTGGGTACTTGTTGGAATCATCTCAATGAATAGATTATTAATTTTCAATTGTTAGAATTTATACAAATTAATAATTAAAAATATTAGTGATAAAAAATTAGCATCGACTTGCGTGTCCAAGAGAAATGGAGCAAGTATTTAAAAATGGAGGGAGTACTATCTTGGATTCAAATAGTTTTGTCCAGTCACCTTTAGTAATAGGTCCAGAGATTAAAAATTAGGTGCATGAGATTCTTTTTGGGCCACTTGATTGGGCCTCTTATTATTATTCCCGTGTTTCATATGCCATGTTTCTAAGATAGTATGGTCCATCCAAAACATAATTTGTTATGGTCCAATTAAGGAGAAAAAAATGTTGGGTCAAGGCCTGTGCGCTATTGGCTCAGTTTATGCTCTCATTCCAAGAAGTGAGGCCGAATAGCCTACTATTATTATTTCTTGGCCTGCCTTAGTTCATGGAAACCTCATACTAATCAAAGTTCGAGTGCTATTGTTGTTTGATTGTTAATTACTTTCTCCGTTTTTCTTTTATTGCACCATAAAGTTTTACACTATTCACATAATGTTCTGAGACCATCATTTGTGAATTTATCCGTAAGAAAAAAATATAGCCATATGGGATCTAGTTAGACTCGTCTTGAAATCTACATTTCTAATATCAATTTTTTATGTAATAATAGGCAAACTAATGCATTGACAAGATGGTGCAATAAAAAAAAGAACGGAGGAAATATTTTATATCTCTAATGTCGATTTTTTTTTATTATTATAAAAAAAAAAATCAGTTCATTAATAAAATTTCATATGACATATAAAAAATGAAATCTAAATCAACAAATACATAAAATTAAATTAAATAATAATTATCTCTATTGCAGACTTGTAATACTTGTTTTAATTAAATTAAAGGGCATGCAAATGGGAGATAGTGGAGGTCATCTAAAATGCATTTATTTTTTTTTAATATGCTTGATACATATTATAGATTTAAAGCACGCATCACATGCATATAGATATAGTCTTTTTTAAGTACTATTATGCAGTATAAATAGCAATGTTTAAAATTCAATTTGGATCAAGCTACCAAACTTATATGAGAATAAGTCTAGTCATTGAGTCAATAATATTTCATTTATCTCTTGTTCAATCTTATCTAAAACCCTTTAAATCAGTTTTTGGACAGGTCCGAATGAGGGTAACAAAAAGAATCAAAATACAATAAACTATTATTTCTTCATATTGGTTAAAAGTTAAAATATACGGAGTATATAAAAAGTCTAAAACAAGTTTAAACTGGTCCAATTTGGATTTTGGATCAGTTTTATCAATCTTCTCCAGTCATTCTAGCAATGGTTAATCCGGTTTGAATCTTGAATGTTTAATTTTGCAATCTTTAATCCCATACAATTCAACCCATTTCAATTTGAATGTGTAAACGACCTTAATTATAACAATATATCTAAAAATATATAGTAAAGTTAGATGGATGACCAATTTGAAGACGGATAGAGTATTATAATATGGAGTAATAAGTACTTGTCACTACGTACGATACTATTGGTTTCTAGCCCTGCTGATGGTTCACGTTGCATGTATCCCAAAGGGAAGAAAATAGCAGGATAACATATTTAGCTCTTTATACATCTCTGCCATATCATGGTGATGCACGAGTTTTATAGTTAAGCAAGTACACATGTCGGCATTTGATTGATCAACTCCAAACAATATATGTGGACCCAAGAAAATCAGTATTTCAAGAGCTAAAAGAAATCATAGTATCATATAACTCCTTCTATTACTATTTGTTTGCGTCACATTTAATTAAGATAAAATTATACTGCTATTTACTAGTAAATTTTTTGTTTAAACATCAACAAAGAATATTTTATGATGACTGGACGATAAAATAGAGATAGAGAGAATTTCGTCACAATTGTATATGTTATCCTTATAGGTAATGATCTAAACTGACGGGAGGTTATCTTCATGATACACTAACACCTATCTCTAGCATATCATGCATGATGTGACATGCCAATAATACTAAGTGACGAAACTTCGTTTGAGGACGATATATTTGGCGTAGTCTAAGTACATTCCAAGCTAAGTGATAGATAATAGGGAAAAGGACAATGTTTACAAGAGAAAGGAATTTTGTTGGGTACTAAAAATAACATATAACGGCTATTCAAATATCATGTATCATTGAGAAGTAAAGTATATAACAAGTGTAAGAAATACTACTACGTACTATGTACTTGTAATTATTTGATGAACTTAAAAACAAAGACACGAAGTTGCAAAGAACCTGTGTTGTTTTGAACCTTGTATTGTATAATCTTTGATAGGATAAACCATTGTTAAAGTTGGAAGGCCAGGGGAGGTCATGAGTGCTAGGCTATATTAAGCTAAAAGAGCGAGTCAACATAAGGGCTGGTGGAGACTCGACCCACATAACCCAACTTTACATCCCAATCATTTTCCGAATTATTTTAAAGGATTATGAAGATAAATTTACTATACTATATTAACGGTTCAATATTGATATAAATATTATAAGATACTTTAATAAGTAATACTCTAATTTGCTCCAAGTGGCAACATTTTAGACCAAACCTTATTCCAATACTTTCCATTAAAGTGTTATATATACTACTTATAATTTTAGCCTTACATATATAATTTAACACTACACTCTGCTCAATTTCATTTGCTTTTGTCCATTATTCAATAAACAATTTTAATTTCTTCTTTCTCTTTTCATATTTGATTAGTTTCAAATTTTTGACTTCGCCATGCATATATATATCCATTAGTTAATAATGATCAAATTACTAAGGATTAAAGGAGAGTTAATTCTTATTTAATTTATATCTATATAGAGTAAAATAAAAGGAGAGTTTTCTTTAAGTAGATCGATTTAGGGTTATGAGGTAGAGTTATAGAGTTCATTGATACCAACATCATATTTTTTAATATTGCGTTTAAGGTTCAAATATGGTTTAATCCCATAAAAAAATATGAAGTGGGTAACTTCAAAAAAAACTGACTCCAAACAACAAGATTCCTCTAAAAACATACATATCAACTGCCCTGTGTGCTCTCTCAGATGAAAAGGAATATTTTTTTGGTGATGTAATAATTAAATTGAAAGTCAATTTAATAAATAACTTTTGCCATATTAATTGAATGAATTTGTATGTTTTAAAATTAATTAAACATTTTTTTTAATGTTTTTATCAAAACTCGACTCAAGTGAGCTCGACTTGAGCTCTTAATCGACTCATAACGTTGAGTAGTCGATTCAAGTAACTCATTTCTTGAGTTGATTGCTCAGAAAAATTAAGATTGAGTTCGATTATTTAGTAGTATTAGAAGTAAATCAATAAATAAAAAAAATAAATTAAGGTAGGGATAGAAATATGGATTTAGGTTCAAACCTTCAGAAATATCAACCTTTCACGTCGAGATTGAAGATGACGTCGAGTATGGCTTGAAACATTCGAATGATAAAAAGCAATTAGACATCATTCTGTACCGAGTTTCTTTTGTGCATAAATGCAAGGTATCAAATCTCTCAAGGTTACAAGATGCATGCTTTAAGGGATTAAATCAGTATTTCGTCTTTCCAATCAAGCTGTGGTTCCTGCTTTTACCTCTCATGTATCTCGTCGACCATTATAGAATACGGTATATTTTGCACAATTTTGTCCAAACTTATAAAAATATTCGAAAATGGAGAATTGAATTATGCATTTGTAGTTGCAAATCATAAGAGATAAATTTAATGAAGAAAACGGGAGATTGTTAATATTTAAATGTTATATACAAATTATAAAAAAGTTTTATCACAATACATCATTCTCATTAATAGAAAATTCATTTTCAAATATACATTATTATTATTTTTCAAAAAAAAAAAAAAAAAAAAAGCGTAAACTAAAGTGGTGTCGTGAATAAACTAATATTATGAACATACATTAACAGAATAATTAGACTCAGATCACCTATATACAAAGTTTGTAATAATTTACTTTTCATCTATTTAAAATTGCTTCTTTACAATCACAAGATTATTTTTACTATTTTCGTTAGTTCCAGAAATCTCAACTCACTTTGTATTTGCGAGGTCTTCAATGTGCAAAATTTACCACTGTTGGCTTGATATAATTGAAAATTATAAAAAGTTAATGGTTGAAAAATTTACACCAAAGCGAATTTAATAAGATTTCACATGTTAATTTATTTCTTTCGTATAAATCATAAATACGGTCATATTTTGTTTTATTTTCACCACGCACGGGTTGGGAATAGTATATGAGTCGAACTTTTGGAAACGGAAGCCCTAATTTGTATCATAACCTCCACATACCATTAATTTATGCCTACTGAATAAGTTAGTAGTATGGACTATTTAGCCATGAGATCACAAAGTATCATCAATGAAAACTATTTTCAACAACATAGATGAAGCTATATTGATGAGAATTCATTGCTATTTGATTTTGTAGTAAAAAAAAAAAAAAAACTTAAAAAATTCTTAAATAATCAATTTTTCAATGATGTCATGATAATATAAGTACGTTGTGAAAATCATTTATATTTCCTCCTTGGTTATGAATGAATCAAAAGAGAGATCGAAGATAATGCCAGAACTATATTGCACCTTCCTCAATTGTCTTGTTTTCCAACTTTATGCCTAACTTGAGAGATTTCGATATAAGATCATGGAATTGTAGTATGTAATATATGGTGGGTCCAATCTTCAATCTCAGCCAGCGTTGGAGAACATACATGTGCTCTTCACGCCATCTTTTCTTCATCTTATAGTCCATAATATTTGTACATGCATGGAAACGTACTTCTAGTGGCCTGCTAATTAGCATCAATTATATATAACTAGTGGAGTCATAACATATATAATGATGTTTATGAAACATTATTTATGATCAATGGGTGTTACATTACAAGTTAATGTGACATTATTCTTTAATACAATACTATACTTTGTATAAAGGCATTCGTTCTGTTCTCACGTTTATTTATCTTTCATATATATAGTGTTTTAATCAAGAATGACAATATAATAATATTAATGAGAGATATTTTAAGATATATTTACTCAACCTGAATAGGAGGTTAGTGCTCGTATATATATGTACAATTTATAAATATCGACCTTAGTCCTCTAGATAACTTCTGACCAATAAGATTGGGACTTGGGATGATATTCAATTCGTCTGATCGATAGGCCAATTCAACCAAACCTATATGTACATTATTAAGATTTTAATTATTTCTTATTAAGTAAATTTAAAACATTCCTTTACTAAAAGATCAAAATATCTTTAATTTTGTTAGTGGATCAACTCAACCAAAAGCTTATGGTTGAGACCCGTTTTATACTCTATCAAATTTCATGTAAAAGCATATGTATATACAAACTAGGGAAAACTAGTGATTTCAAAAATCTACTAAATCTTGATCTTAAAGTTGATTAGCATTGGGAACAAAACTGTCAGTTTCTCCAACAACATACTACGTAAATTGTTATGAAGTTGACAACATTTGACTTCATTAATGAAACTGAAAAAAGAAAAGAGAGCAACAGATTATTTTAAGAAACGGTTTCTATTTAACGTTTGAACACCTTCTTTAGCTCCTGCCCAATTTTGTCCTTTCAATACAAAAAGTTAAAAACAGTTTTATTTAGGTGATTCTTTCTTCCTCTTCACTTTCTCTCTACCTATCATAATTATTACTACAATATGTACACTTTTTGAGTAACAGGCTTGTGACATATTTCATACATCACAGCCAAGTGAGTGGATCACAAACATTGAGGGCAAAATGGTAATTTCCTAGCTCATACAATCAAATAAAAATCAAAATCATCCTCTTAAGGTACGGCTCTTGGTATTGCAATAAATGATTATGCTCATTTCTAAGGCTTAGTACCTTTCATTATTCTCAAATTCAATAGTCCTATTTTTTTTTCTCTTCATCCATTCAAAAGGGATTATTATTCAAAACTAACCAAACCCTAGAAGAGAAGTTTGCATGTGTGTACGTGTGCGTGCGTCCGTGTCTTGTATAGAATGACGAGTTCTCAAGAAATTCTCTTAGTCTCGCGGTTGCATGAGACTAGGAGTGATGATACTTCGGAGGAAGATGAATTGGAAGAGGAGGAGGATGATGATGATACTGAATTCGGAGATAATATTTTTTATCAAGATGGTGGTGAAGAAGTAACAACTTCGAGCAATTTTGGGAAAATCATTCACAATTTATTATGTGGAGGGAAAGGGCACGGACGAGGACAAGGACATGGTAATTTATTTGCCCTTGGGTCAGTTTTGGACCCAAGGGCAACATGGGTGCAAGAATGGAATAGAATATTCCTTCTCGTCTGTGTCACTGGCCTTTTTGTGGACCCTCTATTCTTCTATGCACTCTCGATTAGTGAGGCCTACCTTTGCCTCTTCGTTGATGGGTGGTTCGCGATCATGGTCACCGTGTTAAGGTGCATGACCGATGTGATGCACGTATGGAACATGTGGCTTCAACTAAAGATGGCCAAGCAACCGCCTTATAGGGGAGGCAATGGTGACATGAGTTTTTCTCGTAGGGTGGCTCTTGGATATTTTAAAGCTAAATATGGATTCTTCTTTGATTTGTATGTGATCCTTCCTTTACCCCAGGTATGTAAAACATAATATCTACCTTAATCTTCTTAATTGATTAGTATTCATTAATAAAGTAAGACAAATGAAATAAACATGTGTATTTAAATTAGCTTTAATAATAGCTCATTCGGTTATAATGATTAAAGTGTGTCAAATGTTAAGTTCAACATAATTTTTTAATACAACAAGCTCAAAATATCCCTTTCTTATTTGGGTTTCGAAGAATTGATTTGTATAAAAAATTCATTTACCTTAAAATATTATTTGTTGGGATGGTTTAATAGGTCATTTACCTTAAAACATTATTAGTCATCTATGATAAGGTAGTCTAGTTAATACAACATGATTCATTTTATCATTTTTAATCAAACCCTTAATTTTTTAAGGAATAAATTAATATAGACATTCAAATTTTAGAGTGTTTGTTTGATAAGACAAGACCAAGAAGAAAACACATAATATGTACTCCATAACTTCCAATAATCCTTAAGAAAACTACAGTACATATAGTTTTCTATGTTGCAAATTCAGATATTCCATGTGTCGTATGAACCAAAGGTACTAACAATAATTTGAAATTCCATCATGAATAATTGAATGCAAACGATTTCAAGAGTAAATAGGAGATCCAATTTGAAAAAAAAAAAAAGAAAAAAGTAGAATGGATTTTCAAAATAAGACAAAATTGAATGCCTAATTTGTTTGTATAACAAAAAAATGAATAAGTTTAAATTTGGGAATTCAGAGAAGAAGGCTTTTTAGGGGGAAACGCTATAAACTATCGGATATGAGAGGTTTGTAAGTTAGCACAGTAATTCAGTAAGAGACGACACTTGCATGTTGGAGTTGTTTTATGCATGCAAATTATAGGACCTCATAAACTAGTTAGTATACACGTGAATGATTCATGTCTTTTACTTTCTTCGAAATATAAATCTCATAACTTCTCAAATCTCGAGTATTGTAGGAATAATATACATATCCGGTTCTTCTATCGAGTGTTTATGGCTACTTGTTAAATTAACTTGTATTTTTTGTTAATATGTTAATGTGATAATTATGTAAAGTATATTTTCATCATACTTAAACATTTAATTTCGAATGTCAATAGACTAGATAGTTTTTCCTTTGGGATGATAATGAGTGCCAAAGATTGAAAAGTAATGGTTATTAATAATTGATTTTTCTTTTGGGTTATTTATGAATTTACGAGTTCTTAAAATTGAAATGAAGAATAAGAAAAACTTAAGTTCAATATGAGTACAAGATGATGTATAAGTTTCACATCATAAAGTAATGTTTTAAGTTTTTAAAGCAGTATTCATTCAAGAGCTACGGGGTATATATTAATACTACCTCCGTTTAATGTTTTTTTGCAACTTTGGCCATTATATGAGAGATCTAAAATATCCCAAAGTTGCAAAAAACATGAAATGAAGGTAGTATATATTTATGAGATATATAACAACCAAAGAAGCATACAAAAGTTTCTCTATATTACTTTCTCCATCAAATTGTATTTTATAAAATGATGCAAAATCTTGAAAGTTCCACTAAAACTAAAAATTTGAATATATTTCAAACCTAATTTTTATATTATCTTACATTGTGACAATCAAATTTCAAAATCTGCCGTTTTTAACACTCTTTATTTGGCCTACATACCTTCAATTCATATTAATATCAAAATGTTCTTTTTCCGCCTTTACTACAAACTATATCCTATGCAAATTATTATTTGACAGTACAAAACAGAATTTTGAAATTCACTTATTGTTAATATAATTACATAAGAAAGTATTTAATGTATTGGAGATCCCTTTGAAATCCTCAAAGCATTACTTTGAGCAATATTATCTTTAATAATTATATTATATATATTATATGTAGCAAGAAGAATAATTGGAAACTAATATTTTAAAACTACTATTCTGGATTGCCCAAAGACTAATATAACAATATGTTTTTCTTATATAAAATAATAAATCATAGTCATGGTCAAAGTTTCTCAGATTACTTTATAAATGAAAGAGACCGAAGATAAACAGAACGAGGGGAATATTAGGGTTTTGCTAACATGAATATCAACCAATAACACATGTTGTTTAAAGTTTACAAATAGTATTTCGACCTTTTTCTTTACTTGCTTAGTTGCTTTGACAACGTGTAGCACGCAATGCCCTCAAAAAAGACAACTAGCTAGGTTGTGTTAAGATGAAGTGGAAGACAAAGAATATGATCAGTCACCAACAAATCTTCTTAATGAAGTGAATGATGGAATTATATGTTTGTCTTCACCTCTTTCATTCAATTCTCCATTTCAGTTCTTGTAAAAACATTCTATCTGTCCAAGTACGAACTAACAAAATTGTACAAAAAAAGCAGGAGAATAAACCAATTGTTGATATATATAACAAGCTAAAACATACGAAATAAAATTTTAAGATTTGTCCCTACTCATTTGCGCATTAAATGTATTTTTTGTATTACAACTGTCACAAATCACAAAGGTCAATGATATAATTTGTAGACTTTGAGCCAAAACTATTCCATTTAGGTTATCCAATATCTATTGATTTAAGTTGCGTATGTAATCAACAAATGCTTAGATCAGCAGCTAACAATTGTTCCACCTTGAATTGATTTGAGGTCGATCTTAGGTTTGAGGGAACACAACATATGTTGGGAGAGATTTCCTCCCAATCATAGCCTAACCTAGCTTGAATTCAAAATAGTTTAATTATCAGATGAGATGTTAGACTGCCAGTAAGATATTTGAAAATAGCTTAAAGTTAGGTTTATCATCTCATCAAACATATCATTAAAAGTACTAGTGCAATCGTGTGGTTTTTTCTCTTGGTTTTCGGGTTTTTACATAAAGTCTAAATGTGTCACTTTATTATTGTTTCTCGCCTTAAATGTACTATATATTTCCTTATTATTATTATTGCTTAATTATGATTAACATAATTAGGGAGCCACGATTCTAACATCGTTTACACCATTTATCCTTTGCAGATTGTATTATGGCTAGTAATCCCATTTTTGGTAAAAAGAGGATCAACAAATGGAGTAATAACAGTATTGTTGATCATGTTCCTATTCCAATATCTTCCAAAGATCTATCACTCAGTTTGCCTCCTTCGTCGAATGCAAAAATTCTCAGGCTATGTTTTTGGTACAATCTGGTGGGGATTTGCCCTTAACATGATTGTCTATTTCGTCGCATCACATGTAAGTTTTTCCTCCATTAGTTAGCTTCCTTTGTTGAAGCAATGCTATCTAACATCGATCATTCCTTTTTATGTACGTACTTTGTGTACAAGTCAGTTTTTGTCTAGAATAATTCATCTTTTGAACACATGAATGAACAAGTTGTATACCAATATACCATAGTTAACAGCGGTCCGAATTCGAGCAAGTGATGATCATAGACATAGTTAAAGGAAAACAGATACATTATTGCCTATAAGAAATACAGAAAATCCATGTTACATGTTGAAGAAATATTCATCATGTAACTTTGCATTATTAGGATAAATACTGTGAAAGTGATTCGAAAGTAATGCACGTAGGCCAAGTACCAAAAGTGTGCTAGCCTGCTAGGTTTAAATAGTGTTAAATTGTACGGATTTCATGAATAAAAATTCGATCATATAATTGTAATTTTATGTTAAAAGTTCTATACTTTCGACATATTAGGCCCTGTTTGGTAATTAGCTGGTAGCTGATTAATATAGCTGATTGTATTAGTTGATTTGACTAGCTGGTTATATTAGTTGGTTTGACTAGGGTAGCTAATTGATATAGCTGATTGTATTAGTTGATTTGATTAGCTGGTTATAATTAGTTGGTTGAGTAAAATTGCTTGGTAAATAGTTGTTAAAGGTTAGCTGTTTTAGTGTATTTAAGATCGAGCCAAAAAGCCCATTGTTCAATAAGCTAAAATAAGCCCAAAAACTCTTTTAATAAGCTATTTACCAAACACCCAAATCATCTTTTTTTATTGGTCAAACATATAATTGGACAAAGTAAGCTAAAAGCATTTTATAAAGCTCTTTACCAAACTTCATCTCCTAGCTCAGAAAACTTATCTCTAATTCAAGACGACCTTAGTAACTAGTGAAAGAAAATACTTGTATGATGACTTAAAAAAGCTAAGTATCATTTTAACTTTAGATTGTATTTTCTAAGTTGGAGCTCATAAGATCAAGCTTGGCTAATTATGAACAGAGCTTGATTTCGAATAGATTGGGCTAGCTAGATGTTGTTACGAGTCGTGTTATATAAGCATGCAATTCCTAGTTGAGGTTTACAGTCAAGAAAAAGGGAGACTACTGTTAGAATAACTTGACCATATTTCAGGCAGCAGGAGCATGTTGGTACTTGCTAGGGTTCCAAAGGGTAACCGAGTGTTTAAAAGACGAATGTAGTAAAATGCACGGGTGTAGCGCGAAAATGCTAGCTTCCCAAGAGCCTATCTACTATGGTTATAAAGCCTTGATCAAAGATCACGGTCGTAATTTTTGGGCTTCTAATAGAACAGCAAGGTCTAATTGCTTGGAGAGTTACAATAACTATGAATATGGAGCTTACAAATGGGTTATTTACCTTGTTAGCAATAACAATCGCTTTGAAAAGATACTTATGCCTATTTTTTGGGGGCTTATGACTATGAGGTAACTCTTCTTACCTATTTTCCTTCATCTTCTCTTATTATTTATGCAAATATCTTTATAATATATGCTCAATTAAAGTCTTAATATAAATTCATGTAATTGTGAATTAATTGACTAAGGCCTGTTCTCATTGACTGAACTAAACTGAACTGAACTGAACTGAGCTGAGCTGAACTGAACTGAAATGAATATTTTATAAGAGAAGGAAATTAGGAGCTGAACTGAACTGAATTGAGATGAACTTAACTGAACTGAACTGAAAATAAACGTATGAGAACAGGAAATTTGACTGTTTGCACAATTAGTTTAGCTTATTTTTAAAGGGTGTGATTTGATGTCTAAACTACATTCCAACAAAAACATTTTATGCATGCCTCTAAGTATTGTGTGATAAAATGTGCTAGTTAGACATGAATTATTAAAGTCTAAACTACTAACATATAAAAACAGTATTATGTCACTAACTTAATTAGTTAGGCAACTAACTAGTATAGAGTGAGTACACTCTTGATGATAGTATTTTTTTCAGAAAAGTGTGAATAGCATCTCATCCCATATGGTATGGTACGTATGTTGTCCATATATTCTATCATGCTATATTTGGATAGTTTTCATGTCATTGTTCAATCTTATGGTATGGTGACGCCTCAAATTAAGAGATTACATATTTTGATCATACTAGAACTGAACTACTTAGAAACCAACCCGCTCTTTGATTATTTGATCACAAAACTGAATTTGGATTTAATTTTAATAATTCTAGTCTAATTTGATTTTGGACCGATAAACACCCTCCTAATTTGCAAAAAAGTTACAAACTGACAATAATTAGGATATGCAAAATTAGGTTTTTCTCGAGAAGTGAGCTACCCTACTCCTTAGTAGATTAAATTACAAAATTCAATTTCTTTCAAAGTGCATATTAACAAAATTCAATTTCTTTCAAAGTATATACTAACAAAAATCAATTTCTTTCAAACTACAAATCTTTTGACAATTAATCCACTTATTTGTCCACAAACTGTTTATGTCGAATTTTCATGAAGCCATTTATAGCTACAAATTTACAAATTGCCTAAAATCAACAAAGCATTGGTAATATTTGGGTCCATGAAAAAAGATTTGAATTTGAAATTCTACCTTAAGCCAAAATAGGTTTTTTTTAATAATTGAAAAAAATTCTTATGTGCTGATGAATTTTTTTTATGCTGTTCAAAAACGTGCTACATGTTATAGTAGGACCATATTTTAAAAAAATGTTTTGATCATAATATGACTGAATGGACTGCCATGAATGACTTTATAATATATGTTTAATTTTGTCATTTTGTTATTGTTTTTATGCAGCACATTTGGAAATTTAGAAAGCACAGCAGAATGGCTAGAATCTCTCTTTGTAATCATTGTCTTAACTACTGGACTTCTTCTAGTCACCATGTTAATTGGTAATATCAAGGTAACTTAATTTTTAATTACTTCTTATGATTTACTTCTTGAAAGTTAGATAAAAGTGGTTACTCACCAACAAGAAAAAGATAAAAGTTGTTGTTAAATGCATGTATGGATTATCTTACTCACCTTTTCTTGTTAGCAATTGATTACAATTTTTGAAGTGTATGTGAATTATTTGAGTAGAAATCATTTGAAACTCTATTAGTAATGATTGTAGACATGAAGTAACCTTAGAGAATTCTATCCTGAATTGCATTCAATTCACCTGATATAAGAAGTTATTTATTAGTCCTAAAAAAGAAAGTATTGATTTAGAAAACTGAAAACAACACAAATTTATTAGAAACAGTTTGCATAGTGAAATTTAGGTAAATGGAACATTAAGTACAGTTTGCATAGTGAAATTTAGGTAAATAGAACATATTCTTAATGAAAATAATGAAAAAGTACAGAGTAGTTTTTTTAAATTTTTTTTTTTAAGTATTTTGAGCTGATGAATAAAGCAAGTCATAAGCTTAATATTATACGGAGTACACTTTTATAATTGGTATTTATACACTACAGTACCTCATTCCATAATAATTGACACATTTAAGCTTGACACATTTGCCAATACACTAGTTTACCTCTAAAGATAAGTAAATAAACATTTGTAACAAAAGAAAAAAAATGATATTATTAAACATTATATCAATATCTATTTAGCAATATTTTACATGATAAATGACCATAGTCAAAGTTAATACATAAATAGTGAATAAAGTTTACACATACAATTATTTTATATGGAACAGATGAGGTAAATTATAAATAAAACAATTCATAGATGACGTGGAGCCAATCTATTCAATACTAAAGCATAACCTTTTTGGAGGAATTTTCCTCCTAAACTCTACTTTATTTGCTTATTTATTTAATTAATAAATTATTTATGTATTTTAGATTTTAACATAATTATTAATTTTCCTAGAAGCATTATTTATTTATTTTTATTTTTTTTTGACGGGAAACAATCTCAACATTCTATTAAGTAGGAAAATAGCTGCTATCAGCCATAACAAGTTCATGAATACCACTTGGATAATCCTCCAACCATACTCTCAGAGTATCAAAAGTACTACTAAGTTTAGCTAAGCTATGCGCCACTTTGTTGCCTTCACGCTTCATAAACTCGAACACACTGTATCGTTGGGATTACTTACTCAGGGTTTATTCGGCCAGTCTTGGGTTAATACTTAGATAGGGCTCACTCAGTCGGTCGGGGGTTACTCGGTTAATTAGGGGTCACTTGGTCATGGGTCACTCGGTTGGTCAGGGGTTACTTGAACAAGTTTACTCTATAAGTTAGAAGTTACTTGGTCGGTTAGAGGTTACTTGGTCAGGGGTTACTCGATCGATCGAGTTTACGCACTCAATGTCTTGGTGTGTGTAATTCGGCCACATGTTGTGGCCAGACATACAGAAAACGCGTTGATTATCTAATTATATATTTATTGTTATGCGCATCTTTTTACACTTCAAATTAGTTAATTAACAAACTTCATTATTTATTTATTTATTTATGGGTTGGCTATTGACTTACATTTATATAGAGACTTCTATACTTCAATTACTTTTCCATTTTAATTTTAAAAATCGGGCATTATCTAGTTATTAATATAAGTAAGCCCTATAATTAATTTGCTATTGTTAAATAAAATGTAGGTGTTCTTGCATGCAACAACATCAAAGAAGCAAGCAATGCAGCTTCGAATGAGAAACATAGAATGGTGGATGAAAAAGAGGAAATTGCCTTATAAATTAAAGCAAAGAGTCCGTAACTATGAATGGCAACGTTGGGCTGCCATGCGAGGGGTTGATGAATGTGAGATGATCCGAAACCTTCCTGAAGGCCTTAGGAGGGACATCAAGTACCATCTTTGCCTCGATTTAGTAAAACAGGTAACTTTTAATAAAACACACATTTTCATTACTTTGGAGAACTTTATTATCGTGTCACGTGTTTTTACATAAACTGTCTATAATTCAATTTATGTTGGGTTAACAATGAGACGAGGTAATTTATATCAACTATAACTCAAATTCTGAATCTCTGTCCACTTTTTAATTTAAGACTTGCTTAACTTGACTTATACTCCGTAATTCTTATATAGGTGCCGTTATTTCAGCATATGGACAACCTAGTTTTAGAGAACATATGTGACCGTGTCAAGTCCCTTGTATTCACTAAGGGAGAAACGGTAAGTAAATATTCATTCATTTTGCGATTACAATCTTTTGATTCATGTGCAAAGAAAAAGAATGCATTAAGGTGTTTCACTAGTAGTTTCAAAAATATTATTGCAAATCACACGAATTATGGTCTATAACAACCAAGAAATGAAGGCCCAATTATGGTCCACTTTTATGAAAATTGAACTTCAAATTTGAATTTTTCTTCCTATAGATAACCAAAGAGGGTGATCCAGTACGAAGAATGTTATTTATAGTCCGAGGCCATCTTCAAAGCAGCCAATTTCTTAGAGACGGCGTAAAAAGTTGTTGTATGTTAGGCCCTGGTAACTTCAGCGGAGATGAATTATTATCATGGTGCCTAAGAAGGCCATTTATCGAACGATTACCACCTTCATCATCGACACTAGTCACCCTTGAAACAACCGAAGCATTTGGACTAGAAGCCGAAGATGTTAAGTACGTAACACAACATTTTCGTTACACATTTGTTAACGAAAAGGTTAAGAGGAGTGCAAGGTATTACTCCCCTGGATGGAGGACTTGGGCTGCTGTCGCGATTCAGTTAGCTTGGAGAAGGTATAAGCATCGATTGACACTTACTTCGTTGTCTTTTATTAGGCCTAGAAGGCCATTGTCGCGGAGTTCTTCTCTTGGGGAAGATAGGTTGAGGCTTTATACTGCTCTTTTGACATCTCCTAAGCCAAATCAGGATGATTTTGAGTTCTAATTTGAGGATAAAAAATTGTTTTGTTAAGAACAATGATATATAATGATGTATATGAATAAGTTTTATTGCCATTAGGAGGTTTGATTATTGTAGCAATGTAAATAAACTTTATATCCATGTTTTCATTAATCTATATCTATACTTAGTATTTAAAAACACAAACCATAATTTTTCATATGACACATGTCATCACAAGTTACTCACTACCACATATGACACATGTCACCCCTTTTGATTTTTTTGTTTAAGTCTTTATACATTCTATAACCTGCAAATTCAATTAAGAAAATGAAGTGTTTCATTTCCATCGTAATAAAATAAAGTTGAACCAATTGATATACATCACATAAACATATGAATTGAATTATCTAAAAATTGTCTTTTCAACTAATAGACTTAAAATATAACTTAAACCAATATGTCATTTTTTTTTTTGAAGGAAAACCAATATGTCATTTCATACCCTACAATCTTCATGTATATATACGTATCTAAATTCCTTTATATTTTTCCACAGTTCTACCCTCATTCTTTTTTTCCTTTTAAGTTTTAGCAATGAAACAATTACTTCGTATTTCATATCAAAAGTTTCAACTATTCAAAAACATACCTACATATGAAATAACCTAGATAAGAACCCGTGCATCGAACGGGCCAAAATGCTATCTTATATGATATATCTCTTATTTATTAGATTCATAAGCAAACTTCAATTTATTAAAAGGGTGACGAGTTTCATAATATAAATCGATCAATGCCTACAAGGCTAAATATACATGGTTGAGTATATCATTATTTTTTTGTAATTACCTTTATGTAATACTTTGAGATAAACTTTTTTAGTCATGAATATTCAGTTCTATTATATTATATAATACATAAATTATTAGATGCGCATGGAAGTATCTAACGTGATTTTCTTACAATACATGTTAGACATGATCAAGTGTGCAAGAGTAATATGCCGCTTTTATACGAGCAAGTGTCTTGAGTTTTCTCCGGTGATGGAGCACATTTTAAGTGTTCCTAGCCTAGTAGGTGCACCATATGAAAATTGACGTTAATGGACATAATGGAGCTATGGGGCTTTTTTGCTATCTTATATAGGTCTTACGGTGAGTACAATAATTATGGTAATATGTAGGATCAATTCTTATATGTCTTTTGGGCCTATATTTAAACCAAAAACGGTAGAATTATGAGATCTCTTGCCTACATAAGGAGTAGTTTCAAAAAAACATATTAATTGATGTACAAAAACTACTTTATTTCGTTTGGCATTGCTGTGGTTTTCTGTTTTTTGGTTTTTTGTTTTCTAAAAATATATGATATGTGTCCCATAATGAATAAAAAAATATATAAACTTATTAAAATTATAATTATTTGGAAAACTGACAATAAAAAAGTGAAAACACCTTTTTCTTGTTTCCTGTTTTTGGTTTTTGGTTTTAAAAAAAACAGAAAACTGAAAACCAAAACTGATGCCAAACAAGTATGTGTTTGACTTTTGCTTTAACTTTACAACTTTTCTTTTAGTAAATAATCATAAGATTATAAATAAAGGAGGCATTTTTGAAGAGCATTGAGAGCGTCACATAAGAAAAGGTATATTTTCGACCAATTAAAAATTAGATTTCTATTTTATTTTAGAATTAAATAAATCACTCGCCACAAAAAAAAAAGTGACGAATGAAATTTTAAATTTTTGCCACGTAGGTAAAAACGACGAATAGTTATTTATTAGGATTTTAATTATTTAAAAACACTAAATTTTATCATTTTTATTTGTTACAAAACTAAAAATTATCTTTACACTAAATTTTATCATTTTTATTTGTTACAAAACTAAAAATTATCTTTAGATATTAGGATTTATATTATTTATAAAACTAAAAATTATATTTTGATATTTAAAAAATATAAATTATCATTTGATGTTAATGGTTTTATGTAAATATCTGATGATATGATACTTTCATACAAAATTTTAAAACTTATAATGCAAGAAAAAAATTAAGAGATCACCAAAAAAATATTTATATACAAAATGTATATAAAAATTCGTGCATCGCACGCCACATAAACAAAATTAATATTTCGACCAATGAAAAATTAGATTTATATATTATTTTAGAATTTTAATTTTCAGTCGCCATTTAAGAAAAAATTAACAAATGAAATTTGAGAATTGAAAACAAAAAATAGTAATATAAGATTTAAATTATGAAAAAAAACAAAATTATCTTTTATATTATCTTTTACATTAGGATTTATATTATTTTAACAAATAATTAGAAATTAAAAAATATATTTTGATTTAATGATTTTATCTAACTATCCGATGAATGAGATAATATTTATTTCAATTTATAAATTCAAGTTCTATATACGTAAAATTTGAATAAGAATAATTTAAAACTTAACAAAATATTTTACCTTAAATTAATGTTAAAATAATAGAATAGAAAATAAAAACAAAAAATATTAAGAAATTACAAAAAAATATACAAAATGAAATATTTAAAAACCGTGCATCGCACGGTCTTATATCTATGTTAATTTAAATCTTTGTATGTATGTTATTTTACCTTTTTGCTACTTTTTTATTTAGCAAATAATGTATGTTTTATTTGTAAGAATTTTTTAATTATTAAAATTAATAATGAAAATATTATAAACATGTATACTATTTATCATTAATTTTGATTGTTTTTTTTGTTTTTTGTTTTTTGTTTTTTTTTTTAAAATTTCTATTTCATATCTGATTTCTCCCAATGTTACCAAAAAAAATCTCTTCGAGTTCCTGAGCAGCGATGCACGGGTTAGTTTATATATTATTATTATTATTATTATTATTATTATTATTATTATTATTATTATTATTATTATTATTTTAGTTTAAATTTTTTTTATTATTTTTTGTAATATTATTATGATTACTATTATTATTTTGTATTATTATTTTTATTGTTAATTTGTTTGGATAATTTTTTTTGGATGGAAACACTTGTATTGATTATTTTAATTAATTGGTTACCCTAATTTTCGAAACGGTTACTGTAGGCGTCGCTCGAAGCGCGCCTACGTTAAAAGCATGTGTGAATATGCTTGGCACTCATAGGAAGTGGGAATTGACACAATACGATTAGGGACAAGGAAAGTAGGGAGCCGCCAACAAGTTTTTAAGGAACTTGTAAACCGTTCACGGATCATAAAAGGCAACCACGATAAAGGGACAACGAAGGCAACAACGATTGACCCGTGAAGGTTACACCCCATTCATAATCCATGAGATTACTAACTCCATATGGTTCGGAACCACGAAAGGAGGATCGGGGATGATGGTACGAAGTGAGTCATGGAGTCACATTCGCCCGTATTGGCCTTTACTCGATTCTTATAGTGAAAAGTGATTCCTGCGATCTCAAAGGCATACAAACAAAATATTCAATTCGCTCCAAACTATTATTAATCTAAATTGGTTGAATATTAATGCAACATATAATTTTAAAATATTGTGATCACTTGAATTAATAACAAGATTAAAAAGGAACCTAAACCGATTGTCCAAATTATCTTATTAGGCGTGATTTTCAATTACATATTCCCTTTAAACATGCAATATGGTGATCATAATAATAATAGAATCAACATTAATATTGGAAGCAATTTGACAATAATAATGTTAGTCAAATCAAATATAAAATAACCCTAATCATGATACTAGCAATAGGAAAATAAAATAAGAGTAATTAAATTAATTAATTACTCACATTCCGCGCGTTCCTTTAAATTGCTACATCATGAATAAATTGTTAGTAACTTCAATAAAAAAAATAAAGTAAATGAAAATTAAATTAAATAAATATAGATTTGATTTGGTCCAAACCCTCAGTTATTTATACCTTTCAAACCTTGGTTTTAAGTATAAAACTTTGGGTATTGTATGAACTCCTTGGAGTGCTTAATGGAAGGAATGAAAGAATAGGGAGGCTAGTGTTTATGCTAAAGAGGGAGAAGAGAATTATTTGATGATCAAGCTTATTGATGATTGAAAAAGGGGTGATATGACCTCTATTTATAGAGAAAAAAGAAGGTCGAAGAATCAAGAAAAGATAAGAATTCAAATCGGATAAAACTCTTGCGATAGACAGCAGTTTTTGCGGTTATTGTTTTTATCATATCTTTTGATCCAGAAATCGAAATAAGATGAATAAGATATCGTTGGAAAGATCTTGAAGTCTACTTTCTAACCCAATTATAATCAGATTAAAATATTTTGTAGAATAAAAGATATTTCCGAAATAGTGAGACGATGTCAGTTTTAGATAGAGTTTTTTTTATTTAATTCATATCTTTTCCGTTATAGCTCGGAATTGATATTATAATATATCATTGGCAAGATAATTTCAAGGGCTATCCAACCATATAAAATTTCGATAAAATATATGAGGCACGAAAATAATATCTGTCTATCTTTGAACATCTTTCAATTCGGCTAGAAATAGGACTTTAAAAAAAAGGAGTTTTATTCAATTTCAAACTCTTTAATCTTATCTTTTTAAAAATGAATAATTAAGATCTTTTAGAAACTTATAGAAGCTACTCATTAATCCTAATTGGTTTAGGAATGGGATTAAATAATTTGGACCCTCCACATGATCATTGGGTCGTAGGTAAGGTGGGCTTAGGTTCGGTTTGGGCTAGTTTAATATTTTGGCCATAACTTATTCGTTATAACTCGGATTTGGGCTTATAATATATCGTTGGAAAGCTCTTTTAAAGTCCCATCCAAATATTTAATCATTAGACCCAGATTATGGACCAAAATAAACTGGATCAAACGTTTTTATAAAAAGGACACGAAATGAATGATTTTAAAGGACACGAAATGAATTATTTTGGGTTTAAAGGCACGAAAAGAGAAAAATGAGTTATGGTTTGGGGAAATGGGCTAGGAATTGGGTTGGTTTATAAAATGGAAATATGGATTTAAGCACTCCAAGATTAAATACTCTACCTGACCAATAATGGCGGTGAAAGGTTGTTCATCATCGGGTTTGGTTTTGGGGAGACATTTTTAGGTGTCTACAGTTACGGATCGGTTTTTCGGGTAGATTTGAAAAGGCTACCCCTTTCTTCTTTCAAAAAATATACTACCTCCAACCTCTTTTTTGCATTATCTGCAACATATTACAAAAACGGATGCTAAACTTTAAGTGCAACAAACCAAAAATTTTCCTCTAGTAAATTTTTTTGTATGATAATATTATATTACCCTTTCTTAAAGTTTCAAATCAAAATTAAAAGACTAAATGAGACTTGATTAAATTACATGCACGATCATATATATATTCTCATAAGAAATTCAAGTTTTACGGCCTGAATTATAATATGGTCACTATATTTTCTTAAAATAATACTACTATCTACTTCGTAACACTTAAGTGCTCTTTCAATAATAATAATACTACTAATAATAAAACACTAATAATTGATTTTCCTTTGGAAAAAGGTAGGATATGTTGAAGAACTTATGATCATGACTTAATTTGTTTTTCAAAAAATAAAGTAAGAAATAAAATCAAACATAGCCAAAAGAAGCAATGTAATCCCCTGTAACATTTGCCACTTGGGTGTATATATTGTAAAGCGATTATGATTTTTAAGTAAATACATGGACAGACAAAAAAGGCCTTGCACAATATTGGCTCGACCACCCACACACAATATTGATATCAGTTAGATTATCCCCTTCGATATATGTGAGAGATATTATAGTCTTAAACTTATAGAATACCATTGCAAAATAAGGCATTCGAAATACAAGTAAATGTCTTATGTAGATTGAGTATTTGCAATAAAATTAATACTCGTTTTTAATGTAGTACTTGTATCATCAATAAGTAAAAATTATACTCCGAACTTCATAACAACTCAATATTTATAAGGAAAATCAATTCTAAAAAGTACCCATGATGAATAGTGTGAAAAGTGTGATTGTGAGGGCACTGAGGTTCGAACACTCGACCTTATTGCCATGTTGAGTTGGTGTCATGAGTGATGAGTCTTCCTCCTGTATCTTCATTTGGATCTTTTCACTCACTGTTACGCTGCTCCTCTCTCTCTCTTCTCCATTGAAGCATATTCCCAGTTATCCCTCCAAGCGGCTTCTGATATTTCTCTCCTCCATTGTTTCATCTCAAGTAGGATTCATTTTTAATCATCATTTTTCAATTGCAAAATCTAGGGTTTATCGTTGATTTATTTGTCAGTATAGTCAATTTGGGGTTTTATTATGTTGGATTATTGAATTATTGATTGGGATTGCTGAAATTATGAAAGTTTAGAAAGGGTCATTTTGTTGATATTCTTATGCTAGAAGTTTTTTATGTGATTTTTGGAGCTTAATTTGACAATTGAGTTCAATTTGGTTGCCATTTTGTAGCAGCCTTTTGTTTATGACCATTCAATGTTTGATTAGTAGCATGAAATTGACCTATGATTTGAAGAGTTTAACTCAATGTGTGTAGTTTAGTCGATTAGTTTGTGAATGTATTGAGTTTTGATTAGTTGGCTGTTAATTTTGGCTTCATGGGTGTATCTAGATGAAGAAATTGATTGAAATTTGTAATTTGTAATCGGTTTATTTGTTATTGTACTCACAAGAGTCACAGCCCCATTGCTAATTTCTAAATGCTAACAAAGAAACTTGTGATTTCCTTTGTAGTTCATCAATGGCAATTTCCTCCCCTCATTGTATACGAAATTCCATTGTTCCTCGCGTTGCATTACCCAGGGGTTTGAATTATAGATGTGTGAATTTAAAGAAGACGCGGTTCCAAGTTTTGGCATGCTCTTCTATGGCAAACAAAGGTCTTTCCTTTGACAAGAGAGTGAGTTCTCATTCCCTGCTTCTTGCTTGTTTTGGTACTGGTTTGCACTTGCTTTGGCTGCTTACATAGCCTTGTGGTATGCTTTTATAAAAATATTGTGTTTTGCTTATAATAAAAAATATTTGTAAAATTTGGGTTTTAAAAAAAGATATGACTATTCACAGAGGGTAAGTTTGAGATAACTTCTTTGTAGACGATGTTCTTTGTGCTCCTTTTGTATGGACCAAAAAAAATTTAAGTCCTGAAAGCTACAATACAGACCAAACATGATAACTTGCCACGATGTCCGAGGACTAAAACATTTATGCAGCGTTTATTTTTCCTTTCATTTGTCTCATGACTCTCATCTGTTTCAAACCTTGAGGAAAAAAATTTATTCAACTTCCTTTAATTTAAGGAACACAAACTATTAAAACTTTTTAAAAAATTATTTTAAAAAATTAGGAAAATATAGAATTGCACCATAAAACCCTAGCTACTATATTATAGAATTATTTACCCACTGCATTATAGAATTGCACCATTGAACCCTACTCCCTCCGTCTCATTCATAATAAAGTGTTCGCATATACTACCCCCGTTTCTTTTTAGTTAACACGTATTCCTTTTTAGGAAGTTTTTTTAGTTGACACGTTTTCTTTTAGGGTAACTTTTTTACCTTGCATTTACAAGCTACCCCACTTGCCTTTTCATTTTCTCTCACTCTCTTTCCTCTCCTTAATATATGTGCCTAAATCAAACGCATCAACTAAATAGAAATGGAGGAATGAAGTATTATTTTAGAGAATTAAAGAAAGTGAAGGAAGTGTAAAAAATGCCTTAGAAGTTTCTCCATAGAATACTCCATTTAGTCTCAATTGATGTATTAATTGGCGGTTTTTACACCATATGCCCCTGAGTTTTTTGTCTATCCATCATATAAACCTCTGAAATTTTCTTGTTAGATGTTGACTATTGATTGTTAACTTCGTCGGTCATTAGATTTAATTATGACCCGAAATCACCCTAAATACATTTTCCCCACCCCTAAAATCATTCACATTCCTTTTTCCCACTCCCGAAACCACCTTAAATTTCCTTTTCTCATCCTCAAAATCAATCATACGGATATGGTTAATTGGTTATAGAGGTTTAGAGTGGTTTCGGGGGTTAGAGAAAAGAGATGAGTGATTTCGGGGATGGTGGGAGAGATCTAAGGTATGATTTTGATGCATAATTAACCAAATTTCACTCATCTTGTCATTAGAGGTGTATGATGAATTTTTGTCAAAACACGGGATATAAGATGTGTACATTATCGGATCAAATATGTAACTTTCGACAAGTGCAATTTTTTAATAAGTCATAGGTTTTTTTTTTTTTTTTTTTTTTTTTTTTGGTGTGTATGTTTTTTGAAAACTTGATTAATTATTGCAAAAAACCCTAAAAACCCTATGGTTACTCTCAAACGTGAATGAGGTGTATAGCGTTAATTAACCACCAAGTGTAATGCGGTATCTTCTTCTGCGTGGTGTAACAAAGACCCTTAATTAAACAAAATTAAAAAAACATAAGATTTTTTTTTTTTAAAACCAAATACATACATAAGATTATACACATTATATTAGAAGTATAATTAATTAATTAGTCGATGATGAAAAATTATACCTGATGAAATTGTAGTGTTTCCACTCGATCTAGATGATGATGGCCTTCCTCTCCCACCCTTCTTCCACACCATAATTCTGCAATTGCCTGACGACTCTTTAGGAAAATTTTGGCCTGCTACTGCAAAACTTGACCTAAACGTGTTATACAAGTTGTACTGCTGTATTTTTCTTTTTTACACATACTTAGCCCTTTTATTTTCTAAATAAATGCTATTAGCCTACTTCCCTTTTTTTATTTTTATTTTTATGAGGTGCTCCAATAAATTTGACACACATGCAGATAATTTTTTTTTTATTTATAATAATAGTTTAAATTATCAATGAATATAAATTACAACCATTAAATTTTAATAATCTATTAAATTATTAATTGAGACAATTTCAACAAATACCACATTTTTTTTTTTTTTTTTATGAATAATTCACAAACATTGGTTAAAGTAAGTTAAGTAAATACTGCAAAAAGTCCCAATAAAGCACTTGAAAAAAATGGAAGGATTACTTGACCAATGTTATATGGTTACTCGCTCAATATTATAACTTAAAAGATTATTTAGCCAATGTTATATGTGTTACTTCGTCGGTATTATGAGGGTCATTTTGTTCTTTCGTAAGCGGTCACACAACATGGTCAGCCACACAAAAAAATTATGCTACTAATATAAATTATAACTAGGTGATCATTAGTTAATTTAAAACTTTCAATATATGAAAGTGATGCAACTAAAAAGAAATAAAACCCTTAATATACAGAGATATTATTTTATTTAGGAAAAATTAGAAAAAATAATCCCAACTTTCATTAATTTTGGTACAATAATCCCAACTTTGGATTATTATGGAATAATCCGAACTTTGGGGGGTCTTCATTTTCTTCATTCCTAATGTCCGGTTACCTGCTGACAAGGTTAAATTTTTTTTTTCATGTTTTTTAAAAGCCACGTGTCAACACATGATTTGTCCAAAATTAAAAAAAAATAAATAAAAACTTTGAAAATTAAAAAAAAAAAACATATAACCCACCCCTTCCTCCTTAACCGCCACCTAAACCACCCCCTCCCACCAGCCCCCACCCCGAAAACACCCCACCCCAGGAAAACCTCCCCCACCCCGAAAACATCCCCACCCCAACCGAAACACCTCCCCCTCCCTTCCCCCACCCACGAAACCCCTCCCCTTCCCCCACCTCGTAAACCCTCCCCCCCTCCCTTCCCCCACCCCGTAAAAACTCCCCCCTCCCCTTCCCCCACCTCGTAAACCCTCCCCCCCTCCCTTCCCCCACCCCGTAAAAACTCCCCCCTCCCCTTCCCCCACCCTCGAAAACGCCGAAAACGGCAAGGGGGCTTAATTTCCGGCCGTTTTCGGGTGGGGGAAGGGGGGGAGTTTTTACGGGGTGGGGGAAGGGAGGGGAGGGGTTTCAATTCGTGGGTGGGGGAAGGGAGGGGGAGGTGTTTCAGCTGGGGTGGGGGTGTTTTCGGGGTGGGGGAGGTTTTCCGGTTGGGGTGGGGGGTGTTTTCGGGGGTGGGGGCGGAGGAAAGGGTGGGGGAGGGGCTGGTGGAGGGGTGGTTTAGGTGGGGGAACTGGTGGTTTGGGGGGGGGGGGAATTTATTTTATTTTAGGAAAAATTAGAAAAAATAATCCCAACTTTCTTCAGTTTTCGTAGAATAATCCCAACTTTCATTTATTCTGGAATAATCCGAACTTTGAGGGGTCTTCTTTTTCTTCAATCCCAAACACCGGTTACCGGTTGAATGGGTTTCCTGGTTTTTTTTTAAAAAATTTAAAGTGACACGTGTCACGCGTTAATTGGTTAAAAAATATATATAAAAAAAAAAAAATAAAATAAAAAAAAATCAGCAAAACCCCAAATCCGGCCACCCTGCGCTGGTGATTCGAGCCATCTCCGGCGGCTGCTGCTACTCCCCTCCCCAAACCCCGACGCTGGTTTCCCCCCTCCCCTGCGCCGGTTTCCTTCCCCCCTCCCCTGCGCCAGTTTCCCCCTCCCCCAACGCTGGTGATGCGACCCAATCTCCTCCTTTCCATTTCCGCCGCCACCACCAATCGCAACTCCTTTTCCAGCCACCACAAGCACTCGAAACTTCCTTTAAATGTCTCCCCAACTCCCGAAAACCTTTAAACACCCTTCCCCCACCATCGAAAATCCTAGCCGCTAGGGTTTTCGACGGTGAGGAAGTGGTTGTTGGGGGTTTTTGAGAGGGGTTTCGAATGGAAAAGGAGGAGATTGGGGGTGGAGGTGGGTCGAAACGCCGGCACAGAGGGTTTGGGGGGGAAAGGGGCGCACATTTTGGGCAGGGGAAGGGAGGGGTTGGCGCGGCTGGCGGTGGCAGTTGGTGGTGGTGGTGGGGGTTACGGTGGCAGGCAGGGTATTAAGGGTTTTTTGGTTTTTTTTTTTTTTTTTTAAAATTTTTTTTTTTAAAATTAAATTATTTGTTTTTGGACCAATTGCAGTTTGACACGTGGCACATAACCTATTACAGCAGGTCATTGACTTTCGTTGACCGGTTTGGGATTGAAGAAAAAGAAGACCCCCCAAAGTTCGGATTATTCCAGAATAAATGAAAGTTGGGATTATTCTACGAAAATTGAAGAAAGTTGGGATTATTTTTTCTAATTTTTCCTTTATTTTATTTTTTAATTTCTGATTTTTAATTTATTTTTTTTGGACCAATGATAAGCTGACACGTGTCATGGTGACCTCTTATTAAAGGTTGTTAACTCTCGTTGACCGGTTTGGAACTGAAGAAAATGAAGACCCCCTAAAGTTCGGATTATTCCAGAATAATCCAAAATTGGGATTATTATACCAAAATTGATGAAAGTTGGGATTATTTTTTCTAATTTTTCCTTTTATTTATTAATTAATTAAAAAATTGGTTAAAAGTTGATGATAATATTTTTTTTTTTTTTTTTTTTGAAACAAAACTTGATGATAATATGATATCATTGCAACCCTCTATATGCTTCGAAAAATGTTGCCTTTTGTTGAGTTAAAGCAATATGGATTAAGAGTGATTTGGGAGGGAGTAATAAATTTTTTATTTATAGACTTGCTGATTAAAATTAATTCCTTGTAAAAGTAGGTGATGGAATTAACTTCCCCTTCCAAATTCTTATTGTACTGAAGCACATGGCAATGAATAAAAGGACCAAACAAATGAACAGTGCCAGAAATTGATTACACATACAGGACACAGACCTTAACTGACAATGTGATAATTTCTTAAATTCAAGAAAAGATTAACTTGATATGCAATCAAACTCAAGAAAAATATACCCTTATCTTGATTTGATGTTGCTAAAATGCAAATGAATCTGGTTCACAAACTTATAGTCCAAAAACTTTAAAGTCAACAACTGCGTACTACTACTAATTCTACAATTCCTTATTTCATTGTTGCCAAAAGAACATTCTTACTTAGAAAAAAATGGCTAATCTAAGTGAATCTGACACTGCAAACCCACAAAGTTACTGGAAAATGAGTAAGACTGATTTTTTCCCAGGAGAGTCCTTTAAAAACTGGAGTGCCTACAGATCTGCAGTCTCGCAGACGTGCCACCGGTTCACAGACCGTCTTATGAGTCGTTCAAATGATGCGAATGAGCTTGGTGATATTCGACAGCAGAGTAAGAACGATATGAAGCGTTGCCTGAATTGGTGGGATTTAATCTGGTTCGGGTTTGGATCAGTGATCGGTGCAGGAATATTTGTTCTTACAGGAAAAGAAGCCCATGATGATGCTGGACCTGCTATTGTCATGTCTTATTTGGTTTCAGGTTTCTCAGCAATGCTTTCTGTGTTCTGCTATACAGAATTCGCGGTAGAGATTCCCGTCGCAGGTGGTTCATTTGCTTATCTGAGAATAGAATTGGGAGATTTTGCTGCATTCGTAGCAGCAGGTAACATTCTGTTAGAAGGAATTGTTGGGAGTGCAGCAGTTGCAAGAGGTTGGACCTCTTATTTCACAACTTTGTTGAATCTTCAGCCGAATTCTTTAAGGATTCATACTGATCTTTCTCAAGGGTTCAACATGTTGGATCCTATTGCAGTAGGAGTTCTTATAATTTCGTCTACAATCGCTATCATCAGTACTCGGAAAACTTCCATCTTTAACTGGATTGCATCAGCAATAAACACTGCTGTGATATTCTTTGTGATCATTGCAGGACTTTTACACGGAAAAACATCAAATATGACCCCATTTCTTCCCTATGGAGTAAAAGGGATCTTTCAGGCAGCTGCAATCATCTACTTTGCTTATGGTGGATTCGATACAATAGCCAACCTGGCCGAGGAAACAAGAAACCCAGCAGTAGATATACCAATAGGATTACTCGGGTCTATGTCCTGTATCATAGTGATATACTGCTTGATGGCTCTTTCACTGAGCATGATGCAGCCTTACTCAAGTATAGACCCTGATGCAGCATACTCACTGGCGTTCCAGAGTGTGGGATTGAAGTGGGCAAAGCCGCTGGTAGCTCTTGGTGCACTAAAGGGAATGACAACAGTACTACTGGTGGGATCACTAGGCCAAGCCCGATACATGACTCATATAGCACGAGCACACATGATCCCACCAGTATTTGCTTTTGTACACCTGAAAACAGGCACTCCTATAAATGCCACACTCTTAACAACCATATTAAGTGCCAGCTTTGCATTCTTCTCAAGCTTAGACACATTGTCAAGCTTGTTATCTATCAGCACTTTGTTTATCTTCATGATGATGGCGGTAGCACTCCTCGTGAGAAGGTACTACGTGAAAGGTGTCACCAGTCACAAAAATCTGAGGACACTAATTGGTTTATTGCTGATCATCATTGCTGCTTCGATAGGTAGTGCAGCTTATTGGAGTTCAAATCCTAAAGGTTGGTTAGCGTATACTATAACAGTCCCGTGTTGGTTATTGGCAACCATGGGTATAGCACTCAAGCTGCCTCAACAGCGTACATCAAAGGTCTGGGGTGTTCCTTTGGTCCCGTGGCTTCCATCCTTATCTATCGCCATCAATGTGTTTCTGATGGGTTCATTAAGGGCTGAAGCTTTCATTAGATTTGGCATTTGTACTGCTGTAATGTTGATCTACTATGTACTCTTTGGTCTCCATACAACTTACGACTTGGCACATCAGGAACACTTGGAAATTCAGAAGGTTCCTGACAGCAGCACAGTTTGATCAGGATAGCCTAAAAATTGTGAGGCCAGTCGATGATTTAGAAGAATTATGTAAATAATCCTTCTATCTGATTATCACAAAGATTGGAGTAGTTTAAATTACACTGTTATTGTGAGTTTGATGCAGGGAATATATACAAATCTAATAATAAGATTTTAATATACAAATAATATTTGCAATATTCTTATAAGTTTTTATGCCTCTTTATTTTCATTCGACTCAAAATAGGAGGGATGAGACCTTAAGAATAGGTAGTATGGATTGTCATGTGCGTTCTCTCAAGTCAAAACTGTAAGAAAATCCTTGTAAAGTAGGCATTTTTGGATAGCATTGGGAGTGCCACATAAGAATAGGCATATTTTCGACCAATTAAAAATTAGATTTCTATTTTATTTTAGAATTAAAAAAATCACTCGCCACCTAAACAAAAGTGACGAATGAAATTTTAAATTTTTGCCACGTAGGTAAAAACGACGAATAGTAATTTATTAGGATTTTAATTATTTAAGAACACTAAATTTTATCATTTTTATTTGTTACAAAACTAAAAATTTTCTTTAGATATTAGGATTTATATTATTTAAAAAACTAAAAATTATATTTTGATATTTAAAAAATATAAATTATCATTTGATGTTAATTGTTTATGTAAATATTTGATGATATGATACTTTCATACAAAATTTTAAAACTTATAATGCAAGAAAAAAATTAAGAGATCACCAAAAAAAAAATATTTATATACAAAATGTATATAAAAATTCGTGCATCGCACGCCACATAAGCAAAAGTAATATTTCGACCAATGAAAAATTAGATTTATATATTAATTTAGAATTTTAATTTTCAGTCGCCATTTAAGAAAAAATTAACAAATGAAATTTGAGAATTGAAAACAAAAAATAGTAATTTAATATTTAAATTATGAAAAAAAACAAAAATTATCTTTTACATTAGGATTTATATTATTTTAACAAATAATTAGAAATTAAAAAATAAATTTTTTTTAATGATTTTATCTAACTATCCGATGAATGAGATAATATTTATTTCAATTTATATATTCAAGTTCTATATACATAAAATTTGAATAATAATAATTTAAAACTTAAAAAATATTTTAATTTAAATTAATGTTAAAATAATAAAATAGAAAATAAAAACAAAAAATATTAAGAAATTACAAAAAAATATACAAAATGAAATATTTAAAAACCGTGCATCGCACAGGCTTACATCTAGTACTAGTATTATTATAGGACACACTCTTAAACAAGAGCTGATTATGGGCCGAACTTAAAATCAAATATTGGACCGTTTGAGGAATGAGAGTCAAGGCCCTCAAGGGAAAATCAATGCTTGGACCACAATCATTTCGGGCTAAAATGATTAACTTTATCTTAAACACCAAGTAATGCGTTACAAATGACAAACAATTTGTTTTCCGAAATTGATTGTACCAAATATACAACAAATTAAATGATTTACAATGATTACAAACAAATCGAAATTCCCTACACGAATTCACAAATTAAAAATATACAAACATTGACAAATTGACAAAATTACATATAGAAAGAAAAGACTAAAAGAGTGAACAAGTTTCAAGCTTTAGCGGTAGAATCAAAGGATGACAACTTGGTAGTCTGAGCTTGAGGAGCAGCCGAACCCTTGAAGAGCAAAAAAGCTAAGCTTCCAATGCAAAAGTAAATGAAACATCCATGACAATGTGTTACAAATGAACCAAAATCTGTCCCTACTATGCATTGCCACCCACTTCCATACACATTATCAAATTCCTGCATGTCAATTACATACTGTTGAAATATTTAGAGTATTGGTGACAAAATTCATGTTGTTTAATTAGATTGCTTAGGCAAAGGTGTTGCAATTAATTAATCAAATAATAAGAGCAAACCAAGGGAGTTGAGAACTCCATTAAAGCCGCCAGATCGAGCTATGGCAGCCCGATCGACCGCAAGAGTGAGGGTGAATCTCACTGAATCGCCGCCCGATCGGGCCACCACCATTCGATCGGGCGCGTGTGCGATTTGAAGAATTGACGATCTGGCAGCTGATCGAGCCACAGCCGCTCGATCGGGCCCGCACGCACATGTTTGTTGCTGGAATTCTTTTGCCCGATCGGGTGGTTGTTAGCCCGATCGGGCCCGGACGTTTTCTGGGTTTGATGTTGTTTGCGTTTGACGGTTATTCAGTATTCACGTGGGTATGCTCTTGTATATATATTATCTAATATGTGATGAAAGTTGGGGGTAATGAAAATGTACGAACTATAACTTCTTTCATTTTTCTCTTGTTTTGCAAATATTCTCTAATGATCATCATCACAAATCACATACACTTATCTACATTGTATTGTAATCATCCTACTTGTGATTGCAATTGTTATTCGTTGTATCTCTTAAGTAAATTTCCGTGATACTCGATTGTAGTATAGGGTCGGAATTATACTTTTGGGAAAGTGATCCCGTTCACGCCTCGAAGATTTTACCAGTTTATTTTACTTGTTTTCTTTGTGACCCTTGTTAAACACAAAATCCCCAACAATCCAAAAGTATAATCTCTACAAAGATGGAAAATGTGAAGGAAATGATGACAAATTTCCAGAAGTAGAGGGTGTAGATCTTGGTATGGAGATGGAAACGAAGATGGTGATATTTCTTGTGGGATTACAAGAAAAAAGGTTTGATGGAAGGTTTTCTCTAGTCATTTGTATGATCAAAGTCACTCCATTCAAGTAAGAGGTTTCTTATTTGTGATTAATATATATTTATATGTCTGATTATTTATCTCTATGGTTAATTCTTGACATGTTTAATTAATCTAAGTTTATTGATTGTGTCTTGGTTATTATTAGAGATATGCTGTCATGTAATTTTTATGCCGTTAAAGATGATTGGTAAAAATCATGATGATTGGTTAAAACCATGTAATTTAACATTGTTAATGGATGAACTAAGTATTATTATAGTTCATGAAATTGGTGTGAATTACTGTTTATTTTTACATTGATAATAAGATACTTAAGATGTTTTTTGGGGTATTGTTAATACATTTGCTATATAGACGGTTAATGCTTGCTGTGTATGGACGGTTTAATAGCCATGATTTGTTATACAAAGTATGTATTATTTCATCTTGTTACATGGGTTGTCAGTTGATAGTTTGTACTTTGTATGGCCTAAATGATGTCATTTCATGTATGGCAGTTATTTATAGCGGTTACTCATGTATGATGAATTATGTATGGTCTAATAATGTGTTACTCCATGGTACTTATTCATGAAAGGTTGAATGACCTTGTTTTGGTTTATTTGTAATTGTAAGTTTACATGCATGAATTAAATCAAGTAGTCATTTATTATTGACAAAGGTATATGTCACTTTGTGATGTGATGGTATTGTATATCATGGCAAGTATAATCTTGTGATTAATATGTTATAATTATTAGGTTTATTGATGCCTTGTTGTCTTGATATAAAAGTAATAATGACATATGTTAAATTGATGATTAATTTGATTCAAGTTTTTATTCTATGGTATAATAGAATAATGAAACTGCAATGATAAATTATGTTGTAGTTATAGTGAATTAATCATGAATATATAATTCCTTGGTTTAGAGGGTTATGAGTTATATGTCAAGAATGGTTGATTAATAATGATGAATATTTTATGGTGAAATAGAATAAAGGTATGCAATGAGTGTCATGGTCTATGATATGGATTTTGTATTGAAATTATTGTAATTGATTATATCAATGTTTAATTTAATTATTGATGGTATTTTATGCCTCTATGGTGATAGCAGTATAATGAAGTGTTTGTTGATATTATTTGTGAAATTTATTCAAGTTATATGGATAATTATAACCTCTTTGTGATTATGAGTTTATACTCTTGGTTACAAAAGGGTATATATGCATGTATCAGACAAAAGCTATGTAAGTAGGCGAATATCGCTTATGTGATTGGTCAATTGAGTAGGTTCACTAGTAATTCTAGAATGCTATGTTGGCAAACGGTTATTATTTGTTGAAGTACTTGTTGAAAATCATGGATTATGGCTTGTGGTTTAGTGGGTATCCTTCCGTTATTGAAGGATATTCGGATGCAAGTTGGATCTCAAATAGAGATTGTTCATTCACAAGTGGATGGGTATTCTCATATGGGGGAGGTGTCATGTAATGGGCATCAAAGAAGCAAATTAACTTGCATTGTGCGTTCTATAAGACATTGGAGGTCATTGCATTACATTCCACTGGTAAAGAAGCATAATGGTTAAGGGTTTTAATGCATGATGAGATTTCTTTGTTGCAAAAGCCAATATCACTAATAGTGATGAATTATTGGGACAACAATGTAAATTTGGCTAAGGAATATAGCCAAGTGTAAAATTATAAAATGGTGAGTTAAGGTATATTGGTGTAAGGTATAGTTACATCCAAGGACTTAACAAGGATAGTGTTAAAAACTATTGTTTATTTTCGTACGAAATTTAGTCTCGCCGATTGTTTAAAAAGTATGGGTTAGAGATGTTAATAAAATGATGGCAATCATTTTAGATTGGAGCCCCATTGTAATCACAATTAGGAGAATCTCAACTTAACGCCCAATATGACGCTGGGTCTTAAGTTCAATGAGATCAATTCTCTTATTTGATGATTGGGAACTTGTTTATCATCCAAGGTTAAGTTCCGGTTTTACTGTGATGAAAAGAGGTTGTTTTAACTTAATAGAATTCCTGATATACTGCTTGGTCACAGGAGCATGTTTGGAAAGTCTACCTATATGAGTACGAAGTTTAGCCGCTTTAAGAAGCTATTTGGGCATAGCTTTGATGTACTTATGAATGGATATGGACACATGGCTTATAGTGTCAAATTAATATGTATTTAAGTAATTAATCTTGTTTGTGTAACATCTTCAAGTATCCAATATGTGTCGCTTTTGGTTCAAACGTTTATCGATACCAAATGGATACAGATTCTTGAATTGTATGTTGCACTAAGTGGTAGTTCAAGTCTTTGTACACTTTCATTTATGCATGAGATTGTTTTGTGAAGATGATGTTATTTTGCAATGAGTCAATTTTAATACTCTAAATAGGGGAGGATTGTTGAAATATTTAGAGTATTGGTGCAAAATTCATGTTGTTTAATTAGATTAATTAGGCAAAGGTGTTGCAATTAATTAATCAAATAATAAGAGCAAACCAAGGGAGTTGAGAACACCATTAAAGCCGCCAGATCGAGCTATGGCAGCCCGATCGAGCGTGAGAGTGAGGGTGAATCTCACTGAATCGCCGCCTGATCGGGCCACCACCATTCGATCGGGCGCGTGTGCGAGGTGAAGAATTGACGATCAGCCGCCCGATCGATCCACAGCCGCTCGATCGGGCCCGCACGCACATGTTTGTTGCTGGAATTCTTCCGCCTGATCGGGTGGTTGTTAGCCCGATCGGGCCCGGACGTTTTCTGGGTTTGATGTTGTTTGCGTTTGACGGTTATTCACGTGGGTATGCTCTTGTATATATATTATCTAATATGTGATGAAAGTTGGGGGTAATGAAAAAGTACAAACAGTAACTTCTTTCATTTTTCTCTTATTTTGCAAAGATTCTCTAATGATCATCATCACATACACTTATCTACATTGTATTGTAATCATCCTACTTGTGATTGCAATTGTTTTTCGTTGTATCTCCTAAGTAAATTTCCGTAATACTTGGTTGTAGTATAGGGTCGGAATTATAATTTTGGGAAAGTGATCCCGTTCACGCCTCAAAAATTTTACCAGTTTATTTTATTTGCTTTCTTTGTGAACCTCGTTAAACACAAAATCCCCAACACATACATCCCACTTTAATTGGTCATTATGTTTTGGTTCCAACATTATATATAATTGTTTGTTCACTTTGGTAGTTTGGTGACCAATGTTTTTTTGACATGTGTAGTTGTTATCTTCTAATAATATCGTTACATTATCTAATTTTATTATATTTTTTTATTATGCTAGTTAAATCTATTTATCGTAAAAAAAACCTTATGAAAAAAGAACGGATTTTTCACCAAATGCCCTTAAGTTATTTTTTTACTCACCATATATCCATATCAATTTTCAAATTCACCAGATTTTCCCGAGTTTTACAAAAAATAATACAAAATGCCCAAATAACTAACGGATGTTAACTGCGTTAGTGGTTACGGCTAAATTTGCCATGTGGCAGCCTATGATTGATTGCCATTTATATTATTTAAATTTTAAAATAATAACTTAATTAATTATCAAAAAATATAAATAAAAAACTAACCCACCCACCACAACCACAACCCAGCCCCAGCCCCAGCCACCACCCGTCGGCGTCGGCGCCATCCTAAACCCGACGCAAACCACTGCCACCCTGAATCCGTCACCGCATCAGCCGTCACCAATGAACCACCATTCCACAATCCTAAAAACCCCTCATCTTTCCCTCGAAATCCTTGCTCCCACCACCGTTGGTGTCGAAATTCCCATCCCCATGCCGACAAACCTAAATCGCACCTCCCCCAACCACCCCCGAACCATCACGCCAAACCCCAAAATGAAAAAAAAAACCCAAAATTGAAACCTTAGATGTTGATGTTTGGGGTTTCAATTTTGGGTAGGGGTGAAAGTAATGCGGATTAAAACCAAACCGAACCGAAAACAAAACCGAATTAGTAATTTCGTTTGTATTTTTTTGTTTAATTTGGATTGAATTGGTTTGGAAAAATTAAAATATATGGATTACGGATTGGATTCGATTTGGGGTTTTAAAAAATCATAAACCGAATTTCGACCCATAACTTTAAGCCCATTTTTCTTTTTCAAAGTATCCAACCACTTTCCCCTTTCATATATAAACTAAAAAAAAACCCTAATTCTCAATTTTCCTCTCTCAATATCTTAATCTCTAACAATGAATGTAGTTAACAAGAAAAGGTTGGTAATCGTAGGAATTTTCTGGGTGAAGTTCGGGTTTCGGGTTTGAATGTTGTAAAAGAAGAGAACAAATTTCACTTTGGATTGGATTCTAATTTGAAAAACCGAAATAAATCGGTTTGGTTTGAATTGGATTGAATCTTAATTTGATTTGGATTCGGACTGAGATTTCCAAAACCGAATTAATCGAATTGGATTCGGTTTTGGCTATAATCCAAACCGCAAACCGAACTTTCACTCCTAATTTTGGGGTTTAAGGATTTCGGGGGTGGTGGTCTTTGGCTAAGGTGAGCGGCGGCGAGCCGGCGACGTGGGGGGTGGAACCTGGCTGCCGGCAAAGGTTTTCGGCTCAGTTAAGTTAGTTGACAAAGTTAGCCTAGCACTGGGTTTTTTCGAGTGTGGGCTAGGGTTTTAGGGTAGGGGGAAGGTGTTTCTGGGAAGGATAGGGGCGGCAATGGAATGAAATAAGGGGAGGGAGGGTGGCTACCGGTGTTGGTGCCGTTAGTGGGGAAAAGGGGCAAGGGAATAGGCTGCCGTGAGGGTGGTGGTGTGGTGAGGAGAGTGTCTGGGTTTGGGTTTTTTTTTTTTTAATTTATTTTTTTTAACTTTTTTTGTTAAATAAAATTATTTTTAAAATGAACCAATTAGAAGTCGCCACATGGCATAATTAGCCTTAACTCCTTCAGTCATTAAGGGCATTTGGTGACAATTTTGTGAAACTCAAGTGTATTTGGTGAACTTGAAAATTATTATAGGTATATGGTGATTGAATAAAAAAATAACTCAGGAGCATTTGGTGAAAAATCCGAAGAAAAAAAAAAAAACACAGTATATCACAATACAACTATTTAATTCTAATTCAAATTGTAAAAATTAAGTTGTCCAAAATCTCATTAATGTTAGAAATTTATATACTACAATAAGTTAATCGATAAAAACCAAATATATATGATCCGAATTTGAACCACTCACATAGTCATAGTATTGTAACTCATTGTGTGACCAGATCAAATTGTTTAACATTCCACTCAAATCAATAAAGTTCTCCAAAGTCTCATCAATTGAAATTTTCTTTGCGGAGGAATGAACCTATAGTTGTTTTTATAAGGAACATATAATTGTTTTGTAAAAAACATATATCTATTTTACAAAGAATATCGTGTTTTTATGTTCTTTTTTGTATATCTAAAGAACATCCATAACATTAATAAAGAACATGATAATATTACGTAATGAACATTATTTATATTCATCCACCATTATATAAAGACAAAATTTAAAGAACATTTCACAGTACAATTAACAATGAATATTATGTCACAAATAAAAATACATTACACTTACAATCAAAGAACACGGAGATAAAAAATATTATTTAACAGTGTGTTCTTTATAAATAGTGTCATATACTGTACATTGTTATTAATAGCTTTATGTTCTTTTTTTTTTAGGTTCATTACATTTTAACAATATGTTCTTTCACTTTATATATATGTTCTTTACCATTCTATACCATGTTCTTTTTACTTTAACTAAATGTTCTTTACATTTATATACAATATTCTTTCCTTTTTTTTTTTTTTGAATGGATGTACCATGCATGGTACATCCGCCTCCATGAACCACTGATTGCTCATCAATTCGCAATAAACTAATTGACAATAAATTCAGATCCGAAGCTGAACCCTATATCTCATTGTCACTACTGCACTTATAGCATCGCCACATTAATTACCTCTAATTAATGTTCGATATGATATGACACATTTGCCACCTCTAATCTTTAGGCTTATATCTATAATATTGCATGAAGTATAATGATTGAGCAACATTTCCAATCATTATTCAAATTATTATGCATGTACCTTCAACTTTAAGGATATAGTAAAGTCATGGTTTTACCTTTTTGATGAAGCGAGCTATGTCAGTTGCCTCAGTGACATCATAGCAATCAAGGGCTTTTGCTGCCAATTCGAGGGCATCTTGTCGCATTGTTTGTAGCATATCTGTCTCTCCTACAACTGCCTTTCCTTCTAACATGTTTACCTTAATTAGGTTTATTAACTTGTTAAAAATATGCCTTAGAAAGCTAGAAAAGTAGTTAGAAAAATAACAAGAGGACTCTTTTTGAAGACCTTTTTTATGTCTAAAATTGAGTGCTTTTTGGGTGATGAAAGAGAGGATTAAATTGCTTCTAAGTGGGTCAACCGAAGGAGGGAGTAGGGTGTTTGGGACCCTTTTATCTTGTGGCCATTAAACACACAGAATTATGTACTTTGTTTAGGACAAATTTGTTTTGGGCCCTTTTTCTTTTTTATCATACAATCCAAAGTCATATATGGTTATGGATTAATGAGATACAATTTATCTAGGGTATATATGGCCTATTTCGATCACTGTGATTGCTCCCGGTATTTTCCTGATATTGGTTATGACGATTGTTTTTTAATTGACACGTTTGTATAGATAAAGTATAAAGCACGTAGTTAATTGCTATGGTATGTAATCAATAGTAATAACTTAAAATTGAAGTACATAGTATGTAGAAATGCATGTGCACGATACCAAATGAAGATTTATATAAACATATTTTAGCATGATTTAGGTTAAGAATTAGCTAGAAATATGACCTTACTCATACAATTACACTAAGGGCTTGGTCTCTTACGTTGAAATTCAGTTCAGTTCAGTTCAGCTCAGTTCAGTTCAGCTCAGTTCAGTTCAGTTCAGCTCCTAATTTCCTTTTCTTATAAAATATTCATTTCATTTCAGTTCAGTTCAGTTCAGTTCAGCTCAGCTCAGTTCAGTTCAATTCAGTTCAGCTCAGTTCAGTTCAGTTCAGCTGAGTTCAGTCAATAAAAACAGGCCCTAATAATATGTCATGGTTCATTATGAAGTTACTTGTCACTCAATCGATCAGTAGAAAATTAAAAATAAATAAATAAATATAAATAAATAAAAACTCCTAGAATAAAAATATTTTTTTTCTTGAGATTAGAATAATTAGGATAAATTTTTTTATTTCAGCAGGTTAAGATTATAATCCATATCAATTTTTTGTTTCTTAGGCATATTTGGAATGGATTTTTAGCCATGCACTTTTTATATTATTTAGTGTATATTCTTGTTGGACTAGTTTCGATATAATTACTTTCAAATGTTATATATTTACAATTTGTTAGAATAACTAAAGAACGAAGAAAGTATTTTTCATCTTAGCTAGGAGGAATGTCATGTATTTATTACAATTTGTTAGAATTACTAAAGAACGAAGAAAGTGTGTTCTTCAATTCTTAGCTAGGAGGACACCGCTAAACATAATAGTTAGTCTAGAATATTCAAATTCTATGGCAGGGAATGATTCAAAAGTCTCTTTACATGCACAAAAGAGTAGGATATTAGGTTTGTCTTTTAATTTGTAATGAAAACGAATGAGAGTTGGATTATTATTGTTCTTTGGATTTGAGTGTTGCTTTCTTGTGGTTGCCAATTTACATAATAAGGTTTCTACAATTTTCATTTTCAAGAACTTCAATCATATACATTTTTTTATTTTTATAAAAAAAGAAGCCCTAATTTTAATAAGATATGTCATTTTCTAATTCATATGTAAATGGATATATTATCGCAATTTTCAATATATTACGCACTCTAACATATTTATGTGTATGTTGTGTGAGACAGTGAGAATGTAATTATGTGATAAAGATAAGTGTGTAATGGGCAACCCTAATTAACTAACACATCATGATCATCGGACTTTTAGGCTGGGCATTCATGATCCATATGGATTACGGAGTAGCTATATATGGTAATTGATATAGTGGTAGCTCAAGGTGGTGCAAATGTGCAATGATGTTGACCTGAATAAAGGTGGTTGTTTAGATCAGGTTGATATGGGTAAAAGTCATTTGATAAATGTTTATAATTATATTCTATACAAACGTCGATGATGTGGAGTAAAAGAACGAGTTTCCATTGAGATGTTTTAAACACCGATTGTTATTTTTTTGACAAAAAATTTAGTTTTGATGATTATGTTAAAATAAAAGGCTATCGAAGTTAAGTAAATTTAAGGAAAAATAAGAGAGCGAGATAATGTTAATAGGTAAAGTGAACAAATTGTTAATTAACAAAATGATCAATGTTAGGTGAATTTGATAAAAATTTCAAATTCAAGAGAATGAGAAATTTTTTTTTTTTTTGTAAAAGGTCTAAATTAATTGAATAAAATGTTAAAAATATGATTCTGGCGAAAAAAAAAATAAAATGTCAGAAGTGGGATTTGAACCCACGCCCTCTTTCGAAGACCAGAACTTGAGTCTGGCGCCTTAGACCACTCGGCCATCCTGACTTTGCTGAACATTTTATCACACTTAAAGACTTAACCTATAATTTAATCCATAATTTTAAAATACCCCAATCTCACCGTCTTCCATAATAAGAAAGTTGAAAAAACAAAGAAAATAACGCAACTTCGATGGTGTTGTTGCACCTTCCACTGCTTGGAACGTGTCACCGACTCTGTCGTGTCCCCAACAAATCTCTTACCCAACTTCATTTTTTCTAATTTTATTAATTAAACTATATACTTTTTTTTTTTTTCATTTTTAATCAAGCTCAAACAAAATTACACGTACAAAAACAAGAATCTCCAAAACAGAGCATCTAAACTTTATCAATTGTACCTTCAGATCAAATCGCGTCTATATTATTAACCTTTCAGCTTCCCGTAAACATATACGGCTCCAAAAAGCATATACTACCTCCGTTTCTTATTATGTGCAATAAAGGAATATTTTATGTCTCATATTACGTGCAACAAAAGAATAATACCCTTTGTTGCACATAATAAAAAACAGAGATAGTAAATATAATTATAAATAAAAATATATATTTAAAAATAAGATTTAAAATATTTGAAGACCTTTATTCTCATATTCCATCTTTAAGCCCTCATTTCTCTCTTCTCCTCACAATTCATCTTCCACCCACATTTCACAGAATCCAAAACCCACTTTCTAAGAAAACACAAGATTCTTTTTTTTTGTTTTTTTTTTTAATATCATTTCATACATTCCCATTTTTCATTTTATTTAAAAAAAAAAAAAAATACAAAATCCATTGATTCTGATCAGATCATTTTATTATAATCTTGCTCTCCTCTCTTTCACGAGCCAAAACGAGGTCGTTTTGAATTCGTGATGGCTCCTCGGCTAATCTCCTGCTTCGGAAAATCAGGAAGAGCTTCAAAAGGCGGTAAAAACGACGTCGCAGCAACCGCGGACGAGGCGGCGGAGGAGCAAAGAAGAGGCGGAGACAGCCCTGTATTGGTGGAGCTATTTTCATCACAAGGATGTAAAACATCTCCTGAAGCTGAGCTAGTAATATCAAGATTGGGCCGAGGAGATTTTAGTTTGGGCCAGCCCATAATTATATTGGGCTTTCATGTGGATTATTGGGATTATATGGGCTGGAAAGATCCATTTGGGTCAAGTCAATGGACTGTTAGACAAAAGGCCTATGTTGAGTCTTTACAACTTGATACCATGTTTACCCCTCAAATTGTGGTACAAGGTGGGTCCCAATGTGTTGGTAATGAAGAGGATAAACTTCTCTCTAATATTGCTAATGCTCCTAGATTTCCTTCCCCTAATTTTCAGGTTAGTTGTTCATTTCATTTTTTTAATTTATGTCTTTAATTTGCTAATTCTATTATTTCTTGCCTTTCAAATGATGGTTATAATCGTGCTTTTATGTATAGACATGGCCTTGTTTGGTTTTCACCAAAAAAAAAAAAAATGGCCTTGTTTGGTGAATAGCTTAAAGATGAAGTTGATTCTGACTAGCTGATTGTATTAACTAATTTGACTAGTTTATTTTATTAGCTGATTGTATAAAACTAAAAAATTGTTTGGTAAATAGCTGATAGCTAGGGCCGTCTTGAAGATTTTAGAGGCCCTGTTCTAAATTATATATTGGGGCCCTTTAATTTTTTTTTTTCGAGGATAGTACATATATATTTTAATAAGTATGTTGAAATTGAAAATAAACACAATAAAAATTGTATGTTTTATTAATAATAACTTAATAAAAATCTAAAAATTAGATCAACCAATACTTTAAGATCTTTTTTAAATTAAAAAAGAATAACTACAGTAAATTAAACAATCTAAAAATTAATAAAGATTATCCTGAACCATGGAATTTTTTTTTCAGAATTATCATACTCCGTACTTGTATTTAATTTATAGTGTTGTATTATTGTGGAGTATACTTGTATGAAAAAGAGGAATGGTATTAAAATTAATTGATTATTTTGGTAAAGATATAAAATTAATTTAGAAATTTGGAGAATTAAAGAAGGAAAATAGAAATTTAAATGTGATAAATGAGGCATAATGAACGTGTAGTGGGAATTGAAATTTGAGTTGTACTTTGTAGAGCAATAATAGGATGATTTTAGGATGTGTCATGAAAGAGAAAAGGTTAAAAAGGTGAAATATAAATCGGGCAGACTAAACAAAAAATGGGCTTGTTAAATATTGGGGCCCTTAAATTTTTGGAGGCCCTGTGCTTGTGCACACTTTGCACACCCTCATCTACGCCTATGCATATAGCTTAAAGTTGTTTGAGTATGTGAAATGACCAATAAAGTAATTGTGAGATAGATAGTTTAGGTAGGATTTTAAATTAAATAGGGGTCTAAGTGTCATTTCACCATACATTGGAATAAGCTCTTTAAATAAGCTTCCCACCAAACACCTTAAATTAGCTTATTTAATAGTCAATAAGCTAATATTGGTCAAATAAGCTAATTTTGCTCAAATAAGTTGTTTTACATAATACTGGATTAAACGTGTTGCATACGAGTTTTGATTTATCTGTCTTATAGGTTCATGATTATTTATTCTTATTTTTAAGTTAGGTGTGGATTTATATATACATGCCTTTTATTGTTTGGTTTATGTTGTAATTTGGGTGAGTTTAATATAATAGATATGTCAAATTGTGAACTTAGTTTACATAAATCATCTATTATAGGAGGTTTGTGGTGAACTACTGCTAGCCTGCTAGGTGCCTAGGTTGGTAATTGTCCTTAAACGTAGAAACTAGAAACAAACAAATTAAGTTACTTTCAACATAAATTACAAGTAATTAATTAAATGATTCTATTTTAGATAGAGGACATTCTCTTGTTTATGCTGTGCATGTTATGTTTAAAGGCAATGTCAACTTTATGCAATACGAATCTTTTTTTTCTTTTTTTTTCTTTTTTTTTTTTCTTTTTTTTTTCCCCTCTCTTTTACAATCTGTATATAGCCAATATAGGCCAGTTAAGATTAAGTTGCATGCACGAATATTAGTTGATTATTTAGTTACAAACTTTTATTAATATTGCATCCTTCAAATATAGAAGTTTGCATGCAATTATGCAATTAAGTTGTACCTCTATGTATCCCTAAATCCGCCACTGTTGTTGAGTGTTACGACCCTTAAGTGAATACACGAGACAAACATCATACAAAGCTAGGAATCCAAAATTACCGGGATGAGGTTGCCTTAATGAGTGAAATTGGACCATGGGAGGCCAGGGCCCTTGTCAAAACCCCTGGCTTCCTTCGCCTCTGTTATAGATGAAGCTAACTAGCCTATCGCGTATCCACACTCCACACAAAGTACTTATCAAGACATTAAGTTAACCTCAGCACATACATGAACATGAAAATTGAGATGAACATAATCATCATTCATCAGTAAGACAACCAAAATCGAAACCATTAGATCAAACTAACCAATACATGCAACTCCGAAAGAGGGTTAATTTGCTATGGAGTACATAACAAATTAATGTTTTGAATGTAGTTGAGATGACGTGACTCTTAGTGCTCACCTTACAAGTACATTTGACAAACTAACCAATGATACTCATTTCGCGACCTTTCTAAAAGTGATATCTATTGTGAGTCTGATTATAACTGTGTCATGATCGATTAGGTCCTTCACGTATAAACCATCATCTATGTGTTTGGAATCGATAGATAATAAAGTAATGTATAAACTATGAACTTACATTGGTCTTCCTTGAATAATGGTACGTAACTTGATATTGTGCATAGATGCTTAGCTAAAGTATAAAACGTTTCTGTGGAGCAGGCAATCATCAAAAGACCAACACCTGAAACCTTAGAAGTTACATTCACAGGACAAATTCGGATGAAGATAGACAATCAGGGTGCTAACATTATGGTGGCATTGTACGAGAATGGATTGATGACTGATTGTCCAAAGGGGGAGAATAAAGGCAGACTCCTCTCCAATGATTTTGTCGTTAGGAGACTCGAGAAGCTATGCTCCCTCAAAGACACCTCTGCCAAGAAGAATATCTCAGGGACTATTAACTTCGCTCTTTGGGAGCCATTCATCAGCCATAACTGTGGTATGGCTCTCTTTGTACAGCAGAACAGCTCCCATCATATCTTTGGCTCTCAGAAATTTGACGTTCCACCAGATCTGTGATTTCGGAAGAGAAGTTTAAGGGCATTTTTACTTCTAAAGAGATGGAACAAATTCACTGATAATGTGAATGAGAAATGGCTTCTTATTTTGTTTCGGATTTGAAACATGATCCTAAGCCACACTATATGGCTTTGTACAGAGTTTCATTTGGGTTAGACCGATGTATTTTTGTATCATTTATGTTGGTTTTTGTATCTTTGATTTGAGCTAGGGTCTGGAAGAGAGGATTGGCATTTGATGAAATGATGCTATTTTTAGTAGACATACTGATTTGAATATTCATCTTTGTTTATTTTGCGATCTTCTAATAACTCGCGGACGGTTGGATGTTTAAAATATCGTGTTCGTGTTATGTTAAAGGCCGAAACCATTGCTTATTAGGATACCCTTTGCATGAGAAAAACACCAAAGAGTTAAGAGCGGAATATTTACGAAGTATCATTTTCAGAATATATGGCATGTTACCTCGCAAAAATATGTACAGAATACCATGGATCATTGTATATTGAGGCAGAGATGAACATATTCAGCAGAGATGGCAAAGGAGATCCTATGAGTCAATTAGATCAGTCGACAGGCACGGGATGATGCTGAATTGATTATAGCTAGGCTGTGCTTGAGCAGATATTCCATATCAGATTCTGGCATAGTTTCTAACTTTCTAAGAGCTTGTTATGGAAATCGTCTGTTCGGTTCAATATGATGTTTTTCAAAATCCGTTCCATGAACTTGTTCGAATCAAATGCTCCAACTCCATCCCACCTTGTACATTAAATCGCCTCTCTGACCCTAATCAAACTACTCTAATAGCTATCAACCATTAGCCGGGAACTATGGGACTGTAAAAGACCAACCTCAGAAAAGCAACTTCATCTGAACTAGAAACTGAGATACCCTTAAAGGCCTTAAGCCCTTAAGTTAATGAACATGGATAAAATTTGATATCTACAATGAAGCCCCCACCAGGCCACCACAATATAGCAATTATATTTCATAAAGCAAAATTCAATATCTACAATGAGAAGAATAGGTGCCCTGATAACCATCGCAAGTGATGCTTTCAGTTTCAACTAAAAAAAGGAAATGAAGCTGCCAAATTATTGTCGACTTTACACAATGATGCTTTGCATACGTCGTAAAAGCCATACCACTATCCACAAGTATTTAATTGCAAAACATTGTCATACTAAAAGATGACACTTTACCCACAAAAGTACACACTTCACAGTTCACACTGATAGATCCACTGCGTCACCCTGCTGCTGAGCTAGATATTTCTCTCTGCGCTCTTTCTGGAGTTCAAAATTATAAAGCAACAATAATCCTTGTTAGAAAACATAGAAAGGATAAGAATATAACAATTACTTCATTCTTTGTATGGATTTGTGTGTCTGTGAGTAGCGGGGAAGGGAGCCATCAAACAAATTTGAGGAGACATGAACGTACCCATTCATCTATGACAAGACCTTCACCAACCACCTTTGGACCATTATCTGTTGGAGGTTTCTTCCGTGTTTCAACAGCAGCATCAGCTTCAGCCAACTGGCGTTTCAGCTTATCAAGTGCCTAGCATGAGCATGAGCATGAGCATGAGATTCATTCCAAAAAAACTCTAAATATTTATGCAAGTATCATAAGAAGTGAGGGAAATGAATATGGAAACTCACTGAGTTAGGACGATCAGGATCCAAGAAAATAGCGCGTAATACCCGTTCTACTGTAGCCTGCTCCCTTTGTTCATCAAACTGCAGGAATGGAGAAGTGAGGAGTTGGGAAAATGATTCTGAAATTCACTTTGTTTCTCACATTTATCTAATATAATACTTGTATTAAGAAGATCGATTGCAGATCTTCCAATAACATTCTAATATTCCCACTCAACTAATTCTACACTACCATATCCTCCTATGCAAACAATGGTAAATGACGGATAATAAAAAACAGAAGAAAAAAAGAGAGTACTAATTTGTAATTCCTCTGCAAGTATGTTACATGGACTCTGCCCCATGTGTATAGATCAAGTGTACAGGGCTTGACTTGATGTACGTGTATTAAAGTAATAGACTAATTTTCAATAATTCAGCACAGATCTTGCTTATATTCTAATAACCAAGGATCCATATGAATGAAAAAAGTAAAATCAAGAAACTATGTAACATATATATAGCTGCTAACACACACACACACACACACACACACACACACACACACACACACAAACACACACACACACACTTCCATATGAGATGCATGCACGCTTTCTGGTTTCTGGAGAGGGAATGATGTAAAGTAATTCTTAATCAATATTCAGTACAAAAGTCACAGAACTGAAACCCCATCCAGAATAACTTGTTTATAAAAGAGATGCGAGTAGCCGAGTATAAGGTATACAACTGCTACTTATAAGTATCCACCGCTTCGGCAAAAAAAAACATTTTATCACACATTGATTTCCTCGATAAATTTGACGGTTATTGTAAACCACTTCCTACCACTCATTGCAGTGCACAGTCAACAACAGCATTGTATAAGCTAAAGATTTCTTCAATAGATTATAATATCCCAGATAAGGAAACAACAGTAAACTAATACTAGTCAAAGATCTTCACAAGATTTGATTGACGGGGTTATCATACAGGGGGAAATTTACGACAGGATATTCTTGTCCAAACGAGTATTCGGCTACATCAAGACCTTGGGAGAATGGGAGGGCCATAGCATCTACAAAAACCTCTGAACACCTCCCGCCCAACCCCCAGGGGAAAACCTCCCATATAGACTGTGGACCTGTGGTAGTAAAGAATTCATATTGACAATTAAAAAAAAGAAAAGAAAAGAAAAGAAATGGCACATGATTATCATAGGTAATGAAGTTCCAAGGTATGAACTACTTACGGCAACTAATGAATTCAGACATCTATTTCCTGAAGGCAAATACTTACGGCAATACTGTAGAACATGAACCAGTCCATAATATGAGTTGCCAGACCCAATAAGCAACATTGCATTGCGGCAACCATTTCAAACCTCCCACCAATATAGATATGGCATCCTAAGTTCCAAACTCAGATCCGTTAAATATCTATTCTACATAAGTACATCAAAAGTCTACAACACTTGTCCCTTATAGTTAGCATTCTAACTCAAATCAGTCAGGTACCCTAAATGGATAATGTCAATTGGAATTAAGCTTCAGAAATCCCAAATTTATAACTTTAGTTTGATTGTTGACTCTTATTTGCTGACGAAATCAAAGAAAGTCCAATTCAAGAACATCTACTCCACAAGGTGAGAGGCTTTAGAATGTCTTATTAAGCCATAAGCTATAGCAAGGACAACTAGTCTATAAATACCCAATTAATCAGGAGAGTAAAACTCAAGCAATAAGAGAAGCAATTTAAAGGCCAGGTAAAAGTTCCATTGCTAATGGAAGAGCAATATCCTCACCAGCTCAGGAGCATATTCTGTTTCTTCTTTCACCTTTAAACTCATAATCTTAAATTTAACCTTCTTCTTGAGGTCTTGCATTTTCTCATTATTCTCTGGTTGCTCCATGAACTTAAAGACTGCCAAATTCAAAACAAACAATTAGGGTTTTCTTATATGCACTGTCCCAATGTAAAGTGAAATTAAATATCATAACCTCGCTTTCAGACAATTCTATACAATACCCTTATGGTTTTACAACTACATAAGCTTATTGCTGCCAACTTTGTAATAAATTGTATTTCTAGTGAAACATTAAAAGCAATCTCAATATAAATAAGCTTATATGATCACTTTAATTTGACTGTTGTGAGGTTATGGAAAATTTCCTTCCATAGAAGGACTGCAACAGGTAATTAATATGTAGTACATGGTAAGAAAATCCCATCACCTCAAAACAATCCTGAAAAGGTAAGTAGATTAAGCTTACTTATGTTTAAAAAGCTTCGAATCATTCACTAACAGAACTTGTCAATGGAGAGTAGACCTCAAGCATAAAGCTTATGCAAAGCTAAAACGTAGTGGTATAGTCTAGAATAGTCTAAAAGCAAGGGGAAAATGTTGAATTTAATACATACACAAGATCATTACAAAGAAAATCCCCATCAAAAAGAGCCACAAAGTAAGAAAAGACGCCATGGAAAAAAAATGTTGTCAATAAAAATATAAGGAGAAGATCATGGTAATTTTACCGGTTGCTATAATACTTTCTCCAGGGGCAAGAATACCACCAGGTGGGCGCATGTAGCAACTTTTTGGTGCGGTTGTTTGAAACTGAGACAGAATGGCAATGCAAAAAAACCATTTTAGTGGTAGTTAAAATAGTTAGAGATAAAAATTGCCAACGAAAAGGCTGTTCGGGTGTTCATCCAACTTAATACTTGCTTAAAAAAACCAATTAGAAATTGCAATTACATAGATTTGTAACTGCCATGATCCATGGAAACTGAAAAGAAGTGATACCTTGAAAGCTGCGTGGGATTTGCTAGTGTTCTTGATTCTCACTGCACTCTTAACTTGTTTTCCTGGTTCATCTTCAAACATTCACAAAACAAGTATCACATTAGACGAAAGAGAACACAAGGAGAAAAACCCCTAAATTGCATAAACATCACTACATCAGTGTTTTTTTAACTTGCCAAATTCCAACCTAGCACTTAAATGAGCTTTTTCCTAGCACAAGTATACTCATAGAAACCACTTTCAAACCCATTACAGTAATGTAAGCTGAAAATATTCTCTCCCATTTTCAATGCTACCATTTCCTGTTATAAATAACGCATAAACTTTATGCAACAAAGTTAATTAGGAACAACATAATAACCAGCTCCTCCTTTATTAAAAAGGTTAATCATGACTATAGATGTAAATTCAGTTAAGGAGAGCAATCAAGATGAACAAATTCATCTTCTAAACAAAGAAACCGAAATGACAAGCTTCATCATGAAATCACACTAATCCAAGGCTACAACTAAATCACCAACCTAATACAATATGTCTATACATCAAACCTAAAACCAAATCTTATCTGCGAAACTCCAGCAGAAAATTCTCTCCAAAGTACATTTTTTTTTTTTTTGAAGAACTCTCCAAAGTACATTATAAAGAAAGGTCTAAACAGCTTTAAATTAAAGCAACCACATAATCAAATCCCCGAATTGTACTTTGATACCTCCTAAACACCAGTCTACAATCATTCAAGCATAGCACAAGCTCTTTTTATGACTATGTCATTCCTTTATTCAGCAACTTTAACACAACACTTAAATTCAAAATAACATTCATTCTTAAATACCTACCATATAAAACTAAACATTAATTTAACTTCAATTAATTTAACAAACCAAATATCACAAATTCACAAATAATATTCAAAATAGCATCATCCTTAAATACTTACCATATAAAACTAAACATTAATTTAACTTTAATTAATTTAACAAACCAAATATCACAAATTCACAAGTAATGTTCAAAATAGATCATCCTTAAATACCTACCATATAAAACTGAAAAAGTAACTTCAATTAAACTCAAATTCTCATTCAACATTACACTAACAAACCAAACATCACAAATTCACAAATAAAATTCCAAAATTACAAACACAAAATCAACCTCAACAAATTCAAATCAACTTCAAAAAACAAATAAACTCACAAGGAAAATACAAATTATTCGGAGGATCAAGGCGAAGCCGACGTTTCGCCGGAAGCAAAGAACGAGCAACAGAAGAAACCGTCGGTTTCGGCCTCAAACCAGCAGCACCGCCACTACCACCGCCGCCAATTCCGTGATGATTACCGTCATAATTATTGCGATAATTATGACTACTCTGGTGAAGTTGTTGAGTAGAAGAAGACGAAGAAGATGTATGATTAGTAGCAGAAGTACTACTAGTAGACTGCCAGAAATTACAGAGCTTCCATAGCTTAACTTCTGAGGTATGGTTACTTCCGCCGGAAGTTGCCGACGCCATTTTCGCCGTCGATTGGAGGAATTAGGGTTCCGGTGATCGGAGAATCCGGTGAAATTGGGTTGATTTTTTTGGTTATTGATTTTTCTCTCTCCTCTGAATAATAATTTGGCCGTGTAGAAAGGATTGACAAGTTGAAGAGAGAGAAAGAGACGGAAATGGAACAGTTCAGACTTCAGAGTTGGTTACTTCCTTTTTCTTATTTTTTTTGTTTTTATTTATTTAATTAATTGTAATCGCGTTGGAAAAGGGGGTTGAAGTTAATATTGACTTTTAATCTAGTCAAAAAATAAAGGAAATAAATTTTGGTAAAGTTCGTGTGAAATTCAAGCACTAGAGAAGTAGACAAGTCAAAAAAAAAAAAAAAAAAAGATAAGTCACAAATCCTTTTAGGGCCTGTTCACATTTATTGAAATGAGTTGAGCTGAACTGAACTGATTGGAGCTGAACTGAACTGAACTAAGCTGAAATGAATATTTTATGAGAGAGGGAAATTAAGAGCTGAACTGAACTGATTGGAGCTGAACTGAACTGAAATTAAGTAAATGTGAACAAGCCCTTAGTTATTCCATACGTTCTTTGTTGATAGTTCTTTATGGGTAATTTTCACGGAAATAAATAAACATAATAAGAAGTAGTAAAAATACATTGGAAGAGTAAATTTACATTGGGTATGCAAAAAAGTAAAGAGAGAAAATAATAAAAAAGTACATTAAAAAACAAAATTTATATGGAAAAGTTAAATTTGCATATATATTGTTGCAATTGGAGAGAATTTTGATAAAAAAAAAAATACGGAGTAATAATATTAATGGTACTGGAATAAAGGAAATAGGACGATCATTTTGGGACTTAAAAGTAACCGGACAATCAATAAAGGACTGAGGAGTATCTTGTACTATATTAATAATGAATTGTATCAATGTACCATTTATTCATTTGTACTGTGTTTTTGGTAAAGTTAAATTATGTTGAAACACTCCGGAGAGGTACTAAGGTAGTAATCGGGTCAATGATTTTCAGCGTGGCTTAGTCAATTTTTAAACACGTAGTTATGAAGCACGTACGTCTCTAGATTCAGGTTGGGTTTGGTTTAATGTTAGAAACTACAGTATATATTTACAAGACAAAGTCTTTTTCACAAATTTTTGGGGTAATTAGTAGTTCATTTCTTTCTCAAATATCTCTTCCTTTTTTTTTTTGCCCCCTATGACTTTTTTACGTTTTTTGAAATACGTGCTAAAACTTATATATTTTCGTTTCTATAAGCATAAAAATTATAAAAACTTAATATTAATAAAATGTTCAATTAAATGAGTTCAACAAGATCTCAAATGCCTATATTATCTCTTATAAATTAATAAGAATTTATGGTCAAAGTTTTTAAAAGTTGACCCATATATTGGCTATGGGGCAAAAAAAGAAAAGTGACAAAGAAAGTACAAGCTTCTTTTTATTACACCTTTTTTTTTTCAAAGAAGTTTCGAATTGATCAAACATTCTCTTATTTGTTAGATTATTACTTATTAGTTACCTCTAGCTCCAAGTTTGAATTGATAAGGAAATCCACCTCTTTAACTACACCTAGTTAATCTTTAGTCAAGGTGTGAAAAATATACATAAGAAATCTCTCTTTACGAGAAAATCTTAATGAAAAAGAACTATTTTCATTATAAAATATTGTACAAGTATTCGATTACACTTGTACAATTTGCTATTGACCCGTTTAGTATCACTGTGTTTTTCAGTTAATTATTTATTTTTAGTTTTTTAGATTATGTGTTATTTATTTCATTTTTAAAAAAAATAATACAAAGTAATTAGTTAAACCTTTTAATATAATCATGATTTTATGAGGTGACAACTGACAAGTGCACTATTTTTTTCTTTTTTTTTCAAAGAAAAGCAGCTAACAAAAATAAAAAAAAGTACTCCATAAATGAACGAGCTGGTTCAAGACTACAAACCAAAGGCCCAAAGCACTGTGGCCCAGTAGCCAAAAACAAAAATTAGCACTACTTCTTTACATGTGGTATACTTGGAACTTTGACAACATTCACTATTTCATTACATAATTTCTTCCAAATCATAACATAACATATAGGCCACGTTTGGTAATTGGCTTTATAATGGCTTTTTGGTTACTTTTAAGGTGGTCAAACAGCCAAAAAATGTGTTTGGTAATTTGCTTTTTAGTCAGAGAAAAAGGTGGCTTTTAAGCCAAAATGAAAAAGCTGCTTTGAGTAGCTTTTTTGTTGGCTTTTGGCTTGTTGGCCCACAAATTATCTAATAAACAGCCAACAACCAACAATTAATTTACCAAACACTTTTATAAACAGTCAATTTTAAAAGCCATTATAAACAGCCAAACATTCCAGCTGGTCAAACAAGCCAAGTGAACCAGCCAACAGCCAACCGCTAACAGCCATTTGCCAAACAAGGCCATAATCCGTAATGCAATTCCCAAAAAAAAAAAAAATAAAAAAAAAAAAAAGCAATACTTTCTACATGTAGATCAAGACTAACATTACATTATCAACCGTGTAACTTAAACGAGTAATGCGACAACTAAGTTCATACTATACTAAGAATATATAACGACAGTAGCACACACAGGTAGAGTACTCCTCAGTCGTCCTCAATCAGGACCCCAAAAAATCAATTGGAGAAGAGCGTAGGCCTTCTCTTCTTCCTTCAATCGCCATCCGTTTCTCAAATTACCCGAGCTTGTAACATTAGTAGCATGATCATCACCAACATGGCAATCTTTACTACCAATATTAGCAGTATTCTTCAATTCACTATTAGGGTTGGCAATATTATTCTTCTGTATAGCCTTAAACGCTGCCTCAAATTTGCACTTTCTTCCATTATTCAAATCACCCATCTCAAAAAAATTAAAAGAGTAAATTAAATTTCTCTAAAAATGACCCAAAATTTTGATATATGAGTTGGTAATATATATGGGTCCAAAGTGGTATATATAATAAATTAAGGTAGGGTACATTATGAAATTAATAAAAGTAACGATGTTCTAGTTGGTTCTTATTTAAAAAAAAAAGGGTGAGACATGGTTTGACGATAATTCTGTGGTCATTGTTAAATTATTAAGGTGTGTTTTTTGACTTTTAAGTTGCTTAATTATTGCATTGGGTCCTAGCTTAGTCTCAAACCCCCGGATTTATGGATAATGGTTTTCGATTGCAGCTGAATTTCGTTGGTTTTGTTATAGAAGTGTCAAAAAAAGATATAAATGACTCAAATACTTTTTGTCTCTACTTTGGTGTTTTTGTCTCTTATGGAGTCCAAATAATTCACGTAAAATGAACAATATATAATTCTCCGTGATAAAATAAAGGGAATTTCCAAAGTATATACGAGTACACAATAAGATTTATATGACCATTTTAAAATCATTTTGCACTTTGAGAAAAAAATTTGATGATTTTTAAATTTGTGGAGTTTGAAATTTTTTCTTTAGGGTTCAATGTTTCCCTATTTATATTTTTTGATGGGGGTTTTTAATAAATTTGGTAGCAAATGGGTTGAATAATATGTATGATTGTAGTTTAACTTGTGTTCATGAACATGCGTTTGATGAATTCAATTTTAAAATATACGAGTATTTGTGTTTTATAGATCCTTATTATTGTAGATGTCGTATGATCTGATTATTATTTAATGATATTATTATTTTTCGTTCAAAAAAAAAAAAATTGTTATTTGGGACAAGGGGAAACGCAAGACCTGTTCTGTTCAGGTTAATTTCAATTCAGTTCAATTCATCTCCAATCAGTTCAGTTTAGTTTAGCTCCAATTAGTTCAGCTCAGTTTAGATCAGTTCCTAATTTTCTTCTCTCTTAAACAATTCATTTCACCTCTATCCAGTTCAGTTCAACCCCAATTAGTTTTAGTCTAGTCCCAATCTGTTTAGTTCAATTATTTTCAGTAAATCGGAACAGGCTCTCAAATAGTTGGTTATATGGTAAAACATTTGTAAAAATATTTCATATTAACCATTTGGGCCTTGTTTTCTTGATTGGGCTTTAATTGTTTGCCACTTACAAATTGAACATTGTCCATTCGAACATATCAGTAGATCACTTTGTTCAATACCAACAACTACTCTTCAACATGGACGTTTGTAATTTTTAATTAGTGCATTAATAGTTTTGTCACATAAACTACACCAGTATTATCATTTTTCTAAATCTGTAGTTAATACGATTGTTTATTAGGATTAATCCATAAAGTTTCAAGTTTCTCAGTAATTAGCTCCTTGAATCCCTTAAACTCGGTTTACAACATATTCCACGCCTCACTGGCCGTTGTTGCAGCCATAATAATCCTAGCAAAGATTGTCATGTTAACTCCTTGGTGGATCAAAGTTAAGGCAGTAACAACTTAACGTATGGTTTTGTTGTACACTTTTCTCATCAAGAATTGGGATTGATGTTGATGGATTAAGAGTGGCCGGGTAGCTAGAAAGGAGTGAATAAGGCATATTTGATTCCATGTCTAGTACAATCTTGTGTTAGCGAATTTTTTTTTGAGGTTTATTGATGAAATAAAGGTTTTAAAAGAACAAAGTAACCATCATAAGTAGGCAATCAAGCGCGCACACATGAGTCAGTTCAAGGAGATGCACTCTCTAGAATTATCTAGACTTTTTCCTTTAATTCCTTTAATCTCTTATTATTTTCATGTTCGTGTCAATTTTAGTACTTTCATGTCTTAGCTAAATTTTTTGGGTTTTTGTTATGTAAACTTGTGTTAATCATCCTATTTTCTTAGGAGTCCCCAAATTTATGAATGTTTATGTTTATAAATAAGACCGGATTGATAAAAAAAATCTAGCCAAATCCAATTTAGTCTGATTGTCCAATTATCAGGAATTTAATTTTTTTTCTTTGTATCAATCTTCTGTTATTCATCTAATTCGGTCCAGTCCAATCTGGTTTTGGACTTGGATTGATATACATCCTATCTATGATATTAATCGGTACAAATCGTACAATTTGTACAAAATAAATATTTGAACAATATTCTTTACAAATTTAACACAGTCAATAGTTGCATAAAACATAATAAGTGTTGGTGCATAAATCAGGAGACTATCGCATAAATTAAGTTTCTTGAATCCCAAATTATAAAAAGTGGCATCAAAAAAAGTTGCCAAAATAATAAGAAACAGAGTATAAAAAGAAAAACAGTGGAAATGGAACACGTAAATCTTCAAGAACAGAAATTTATTAATGAAACTTGTTTTTTCATACAGTATACATAATTTTATAAAACCAAACATAACTCGGACTTTATTTCAAAAGCCGAGCATGACTTGGGTATTAACATTTCTTTTCCGGGAGAATGACCTTGATCAGACCTCAACCATCACGGTTCCTTAAACCACTATTTGCAAGCAAGGCACTTTGAGACTGATTAAAACATAAGGGGATACCACCCCCAGACACCCTCATTTGGTAAGATTCGAACTTGATAAGAAACGTACCAAGTGAGTCAAGCCATGCTTTGTATGACTCGATGTAGTATATACAAAAATACTACAACAACAACAACAAAAAGAAAGAAAAAGAAGAAACTAATTAGGACCCCAACAACTCAAGTACATAACAGTCCTAAGAGACTCTTCAGATTGTTTCAACTTTTCATCTTTCATCTTCTTAGAAACCATTGCAGAAGAATTAGAAGATAACTTCTTAGCTTGAGAATAAGATCTAATATTACTCTTCAAATGTTGATGAATACATCTAATTGGGTAATTCCATCTTGCAATTCCTTGATCTTTCAATGCTTCTACTGCTGCAATACTTGCTGCTACTGCCCATTTCATTCCTGATGATGAACTCATCTTTTTGTTTTGAGAATTTGAAGAAATAAAAACAGAGATTTTTGTGTAAGATTTTTCTGTGAGTTTGCTTGTAACTTTGTATGATGTTTTTGTTTGTGATTTGGTTGAATGATTTGAGAAATGAAGACTGAAGAGTGGTATTTATATAGTTGAGAGGAAATAAGGCGGTTGGAAATTCAGTGGGAAAAAGTTGATGGTATTTTGTGAAATACCAGAGGAATTTTCACATGGTTTGTGGGAGTTAAAGTTTATGGCAGAAAAAGCCTTAAAAATGGGGAAACTGACAAAAAATGCCGCAAATTTTTGTGTGGTTTGTTGCAAAAGGATAAATTAGCTTATATTATACAGTACAGTACATTTATACGAGTTGTACTATTATAGTAGTACTTGGACTGACTAATAAAACTCGTAGTTTAAAGTACGAGTAGTTGATGCAGTTCCTGGAAATTGCGTGTAATAAAGTACGAGTATTAGTAGATTTTCTTCAAATTGCGTGTAATAAAAGTGCTAGTGTATCATGATCTAAGATTTTATGATTGGCCACTGAAGTTTATAGTGTATAGTTTATAGTGTATAGTTTATTGTGTAATTAAGCAATGAGATAAACTTCTAAGAGTTAAATATATATTAAGGGGAAAAATAAGTAAAAATGCATCTTATAATACCTTGTACCTAGTGTATTTCTTTGTTCTTGTAATCTTGATGATCAACTCTCGATTTTATTTAGAGGGGTATGAGCATAACTATCCAAACATCTAAATAGTCGAAGATCTATTCACAATCAATTAGATATTAATTTTGGATATTAGATAGCTATTCTGATATTAATTTTCGCATTTTTGAAATCTCCAATTCAGATATCTGATTATATTCGGATATCCAAATATTGTGTCGCAGTTCATGTGTTTATGATAGGGTGACCCTTAAAGTTGTACATTAAAAAAAAAAAAAAAAAAAAAAGAAAAAATTAATCTAAAAATTTCTCATTTGTTGTAGAATTGTTGACAATTACATGTAAATGATTTCCTCAATATCATTTAGCTTTTAATACATTCAAGCTCTCTTTGCTACTACAACTTATTTTGTAAAAATCAATTTCACTAATAATTGGAATAATATTGAATTAACCGATGGTCAAATACACCTAAAAAAATTAACTCGAACTTATCAAATAAATTAATTCAACATCTTGTAAAAAAAATAAAATTAATTCAACATGAATCAAGTCGATCTTATATGAATGACCAATTTGTGAAATGCTCTATTGAACTTATAATTAAGATGAATCATGATATGATTCAAGACATATTTTATTTACCTTATTTTCACTTATTCCAGGTCTAGTAAGTTTAAATAAGTAAAAATCAGGTGAATTGAACACACCCTTCAGAGAATCGTGATTCAATCCAAAGTTAATATTCACCAAAATACATTTAACAATAATAAAATAATAACTACAACTATATTTAGTTTATCTAATTTTAACTTATTTTAGATCAGATCTGAAAAAATAAATTCCTATTAGATTAAAAAAAAAATTAGATACATTTCTCATTTTATGTTTGGGTTTTTTTTTTTTTTTTTTTATTTTTTTTTATCGCTAAATATCTTTAATTTAGTAAAAAAAATAAAATTGTTTATTCATCAAATACATATTATTATTACAAATCTAACAAAATCAAACTTGATACATATTTTGTTGTCGACTTACTTATTAAGTCAAAGTTTAGTCAAATCTGACAAATTACTTTAGAAAGTCAAAGTTTAGTCAAATCTGACAAATTACTTTAGAAAAAATAATTTCAAATCAAAAAAATATAAGTTTAGATCAAATTATATAAGCAAAAATAAGGTGAATTAAACATGCCCTATGTCATAATGATTTCAAGGGTAGATTATGTACTACCTTCGTTTTGACTTGATACATATTAGTTGACACGTTATGAAATGTTAGTTGACACGTTATGACATGTTAGTTGACATGTTTTGACTTTAGCACTATTCACACACTCCCCTTCGACCGTATTTTGTGCTTTATACGTAATGAAAAATATAGTCATATGACTCATATGGGTTTTTGTTAGATTCATCACAATATATATTTATAAAATATCAACTTTTTATAATTTTTGTTTATTGGTAATTAAAGATATTAATGGTTGAATTTGTGCATTGATAAACGTAACAAAGGAAACGTGTCAACTAAAAAGAAACGGAGGAAATGTGATGCAAGTTAAACCCACTAATCCACTATCATTGTCAAGGTGCAAAAGGATGATACTAGTAGAATTTTTATTGTGTAATGACAACATATTAGTGTTAACACAAATTATTAAAAAGGTGGACTTTCTAACAAGTAACAATAAGCTTGTTATACCATTGCTTAATTCTATATGCAACCTTTGTACGTAGTATTATTGAATAGGACCTACTATTGAATTACTTTATTCATTTAACCCTATTTGCTTTATAATTTCTCTAATAAAACTTAATAAAGTTAATATATCAATGTGACAAATTGGTAATAGGAGCTAAGATGATTAAAACCAAATTTTCATCTCATCTTTGAATTATAAATCAATGTAGAATAACAAATTCATTCAAAAATTGAATTAGCATTACTCCATGATATAAATCGACTACATTTACATACTCTCTACGAGGCTAAATTGTGGTAAAGAACAATACTATAAATTTCTTGTATAAATATTCCCCAAATTGAAGTCCAACATTTTTGATTTTTTTTACTTCAAACATAATCCAAACCAAAAAAAACAGGGGAAATAATCCAACAAATGCATTGATTATATATCCGTCTTAAAATCTAACAGTAGAAGGACCAAAACAATCAATCTCCATAACTTTCTTGATCTTCATTTCTGTCTGCATCATCTTCGCTTTCTTACTAATCTCCGAAGCGGCCGACGAAGACGCGGCCGCTTTGGAGGAATGCGGGATCGAAGATCGGAGATTGGTTTTAAGACGATTATGAAGTAATCGTAAAGGGTAATTCCATCGCGCAAAGCCTTGATCTTTGAGTGCTTCTACTGTTGCAATGCTTGCTGCTACGACGTATGTTCTGCACGCGCTAGTTGCACTCATATTTGATCGTTTTTATTTTGGGGTTTGAAAATTTGATTAAAATGAGTAGTGAATTGAAGAATATGGTGTTTAAATGGTGGAAAATATATGAGTTGTGTTTGATGATTGTTGGTTGGAAAAAATTGGTTTGATTTATATAAGTAGATAAAGTAAGAAAAATGTGAGGAAAGAGAACGGAAATATTGGGGAAAACAGGGGATGTAACTATGTATGAAGTAAAACTATGGGCTAAAGTGGCGAGTAGCAAAAGTAGTACCAACGGTTTCGGATGTCACGTTCTAGTTAAGTCTACCGCCTACCGGTTTAGTAGGGTCGTTTAATTTAAGAAAATGATATTTGTGGTTCTTAGGGTGACGTATAAGGATTAAAAATGACGATATTGAGTTAAAATGGAGATTAATGACTTTTTTTAACGTGTGATTTTGATATTCATTCTTAAATATTTTTAATTCAAGGAGAATAGATTTAATGATATTTCCAATTAATTTAATTATACAAAGCATGATTCAATTAGTCTCAATATATACTTTTATATAATTTTTGTATAGATTTTTTTGGTAGATTATTATAAATCGATATTATGGAGTATGAGTATTAGTTAGAGTAATACTTTGTAAATAAGACAATTAAACACAATGCATTTATCTAAAAATAATGAAGTATAAATTCAAGTTGAGTTTTGAGTGATGACTTATGTTAAAGATACCAAATAAGTATAGACATACATTTTTTATGGAGTAACATTTATCTTATTCAAATTTTAATCAATTCATTTCATTCTCATTTCAACTTACTCATATATATTACAGAGTCCCGTTTAAATGAATTCAACAACAATCTACTTTGATAGTGTTTTTTTTTTTTTTTTTTTTTTTTTTATTTTTTTTTTTATATTTTTTATTAGTGTATGTGTATAGAATATACTATAGAGATGCAATCAAAGAAGCAGATCTCAATAGACTAGCCTGTAAACCAAGCTAAGCTTGATCTAGTGGTAAGTATTGTACCTTCCGATTAACCTTGAGGTTCCCCTATTAGAGACACTTTAAGGGTGGAGATCTCTTACTCTTCTCCTTCACTCTCAAAGTGTCTGACCCACAAATACCGAACTAAAATAACCGTGAGGGTTACAAAGTAATTAAACTAGAACACGTCCTTGATATACATCTTTTAAAAAAATAAAATAAAAAATAATAAAAAAAACCATTGTGTGTGTGTGTATATATATATATATATATATATATATATATATATATATATATATATATATATATTACATTATTTCTATTTAATTTAAGAATAAGCACTATTTAAATTAAAGATGATTCATATAAAAATTAAGAATAAAATAAGTTTGGTCTAATTTATACTACGTAAAAATCAGTGAAAAAAAATTATATTAAATTATTTAAATAAACGAGAAATTAAAATATTTCAAATTATTCTTTACACATTAATAAAAACTACCTATTACAATCATTTATTCATTAAGTTGACAATATTTATAGACACTTTGATTGTGGCCTGTAATTTTTTAATTTATTCACAAAAACTAATGTTCTTTGGTCTACAATTGAAATTGGAAAGATAAAAAAATATCAACTTATTAATTACTTAATCTTGTATGAGACAAAGTCGCACTTAATTTATTATGAAATCAAGTGAACGCTAACTTATTTAAAAGGAATATTTGTGTCAGCTATCCTTTTTTTTTTTTTGCTCTTTTGTGAATATCCATTTTTAAGAAATTTGTTTACAATTATCCATTTTTTTCAAAAGTTTTTGAATCACTACCCACAAACGAATTCTGTCTAATTTCACAGTTATTGGGCCCACATTTTTGTTTTTCATCCGTTAACCCCTTTCCCACCCTAATTAACCATCCCAACCTATTTAACCCTCTTCCCACCCTCATTAACCCCTTTCTAGCCTAATTAAACCCCTTCTCAACTACCTCTTCTTCCTTAAATGCAGCCAACAAATCAAGGGAAATCATTTAGGGTTTAGGCTGGAAAAGGGGTTAATTAGGTTGGGAAGGGGTTAACTGGGGTGGAATGGGGTTAATTGGGGTGTGAGGGGGGTTAATTGGGGTAGGAATGGGTTAATCAGTTTGGGAATTGAAGCTGGTTAATTAGGTTGGGAAGGGGGTTAGAGCAACTCGCCAACTTCAATGGTTGCTTTTAGGGACTAGCTTGCAATTTTAATAATTTTAAGTTAATAGCCAAACCATTGGAGGATAGTTTAATAATTAGCTTGGCCAAGCTAATGCCAAGCAAATTAGCTTAGCTAAGCTGATTAGCTTAGAAATTAATTATCTCTAATAAAATACTAATTATTTAAAAAATAAAGCTGAAAAATCTAAATGTTAATTAGCTTAACCATTGTGGCATAAATTAGCTAGAAGGAAGAATAGTTTTGCAATTCTAGGTGGCATGGCAAGCCGTTAGAATTGCTGGGTAAGAAATGAAAAAGTGGGCCCCACAAACGGTGAAATTAGACGGAATCAGTTTGTGAGTAGTAGTTCACAAACTTTTGCAAAATATGGTTAGTTGTTATTTGTTAACAAATTTCTTAAAAACGGGTATTTGTTTACAAAAGAGCCATAAAAATGATAGTTGTACACAAATTTTCCTATTTAAATCTGGTTTTTAATCTTATCAATAAAGGTAACTTTTAAAAAGTGTTTGGTTTAACTTATTGAAATCAATACTCCGTAGTAAATAAATTTCGTTGACAAAATGAATGGGTTTGTTTTTGTCATCTTTATGAAGTGTTTTGCTTGATCAAGTAATACTGTAATAGAATTAACTATCAATTGATTTTCTTATTTACATTTTTCTCGATGATTGGTTGATATAATCAATAATCTAATCAAATTTTTCTCATCAAATAAACATATAAGTACACACGCAAGGTTGAAGATTGTGATAATTGGTATGAAAATTGACATTGTTTGTATGTCTCATATTGGTTTAAATGGTTTTTTCATCAATTTTAAAAAATTAATCACTAAAACACGAAAACTAATATAATTGATGAACAATGAGCTTTAATACCATTGTAAATATCATCAACAATATATACAATTTTTTAATTAGGTCCCCAACAACTCAAGAACATGACTTTTCTAAGAGATTCCTCAGATTGCTTCAATTTCTCATCTCTAATTTTCTGAGAGATTACAGAAGAAGAAGACCCAGAAATCTTTTTAGCTTGAGAATAAGATCTGACATTATTTTTAGCATGATTTTGAAGAGATCTTATAGTATAATTCCACCTTGCATAACCTTGATCTTTCATCCCTTCTACTGCTGCTACTATTATCCATGCTCTGCTTTTTACTGAACTCATTTTTACAAGTAGTAATTTTATGAGTAATTTTAAGAAGAAATTGGGTGTTTTTATTTCGTTGGATTTATGATTTAAATTGTTGAAAGTTTGATGATTTAGAATGGTAGATGAAATTGGGTTTTATAGAGGGGCATAAAAGAGGGAAGAGATAGTAGAGGACTAGAGGTAGAGCCAAGACGAGGTAGTTGTTTTGGCGAATACCGAAGGAAGAGATACCCCTGGTTTTTGGGACATACCATTGTCCTCATTAGTTTACTCCATCCGGAATATAAACTATAAAGTATGGAGTATGATTTTCCATGATCTTCAAAATTAAAGGTGTCAAAAATACATTTGATCCGACTCGATCCAAAACCGATCCGAAAAATATTCAATGTAGATTTAGACTCGTGTTGACATAATAATTTTGCATGATTCAAGTTTAAAATTGACCCAATCGACTCGACCCGACCTAACCTCATCAGACCCGATCGATCATTTGATTTGACACCTCTATTCAAAAACGTTTTTGAATTATGTCTCCATCAAACAATCCGGTCGTACACACCCATATGACCATTATATGCCCCTATGAAATTTTTTACTCCAATGGATGTTAGAGTGAAGGGAGTAAAAGACGTGTTGTTTGGTCGAATTATTGCTTTTCTAGATTGGTTAATTTACTCCATGGATAGGTTGTGGCTTATCACGTTTGTTCACGGGTTGGTTGTAGAGTAGACTTTTTAAATATAAGAGAAAAAATTTACCCAAAAAGAAAACGTGTCAACTAAAAATAAGCTTCCTAAAAAAGAATATTCATGTATACTTTTTTACTTGATTTGTTTCTTTTATCACACTTGTTAATCCAAAACTTTAACGATCAATAACTTTAATTTTCCACAGTTAAAAATTATAAATGTTGTGTATTATGATAATACTCTCTCCATTTTTAAACACTTGCTCCACTTTTCTTTTCTAGCCGTTTTTAAATACGTGCTCCATTTCCTTATCTGGAAAACTTTTACAGCACAATATTTAATTCATTTTATTTCACCTAGTGGATTCAACATAAATCATATTTTATTAATTTCATATTCTCTCTCCTCCAATTCTTTCAACTACTTTTGATTTTTACATTTTTTTTATTCTTTCCCCTGCTCCACTACCTCCATATTGTATTACTTTTTTCAATTTCTCCTAAAACTCCGCACATGGAGAAATGAAACAAGTATCTAAAAACGGAGGGAGTAATTAACTATTCATAAAGATGAATTTAAAAATATCCAACATGAATACGGAGTATATTTTTTCTTATATATTATTCACAAAAGATGGTCAAAGGAAGGGTGATGAATAGTGTAAAATTAAAGCGATTCAAGTAAAAAAGAACGGAAGTAATGAGGCAGGGCTATCTTGGTAAATTCAGCTAGGGAATCAAGTTAGTTATGCCAGCTCTCTTCTTGCCACCTTCTGAATTTGTTAAGGGGTCTGCATCTCTCCTCAGGGAATCTCAGCCGTTATTTTCTTTCTGTTTTGGCTCATTGTAATAAAGCTGTCATTTGTCTCATTATATATAATCATCTCTGTACTCAGTTAGATTTAATGAGAATGATCAGTTGCTTTTCTCTGTTAATTTCTTGATTTTATCCTCTTGCATCTTGCTGCTATTTTACTCTTCAGGAAGAAGTACGCGTCAACTAAAAAAACATAGGAAAATATTATTTTTGTTAAATTACTCCGTACGGATAGATAGGTAACAATCCTTTTGGTCAACAACGTCCAAAATAAGATCATTAACATTTAGCTCATACTCTCTCTATTTTTAAATACCTGCTCCATTTTTCTAAGTGCTGAGCTTTAGGAGAAATTGGAGAAAGTCACAAAACAAGGAGATAGTGAGGTAGGTGGAAGAAAAAAAGTTTCTAAAAAGTAAAACTAGTTGAGAGTATTGGAGGAGAGGGATGAAATTATTAAAATATGATTTTATGTTGGGTTCATTCGTTGAGAAAAATGAATTAAATATTGTAAAAACTTTTCAAATAAGAAATTGGAGCAGTTATTTAAAAACGACCGAAAAAGTAAAGTGGAGTGAGTATTTAAAAACCGAGGGAGTAGTTCCTTTTGGCTAAATTTTAGTTCCAAAATGTTCACCCTTTTTTGCATTTTTCAACAAACATTAATATTAATTTTTTACCAAAATTCCCTCCAATTTGTAATAATATTTATGCAAATTTAACTTTTTCATGTAAATTTTGTTTATTACTTTCTCTCTCTACTCTTTTTGCATACCCAATATAAATTTATCTTTTCAATGTAATTTTACTAATTCTTATTTATATATTTATTAATTTTCGTGAAAATTGCCTATTAGACACTATCAATAAGAGACGGAAGGAGTATTGCATCAGAAATTTGATATACAACCATTGTATGTTGTCTCTACATACAACACCATTAGAAATTTGACACATCAACAAAAAATGGGAGAAAATTAGGAGTTAAATATAAAATGAATTTAATGGAACTTGTGCCTACTATTTTAGCCAATAAAAACATGACAAATTAGAGTTGTATGTAGGGACCACATACAACAATTATATGTATAGCCTTAATATCAAAGCAATCTTATTAAATTGAGCAAAAATGATACTCCATACTTGTATTAATTATTAAAGGAGCATAAAAATACTTTTGAGTGTCTTTCCAAGAAGAAGAAGAAGAAAAAAAAAAAGAACTCATATGAGTGAATCTAAAATGAATGTATTTGTGTAAGATGAGTATCCTCTTCCGTCTCAAAAAAAAAAAAAGAAAAAAAGACGAGTATCCTCTATCTATCATCGATCAACGAAGTGACGAACTAATGTTATAAACTTATAATCAAAACGTTAAGCTTCAATAGATACCATAAATTATACATTACGGAGTAACTTTTACCATGTTTTTCCATTACAAATCATAAAGATCCAAATTACCAAATAGCAGTGCCATACTATCAACACAACACTTAAATGTGCTCATATTAAGTGATTTAATTAATTGCACAAAAGTTTAGTAAAAGATCACACTACAATCATATACGAAGTATATAACTAAAAATGTTAGTATCCTAGCTGGTGCTTGTATCATTTGGATTGATCTTATATTACGGAAAATTTGTTAGAAACCATCTTTTTATGGCTAATAGTTAAATAGCCTATTCGTCTGAATCCCTATAGTATGGTTCATCTTCACAAGTTTAGACTTAATAAATTATCAAAGGTGCGAATTTTGGCTAATTAAATCAATGATCAAACAACCAAATATGAGACCAAAAAAACTTGATTAAACACTATTTATATAACAAATATACAATCAAGATTATACAAATACAAGATTAAGAAGGACCCCAGCAATTCAAGTACATAACTTTCTTAAGAGATTCCTCAGTTTCTCTCAATTTCTCATCCCTAAAATTCTGAGAAATTACAGAAGAAGAAGACCCAGAAAGCTTTTTAGCTTGAGAATAAGATCTAATATTATTCTTAACATGTTGATTAACTGACTTTACTCCATAATTCCACTTTGCATAACCTTGATTTTTCATCCCTTCTACTGCTGCTACTATTATCCATGCTCTGCTTTTTACTGAACTCATTTTTTTTTATTATTTTTTTTAATAAGAAATTTTAATTTTAGAAATTTGGGATTTTTTTTTTTTTTTTTTAATTTTTTGGAGGAAGTTTGATTAATTTGATTGAAATTATGGTGAAGGTGTATTTATAGAAGAAGAGTGAATTGAATAGTGGGGTTGTTTTGGTAAAAACAAGAGGAATGGAACCCCTGGTTTTTTGGATGGAAAGTGGGGTCCATTATTAATAATGATGGGGCAATTAAAGTGGGTGTTAAAAAAAGATAAGATGGGGTCCACAAAAGGCAAGAACAATGAAAGGGCAGTTTGATGAAATGTCCCAAAATTGGTAGGACTGATTTAGGTGAGATTTGGATAAGGTGAGACTTTACTTACGTGTGAGAATCTTGGTTTATATAATTGTATTTTTTTAAGTGTACTTAGATCTAATTGTCCCCCTAAGCATACTCTTAATTTAGTCATGCCTTGGGGAAATGGGGAAGTAGTGTAAGGTTTAACTGTTGCACGTGCGCGCATATGTACATAGTAATAAAAAAAGGTTGTGGTTAAGATTTTATCATGGAGATTTCGGAGATAAAAACTCATACATATGATCAATGATAATTACCTTGGGTTTGATTTGATAGATAATACACTAGCCAATCTTTACCATCTAATGCTGGTGTGTAGTTTGAGTATTAAAGATTTATCAGGTATAATTAGTATTGAGTTGTCCTTCATGGTCGATATATAATATGATCGTTATGAGCATGAATGCAAGATGGTGGGATTATTTAGGCCAATCGAGCCACGATATGAAAATTTTGTACCAAATGAGTCACGATGGGAGGCATAATCAGTTTTTAACCAAATTATACAACTACAAAATGTTTAAGCTCATCATGCCAATTGTGAGAGAGTTCATAGAATAGCTAAAATGACCCTTCCTGAATTCCAATAGTTAGGGTCTGTTCTCATATGATTATTTTCAGTTCAATTCAGCTCTAATAAGTTCAGTTCAGTTTAGATCAGCTCCTAATTTCCTTCTCTTTATAAATTATTCAGTTCAGTTTAGTTCAGCTCTAATAAATTCAGTTTAGTTCAACTGATTTCAGTCAATAAAAACGGGCCCCTTTGCAAATGCTTACCAGTCACCACCCCTTTCTTTTCCCTCCCTCTAAAAAGATGTTGTACTAGTTGTTGGGTGTTAGAGGTTATATGTCAATAATTAGGGTTTTGATTAAAATTAAATGAACTTCAATACTATTGTTTGTTTGTTTGTTTTTTTTTTCTTTTTTTTTTAAATAAATAAAAATTAGTGTTGTTCTTACTTCAAAAAGTACATATAGCATTTCTCTTAAAAAGTAGATATAGCTGTCCAAGAATACTACTTCACCCAATACCATTTATCTTTAGTGAATATTTAACTTTAATCAAAACTATTAGAAGACATAATTACAAACAAAGGGCCAGTCCCTATCAAACTTTATTTAATTTATTTATTTTAATTATAGTTTCACAAATTATTTATACCACTTATTTTCTTTTTCATTTCTATAATACTAGTACTCGCCTAAAGTGATAGACAAAATAGATGCAACTTGCTACCAGCCCCACAATTCCAAATTACAATTATTACAGATGAAATAGAAAACAATAGAAAATTTTGTATACAATGCATTTTTCCCAAACTAATGATTACCTAGCACTTGCCTTAACATAGTGCTTTCATAATTTCATTATAAATATATTTAAATAACTTTAAAATACCTTTTTATATGGAAGGAGCCCAGTTAATCATCATGATAAATAAAAATTATTTATCTAATGTCATTTTTAAATAAATCAGCAAAAAAAAAAAAAATCTCAATCAACTTTTATATATATATATATATATATATATATATTTATTTATTTATTTATTTATTTATTTATTTATTTATTTATTTATTTATTTATTTATCATGAAGATACGTATACTTTCTTCTTTCATATGCTCTTATAAATTTATAATACAATTCTTTCAATGTTAATCTAATACAGAGTATTATTGTACATATAACTATATAAGTTGTCATTTTGAAATTCATGCACACATCTAGGCATGGAGCATATAGGATGTAATAGCTCTAAATTAATTTAATGTAATTATTATTCGTTGCTAATCATAATATAAGTCAGAAAAACTAATGAAATAAACCATCTATTAATTTATAACAAAAGATGTAATATACATTATGTACATATATTTCATAAATCATAATAATAAAGTTTATGATACAATTAATTGGTACCCCAACAATTGAAATACATAACATTCTTAAGAGATTCATCGGAATGTTTCAACTTATCATCCCTAATAATCTTATTGGATAAAACACTCGAGGCTGAAGAATTTACACTTTTACCCTCAGAATATGACCGAATATTGCTCTTAACTTGTTGATGAAGAGACCTAATTTGGTAATTCCACTTTGAGAATCCTTCATCTTTTAAACTTTCTACCGAGGCAATGCTTCCTGCTGCAATCAAGCATCTTGTAGTCATCTTTATTAACTTCAAAAATGTGAATGAAAACTATATGATAAAATTTTAGAATATGATGGTGATGATGATAAAAATTTGCTAGTTATTTCTGTTTTTGTTGAATGATATTAATTGCTTGTATATATAGGAAATTAGGGTGGAATACTTGAATGCTATTGGTTGTTAAAGAGATAAGAGGTGTGGGATGTCACGTGGGTTTGGTTGTACGGATAGAGTGATTAATAGCATAGGATTAGGAGGATGAGTCATACAATGAAATTAAGATCTATATGGACGTGTCTTGGTTACAAATTGCCACTGTCTATTACGGTATTACCCATATAATTGAGCCGTTTTTTATGGGTTTTTCGTGAGGTATTATTATAGGGGAGGCCTTCCAAAGGAGGGTTAGTTATGTATGAGTAAATGCATAACAAGGGGCATGGGGGTCATTTCACGTAAATGCATTTCTGAATTTAGAGTATTACCACTGGGTGATCAATTGTATCACTAGATGATTAGATGGTATCATTGAACATTACAGTGGTACTATTTATGTATGTAGTGGTACTATATATTCATTCAATGGTACTCATTACGTGTAGAAATAGTATCACTACGGTAGAAGTAGTATCACTACATAGTCAATGATATTATCTAAGCTTTCAACGGTACATTTAAAAAATGGCCCCACTTACCCATCTCTCTCCTCTTTTCTCTCACCCCCATGTGCTTTTTAATATTTTAGTATTTATTATGCATTTGCAAATGCATAACTAACCTTCCTAACTACTTCCTCATTATAGGGCTCACGATTGTCTCCCTTCAACCCCCTATAGGCCAAACCCATGTGACGAAGGATATTCTAGGTGGTATATAGGTCGTTTGAATGGACTTTAATTCTCTAATTTTAGTCGGATTGAGTTGTTTATACAATGATTATGTTTTAAGTTGTTTTTTTTTGTTGTTTTTCTTGAATTATTATTATTGAATGGTTTTTTTTTCCTGTATTGATGATATGTGGAGTTCTGTAAATGTTAATTGTTACAGTTATAAAAAATCGAGAAAATACTGACTTGATTAAAGCGTTTTTCCTTAGCTCGGATAAGTTTTTCAAATAAAAATATAAGTGAATTTAGCATTTTTACATGGAGAAGATTTTAAAGGGGTGTTGTTATTCGTCGCTACCATTTTACCGGGTAACGCTCCCTTTTTGTCTTGAAATTCCAATTTTACCCCTAACATATAAATACGTTTTTTTCCACTTCCCGACCAACATTTCTCACTTTCTTAATTCTCTCTCTAACTCTCTTACTCTCTAACTCTCTAAAAATTTATAAAAAAAAAAAAAAATTCAAATTTTTCTCTTCATTTTTTAAAAAAAACAACAATCATCAAAAACACAAAAAAATGGGTGATTCGAGGCGGATTAGGCTGAAATTCGGAGGGAGGAGCTTCGGCGGCGGTGGAGGCAGCGGCGGAGGCGGCGGCGACGGAGGCGACGAGGTAAATTTTTTTTTTTAATTACGGATCCAGGAACTTCCGCCCAAAAAATCCGGATGTTCCATGGAGGATCCGGAAATTCCAGGCAGATCCTCCATGGAACATCCGGATTTTCTGGGCGGATGTTCCATTTTTTTTTTTTTTTGTTTTTTTTTTTGCCCGTTAATAATATGGTTTTGTTATTTTTAATTGTTAATTGTTAATTTTTTTTTTGGATTTTGTTATTTTTTTTGTTATTTTGAAGTGTTATGGTTATTATTATTATTATTGTTATTATTATGGTTAGCATATTTTGTAGTGTTATTATTTTTAAAAATATGATTACTATTATTATTAAACTAATTTGATATTAGGGTTTTTATGGTTATTGTTGTTGTTTAATTTATTTTTTTTTTGTTGTTGTTGTTGTTATAATAATATTATTATTATTATTGTTATTGGTAGTACTATTATTAACATTTTTAATTATGATTAGTATTATTGTTGTTGATATTAGTGTTATTATTATTGTTATTATGGTTATTGTTGTTGTTGTTGTTGTTAAGTTTATTTGTTGTTGTTGTTGTTATTCTTGGCCTTCCATGGTTATTGTTATTGTTATTGTTATTATTATTATTATTATTATTATTATTATTATTATTATTATTATTATTATTATTATTATTATTATTATTATTATTATTATTATTATTATTATTATTATTATTATTATTATTACTAAAATCGGATTATTTTCTTATTTTATGTAGATTGAGGGTTCTGGTGCTCGACATGCAATATCACGACGTCTGAATGCGTCTGTTAGGAGACAAACATCTCGTTCAACATCGCTTCAGCCCGAGCAGCACTAATACGGGTCTACTAGTGGTTGGTCGGGAGACCAACAGTCTGGTAGTAATCGGCCCTTGTACTCTGCAATTTCTTCATCTGGCATGTTATATCCAACTAGAAAATTCTGGTTTGTCGGTGTCACGCCTACTATCTCAAAAAAAAGGCATGTTATATCGATTGGTCTTGTAAGTAGAATCCATACCTATGACATGTGGGTATGTGCGGAGTATGTTGACCATGATCGGGTGCACCATAAATGCATGTTGCAAAACGTTGTGATCATCGTTCGTGACCCAGTAAATGTATTTACTCTCTCTCGCCAGATGAAGAAATTGCTGAACAACTCCTCTTCCTTCGGACATCTCCATCCTGAAGTCATTTCGGCAATTGTAAATGTGTCGGATGTTTGGATGATCATCAGGAAATTGCTCGGCAATAGTGGACATGATGTTACGGGGAGCAACCTTGGACTTTGTCATGTCCCGCACAACCTGTTTTGCACCCGGACTCAATCCGCTCACTTTACGGTGACCCTCTGGGTACACAATCATTGGGTGGTTATGTGTCCTGGTGTGATCATTTTTCGCAATGATCTTCCAACTGTCGGTGCTGACTTCATAATATATCTTGATGTAGAATGGACAACCATTAGCTTTGGTTTTGGTGTCCTTCCGTATCGCGTTCTCCAAATCTCTCGGCTTGCTCCTTCGTGACCGATCACATCGCAAATACCGATACGGTCGACCATCTCTGGTTTTGTTTTTTTTTTAAACAGCCGACCATCTCTGGTTTTGTTATAAGACGATTTCACCAATATAAATCCCAATTTTATGGAAACACCATCAGCCCATGTAACTGCATCGTCAAATGTAGGAAAAAACGTATCTGTGACAAAATTCCCACTATAATTCTCACCGTCACCGCCTTCCTCAGATTCCATATCCTATACAAATTAAACAAAACATGGTTTATGTCAAAATAATAATAATAAAAACAATAATAATAATAATAATAATAATAATAATAATAATAATAATAATAATAATAATAATAATAATAATAATAATAATAATAATAATAACAATAATAATAATAATAACAATACTAATAATAATAACAACAAATAAAAAACAATAAAAATATTAATAATAATATTAAAAATAATAATAAACAATTATAACAACAAATACAAAACAATAATACCATAACATTAATTACTAAATAATAATAATAATAATAATAATAATAATAATAATAATAATAATAATAATAATAATAATAATAATGTAACAAAAAATAATCATATTACTAATAATCATATTAATACAAAAAAATTACATTAATTATCAAATACTAAATCACAACAATAATCACAAGACCACGAAAAAAAAAACATAAAAAAAAAAAACTTAATTAACATTAAAAAAAATAAATAAACGTACTTAACATTTTAAAAAAAATATATATATATAAACAGGGACATCCGCCTAAAATTTCCGGATTTCCCTAGGTACATCCGCCTAAAATTTCCGGATGTACCATGGAACATCCGGATTTTTCAGGCGGATCCCTACTTCCGCTTGAAATTTCCGGATGTTCCATGGTACATCCGGAAATTTTAGGCGGATGTACCTAGGACATCCGGAAATTTTAGGCGGATGTCCTATTTGCCGAAAAAAAAAACTTACAGAATGTTCCGACGCATTCTCCGGCGTACGAATGTTCCACTCGCCGTCCATGACCCAAGACCCGTCGGAAAATTTCACGATTAATTATTTTTTAAAAAAAAAAAAATTAAGGTGGTCGTGGGGACCGATTTTGGGAGGCTCGGGATAGTAAGGTCGTAAAGTGAGGGGACCGTTTCATGTAATGTGTCCAAATGGGGAACAAGTTCCTTTTTATAAGCCAAATTGCGTGCATAAAGGGCATAGTTGTCCATTCAAGTAAAAAAGGGAGCGTTACCCGGTAAAATGGGAGCGGCGAATAGCAGTTGAATTTTAAAGTGATTTAGATGTAAAATACGTTGTAAATGCTAGGAGTTAAAGTACATACAAAGTTTTAACAACTGTACTCAGGAAGAACCAAATAAATAAGTCTTACATATCTTTTACTTGGATTATATACATACATTATCAATATATGACACATATACAATGTTTTTAATTGTAATTGATGACATATAATTTGTTACACAAATTCATCAATTTATAATAGCCCTAGCTAGCCTACTATTACAATCAAATTTAGTTTATAATAACTTAAGCTCTACCACTGCCTGTTGAACTTTTTCAAGCAGTGAAAGTTTTTCTTTAAGCTCTTCTACTTCCTTATTAGTGATTTCCATACTAGCCATATCGGATAATGCTTCAGCTTCATAGGATGAAATTTCATTTTTGAGTTCCAATATCTGTTGTAATTTCATTCCCATGTCTTGTTGAGATCTTTCGGATTCAAAGAGTTGTTTCTTAAGCCTCTCTTCTTGCTTTCTCGATCCTTCTAAGCTAGTTTTGACAAACAAACCCTCTGCCCTAATGAACTGAAGTTGCTTCTCAAGATCCAAAACCTTTTGTAATTTTGTATTCATATCTTTATGCAAAATTTCACAACTTTGTAGGTGTTCTTTAAGCATATTTTCCTCCTTTTTTGACACTTCAAATTCACCCTTTGTTGTTAATACCTTATTCTTAGTATCCTCAAGTTCTTTCTCAAGCTTCATTACCATATTCAATTTCATTTCCATTTCTTCTAAGATCTTTTCTAGACCTAAAAATTGTTCATTGAGCATATCTTCCTCCTTTTTCGACGCTTCTAAATCAACTTTGGTAGACAACACTTCCTCATTGACACATACAACTTGTTTTTCTAACTCGATTACCTTTCGCAACTTCATTTCTACATCCTCTTCAATTTTTCGTCGATTTAAAAGTTGTTCTTTTAGTTCTTCTTCCTCTTTTCTCGATGCTTCTAAGTTACACTTATTTGTTAATGCCTCAACCTTAGTTGAAGCAAATTGTTCTTGGAGTTCCCCTAACTTTAACAATTTGTCTATCATAAGTTCACGACCCAAATTATCTTCTGTAAGCTTTTCTACCCTTTGGTTCAACCTTTCCAAACGAGCCCTAGTAGATGATAAATCATTCTGAGTTGATGAAAGTTGTGCTTCAAGCTGGCTGTTCCTATTTTCAGCTTCTTTTACTTTTTTATTACCGCCGGTAAAAAAATAAAAAAAAAACCCATATTTTTGCTGAGTTTGAAAAAAAAAAAAAAAATTGAAAACACCAAAAGGGTGTAAAATGTGTAACTTTTGGCTTAAATCAACAAAATCTAGCTAAGAAATTATCATACTAAAAGTTGTAACAAAGATTTCGATTAAGAAGGAGTTAAATTACATTTGATTATATGTAACTATGTAAGGCAAAATAATTAATGTATGTATTCTTTTCTTGTGCATAAGTTAATTCCTAGATTATATTGAATGGTGAAACATATATTCTTTTCCAAACTACTTGCCACCATAATGGAATAAATTCTGAAATATGAATAATTGAATAGTAAGAAAACTCAATTAAGAAGGCCAAATTATTTAATACAATAACAAATATACAATTGATACAATATAGTCAAAACCCCAAGGCGAGTGACCCAACTAGCTACATGCGAATTAACTTAGTGGGTAAAGTCTTAGAAATAATCGTAAAACTTTACAACAAGTCTCGTCCACATTATTAATTAACGAAACTCTAATTAGGACCCCAACAGCTTAAGTACATGACTTTCCTAAGAGATTCTTCAGATTGATTCAATTTTTCATCTCTAATTTTTTGGGGAATTAGAGAAGAAGATCTAACATTATTCTTAGCATGTTGATGAAGAGATCTTATTGCATGATTCCACCTTGCATAACCTTGATCTTTCATTCCTTCTATTGCTGCTAGTACTATCCATGCTCTGCTTTTTACTGAACTCATTCTTTTTTAATTAGAAACTTAAAAACTTAAAATGTAAATTTTTTAGATTTGAGAATTATTTTGGAAATTTGTTGATTAATTTGATTGAAAGTTTGAAGCTTGAGAAATGGTTGATTAATGGGGTTTAGGTTGGATTTATAAAGGAGGAAAAAGATGGTGATTATTTATTTTTCTTTTTTTTTTTGACACAAAAGATGGTGATTTGTTGATTGTATTGGCAAATACAGAAGAAAGGGTGCCCCTGGTTTTTTGGGACAGTTAATGTGAAAGTGAGCACTAAAATACAGCCAAAAAAAGGTTCATTGAATTAAGAGAAATTCAGAAATAGCATAATTTTTGTAATTTAGCCATATTATAATATGGATAAGGTGGGATTACGTGTGAGAATCTTTTGTAATTTTGGAAGTATTATCTTACACTAAATGAATTACATAAAGGGTCGTAAACAACATCAATTGAAACATTTGTCTTCTTCTATTGGGAGAATTAAGTGAATTGCAATTTAATCAATACTTATGTTTAGAGCACCAACATTGATTAAACCAATGTTTATGAATAGTGAGTTCAAATGTTATATAGAGACGCTTCAAAAAGAGGAAAAAAAACAAGAGAGTAATATAAAGCGCAATCCAAGACATAATAACATCAATTTGATATATCTATTGTAAATTTTAGTCTTGTTACTTAATACATGTCGATTAATAAATGATCATATTATAATGATAGAGAGCGAGTATGAGAAAAGTTGAAGAAAATAGATATCCAACAAAATGAGTATAACGCTCAATTTCAATATATACTTTTAGTGATAAAATAGTCTATCATTTGCCTTTTTTGTACCAAAATCAAATGTCATAATTTTTACTTGTTTATTTATTGGAAAACTTGCAAATAGCAGTCATTTAAAAAAAATTGCAAATTGCTACCCAAAAGTTCATATAAATTGTAAATTGCAGCCCGATTTAACTTTTTCATCGATTTACTAGTTGAAAAATCTTCGATTAAGGTTTTAGGAGCCATTTTAGACCTTAGGGGACCGAATTGAGCTCGTAATTAGCAAAAAAATAACGTAAGTATCTCGTTTTGCGTAACAAAAATATATCGATTTGTGGAAACTGTAAATATGAGACACTTTCGTTATTTTTTTTTTGCTAATTTCGAGCTCAATTCGGGTCCCTAAGGGTTAAAATGACCCTTAAAACCTTAACCGAAGATTTTTCAACATGTAACCGATGAAAAAATTGAATCGGACTGCAATTTACAATTTATACGAACTTTTGGGCTGCAATTTGCAAAAAAAATTTTAAATGCCTACAATTTGCAAAATACGAACTTTAAATGGCTGCAATTTGCAAATTTTCCTTATTTATTTATATAACTTCATTTTTTCATACCAAATTGTCTAGGATATGTCTACTCTTAAATCAAAATGGCGGATTGGCCGAGTTTGGAGTTGATAAAAAAAAAAAATAAAAAATAAAAAAGGGTTTCCTTCCTTTAAATATTACTACTCCCTCTGCCTAATTGTTTGCTCCACTTTCCTTTTTAAGGTGTCCCAAAAAGATTGCCCCATACTACTTTTGGCATGTTTTCCCACTTGCACTCTCTCTATCTTTCTCCTCATTGATATTTGTGTCAACCCATGTGCATCATATTTTGCCCAAAACCTTAATAAAGTGGATTTATGGTTTGGGGCAAACAATTGGGAACAGAGGGAGTACCAAGTATGAATTTTTGTTGTCTATGGGTACACCACCTGGTAGATCAGTATCGAAGCTTGACCTTGCTCAACTGTAATCAATCCCCCATAAAATGTTTACAAGTGAATCGGGTTCAAAGTCAATTTTTGTGATAAAGGAATTTTTTTTTTTTTCTTTTTTTGAAGCATAGTGATAAATTACTAGTTATTAAGTGATAATATAGATTGGGCCAAGTCATTTTGTCATTTTCAATTATTATCATTATTATTATTATTATTATTATTTTACAAGAAATTGGTAGAGAGCCGAGATACAATCTGGCCCCCCTACTCCTCTAGTTATAGCTAGGGGTGTTCATAAATCGGTCCGGACTGAAAAAATGGACCGGACCACCCCGGACCAAACCCGGACCGGACCAGACCGAATTAATCGGTCCGGTCTTCGGGTCTTGAAATTCATTTTTCCGGTCTTCGGTCCGGTCCAAAACCCTATAAAAACCGGTTTTGGACCGGATCGATTTTTTTATAAAAAATATGTGTGAAACCTTAAATAACGTTTAAAATTATCCTTAATAAGCTTAGAATACTTTAACTTTATAAGTTTTTTTGCACTAAACATACAAAAAAAGACGCAAAAATGACGTTACAATATCGTTTTTCCAATATTTTTTTTGTGTTTTCCTTGACTTTATTAAAAATTATATTCTTTTTAAAAAAAATTCTTAAATCGGTCCAAAACGGTCCGGTTCGGGTTTTGGACCGATTCTTTCGGTCCAGTCCGGGTTTGGTCCTAACTTAATCGGTCCGGTCTTCGGTTCTTAAAATTCTAATTTTCGGTCTTCGGTCTTATCCGGGTTGGTCCGGTCCGGTCCGGTCTTGGACCGATGAACAGCCCTAGTTATAGCGAACATGTTGAAGCTATTATTATTATTGTTATTATTATTATTATTATTATTATTATTATTATTATGATGATGATGATGATTATTATTATTATTATTATTATTATTATTATTATTATTATTATTATTATTATTATTATTATTATTTAAAAAAAACCTACAAAGTCAATCAATTTATAAGAAATTGGTGGGGAGCCAAGATACAATCTGGGCCCCCACCCCTCTAGCTATTGCGAACCCGATCCTGCTGAAGATGTGAGCAGCCGCACGAGCACCAATATCCCGAGTCTTAGAGAACGCCTGAACCCGCTTCAGCAACGCAATAGCATCCTTCTCTAATTCCCTCAACGAAGAAAAGGAGAAAGGAAGAAAACCATAGTCAATAGCTATGCAACGCGCCCCATACTTGTCCCGCTTCCACTGAGCCGCCGCCGACACAACACGACCAGGAATGAAGTCAGACAACCCCGATTGCGTTAAAGGTGAAGACCCCGTCAAGTCAACACATACATCAAGGCCTCTATCCCAAGAATAAAGCAACACATCTGCTGGTCGAAGAGCCCCGTCGTTCCCTCCAGTCAACCCAACGTTAACCTCCTTTCGAGCAAAAATCCCAAACCGAAAACAAATATCAACAAGGGTGTCATAAATTATTATTATTATTATTATTATTGTTATTATTATTATTATTATTATTATTATTATTATTATTATTATTATTATTATTATTATTATTATTATTATTATTATTATTATTATATCTCATAAACTAAAGTCATACAACCTACAATAAATTAGTGGGAAGCCAAGATACAATCTGGGCCCCCACTCCTCTAGCTATAGCAAAGCCTACCCTAGTGAATATATGAGCTGCAGCACGAGCCCCAATGTCTTGCGTCGTCGAGAACCTCTGAATCCGCTTTAGCAACGCAATAGTCTCCTTCTCTAAATCCCAAGCGAAGAAAAGGAAAAGGGAATGAAACGATATCCAATCGCCATACAATGAGCTTCATACTTAACCCGCTTCCGATGAGCCGCATCAGCACAACTCGTCCTGGAACAAAGTCAGATAGCCCTGTCTGTGTCAAAGGAGAAGACCCTGTGAACTCGACACATACATCACGACCACGATCCCATGAATAAAGTAACACATCGTCAGGTCTGAGGGCCCCGTCATTCCCTCCATACAATCCTATGTCAACCCCCTTTCTTGCTGAAATCCCAGATCTGTAGCAAATATCAACAAATGTATCCTGAACAACATTGTGTCGATGTTTAATACCTACAATGCCAGCACAAGACACCGCATGGTCGCCGAATACATCCCCAGTAAAAACCTGAGAGCAAGCAGAGCACGGTGTTGAGACAAAGAACGATGGAACACCCATCCGATAACACAACACAGATTGATATGTCTTAGCGTTCATTGTCTGACCTAATCCAGAAATAGGGATTGCCCGAAGCCAAGCAGAGGTGTGATCACCCTGCTGCGACTTCCACAATGCCGACTGCCTAGGAGACAAAGAAAAGGTGGATTCCGTAGAAGCGGTAATCTTTGTGAAATATATATCTGCCAATTTCTTTATAAGTTTAGGGGCAGCGACCTCACAAGGATTACCTAAAATGTCAGACTCAACCGTTCCATTAAACAGACTCAAGGCATCCTCAAAAGCTTGACCAAGACCCACAATACCAGTACGATGCAGAAGCTACGTCTGCAACCTAGCAGACTGCAATCGAGAAGCAAGCAAAGCATAATGACGAACATCACCTGCGGAATAAACACCAAGCCATCCAAACGCAAATGGTAAGGCGGCAAGCCGCCACTGCCATCACCAAACCCGGGCCTCGAAGCAGTAACAATACGCTCCAAGGAAGATCGAAGAGCCTCGTCAAAAACGCGCTGAGCCGCCTCGAAAGCATCTGGAGGACAAGTACGCAAGGCAAAGTAGAGTTTAGAAACTCCAGTACATGCCCTAAGTAATAACAACTCACATTGAGGATCATCCAGCATAGCAACCTTATCCATAAGCGCAATGGTCTTGGTCACCTTCTGCATCACAAGATCGCCACTAAACCTGGAATCAGAACTAACGGGACCACTAAGCAGCTTAACACCATGCAATGGTCGAGCAATAGAAGGGGAAAAAACACCCACAAGTCTGCTTTGAGGGTCTTATTTAACTAATTATTATTGTGGATAACACATTAGTTTTACTAAAAAAAAAAGTGTATGCTTTCCATTCTAGTGTATTAGTCCATTTTATTTTGGTTATTTGTTGAATGAATGATGGTAATAATTAATATTGGGTTAAACTTATACATAAAAAAAATTAAAAAAAAAAAATAATAAAAAAAAGGATAGAAAATTTTATTATTGGATAATTCAAGAGATAAGGTGGAAGGGACATTACATGGCTTTTGGTTAAAAAAAGAAAATATAAAAATAGGGTGTGATTTTGGAACCATTATTGGGAAACATTACAAAAAAAAAATCGGATTTCAATAAAAAATTATACGTTTATTATAAAGGTACTTTAAAATAATCTAAAGTTACCTTTTAACGATTGAAAGTTACTCTGTAAATATAAGTTATGTTGATGTAAATAAATGTTTTATTACAAATTTTTATATATGGCTGGTTACATGATGAGTCATATTTATATAGAGTTTATAGGCATGTTTATGCTAAGTTTATAGTAGCTTTTAGGTCTTTTGTTGCTTTTTAGGTCGTAAATACATAAGTTGTTTATTTTTTACTCTATTACGCTCCATTTGTGTTTTTCTTAATGTTTCAGGTGATTTGATAGACATTTGGACGCTTTCGTAGTGTTTGGAGTTGAATAGGACAATGAAAGGATGAAAAGTCGATGAATCGAGGTTGTTCAATGAAGGATATATATTTGTGCAATATTATTTTGAGATTTATATGCATAAGGAATGAATATAATATCCACAAGGGTTTCTATGCATCTTTCGGAAATGAATTTGAGCTAGAAACGAAGTAAAACGATGTTTTACAAAGTGGCAAAACTGACCTTTGCTCACTCTTTTGATCATAACTTGAGTTATACAAATTGGATTGAAGTGATTCAAGTTGCGTTGGAAACTAGACTTGAAGAGCTTTCCAACAGTAGGTCACACGCCTATATACAACATATAAATCAGAAGTTACAAGCCTGTGAAGTTGACACAATGCCCAGTAGCCCCGAGCGAAAGCTCGCAAGGTAGCTCGCATAGGCCTCGAGCAATAGCAGCCCCGAGCGAGAGCTCACTCGACCAGGGAGCTATAGCTCCAGTTTACCCACGAAAGCAGCAAGAAAGGGGCATCGTAGCACGTCTTTTGCTTGGCCCTCGATTCCATCGAGTTCTATTGTCCAATCGTTTGACAACTTGTGTAATTTATATTTTACTTTTCTTTAATTATTTTTAGATTAGTTTTAGGATAATATAAATACTCCAAGGGATATTATTTTTTCCCTTATGCCTTTTTATACTTTTTATTTTACGTTCGTTTTAGCTTTCTCTATAGCCCTAGTTTTTTCATGGACAACTCCATGGATTCCTCCATGGATTTGTCCTTTAATTTGTTACTTTAATTTATAGAGGTTATATTATTTCTTTACTTTAGATTATGCTTTCTTTATTAGTTTTAGTTTTAATTATTTATTTCATGCTAGAGTAGTTTATTTCTAGGGTTTGGGAATCCATGTTTATACTATGAATCTTGATTGAAGTTATTGATATTTTAATTATTGATTTCTCTAATTGATAGTGTTTTGTTGTTAATCTTGCAACCTGATCAATTGTATGATTAATTCATGTTAATAAGAGTTTGAATCGAAAGATCTTACTTTTAGAGGCTTACCTACAATTAGCAATTCTGATTATGTTAGCGACTGAACTACATATGTTGAATTGAGAGCGTTAAGACCCGACCGTAGGCTTAGCAATTGCTCTAGATAATTGATTGATTGAATTGTTATTGATATTTGATAGATTTAGAACTATAAGCATGGTGAACCACAACCCTAGGTCTTTTTATCAATTGTTTTATTCCTATTTTAATTTAGACTACTTCCCTATCCCAATTTCATGACATAGTTTAGTTTCTCCAATTTCTTAGAGGTTAGATTGAACACCATCTCCCTGTGGATTCGACCCTACTTACCCTACTACATTGTTAGTTGGTTTTGTTAGGAATTTATTTTTGATAGGTGTACGACAACCTATTATTACACTGTGTGGTCGTAGTTACTTGTAGGGGGTTACTTTTTTGGTCAGGGGTTACCTTTTTTTTTTTTTGGTCCGGGTAGGGGTTACTTATATTGGGGTTACTCATTTGATCAGGGGTTATCTATAGGGGTTACTCGTTTGGTCAGGAGTTACTTGTAATTTATTTTTTTCTAATGGGTGGTTACTTATTTTGGGGCTACTCGTTTGTTCAGGGGTAAATTATAGGGGTTATCTATAGGGGGTTACTCGTTTGGTCAGGGGTTACTTGTATTTTTTTTTTTTAACGGGTAGGGGTTACTTATTTTGGGCTACTAGTTTGGCAAGGGTTACTTTTTTGATGAGGGGTTATTTGTAAGGTTTTATTTTTATTTATTTATTTATTTTTTAAAACGGGTAGGGGTTACTTATTCTGGGAATACTCGTTTGGTTGAGGGTTACTTATAGGGGGTTACTCGTTTTAGTTAGGAATTACTTGTGAGGGTTATTATTATTATTATTTTTTTTCTAACGGTTAGGAGTTATTTATTTTGGGGCTACTCGTTTGGTCAAGAGTAAATTATAGGGGTTACTTATTTAGGGGCTACTTATTCAAGGGTTAGTTACTCGGTCAGTCAGGTGTTAATCTCACACTGAAAACGAGTTAACCGACTGAGTAAGTAACCCCTACCACGGCTACCAGTAACCCCTGAATAATTAACCCCTGAGTAAGTAGCCCATATAAATATTCTTGAATAAATAACCAATATAAGTAACTCCTGAATGTAACCCCTATAAGTAACCCTACCCCACCTGAAAACAAGCTAACCGACTGAGTAAGAAACCCTTACAAGTAACTCTATAGGTCATAAGTAACCCCTAAAAGTATCTTCTAAATACGTTATCCATACAAGTAACCGTTGACTAGCTAACCCCTACAAGTAACCCTGTCAAGTAGTGTGGCCAGACACAGAAAAATGACCGAAATTTTATATTAATATTATTGATAAAATTTTATTGATAAAATTTATACAAAAAAGGTCTACGCGTTACCCTAATTTATTAAAAGTTACCGTGTTTCAATAAATAAATAAATAAATAAATTTATTAAAAGTTACCTCTATGAATGTGACAAAAATTGTTGTCATTATTGATAGAGTCATTCAACGTTAATTAAAGCGTATTGGACGTGCATCCTCCCATCTCTATATCACGAGGGGCAACGCCCATTTTCCTGTGAGGAGGTATGGTGCCACCGTGCCATGGTCATGTATCTTTCAAGGTCCACCTTTAGGTACAACCTAGTTTTCATGTCCTTTACATCCATCTATCATTCAGTTCGATTTAGATTATGTCGGTTTAAATCATGTCTATGATACATTCGGATAATATAATCATTTTACACATTAAGTATATGATAATAATTTATAAACATATCGGAGTATTTCAAAATTTAGTTTTAAGCACTTGGATACTTATGGTATGATACGTCGTACTAATGGTTCTTAGTTATTCCACCCTTGTGAAGAACTACATAACCGGTTCGTTATACATTTTTTGTGCAAAAGTCAATTCCAATACTTGATATCAACTTGGTTTTATCATAAATAAATAAATCTGTAGATAAGCAAATAATTATAAAAGGATTACTACGAAATAAAGTATAGAATGAAAAAAAGTTTCTTCATTATAATGTAACTCAATTCGAATAGAAGCAACATACTACCTCCATTACAAGTTATGTGCAACGATTTGACATAAAGCAGAGAGGGAAAATGTGTAATCGTTGCTCATAACCTGTAACAGAGGTAGTATATAAATAAATTAAAACCCATTACCTATTGGACATTATCCCTTCATGAAACATAGAACACATCCTAATATAAATTATAAGTACGTGTTTTTTACAAAACTTGTACACAAGATCACGTTCCGGCTAATCGATTAATTAGGATCCCAACAATTTAAATACATAATCGTAAGGGTGATCAACTTCTCATTCTTACTACTCATAACAACGCTATTGGAATCAACAATTGAGGTTGAAGCTCTCAAATGCTGCAATGCTGCTTGATGCAACTACTCAGGTAATTGTGTTGTACTGTTCATCTTCTTTGAAATCCTAGAGGAAAAATAACACAACCACGTCCAAAAATTGTCCTTTGCTTCTCAAAAATACTATGATAAAAAAACTTGAAGGTAAAAAAGAAGTAAGATTTCAAGGTTTTAATTAAGGGGGGATCGAGCTAGATAGCTAGTATTTTTGTTGTTTGGTACTTTGGTTGAATGATAAATGTTGATTGATGAAAATATATGTTACACTTTGTTTGTGTATTTATAGATTTGGGATTTTTATTATGTTTTCTATAATTGGGTGCACATGGAAATGAAGATGAGTCATGTTGACAAAAATTTGGAGTAAAATTGTAGATCAACGTGTCCTTCTCCCAACGGTAGTGGCATTTTGAGTAATGATGTTGAACCCACGTAACAAACCCATGTTCAATACAAGTTAGACCCTTTTTTCTTGAGTTTATAGACAAGTAAAGCTAAGTAGAATACATTTCAACAGAGTTGAATAGACGTTAGTAGAACAGAGCTCAACAGAACAGAGGCTTAAAAAAAATAAAGGGCCTTACTCAATTTTTGAGTCCATTTTTCGAAATGGAGTAATACACTAGTACTTTGTATTTTATCATGTGAAACTTTGTTTTAGTAAATTAGAATCCTTCCGTTTTTAGTAGTACTAATTTGTATTGTTTTGGTTTTGCACAACATGAATAATTCGTTTTAGGTTGTTCTATTTTATATTTTCTCCTGTTTATTCAAAATCGCACTATGTCACTTAAATTAAACAATCATATAAATTTCAGGAAGAGATTTGAGTAGGTAAGCTTTCAAAAGACTTAACTACTAATTAACACAAACACCAATTTCTTGCGTGCAGTTTATCTTTTAATTTGTATGATAATCGAAGGATTTATGTCTTCGTCAAGTGCAATTACTACATATATAAATGGATTAAATTATGGAGATAATTAAGTTCGTACTTTTGGATTGTCGTTATATCATAGCTAGAGGTAGTAACGATCTTAGGCAAGTAAATTAGCATAAAGTCCAATTGGATGGATCCTATAAGGTCACACAAAGCGCAAATTTTAAGATGCACCATGGTGCACCTAGAAATAGGTGCACCACGCCTATACTTTTGAACATTTAGTAAAAAAAATCTGAACAATTGCAACTTTTTTGAACATGTAGTAAAAATATCTGAACATCGCAAATTTTGAACATTTAGTTAAAAAATCTGAACAATCGCAATGCATCACACCTATACTTTTGAACATTTAGTAAAAAAATCTGAACAATCGCGAATTTTGAACATTTAGTGAAAAAATCTTAACATCGCAAATTTTGAACATTTAGTAAAAAAAATCTGAACAATCGCAATGAACCACACATATACTTTTGAACATTTAGTAAAGAAATATGAATAATAACAAATTTTGAACATTTAGTAAAAAAAATATGAACAATCACAAATTTTGAATTATAGCAAATCAAACAAATTTTGAAAGAAGTTTGTCTAACTCGTAATAATTCAATAGTTTTGTAATATAAACTGAACATTTACTGTTTACAAAATGAACATTTTTTTTATAAAATATGAACATAAAAATTGCATGTTTATGTTCATTTTTTGTGACGTGTTCATATTTTTTTTACTAGATGTTCATATTTTTGTAAAATGTTCAAATTTTTTTCACTAAATGTTCAAAAGTATAGGAGCGGTGCACCTATTTCTAGGTGAACCATGGTGCACCTATTTCTAGGTGCACCATGGTGCACATAATACTAATTGCACACAAAGGACCTATATCGAACATTAGAGAACGAGGCCCATGATGGGCCTCATCCCCTAAGTGGCCGGTCATGATGAGGAGTTTGGAGGGTTTTGGGCTTCGTAACTTAGTCTAATTATAATACTTCTTACGTTTCAATATGATAGTCCCATATACAATCAATCACATAAAATGAGAAAAGGAGAATATTTGGAATCTAACATTAAAATAAAAAACAATTCATAAATAGTTTTGCCTTATTTAAATTTTTAGATTTTTTTTAGAAAATCATTAACCATGATTCCATAATTCAAGGGAGTAAATTTTTTTACTTAGAGACATGTCATCAATTCACAATCAATTAATTTAACCAATTAGAATTTAATATATATAAAATAGGAAATAAAAACTATGCTAAAAGTGGAATACATTCAATATGGGTAGTTTTTTTTGAAACGCCCAAAATAGTATATGTAGACACCCATTTGTGTCTCCCCAAAACCAAACCTAGTGATGAATACCTTTCGCGTCGAATCATAATCGAATGAAGTGAAAGTGGGGAAAGTCCAGTGTTGCGGATAGTTTTAATTTCTTTTCTCTTTTCTCTGTTTTTGAAAACTTATTTTAAGAAAACAGCCAATCCAGTTTGGTTGGTCCATGATATGGGTCCAATAATAGTGTAGTTGGATGGGGCTTGACAAGAGCTTTCCAACGATATATTATAAGCCCAATTCCGATGAATATTGAGGAAGTTATGGCCAATTTACTGAACTGGGCTCGGTTTGAGCCTTATATGCGGCCTAATGATCTAGGGGAGAGCCTAATATAGATTTATCATTCCTAATGCAATTAGGAATGGTTTTAGTCTTCTAGATTCTTCTAGAAGATTCTTTTCATTACTAATTGAATTAGCATTGATAAATTGACTTTTGTTGACTTTTTAGAGTTTTAATTAGAATCAAAGAACATTTTTTGAGGAAAATACGATTTTATCCTCCTGTACGGCAATTTTTATCTGATTTTAAGAAAACGCGTGGATTTCTGAGTCAGCGCCAAACACCAGCTGTAGTGCCCGACGCTACGATTGGCGCCTGGCGCTAGACTTGGCGTCTGGCGCCAACCTTAGCGTCTGGCGCTAAGGTCAGCGTCTGGCGCCAACTCGTTTTTTGCGTCAGAAATCTGTTTTTGATATTTTATCTTTTTGGCTGATTTTTCTTTATAAATAACGTCGTAACCACGTTACAATCCTTTAGCCTAACCACGTTACAATCCTTAAAAAGACTTTTTTGAGGTATACACACACTTGTGCGAGGTTCAGCTAGAGCTACGTTCGGCGTGATTCCTAACGGATACGTAGGCAACCTCACATCGAGGTGCGGCCGTAATAAAAATGCATTCATATTCACATTCACACACTTACACCATGATCATATCAAGGGATCTCCTATGCTCATCTCTATTCATGTAGAGCTAGACTTGGGGGCTTGATCCCTACATAATTAGCCTACCTAGCCTAAGAGTCACCATTATTTGATTCTTCTAAAAATAATATCTTTCCACACACTTAGCCCTTGCGGTCTAACTTTAGTGTCACTTTCACACACTGCACAGATACATGACCAAATATACTTTCCCTTAGGAACCCTTTGTCATGAAATCATAACACAATGTTGAAGCATGGCTTGTCATGTCAAAATGCCCAACATCACTCATAATCATTATTGCATCACGAAGTATGAAGTGCTTAGCCTCCGTGCCTAAGTTACCTAAATACTTTCATTATCAAGTCAACTAGGATAGTTTAAGATGTTACAATCCTTGTACTGTGAGAAACAACATTTGACTAAGCTCATTCAACATGCATTTGAAAACTTCGATTCTTTTTTTCGCGTCTTTCTTTTTCGGAAGAAAGTCGGTACCCTCCACAAAAATGACGGAAAAATTCCAAGAAAATTTTTTGCTTTTTTTGCATTTTTGAGTCGCACGATCAAAGTACAATGTACACACAGGTCATGAGTCTAACACACGTGTCATTTCACTTCAAGTCGAGTCAACCTCGAGTCAATCACAGCGAGTCACGTTTATACCTTGAGTAATGTCAAGTCAATGAGTCAAGCGACGTTAAACCTTAGGTCAACCCTAAGATAATTAAAGAGATTAGCAAAGTTCTATAGTAAAAAATAAATACAGGTGCAACAGAATAGGGAAGACCCTACTCCAGCGCCAGATGACAACATCTAGTGTCTGGCAACAGGTTTTAGCGCCTGCCGCTAGATCTCAGCGTCTGGCAACAGAGCCAATTCTTGGCGCCAGAGATATTTCAGCAGCGATAGAGCTCGAAGCCTCTCAGAAAGGTGATTTCGACCTCATACAGCAATTTCGGGTTCCTTGGTACGCCAGTTAGCCCCTATAAGCAATTTGACATGATTAAGTAGTCGATTTGATTACAGTCGCAATAAGTGATCGACCTGACGAAAGATCATCTCACTTAGCTTAAAACGCCTAAGCGTTGGCTTATCACGGACATAATGGTTCACAAGCAGCAAACCGTCGACGTACTGGCATAGCGGAAGCAAAGTTCAAGCGAGCTTTAGAGATCGACAAGCGTTGGTCTTCGAAAACTTTTCTTCGGAATATTATCTCAATAAACATTCAAGCTCTTTTGTTCAAAGACGCGTGGACATATCATTCAAAGCTCTTTTGTTCAGAGATGCGTGGACATATCATTCGAAGCTCTTTTGTTCAGAGACGCGAGGACAAATTATTATCAAGCTCTTTTGTTCAGAGACGCGTGGACATGTATTTCAAGCTCTTTTGTTCAGAGACGCGTGGACATATATTCAAAGCTCTTTTGTTCAGAGACGCGTGGACACATCATTCAGAAGATCATATTAAAAAAAATAAACAAGTTCTTTGTTTAGAGGCGCGTGAACATATCCAAAAAAAAGAAGCTCTTTGTTCAGAGGCGCGTGGACATATCCAAAAGAAGTTTTTTGTTCAGAGACGAGTGAACATCGAAACAGCAAGATGACGTTCCCTAGATTGTGGAGAGCTGTCACAAACAACTGAAGGTGATTTCAAGCGAAGTTGTCTTCGATCACGTTCCCTTAGACGTGGAGGATGGTCACAGAGCGGAAGAGGATTGTTTCAAGCGAAGCAATCTTCGATAGTGTTCCCTGGTTTGTGGAATATTGTCAAAGCGGAAGAAGATCGTTTCAAGCAAAGCAATATTCTAAATTGGAAGCAGTTACAAGAGTAGCGGTTTTCAAGCGGGATGGCATTCTCTTGGCAGGAGGTCATCAAAACAGTAAAGCGGCAGCAAATCGGTTACTTTAGAGACGTGTGCTCGACGGTGCAAGATACGCGCTTCTTAACTCTTTTATCTGTTTAACTAACGCTAGTTTGCAGGTATCGGCGTTACAAGAGTGATTTAGGATCGCATAACGTTCTGAATCATTCTCTGTCCCTATCGCTACTTTGACTTTTGTTTTCGAAACTTACGTTTCTCCAAACTCAAGTACCTTTCGCGTCGAATCATAATCGAATGAAGTGAAAGTGTGGAAAGTCCAGTGTTGCGGATAGTTTTAATTTCTTTTCTCTTTTCTCTGTTTTTGAAAACTTATTTTAAGAAAACAGCCAATCCAGTTTGGTTGGTCCATGATATGGGTCCAATAGTAGTGTATTTGGATGGGGCTTGACAAGAGCTTTCCAACGACATATTATAAGCCCAATTCCGATGAATATTGAGGAAGTTATGGCCAATTTACTGAATTGGGCCCGGTTTGAGCCTTATATGCGGCCTAATGATCTAGGGGAGGGCCTAATATAGATTTATCATTCCTAATGCAATTAGGAATGGTTTTAGTCTTCTTGATTTTTCTAGAAGGTTCTTTTCATTCCTAATTGAATTAGCATTGATAAATTGACTTTTGTTGACTTTTTAGAGTTTTAATTAGAATCAAAGAACATTTTTTGAGGAAAATACGATTTTATCCTCCTGTACGGCAATTTTTATCTGATTTTAAGAAAACGCGTGGATTTCCGAGTCAGCGCCAAACGCCAGCTGTAGCGCCTGACGCTACGATTGGCGCCTGGCGTTAGACTTGGCGCCTGGCGCCAACCTTAGCGTCTAGCCCCAACTCGGTTTTTTGCATCAGAAATCTGTTTATGATATTTTATCTTTTTGGCTGATTTTTCTTTATAAATAACGTCGTAAAAACTCCGTTTTGATTAACCAATTTTCACCAATTCTAATCAAGATTCTCTTGATTACTTTTTCTCTCTTTTCTAAACTAGCTTTTTCGCAAATATAAAAATTCCGCATTCATTTGATCTAGATACACCTAGCCATATTCGAAGTTGCCTTCGCCCTAGACGTGAAAGGTTTAATTTCTGAGGGTTTGGTCCCAAATCTCTCTTTCAATTATTTAATTTAATTGTTTGTTTATTATTTTCCTTGAAGTTACTAACGTGTGTATTTTGTTATTAGAAAGAGGTACGAGACATCAAAGTAAGTACTTTAATGGTTTTTATTGATGTTATGATATATAGTTCATGCTTAGGTTGTTATTGTGATATTCCTAGTATCATGTCTAGGGTAACTTTAATATCAAGTATGATGAAAAGTATGATGCCTTTTACGTTCTTCCTAATATTTATGATTGTTAGTATAGTGTTAGGGCTAAAGTTTTGATCTCTAATTTTTAGTGACATGCTAGGGTTTATTATTAATCTTATTAGTATCATGCCTAGGATCTTGCTATTATTATGCTTTAACATAATTATGATTATTTTTATGATTTATGATTATAATTGTTGTAATTATTGTTATGATGATTATTTTTATTTTGTTATTATCATGATGATGATTATTATAATGTTGCTTGATGATATTTATTGTTATTGCTTGATCACACCTTTTATGCATGTTTAAAGGGAATTGGTACTTGTAATCACGCTTAATAAGATAATTAATAATCTTGTTTAGGGTTAATTTGATTATAATTCAAGTGATCGCCAATAATAGTTTTATTTGTGCATTAATATTCAACCAACATAGATAAACATGTTTAGGGTTAATCCTATTGATTGCATGTTAGTCAGAAAGCGCACATGAATACGATCAGAATAAAGTAGAGGCCTATTATTAGGGCAGGTTCAATCTCTTTTAGGTTGGATTTGTACCTTCATCCCCGAACCCTATTTGGTTCAAGACCTTATGGAGTTGACGATCTCTTGGATCGTTAAGGGGTGTAACCTTCACCTCGTGAACGGTTTACAAGTTCCTAAAAAACTTGTTGGCGACTCTTTTGCTCTATCTTTTTTCCCTTTGGACGCCACCGTACTTTAGTGTATGATCACAGTGGGGTTCAAGCTAGGGGTTAATGCTTGAAATATTCCCTATAGTATATAAGACAAATAAATTGAAACGGAGGGAGTGTGATTATAAATAGACTAGGTGTCTAGGTAATTCTACAGAACAGTTTACTGTTAAGTTGAAACCCGAATTAGCAAACACGAAACCAAGTTTCTCAAACTCTCTCTTCCCTCAGCTAGCCCCCATGATGTGTTAGTGGTGGTGGTGGTTCGTGCGGTGTTCGGTTGTCCGCAAACGTGGTGATTGTGGTTTTCCTCTTCACTCGACCAATCTAGTATTGGTGGAAGGCTCGTTCGAATCTCGTGGACTAAGTAGAGGAGCAACGCTTGAGGCTCTATTCTCTCCTTGATAATAGGGTAATAGCTACGTGGAGATCACGCTTTAAATGTATGATTATGCGTCTTGTGTGCTATGCATGTGATCTTGGTTTAGGTGCTTATGAATATGATTCATGAATTTCCGCTTATAGTATCTATAAAGTATAAAGTCGTCCTACAGTGGTATGATGATTTTATATCTAATTAGTTTTATGATGATTTTAGACAATATTTTGGTTATCTATTGAGATACTGATTTGTTTTTACTTGGTTTGGACAAGTGTTGATCCATAACTAAGGTAATAAATTATTTTCATTTGTGCTAGCTATGAGTTAGGGGGTGTTTGGTTCACATAATTAAGGTATAAGGTATGGGTTTAGAATGGTTTAAACCCATACCTTATGTTTGTTTTATGATTTTATGAGTTTCAAACCCATACCTTAAACCCTCAAGGTATGGGGTTTAGAAACCTTAGGAGGGAGGTGGGTTTGGCTCATTCCCATACATTTAGGCATTAAATAAAAGAAAAACATTGCATTTTATAATTATACCAAACATATGGTATTAAGAATCAAGTTCCAAACCCATACAACTATGGTTTCATTCCTGATTCCAACCCCATACCAGTTTGCGAACCAAACGCTCCCTTAATTTGTTTTATGACACTGATATTAGTAGATCACAAAACCAAAATTAGATGATTTAACACAAACTTATTTATAACAAAGTAGGGTTGAGTCACATAAACCAATTGCGCATCCAAATCTTTCAAATGGATATACTCTTATTCTCATTTGATTATGAATCATTTGAAAATTAAAATTCATGCTTGTAAGGTAAAATGACTAAGTCGTCTTTTATAGTTGAAAGGATGAAGAAGCTAATGACCTTTTGGAACTCATAAATATGATGTGTGTGGAGTTGTGGACCAATAAAGTTCAAATCTAGTAAGAGATTTAACTATTTCATTGCTTTACTAACGATTTAAGTAAATATGTCCATAATTACTTAATGAAGTAAAGGTTGGAATCATTGAAATGTTCAAGAAATTCTACAATGAAATGTAAAATCAGCTTGAGATAAATAATTTAACACTACAATATGATTGTTGTGATAAATATTTAATTCAAAATTAATGATCATCTAAAGGAAATTGTGGAATTAATTCATACTTCAAGAACACAACAATTAAAAATGTGTTAGAAAGCAGGAATCAAAATTTGCTCGCCATGGTTCGATCCAAGATTAGCTTGAATGATTTACATATATCATTTTGAAGATATGCATTAGAACAACAAATTGCAAACATACTAAACGGAAACTCAACCAAAGCAATTAAAAAGATATCATAAGAGTTATGGATTGGAAATGTTCCAAAGTTGCCTTTTCTAAACAGGATTAAGGGTTATGAAACCTACACAGAATGTTTACAATGATGACATAATAGGCTCTAAATTAGATAAATAGTTCTTTGTGGGTTATCCCATGAAAACTAAAAAGGTATTATTCCTATAATCGCTTGTTAACAAAGTGTGTTTTTTTTCTCGCGATAGTATCTATATAAAAAGAAATCTCTTCTTACAAAGCCAAGTGGTGTAAAGTTAGATCTCAAAGAGATTCTAGACAAGCAACAAATGGGTGTGGATAACACCACATCAGAGACAAAGGCGCATGAAGTCAGCTAATTTGATAAATCATGTGTCGAAACAAGATAATTTAACTAGCGAGGCTTCCATTGTTCCATTTGAATGTAAATTAAAGCTTTAAAGAGTTGAAGAGAGTAATTCTATTGTTGCTCATACATGTCGTATTATTCTAGATAAAAACAAACAGTTTGTTGAAATTTTGATAAAAGGTGAATTCTAAATTTTCCTAATGGAATGTGTGGAAATCACAGTCTACAAGCAAGCTTTGGTAAGCACCAACTTAGGAAATAGCTTAAGGCCGCAATGTCTGAAAAGATGTGTTAACCCTTGATAGTCTTACAAATGGGATCAAATCCATAAGTTACGTAAGCCTATTCGAATTCTTCTAGTGATTGCTGATTTTCGATTACGAAATTTAGTGGTTGGACATCAAAACTGTTTTCTTGAAATGTTCATGATGGAGGATGGGTATATGATACAACCTAAGGGTCTTGAAGATCCAAAATCCTAGAAAGTTTTGTAAACTTTAGAAATCCATTTATGGATTGAAGTAAGCATCAGGGATTTGAAATATTTGTTTTGACGAGGCAATCAAACAATTTGCATTGATTTCCTTAAAGAATGAAAAGAAATCTTGTAGATACAAGAAGTTTAGTGGGAGCAATCTGATTTTCTTAGTCTTGTATGTAGATGACATACAACTAATAGAGAACGACACACCAGTGCTTAAGTAAGTCAAGTAATGGTTAAAGAGTTGTTTCTATATGAAAGACTTGGATGATGTTGAATACATATTGGGAATCAAGATCCACGAAATAAATCTTGAAGAATGATTGGACTTAATCAAGGGACTTATGTTGATAGGGTTCTTGACAATTTCAAGATGCAAGACTCTAAAAGAGGATATCTTCCCATATCTCATGGTATTTGATAGGCCGTCGTCGAGCCTAATAAAGATAAACACCTAAATTGGTTTCTTTAATGGGAAGAAAGGGCAAGTAAGGGTCGACCCCACAAGGACTAAGGTGAGCACTAACAAATATCGATTTGTGATAAGCTAAATCAAGTCTTTTTGGGTTTAGAGTTATATGGAAAAACTACAAACAATAATAAAAAGGATCTTGGGAAGGTACCCACCAATTAAGTCATTCACAAATTAACTACAATTTAAAATACAAAACATAGAAATTTGGGGATAAATTAGGGGAAGTCATCTAAGGCACCCAACTACTCTCTCAAGTTAGAGGGATTACTTGAATCATGAATACCACCTTGTAGGGAATATTTCAAGCATTACCCCAAACTTGAACCCCACTGTGATCATACACTTAAGCATGGTGGCGTCCAAAGGGAAGGAAGCTAGAGCAAAAGAGTCACCAACAAGTTTTAGGAACTTGTAAACCGTTCACAGGGTGAAGGTTACACCCCTTAACGATCCATGAGATTGTCAACTCCAATAGGTTTGGAACCATGACTGTTGTTCGGGGATGAAGGTATAAATCCAATCTAAAAGAGAAAGAACCTGCCTTAATAATAGGCCTCTACTTTATTCTTCTCGTATTAATGTGCGCTTTCTGACTAACATGCAATCATTAGGTTTACCCTAAACCTGTTTAATCTATGTTGGTTGAATATTAATGCACAAACAAAACTATTATTGGCGATCACTTGAATTATAATCAAATTAACCCTAAACAAGATTATTAATTATCTTATTACACTACAAGAAAAAGGAGGATTAGCGACGGTCAAATTAGTTGCAAATCTGTCGCAAAATTGGATTTGCGACGGATTTGCAACTACTTTGGTTAGTTGCTAAAGACCTCGTCGCAAATCCATTTTTGCGACTAATTTTGTTATAGTCACAAATTTAGCGACAAATTTGCAACAACTTTGCAACTGCCATTTAGCAACTAACTTTAAAATTTTAGCAACTAAATCATTGTCCGTCGCCAAATATTAGCGACTAATTTGCAACTGTCATTTAAGGACTAACTGTAAGATTTTAGCAACTGATTCATTGCCCATCACAAAATATTAGCGTCAGATTTAAGACTACAGTATTTTGCAGTGGATTAGCGACTACGGAGACCAATATTTTTGTGACTGATTAACAACTACTAAAATCAATTTTTTGCTACTAACCAGTCAGTTGCTAATACAAATTTTAGTTGCTTAATTTTTGCAATAGACTATTTCTAGTATAAAAACCACAAAGACACCAGTACCTAAACGCTTGGTGCCTTTCATGATGAAAGGCAGCGGTTCTTACATGAAACATTGCCTAATATGCCCATTAAAAAGAGGGTTTTTTTCCTCTAAATTGTAACAAATACATATACACACATTTAAACTTGAATATTTTCAAAAATAATTATTATAACAAATATTACAATTTTATCCCAAAAGAAAGTATTTTAATTGTACAAAGTTGGGATTAGCGTTAATAGGAACATTCAACAGCAGCAACATCAGCATCGGTGACTTCAGTGTTGATAACAAAGTGTTGATAACAACGACTGAGGCATCAGCACAGATCTGTTAGAATGAAAACCAGATAAGTAGGGGTGAGCATGGATTGGGTAATAATTTGCCAAGAGAATACACAAGAATACCAGTTTAAAAACCAACGAGACATGAATAAATAGCAAAATATTGCAGGTGTAGTATAATATCGCTATGGGGCCACTATCTAGATGGTTAATAGATATATGAAGAGAAATGCTTAATTTCATCTAGACCCCCTTGCAAGCTTGGGGAGATTCATAGCAATGCAAGGACCAACAATGATCTAACTTTACATGTCTTTTATAAACAAAACTAAGAAATGTTTTAGATACAGAAGATCCTAATCCTTCTTATCATAACTAAATTAACCAGTACTCAGAAATAGGAAACTAAGGTAAATTATATATATTTAGAGGCTAACCTCTTTTTCTTTAAAATGAAAGGTTGGTTGTCAACGTTCCTGAGGTGATTCTTTGCTAGTTAAGCTGTAGGGAGTCAGTAGTGAAACTTAGTTATTCACCTAACAGACAGTTAAAAACCCATGCATAGCAGTTCACATGCATACTGTATATTTTGAAGCTGAAGAAGCAATTAAAAAAAAGATAGGGTAGCATAAGGGAGAAAAAGTAAAGAAAGTAAAAATATGGCAGAAATCAGAACTCTGATCCCATATAGTAAGTAGCAGAGAATTCTACCTGTCAAAGCTATGAACTAGCCCATCTGCACCTTTTTTTTAGCAGAAAACAATAAATATAGAAGCATAATATGTACTATATATTTTTCCTCAGTCCAATATATTAAGGGACATCAACTTTAAGCAATAACAATGAATCCTAGCTCCGTCCCAGAAATTTGAAGTAGTGTATACTATAATCAGGTTTCATGTTCTTGCTTATCAAACAGCTATAAGGACAACTGTAAGCATATGGAAAGTTGGAAACTCACATTCCAAAATGATGAACCATATTAGAAACGGAAAGATGAGGAAACAAATATTTGAACCGATCCGATCCAAATAGCAGAGCAGAGCAGCACAGGAAACATGGAGATTAGTCTCCTCTTGTGCTTGAAGAATATGAGCTTGTTCTGCAGGTGTAACCGTGTGATGAATATTGATCACATTTTAGACAATAAGCAATGTTTGTTTGTGCTTATGCTTAACATAAAATTATCATTTAGTCCCTAACACTCCAAATTCCAAAACATGAGCAAATCCTAATATCTTAAATGAGAAAGTTATGGCATGAGTATCCTTTGTACATCAGTTAATGGCATAGTTCCCAAAGTCTAACATTCTCATTCAACTTTTTTTTCTACAGCTCGATAACAAATCTTCAAAACTGGAATTACATCTTCAGTTATTTCTTAGGTTGTAGAAACACCAAAGAGCATAAATTAGTTTTGACAAATTACATCTTCAATTATTTCTTAGGTTGTTTCCCAGCCCAAGCATAATGCAAATTACATCTTCCTTCAGTTGTTTCTTACGAACATGTATGACAATAGTAAATTAGTAATAATGAAAAGGTAATTACAAATACACAAAAAGTCCCCAAATCTCACCAATAATTTCAATTTTCCATCACTTCAATTGAATTTCAATAAAATTTCTATCAACCTAACAAAATAATGAAATATATAATAGAAAATCAAGCAAAAATATACAATTAATTAGAAAAACGCAAGTTTTGACAATGAACCTCCAAAGCAATTCAATAAATGGACAAATTTTATCAACAAATTGATCTCAAAATATAAAAATAGCAAAAAAAAAAAAAAAAAACAAAAAAAAACCAGCGATAAGAACTGGAATAGATGAAAATAAATAAATAAAAAAAAGAACTTACGTATATAGAGAATTTGCGCCGGTGCCGGTGTTCAAGAAATCCGGCGATGTGAGCGACGATGACGGTTGCGGAGGCAGAGTGATGGAGAAAGTGAGCAAATGATAGAGAAAGAGAGAGAATTGGGGGTTTTTAGTTGTGACTCTCGTGAGTAGTGGTGGGCATGGGCCGTGCCGGGCCTGCCGTGGGCCGTGCCTAGGCGGGCCATGAACAGTGTCGTGCCGGGCCGTGCCGGCCCACGGTGGAGGCGGGCCGTGCCGTGCCGTGCCGGCCTTCAAGGTTTCCCTGTCCACGGCACGGCACGGCCCACCGTGCCGGTCGTGCCGTGCCGGGCCGCCCGTCGTGCCGGCCCACGGTGGAGGCGGGCCGTGCCGGCCACCGTGCCGGCCCACGGGCCACGGCTTACCCTTTTTTCTTTTTTTTTTTAAAAAAAAAAATTAAAAAAAACTTTAAAAAAACTTGAATTTTTTTTATGAAAGAAAAAATTGAATTGAATAATTATACAATTTAATATTTGAATTTAATAATTATTAAATTTTTTATGGAGTTAAGTTATATTAAATATTGTTTAAATTATATTAATATTTATTGTTCATTCATAATTTACTATATATCATATTATTCATATAACTATATAAGTATTAGACAAAAATTAAATAACAATATAACATATTCCATAAAATTAAAAGTTGAAAAAATTCATTCATAAAAATTTATTAAGTAAAAGATAATATGAAGTACAAGGGTACAACTAACAATAATTGATGAATAACTTATTTTGTTATTTTATTATACGGCTAATGTTAATAGAGTACATAGCCAACATAGGAAATACTAACATTTTCACTAATTAATAGAGTACATAGGAAATACTAGAATTTTCGCTAATTAATATTAATTCTCGAGTTGTTGGTAATCTTCAATCAAGGTCTTCATTATCTTCTTCGTCTTCATCTTCGGCTTCATGTTCACTAGCTAATGCGGAGGAGCTAGTTGAACCAGAACGATCGGAACCATCGATGTTGTCGTTGGCCGTAAAAGTACGATCTTGGATGCGTTCTTGGGCATCCATCCAATCCTTCAAGCAAACACACATTTCTAGTGTTTCGGGCTTCAAACTTGTTCTTCTATCGTCTAGAACCCTTCCCGAAGCACTAAAAGCTCGTTCCGAGGCAACGGAGGAGGCTTGGATGCTGAAAATATCACGTGCCATTGCCGCCAAAATTGGATGCTTTGTGCTTTGGGATTTCCACCAATCTAGGATGTCCATCCCCAACCTCGAATCTTCGTCCAAGCCTTTCATGAAGTCGTAGTTTAAGTACATTTGCAACTCCGAAACATCGCTTTGTGTTCGCCTTGATGATGATCCACTACCTGAAAACTTAGATAACATGTTAGCAGCTTGGGCCGCCAAACTTTTGCCCGTTTTACTTACGCTTTTGGATGTTTGAGAAGGGGCAAAATGAGTGACGGTTCCATATTTAGATTCATAAACTCTATATAACTCAAAAAATTTATCTTTCACATGATTTTTATATTGTTCGACACCATCACCGAGTTGCATGCATTCATAGTAAATATCAATTAGCATAAATGTGCCATCATACTTTGATCTAGGATCTAAAATAGAAGCAAACATATAAACCATAGGAAGCTTAGTGTAATATTTACGCCATTTAGCCTCCATTTGTGGAACATAATCATTGTAATCTTGTTGTGATCGATGTTCATAAAGAAGTTGAGCAAATAAACATGCATTTTGAAGGAAAGAATGAATGCAAGGAACATAAACAGAAGAAAAACAGTGAGTCATACTATATAATAATTGTAAAAATTGCATATATTTTTCACAATTATCCCAATCGGAGTCTGCTATCATGAATTGTGGATACTTATTATTGTAAAACAATGAAAATGGAACTCTATACGAAAGTGCCTGACTCAACATGTCATAGGTGGAGTTCCACCTAGTTGGACAATCCGTTTTAATTCTAATAGGCTTTATCTTATTTTGCTTAAGATATCGCCTCCATTCCTGATACCTACTGCTAGAAGACATAATAGACAAAACAGCATTTCGAATTTTGGAATAGTATGGACCAATTGCTTCTTGTCCATCCTTAACACACAAGTTTAAAACATGACAAATGCATCTAATATGTAATGCATCTCCATCCATTATGACATTATGCAAGTTTGGTTTAATTAGATTAGCACTAGCTGTCATGGATGTTGCATTATCAAACGTCATGGACATGATTTTGTCCCTAAGACAATATTCATCAAGAGCACTCATAATACAATTAGAAATATTAAAGGCCGTATGGGGGTATTCAAGCAATTTGAAATAAATAATACGTTTTTGCAATAACCATTCACTATCAACCCAATGACAAGTAACACACAAATAATGTAAACCATAACCACCATCCCATGCATCAGAAGTTATAGAAACTCTTGAAGTAAGAGTTTTAAGTTCTTCAATTAATTTCATTTTGTATTCTAAGTAAGTTTTCATGGCAGCTGTTTTAACGGTTTTTCGGGAGATTTTTTTGTGTTGGGGTTGTAGTGCTCGTTTAATGTAATTGTTAAACGGATCACTTTCAGCAAAAAGAAAAGGTTGTTCGGCTTGGACTATCATTCTCCCAAGTTCATCCCTATCCCTCTCATAATTGTAAGTGAAGCCATAAGGATGGAATTGAGAAATTTTTGGTTGAGTTGGGTCAGTACTAGGGGCACCACATTTTTCACTGTGTCGGTTTAGGTGCCCCGTACCGCCTTTGGCTGGAGCCGAATAAATATTACCACAAGTTTTACACTTGGCTTTTTCACCATCTCTACTTAACAAGAAATATTGCCAACATTTACTCTTTCGGTTTTTCAAAAGGGTCATTTCTTCTTCGGTGTACCATTCAATGAATGGGTTATCAGATGGGGGAATAGTATTTTGGACGGATGGGTCACTAGAGCCGGCAGGTTGTGTGTTGCTTGCTTGAGTTGTTTGATAGTTAAATTCAAAAGGCATATCATGTGCGGAGGCATAATAAGGTGGAGATTGGGTGCTTTGCCATGGTTGGAATGTCCCTTGTTGATCTAATCCGGTGGGAAAATCGGTAGAAAACCCGGGGTGGGTGGGATTGGCCATTGTAGGGATTTGCATAGTAGGGATTTGCATTGTAGGGGGGGGCATAGAAGAGCCTTCCAATGGTCGTTTAGATTTGGCTTTTTTAGAGGAGGATTGGTTCGGGTTTGATGCCATGATTAATTAAGATTATTAACTAATAAATAATAATTAACAACAATATTAACAATTATAACAAATTAACAATTATAAGTTTATAACACTAACAAAGTAACAAATTATAACAAATTATAACAATTAACAAGTATAAGTAAGTTTTTTTTCTTAATTATTACTTAATTAGTAAGTTAATAAATTTTCAAAAATAATTATAATAATAGTAGATTATCTAAATCAATGAGATCCCAGGTAGGTTATGGTTAGGATCGACGTTGTCCAGAGCCCAAATCCCGCCTTAGACAGATTTCAACAATCCAAATAACCCACAATTAAAATAGAAAGTAGTTTTTATGTAATTAAGTAGTTCCAAGTATACAACAACAATAATAATAATAATAATAATAATAATAATAATAATAATAATAATAATAATAATAATAATAATAACAATAATAATAATAATAACAATAACAATAACAATAACAAATTAAAATAAAGTTGAGTTAGATCTTACAATGACGCTTCAATGCTTTCCCAAATTTATAATTTCTCGAATTTATAATTTCCCGAAATTATAATTTCCCGAATGTAAATATAACAATTTTTTTTTTTTTTTTTTGGTAGTAGACTAATAATATTAAAAATGTAAAATTTATAATAGAATAAGAGATTAAGAAATATTAAGAGATTATAATTTATAAATTATAATATATGAGAATAAGAGAGTAAGAGAGTAAGAGAATGAGATGAGAAGATGAGTATTGAGTTGTGGAAAGAATTGGAAGTTGAGGGTGGTATTTATAGGTGAAAATAGAGCCGTTTATAGCCGTTTATAGCCGTTTATGGCCGTTGGAGGGAAAAAACAAGAGCAGCGCCAGTTTATAGCCGTTAGCCCGCGGGCCGTGCCTGCGGGCCGTGCCTGCGGGCCGTGCCTGCGGGCCGTGCCACGGGCCGTGCCACGGGCCGTGCCACGGGCTATTGGCCGGGCTCGTGCCGTGCCGGGCCACTTTTGGGTTTTTTTTCACCGCAGCCCGCACGAGGCACGAGGGGCGTGCCATCGTGCCGGGCCGGGCCTGCCGTCGGGCCGTGCCGTGCCGGGCCATCCTCGTGCCGTGCCCGGGCCGCCCGCGTGCTGACCCGGCCCATGCCCAGCTCTACTCGTGAGTAGTGACTCTAGGGTTAAACTCTGTAACTCAGTGCTTTGCAGCAAAGAAGCTTTGGTGGGGAAGTAAGGGGTTAATTTAATCGATAAAAAAATGGAATTAATTTAGTTGTTCTTATTTTTATTTTTTCGGAAGGAAGGAAGGAATTTAGCTAAAATTTATTTAGTTGACTTAGAGGTAATAATGAGACTGAGCTATTCGTGAACTATCCTAGCTCGATTTGGTCAAAGCTCGATTCGTGGTGGCTCAGTTCGAGTTTGAGTTCGGCTCGAGACCTTAACGTGACAAGCTGAGTTATACCAAGCTCGGCTCGAAAAGTTCATGAACAAGCTCAATTATTTTTACTTCCATATAAAAAAAAACATGTATATAAATATATTTATCAATAGATATTACACAATAATAAGTTAGTATTTTCACTATTAAACAAATAAACTCGTTATAAAATAAAAAAATTATAATGAACAATAAAGAAACAAGTAAACTAGGGATAAGAATATGTCAAGGTTATTTGTGAACAGTTCGAGTTCGGTTTGGTCAACGCTTAGTCAAAGCTCGGCTCGGTCAAAACACGACTCATAAAGGTTTGAACTCGGTTTGAGTTCGAACAAATTTAAACGATCATTAGCCGAGCTTATTATCAACATTTTATCATCTATGTTTATTGATAATAAGAGATATTATATTGTTGGTCAAAAATCAAGTAGTAGATAGTCGATTTACCTTCGCCTTTCGAGCCCACAAGCCTTTATCTAAATATTTTGGTCTCATTTTTTGCAACTGATTATTAAGGTAGTCGCAAATATCAGTCGCAAATTAGCAACCGCATAGAAACTACTGCAAAATTAGTCGCAAAATCTGCAACTACAAGTCATTTTCAGTCGCAAAATTATTTTTCATGACTGAATATTAGGGTAGTTGCAAATATCAGTCACAAATTAGCGACCGCGTATCAACTACTACAAATTCAGTTGCAAATTTTGCAACTACCCGTCTTATTCAGTCGCAAAAATATATTTTGCAACTGAATATAAGAGTAGTTGCAAAAATTAGTCGCTAAATTGACTTTTTCTTGTATAAGCGTGATCGCAAGTACAAATTCCCTTTAAACGTGCATAAAAGGCGTGATCAAGCAATAACAATAAATATATATCAAGCAAAACAGTAATAATCAGCATCATAATGATAATTATAACAATTATAAAAATAATCATGTTGACAATAAAGCATAATAATATTGGCAAGATCCTAGGTATGATACTAACAAGATTAATAACAAACCATAGCATGTCACTAAACATCAAAAATCAAAGCTTTAGCCCTAACATGATACTAACATGCTATTAAGAAAGAAAATAGGAAGCATCATAAAAATCATAGTTGATCTAAGGAACTTATTCTTTACCCTAAACATCATACTAAGAAAAGCATCCTAACATGATACTAGGAATCAAAATAACAACCTAAACATGATTTCTATATCATAATATCAATTAAAACAATTAAAGCATTTACTTGGATGCCTCGTATCTATTTCTAATAACAAAATACACACGTTAGTAGCTTCAAGGAAAATAAAACATTAAACAATTAAATTAAATAATTGAAATAGAGATTTGGGACCAAACCCTCAGAAATATCAAACCTTTCACGTCTAGGGCGAAGGCAACTTCGAATTATGCTAGATGCATGTGTCTAGATCTTGTGAATACATAATTTTGTTTGTGAAAAGTTGGTTTAGAAAGAGAGAGAGAGAATAAGCTTTAGCTTAGCGAGAGAGAAGAAGAGAATAAGAGAATTCTAGTTAAGAGTTGATAATTAAAAACGGAAGTTTAAGGAGGCTATTTATAATGAAAATAAGTCGGAACATGATAAAAAAGAATCAGAGTTTGAGAAGAATAAAACATGACGGCAGCGCCGTACATGCCTCTGTCGCGACGCGACAGCCTGAGCGCCGCAATTTTTTTACACGTTTTCATTTTTTGGATAAAATTAAGCGCACGAGGGGTAAAACTGTAATTTCATTTAAAACACCTCTTTTATTCTAAATAAAAACTCATAGAACTCAATTATCAATGCTAATCACATTAGGATTCAAAAGAACCTTCTAGAAGATTCTAGAAAACTATAATCAATCCTAATTGCATTAGGAATGATAAATCATAATAGACCCTCCTCTAGATCATTGGGTCGCATATAAAGATCAAACCGGGCCCAGTTTAGTAATTTGGCCATAACTTCCTCATTATTCATCGGAATTGGGCTTATAATATATCATTGGAAAGCTCTTTTCAAGCCCAATTCAACTACATTATTATTGGACCCTTGATATGGACCAAACTAAACTGGATTGGCTATTTTCATAAAATAGGTTTTCAAAAACAGAGAGAAAGAAAAGGAATTTAATAAAAACTAACCGCAACACTAGACTTTTCACACTTTCACTTCATTCGATTATGATTCGACGTGAAAAGTATTCATCACTGGGTTTGGTTTTGGGGAGACACTAATGGGTGCCTACACACCTACTCTCGTGGTTATAAAGCATAAAGCAAGTGTTAAAGCATAATCACAATGACATAAACATTCCCTTGACTAGAAATTCCTATTCCCATGACATTTCAAGTCAATTAAGCATAAGGGAGCTAACTCAAGTTCATCTCTCAATCCTTCGTTGAGAAAGCTTAGATAAATAGTTCTAACAATGGCCACTTACAAGAACTAACAATGAAACCACTTAAGGTCAAGTAATTAACACCCCACAATATCTAAATCAACACATGCAAACAAGTATTTGTGAATTCATCAATGGTTTCAACTATCCCAAGTTAAATAACTACTCACAAATCATTATAAATTGCAAAACTAAAGGAGTTAACAACTAAGAACATGAAATCAAACACTAATTTAACACAAACATGTAATAAAACTAGAAAAGATACAAAAATAAGCAATTAAAGCAATAAAATAAGAGAGAGAGTAAGAAATTCTCATTGATAATGCAAGAAATAATCAAATCTTCAAGTTTCCTTCATTCAATTCTTCATATTCCAAGCTTTCAACAAGTTTTTCCCGCTTTCTCTGTCTAGCAAATGAGAGTTTCTCTCTCTAAAAACCCTAACCTAAGCTAAAACTACATTAATAAGATCTCCCTTCATACAATTAGAGCTAAGAAGGTATTTAAATTACCCAAAATAAAAAGGACGGAGAAAACGAGAAAGAGCCCGAAAACAAGCTTGCACGGACGTGCAAGAGAAATAAAAAGGCCTGCACGGACGTGCAGCCTTGCACGGGCGTGCCATTTTGCTGCACGCCCGTGTAGAATCCCCTGCATGAATAACTTGACTTCGGGAGGCTTTAACTTCTTTGTTTTTTGTTGGAAATGGTTTTGTGACCAATCGTTTGAAAGATCTTGAGACGAACTTTAATCTCCAATTTGAATCACTTCAAAAACATGAATAGAACAAAAGTTATGATCAGTTGAAGTTGACCCTTGTGCAAACAACCCTTCAAGGATTTCCAAAAGCTTTTCATTTCTCTTTAAGGCACTCATCCTTCTTCCTCCATTGTTCTATCAACCAATGTTGCCTTTCTCCTTGCTCACTTATGATTGATCACATCTATAGTGCTAAAAATAGCTACTTTACATAAAAAAACACAAACAACCTGTGAAGCATGAATGACACAAAATTTGCATAAAAATAGGATGAATAATGAACTTTGATGCCGAATAATAACGAAAACAAGGTTCTAAAGTACCCTAAAACCATACCAAATAACAAGTTATCAGTATTACGCTCAGTAAAACTCAGTGCCTTCAAAAGCTAGTAGAGTTGAGTCGTATGGATAATGTACCTTATGCATTTGCAAAAGGGTCCATTATATATTCCATGATATAAACAAAGAAAGATGTTTCATATGTAGTGCATGTGTAGTAGGTTTCAAGCAAATTCAGGATAAGCACACTGCAAGCTGAGAAGGACTAAAGGAATGTATCTAGTTTATGGTGGCAAAAGTAAATTAGCTGTTAAAAGGTTATACGGATGTAAGTTTACAAACAGACAAGATGACTTTAGATGTTGATCTGAATACATTTTATGTCTGAATGGAGAAGGACAGAGAGCTTGAAGAGTTCAAAGCAGAGAGTTGTCGCATACTCAATGTCAGAATATGAGTGTTTATCTACAATACGTAAGATTAGTTAAGGAGGAGGTTTGGATCAATTTTTCCTGTTACTAAAAAGGTGACTTTTCTAAAACAAAGGAGCCAGGGTCACATCACAAATCAAAACAAATAGATATGAGATATCACCTTGTTTAGAAGATCAGCGGGATGCCATGATCTGCAAAGTTTTAGTATAAGTGAGAATATCACTTATTTACTTATTAAACCCCTTCCACAGACTAAGGTATGAGATTCATATTAAAGTCTTGGATTGAAGAAAGTTACGTAATTTAAGTTGTGTATGTTTTGAGAAAACAAATTACATAAGTAGTATTACCTGGTGAACATAAAATATTATTTCTCTTACTTAATTATGGTTTTAGAAATTAAATAAAGTGTCCAAAATAATTATGGATTGATGGGCTCATCAGGTTAATGACCAGGTGAATGAAACCTCACAGGTGAACAAAATTCATATATTATTTAAGTTCCTAGTTCTAAATCATTTAAGTGGACATAAATGATTTCAACAAATGGACTAGCATGTAAGATTAATTGGATAGTGCAGTTTCATGGGCTATAGGGGCATAGTGATGCTCGGTCAATCACATAGATATGCATGAATGATGCATGATCGAACTGTTGACCTACTTTGAAGTTCAAGTATAGAGCTTCCGGATATATTAGTGGATTCCTTTGACATAAGTGGAACATTGATGTCATTCAATGATTGATTTAACTATGGTACATTCAAACGTCTTCCCGTAACTGGAGATTTTAAAGGGTGTTTATTGGTTACTTTAAAAGTTGAGTAGGAGCTTTGGTTGCCACAAGATTGGATTGAGTCTACCAAGGGAATGTGTCATGGCCGCTTTAAGAGGGAGAAATCAGAAAATTTGTAGCCGCGTTCAAATGTATTACTCGGTAATCATTTGGTTTTGTAATTCAAACTCAGATTTCAAGCACTACTAAAATTCGGCCAAATTGTGACAACGGTCGCAGAAAATAGCAAAACCGGTCGCAAAACATAATTGCATGCGACCGTCAACGGTTGTAACATGGTGGTCTTTATTCTCTTGGTCGCAAAAAAAATATTGCGACCGTTTGACGGTCGCATATTTTTTGCAACCGTTTTTACTATTTTCAACGACCGTTTAGAAAACGATCGCAAATATTAATAATTGCGACCACTTTATAGAACGGTCGCAAATATTGAAATTAGCGACCGTCATAAGCGGTCTCTAAAAGTTTAAAAAAAAAACAAGAAAAAGACCCACCACCCATCCAAACCATTACCACTGCCCCCTAAACAACCACTAGCCGCCGCCACCGCCCTCTACCCACCATCACCTTCTCCCACCTTCGACCACCAATACCCACCACCACCCATCCTCCCTTAAACTAGAAAAACACACAAAAAAAAATTAAACTAGAAATTTAACCAAACAACCAATTAAACCAACAAAAACAACCCACAATTTCAAACAAAAATACGAATATCAAACCAAAAATCGAACAAAAAAACAACATAAATTTATCAAAACAATTTACCCACAAATAATACGCACAAAAATTAAACCAAAAAAAGAACAAAAATTAAATAAAAAATCAACAAAAAATTCGAACACATAATCACACAATTTCGAACCCACAAAAAATTCGAACACGGTCACACAAAAATTTAACTCGCAAAAATAAAACCTACAAAAAACCACAAAAATTCCAACAACAATCACACAATTTTGAACCTAATTCAAACTATTATTCGAACAAAATCAACAAAAATTCGAACAAAAAACGAAAGTAAACCACAAAAATTGAAAATATGTGAAAAACAAACACCATTTTCAGAAAATCAACATACCTTTCTTAATATTTCTTCATCTTAGGGTTTCTATGGTCAAATTCGACCATAAAAACTCCAGATCTGGAATTTTCATGGTCAAATTCGACCATCAACACCAAAATAAGATAAGTCGAGCGCGCGCTGGTGAAGAAGGCGAGCATGGTGAGAGTAAGGGGATGAGGAAATTAAAGAGAAAAGAGAGAAAGAGCGGCTGGAGCGCGGTGTTCAGAGGGTAAAGGGAGGAGGAAAGAGAAAGGATAGGAAGAGAGAAAGAGAAGTTTAGAGAATAGAGGAAATAAGTAGGAGAAGAGAGAGAAAAAAGAAGAGGGAATGTGAGAAAAAAAAAAAAGAAGAGGGAGGAAAAGCAGCGACTTGTGCAATTAGGGTTTGAGCACCCTTATATACCCTTTTTTTTAAAATATAAAAATAATATTATTACGACCGTTAATAACGGTTGCAATTTTGTGCAGTTTGCGACCGTTTCTAACGGTCGATAAGATAAATTATTTTACAATTATTTTAAACATGTATTTTTTTAAAAGAAAATTGTTCAAATGCTCTTGCGGCAGTTTTTTGGACCAAAAATGGTCGCAATTCTACGACCGCTTATAAAACAGTCGCAATATTGCGACCGTTTAAAAAACGGTTGCAGATGAAGGAGATTACATCTTTTGTCTTGATGCCCTTGACCGCCTCTGCTTCCACCCGCTTGGTGAATTAATCCATAGCCACCATAATATAGCGCTTTCCGCCTAGCGCAAGCGTATAAGGACCTAGAATGTCCATGCCTCATTAAGCAAACAAGACTTGGTTGTGGATTGCCGTCAATTTAGTAGCCGACCGATGGATTAGCTTGCCAAATCTTGACACTTGTCACATTTTTAACAAACTCCATGGCGTCTGACTCAAGAGTGGGCCAGAAATAGTGTCGCCTGGCCCTGACAACCAAAGATCTACCACCTGCATGAGAGGCGCATTATCCTGCATGCAATTATTCGAGAACTTCTTTCCCCTTTTTTGGGGTGACGCACTTCAGTAGTGGCTTCAAAAACCCCGCTTTAAAGAGCTCTCCTTCCCTTATCTCGAAGTTTGCAGCACGCTTCTTTAGTACGACCGCCTCCTGGGGTGAATTAGGGAGCGTGTCGTCTGTCAGATACGCCCGAAGCCGTCCATCCAGGTAGAGCTCCAATGGGCTCTTCATCAGATATACTCCTTTTTTCCATAACTTTCTAAAAGACTGACCGAGGTGTATCACAAGAGGCGGATGACGCCAATATTGACAACGTGTCCGCCTGGTTGTTTTTAGACCTGGGCCCTTGACTTAGATGAAATTCTTCAAGTGTCCCAGCTTCAGCATTGACCGCCTGCAAGTATTCGATCATAGCCAGATGGGAAAGAAACGATTTGTAGATTAAAATGATCTCGACATGAGATGCAATCATATTATCAAATCGACACATATTGACTTAAAGGAATTTGAATGTTGCACACTTATCTCAAATAAGTGGGAGATTGAAGGATTTATTTCTTTGTCAAGTGCAATTACTAGATATATAAATGGACCAAATCATGGAGATAATTAAGTTTGTACTTTTGGGTCGTCGTTATATCATAGCTAGAGATACTAACGATCATTGGGATAAACAATTGGACGGATCCAATAAGGTCAAACAAAGGGACTAGATTGGCCAGGCCTCGATGAGGAGTTTAGAGGGTTTTGAACTTTGTAACCTAGTCTAATTATAATATGATTATAAATAGACTAAGTGTCTTGGTAATTCTACAGAATAGTTTATTGTTAAGTTGAAACCCGAATTAGCAAACACGAAACCAAGCCTCTCAAACTCTCTCTATCTCACGGCTCTCTCCTCCTCCCTCGGCACCGGTGGTGTGCTTATGGTAGTGTTGGTTTGTGCGGTGGTCAGTTGTTCGCAAAGGTGGTGATTGTGGTTTTCCTCCTCACTCGACCAATCTAGTATTGGTGGACAACTTGTTCGAATCCCTTGGACTAAGTAGAGGATCAACACTTGGGGATCTATTCTCTCCCTGATTAGCCGATCGAATAGCTACGTGGAGATCACGCTTCAAAGGTATGATTATGTGTCTTGTATGTTATGAATGCGATCTTGGTTTAGGTGCGTGCTTATAAATATGATTCATAAATTTTCTCTTATAGTACTGTAGGGAATAATTTCAAGCTTTAATTCCACTAGCTTGAACCCCACTGTGATCATACAGTAAAGTACGGTGGCGTCCAAAAGGGAAGAAGATAGAGCAAAAGAGTCGCCAACAAGTTGTTTAGGAACTTGTAAACCGTTCATAGGATGAAGGTTACACCCCTTAACGATCCAAGAGATCGTCAACTCCATAAGGTCTAGAACCAAATAAGGGTTCGGGGATGAAGGTACAAATCCAACCTAAAAGAGATTGAACCTGACCTAATAATAGGCCTCTACTTTATTCTGATTGTATTCATGTGCGCTTTCTGACTAACATGCAATCAATAGGATTAACCTAAACCTATTTATCTATGTTGGTTGAATTTTAATGCACAAATAAATCTATTATTGGCGATCACTTGAATTATAATCAAATTAAACCTAAACAAGATTATTAATTATCTTATTAAGCGTGATTACAAGTACCAATTCCCTTTAAACATGCAATAAAGGCGTGATCAAGCAATAAAAAATAAAATAATCAAGCAACATGATAATAATCATAATAATAATAATAATAATAAATAAAATAATCATCATCAAAATAATAATAATAATAAAGCAATTATAATAATAATAATAATAATAATAATAATAATAATAATAATAATAATAATAATAATAATAATAATAATAATAATAATAATAATAATAATAATAATAATAATAATAATAATAATCATAAATTATAACAATTATAATCATAATCATGTTCATGTTAATATTAAAGCATAATAAAAATAGCAAGATCCTAGGCATGATACTAACAAGATTAATAACAAACCCTAACATGTCACTAAGCAATAAAAATAAAATCTTTAACCCTAACATGATACTAACATGAATAAATATTAGGAAGAGCATAGGAAGCATCGTAAGAATCATATTTAATATTAAAATTAACCTAGACATGATACTAGGAATATCATAATAACAATATAAACATGATTTCTACATCATAATATCAATTAAAACCATTAAAGCACTTACTTTGATGCTTCGTACCTCTTTCTAATAACAAAATACACACGTTAGTAATTTCAAGGAAAATAATAAACAAACAATTAAATTAAATAATTGATATAGAGATTTGGGACCAAACCCTCAGAAATTAAAACTTTTCACGTTTAGGGCAAAGGCAACTTCGAACTTGGCTAGGTGTGTCTAGATCTTGTGAATTCGGAATTTTGTATTTAAAAACAAAGTTTAAAGAAGAACGATGAATGAATGCTAATTAAAACTGATTGTAGATCATGAGAATTGGTGAATGATTAAGAGAGAATTAGAGAATTAATGATTGCGAATGAAAACTGATTGTAGGTGAATGAAAACGGAGTTTTTAATACGTTATTTATAGAGAAAATCAGCCAAAAAGATAAATTAAACAAAACAGATTCTGACGCATAAAAAACAGAGCTGGCGCCAACCCTGGCTAGCTGGCGCCAAGTACCAACACTAGCGCCAAGCGCCAGGCCTGGTTCCAGGCGCCAAGGCCTGGGGTTAGGCGCCAAGCTTATTTCCAACGCGTTTTCGAAAATCAGATAAATTTACCGTATTGGAGCATAAAATCATATAATTTCCTCGAAAATGCTATTTGATTTTAATTAAAACTCTAAAAAGTCAAAAGTCAATTTATCAATGCTAATTGAATTAGGAATGACAAAAACCTTCTAGAAGATTCTAGAAGACCAAAACCATTCCTAATTACATTAGGAATGATAAATCATATTAGGCCCTCCCCTAGATCATTGGGTCGTATATAAAGCTCAAACCGGGCCCAGTTTAGTAAATTGGCCATAACTTCCTCAATATTCATCGGAATTGGGCTTATAATATATCGTTGGAAAGGTCTTTGCAAGCCCCATCCAACTACACTATTATTGGACCCATATCATGGACCAACCAAACTGGATTTAAAATAAATTTTAAAAAACAGAGAGAAGAGAAAAGAAAATAAAACTTTCCGCAACACTAGACTTTCCACACTTTCGCTTCATTCGATTATGATTCGACGTGAAAGGTACTCATCACTGGGTTTGGTTTTGGGGAGACACAAATGGGTGTCTACAGAAGCCCCCACTTTGACTGAGTTTGGAGAAACGCGAGTTTCGAAAACAAAAGTCAAAGTAGCGATAGGGACGGAGAATGATTTAGAACGTTCTGAGATCCTAAATCACTCTTGTAACGCCGATACGTGCAAAACTAGCATTACTCAAACAGATAAGAGAGTTAAGAAACGCGTATCTTGCACCGTCGAGCACACGTCTCTGAAAGTAACCGATTTGCTGCTGTTTTACTGTTGTTTTGATGACCTCATGCAAGCTAGAGAATGTCATCCCGCTTGAAAACTGCTACGCCTGTAACTGCTTCCAATATAGAAGATTTCTTCGCTTGAAACGATCCTCCTCTGCTATGATAATATTCCACGTCCAAGGGAATATCATCGAAGATTGCTTCTCTTGAAACAAATCCTCATCCGCATTGATAATATTCCACGTCCAAGGGAATACTATCGAAGATTACTTCTCTTGAAACAATCCTCAGTTGTTTGTGACAACTCTCCATAATCCAAGGAACGCCACCTTGCTGTTTCGATGTTCACTCGTCTCTGAACAAAGAGCTTCTTTTTGATTTGTTCACGCGTCTCTGAACAAAGAGCTTCTTTTTGATATGACTCCAATTTCCGCTGTGATAGTCTTTGAAAAGATCACTGCTTTTTAATCCTTAATGCTGTTATGCTAGTACGTCGGCGCTTTGCTGCTTGTGAACCAGTATGTCGGTGCTGTTGCTGTGATGACAATCCTCTTTTCTCTGGGAATAATTGCCAACACAACTCTTGTATGATGTATGACAATCCGATTTAGGGAAAGTTGTCAATGCTTCGTAACAATCTATCCTTGGAAATGTTGCCACGATGAAGCGACAATCCGTACCTCGGAAAATTTGCCAAAATCCAATCTTTGGAAAAGTTGCCAATGCTTCGTAACAATCTTTCATAAGAACTTTGCTACGATCGACAATCCACATCTTGGAATATAACTCTTGAAAGCAATCCACCTTGGAAATTTGCCAACGCTATGCGACAATCCTTTTAGGAAAATATTGCCACAATTGACAATCCGCGTCTTGGAACATTTGCAAAAAAGAGTCGACCGACAATCCACTTCGGGAAATTTGCCACTTGCTGAAGACAATCCACGTTGAGGAACTTTTGCCGATATTTATGATGAATAGAAACCTACAACAATCCTTTTGGAAATTTTGCCATAGGGAACTAGGTGTATGACAATCCAATCTCGGAAAACTTGCCAGCGATCTATGAATGTATGACAATCTGAACTTGGAAAAACTTGCCAAACAAAGAAGGAGCATGACAATCCACGCTTGGAAACTTTTCCAGAGATGACAATCCAATTTTGGAAAATTGTCGTTGAAGAAGATGCACGACAATCCATTTTTGGAAATATTGTCAGTTGGGGATGACAATCCAATTTTTGGAAAAATTGTCGTTTAAGTGCTTGCTTTTGAACCGATTGTAATGAGCCAGTGTTTTAGGCGCTTAAGCTAAGTGAGACGATTTTTTGTCAGGTCAATCACTTACTACAATTGTAATCGAGCCGACTACTAATCATGTCAATTTGCTTATAGGGGCTAACTGGCGTACCAAGGAACCCGAAATTGCTGTATGAAGTCGAAATCACCTTTCTGAGAGGCTTCGAACTCTGTCGCTGCTGAAATATCTCTGTCGCTAGGAATTAGAGTAGGGTCCTCCCTATTCTGTTGCACCTGTATTTATTTTTGACTATAGAACTTTGCCAATCTCTTTAATTATCTTAATTATCTTAGGGTTGACCAAAGGCTTAATGTTGCTTGACTTACAACTTGACACGACTCAAGGCATAAACTTGACTCGCTGTGATTGACTCGAGGTTGACTCGACTCAAAGTGTTTGACACATGTGTTAGACTCAAATCAAGGTGATATGACACGACATGACTCAATGTGTACATGACTCGTGTGTGCATTGTAATGTGATCGTGCGACTCAAAAATGCAAAAAAGCAAAAATTTTCCGTCATTTTTGTGGAGGGTATCGACTTTCTCCCGAAAAAGAAAGACGCGAAAAAAGAATCGAAGTTTTGAAGGTGCATGTTGAATGAGCTTAGTCAAATGTTGTGCAAGGATTAATTCATCCTAGGCTTTCTCAATTGTTGACTCCACGATGAAAGTATTTGGGTAACTTAGACACGGAGGCTAAGCACTTCGTACTTTGTGATGCAAATGACAATTATGAGTGATGTTGATATGACAAGGCATGCTTCAACGGTATGTTAAGATTTCATGACAAAGGGTTCCTAAGGGAAGTATATTTGGTCATGTATGTGTGATGTGTGTGATAGTGACACTAAAGCTAGGCCGCAAGAGCTAAGTGTGTGGAAAGAATATTATTTCAAGAAGAGTCAAATGATGGTGACTCTTAGGCCAGGTAAGCTAATGATGTAGGGATCAAGCCCCCAAGTCTAGCTCTAAATGAAAAGGGATGAGCATTGGAAATCCCTTGATATGATCATGGTGTAAGTGTGTGAATGTGAATATGAATGCATTTTTATTACGGCCGCACCTCGATGTGAGGTTGCCTACGTATCCGTTAGGAATCAGGCCGAACGTAGCTCTAGCCGAACCTCGCAGAAGTGTGTATACCTCAAAAAGGTCTTTTAAGGGTTGTAACGTGGTTAGGCTAAAGGTTATAGAAAAAAGGGATAAAGGCTCAAGACCCTAGATAAGCCCCCAAGGTGTGCAACCTTGCTTTTGAATATTTGTATTTTCATGCTTGAGGTTTTCTACTCTTTTTTTTAGCTCTTTCTTTTGCTCTAGCATTTATTTCATTTTTATAAGTGTGAGCAATATCGATCATGCGGTCTATCACTCACTTGGCATTCATGTTTCTCAGGCACGGTACCGAGCACTCGATAAGAGACGCAATCTGAGACGTGTTCTTATCGAAGATATTTTCATATCAAAGACATTGGAACATTTTCCCTTTTGTACACTTTTATTTATTTTTTGCTATTTAATTTTTTGGATTTACTCAAGCTATTTTTTAGAATTGCATAAGTTGCACACCATCCCATCCCAAGATTAGGTAGATGTTGGTTGAAAAAAGAAGGGTCTATCGTTAGACGAGGCTCAAAGTGGTTTATGAAGAAAGGATTGTATAATTGGAGGGTGAAAGGTAATATAATGTGGCTACAAGGGGTGCCTTAAATCATTGGTATACCTTGTGCTTAATTCGACATGGATTTTAATATTTTTATTTTTATTTTTTTTATTAAATGCAATATGATGAAATGATCATATGCAAGAAAATAAATGCTCATTTTATTAACAGGAATAAAGAATCTACAAAAATAATATAAGGGAAAAGAAAGGTGCCTATGCTAGACTTATTGGGGAAAGGAAAAAGTGAAAAATAAATAGAAAAAGAGGTCATGAAATCCTGTCGTTGAAGCTCGCCTCTTGTCTTGTGTCGTTCGCTCCGACATCATCCAGTCTTCTCGCTAGCTAGAGGCAATGAGATCTTATTTGCCTCTATGAGATCTTGAATGAGGTTTTGAAACCTGTAGCATTCATCAGTAGTATGACCGCGCCCTCGATGGTACTTGCAATAGGAGTTTGGATTCCATCTCGAAGATCGATTTTCTGGTGTTGGATCCTCGGTAGGGCCAATAGGTTTGATTAATCCTCGATCATAGAGACGATCGAAAGCAGCATCGTAGGTTATTCCAATGGGTGTGAACTCTCGCCTGGGTTTCCTTTTAGATCCTTGATTGTCCATGGCTAAGATACCATTATGGTCAAAGGTACTAACATTATTACTAGAGTGGGCGTTTTCGGAAGAAGAAGGATTGTCGCTCTTCTTTCCTTTCCAGCTACCATGGTTACTATTGTTAGTAGCTTTTTTGCTTTGCGAGGTCGTCTTCGATTTCAATTCCGATGTCATAAACGGCCTTGAAAGTATTCAAGTTGTGTTGATATTTTAAGTGCTTTGAATACTTTTCTTGGAGATTCTTGATAAACATCCTCACAGACTCCTTTTCGGTGGGGACCTCAATCATCTTGGCGGAAGTTTCCCTCCATTTATTAAAGAAAGAAGTAAATCCTTCATTCTCTTTTTGTCTTAGCATCTCAAGTTATCTATGATCGGTTTCAACTTGAATATTGCACTTGTATCTATCAATGAAAGCGTTCACTATCGATTCTCAGATAGAGGTTTTCTCCTTGTCAAGGGAGAAGAACCATTGTTGGCAAACGGTTTCAAGAGATAGTGGGAACAGAGAGGGGAAAACCTTCTTATCGATACCCTTAATGCTCATTATAGTTTCAAAAGCTCTTAGATGAAAGTAAGGATTATCTGTTGCCTTGAATTTTGGGATGTCGTTGGCATTGAACTTCTGCGGAAGAAGATCTTTGTCCACCGAGACCCCTTGTGATGTAAGCTCTTGAAACTTGTAATCGCTAGACAACTTGCTTAGGCTCTCTTGCATGAGGTCCATATGTTGTTGCTTCACGGGGTCATCGATCTTGAGTGCGAGAAGCTTCAGTGTCTCAGTCACGGTAGCAAGTTGGTTCTTAAGATCATTGACTTCTTCTTGAGTTGCCATTATCTTCTTAGCCTTCCTCTTTTGATGAATCGGTTTATCAAAAAGTGAGACTTGAATAAAGAGGTTGTCCTTGATTAATCGCCCTTCTCTCCTTGACCAAGTACTGTGGAAAAGGAATTTGGGGATACTTATTGTTAATTATTTGACTCAAACTTTATTCAACATGCAATGGATGGAGGAAGTGAAGAAAGATTGGAATAGAATGTGAAGAAGATTTAGACGGAGGGATATGAAGAATTAGGAGTAGAATGTACCCCTGTAGACACCCAAATGTGTCTCCCCAAAACCAAACCCAGTGATGAGTACCTTTCACGTCGAATCATAATCGAATGAAACGAAAGTGTGGAAAGGTCTAGTGTTGCGGAAAGTTTAAAGTCTTTTCTTTTCTCTCCTCTCTGTTTTTGAAAACTTTATTTTAAGAAAACAGCCAATCCAGTTTGGTTGGTCCATGATATGGGTCCAATAGTGGTGTAGTTGGATGGGGTTTGCAAAGACCTTTCTAACGATATATTATAAGCCCGATTCCGATGAATATTGAGGAATTTATGGCCAATTTACTAAACTGGGCCCGGTTTGAGCTTTATGTACGGCCCAATGATCTAGGGGAGGGCCTAATATGATTTATCATTCCTAATGTAATAAGGAATGGTTTTGGTCTTTTAGAACATTCTAGAAGGTCTTATCATTCTTAATTCAATTAGGATTCTTCAGAGTTTTAATTAGATCAAATAGCATTTTCGACTGAAATTATATTATTTTATCTTCCAGTACGGGAAATTTATCAGATTTTCGAAAACGCGTTGAAAGCCGGTTTGGCGTCCAACCCCAGGCCTTGGCGCCTGGAATCAGGATTGGCGCCAGACGCCAGCATTGGCGCCTAGCGCTAGCCACTGGTCCTGGCGCCAATGAGCCAGGGCTGGCGCCAAGTTAGTTTTGTGGTCTTCAGACTTTGTTTTGATAAATTATCTTTTTTGGATGATTTTCTCTATAAATATCGTATCAAAAACTCCGTTTTCAATCATCAAGGGTCACCAATTCTCTTTATTCTTAAGTTTAGATCAACTATCTTCATCATCGATCATCAACTCTCTTCAATTCTTTTCAATAACATTCATTCATGCATTCTTTATTCTTTGCTTTTTAATACAAAATTCCGCATTCACAAGATCTAGAAACACCTAGCCATATTCGAAGTTGCCTTCGCCCTAGACGTGAAAGGTTTTAATTTCTGAGGGTTTGGTCCCAAATCTCTATTTCAATTATTTAATTTAATTGCTTTGATTATTATTTTCCTTGAAGTTACTAACGTGTGTATTTTGTAATTATAAAGAGGTACGAGGCATCCACGTAAGTACTTTAATTTATTTGATTAATTTTATGATGTAGAAATCATGTTTGTATTGTTATTATGATTCCTAGTATCATGTCTAGGGTATTTTTAATATCAAATATGATTGCTATGATGCCTATTATTCTCTTCCTAATATTTATGATTGTTAGTATCATGTTAGGGCTAAAGATTTGATTTTATTGCTTAGTGACATGATAGGGTTTGTTATTAATCTTGTTAGTATCATGCCTAGGATCTTGCTATGCTTTAACATGATTATGATTATTTCAATTATAATTTATTTTTATGATGATATTATCATTATTATAATTATTATTCATGATGATGATTATTTATTTATGTTGCTTGATATGTATTATTTTATATTTATTGCTTGATCACCTTTTATGCATGCTTAAAGGGAATTGGTATTTGCAATCACGCTTAATAAGATAATTAATAATCTTGTTAGGTTAATTGTGATTATAATTTCAAGTGATCGCCAATAATAGTTTATTTGTGCATTAAATTCAACCAACATAGATTAAACAGGTTTAGGGTTAATCCTATTGATTGTATGTTAGTCAGAAAGCGCACATGAATACGATCAGAATAAAGTAGAGGCCTATTATTAGGGCAGGTTCAATCTCTTTTAGGTTGGATTTGTACCATCATCCCCGAACCCTATTTTGGTTCATGACCTTATGGAGTTGACGATCTCTTGAATCGTTAAGGGGTGTAACCTTCACCTCGTGAACGGTTTACAAGTTCCTAAAAAACTTGTTGGCGACTCTTTTGCTCTATCTTCTTCCCTTTTGGACGCCACCGTACTTTAGTGTATGATCACAGTGGGGTTCAAGCTAGTGGGATTTTAAAGGCTTGAAACTATTCCCCACAACCCCCAACTCAAATGACGGAAAGACCGACTCATGCATGGACCTAAGACATGGTCAAGGTGACATATACTCAAAGTGTGTGCTAAGACTAGTGAGTGTAGGTGACATGTTGAGACTCGTGTCATGACCGTGTGGCTAGACTATGTGACTAAGACTCGATTAATGGATCGACAAGGTGTTATTGACAGCGAAAACTAACCGAATTAATTAGCAAACTGGTTAATTAGACACTAGGTGATGACTCGACCAATAATCCGAACTGTCGGCCAAACGACAGGACTGACGTCACATCGTAGAGCTTGGCGCCAGTCGACAGAGCTGTCGTCAGACGCTACACTCCATAATGTGGCGCTACATCTCAGACCTTGGCGCCAATATTGGAGCTTCTATCTGGGTTTGTTTTCGGTGTTATCAGTCAATTGGGGTATGCCTAAAGTCGTACTAGGTTAATTCCGATTAAAATATTAGACTTTAATGAATCAAATTAATTAATTAATTAATTAAACAAAGTCCTTTAGTCATTAATCAGTTTATTTAGTCTTAACACAAGTCAAACAAACGGTTAAGAAAAATCACATAGAGTATGCGCAACAAATAATGCACAATTAGTCAAGTAGACACAATATGATGCAATGAGTTTGCAACCTAAACATGGCTCCAGTTCTCTAAAGTTCGGGATATGGTTTAGTCAATAGAGGGTCCATGGTTAATTTTCCAGATGCACCGCGCGGAAGCCTAACCGTGAAGGGTTGGCGCGAGTGGATGGGACACCGCGAGCTTTAGAAAAAACTCGCTTCCATGGTTTGGTGAATTCAACATCTCGGATGTACCCTTTGTTGCACAGAGCGTTCAATCGGGTTGATGGAGCATGAATTCCCAGAGGGTTATGTCCATATGTAGAACACATATGGGTTTCAGAAAAGTGAGAAAAAATTCAATCAGGAAGTAGGATCGAGCAAACAATACGAAAAACCGGTCGAAATTAGAACGCATATTTTTGGCTCAGTATTGGGGGAAAGTGGCGCCAGCAAACAGAGATTGGCGCCAAATTTTAACTGTAGCGCCTGGCGCCAATAGTGGCGTCTGGCGCTACAACTAAAACACTGGCGCCAAGCTTTGGCCCCTGACGCTACTTCCCACATGCCTCAGTAGCTTTCTGTGCTCGATAAAATTTTCCAGTTTCGCGCGGTGTTATTTCAGTCCTAGTTGTGAAAGATATTTCTCAAATTTCCTACGTGTAAAATCCTATGTTTTTAACTCATTATGGATGGTCTTTCCCATGAGATCTTTTTTATGCATATGACAATAATGTTAATCAAAATTACGCACATGAAATACTTAGAACTTTTCGAGTCTCATCCACTCATTCTAAATCATTGCCGAAAAAAATTCAGGAATTAAAATAGAAATCCTCCCCAGCGGAGTCGCCAAAAACTGTAGGGAATAATTTCAAGCTTTAATCCCATTAGCTTCAACCCCGCTGTGATCATACACTAAAGTACGGTGGCGTCCAAAAGGGAAGAAGATAGAGCAAAAGAGTCGCCAACAAGTTTTTTAGGAACTTGTAAACCGTTCATAGGATGAAGGTTACACCCCTTAACGATCCAAGAGATCGTCAACTCCACAAGGTCTAGAACCAAATAAGGGTTTGGGGATGAAGGTACAAATCCAACCTAAAAGAGATTGAACCTGCCCTAATAATAGGCCTCTACTTTATTCTGATCATATTCATGTGCGCTTTCTGACAAACATGCAATCAATAGGATTAACCTAAACTTGTTTATCTATGTTGGTTGAATTTTAATGCACAAATAAATCTATTATTGGCGATCACTTAAATTATAATCAAATTAAACCTAAACAAGATTATTAAATATCTTATTAAGCGTGATTACAAGTACCAATTCCCTTTAAACATGCAATAAAGGCGTGATCAAGCAATAAAAAATAAAATAATCAAGCAACATAATAATAATCATAATAATAATAATAATAATCATAAATAAAATAATCATCATCAAAATAATAATAATAAAGCAATTATTATTATTATTATTATTATTATTATTATTATTATTATTATTATTATTATTATTATAATAATAATAATAATAATAATAATAATAATAATAATAATAATAATAATAATAATAATAATAATAATAATCATAAATTATAACAATTATAATCATAATCATGTTCATGTTAATATTAAAGCATAATAAAAATAGCAAGATCCTAGGCATGATACTAACAAGATTAATAACAAACCCTAGCATGTCACTAAGCAATAAAAATCAAATCTTTAACCCTAACATGATACTAACATGAATAAATACTAGGAAGAACATAGGAAGAATCGTAAGAATCATATTTAATATTAAAATTAACCTAGACATGATACTAGGAATATCATAATAACAATATAAACATGATTTCTACATCATAATATCAATTAAAACCATTAAAGCACTTACTTTGATGCTTCGTACCTCTTTCTAATAACAAAATACACACGTTAGTAACTTCAAGGAAAATAATAAACAAACAATTAAATTAAATAATTGAAATAGTGATTTGGGACCAAACCCTCAGAAATTAAAACCTTTCACGTTTAGGGCAAAGGCAACTTCGAACTTGGCTAGGTGTGTCTAGATTTTGTGAATTCGGAATTTTGTATTTAAAAACAAAGTTTAAAGAAGAACGATGAATGAATGCTAATTAAAACTGATTGTAGATCATGAAAATTGGTGAATGATTAAGAGAGAATTAGAGAATTAATGATTGCGAATGAAAACTGATTGTAGGTGAATGAAAACGGAGTTTTTAATACGTTATTTATAGAGAAAATCAGCCAAAAAGATAAATTAAACAAAACAGAGTCTGACGCATAAAAAACAGAGCTGGCGCCAACCCTGGCTAGCTGGCGCCAGGTACCAACACTAGCGCCAGGCCTGGTTCCAGGCACCAAGGCCTGGGGTTAGGCGCCAAGCTTATTTCCAACGCGTTTTCGAAAATCAGATAAATTTACCGTATTGGAGGATAAAATCATATAATTTCCTCGAAAATGCTATTTGATTTTAATTAAAACTCTAAGAAGTCAAAAGTCAATTTATCAATGCTAATTGAATTAGGAATGACAAAAACCTTCTAGAAGATTCTAGAAGACTAAAACAATTCCTAATTACATTAGGAATGATAAATCATATTAGGCCCTCCCCTAGATCATTGGGTCGTATATAAAGCTCAAACCGGGCCCAGTTTAGTAAATTGGCCATAACTTCCTCAATATTCATCGGAATTGGGCTTATAATATATCGTTGGAAAGGTCTTTGCAAGCCCCATCCAACTACACTACTATCGGACCCATAGTATGGACCAACCAAACTGTATTGGCTGTTTTCTTAAAATAAGTTTTCAAAAACAGAGATATGAGAAAAGAAAATAAAACTTTCCGCAACACTAGACTTTCCACACTTTCGCTTCATTCGATTATGATTCGACGTGAAAGGTAGTCATCACTGGGTTTGGTTTTGGGAAGACACAAATGGGTGTCTACAAGTACCTATAAAGTCCTACATTTCATTCTGGAATTTCTTGAACACTACTTAATGAAGTAAAGGTTAGAATTATTTTTTGCGTGCTAACTTTCCATCCCTACTTGATATTATAACAATTATGGATTTAGAGCTAGCCCCAGTTACTCAATTTGAGTAACAAATGTTGTTACTCAAATGGCACAAGTGCATCTTCCTCCTTCCTTCCTCCTTTTTACAATCACCACCAACATCATACATTCACAGCCACCACCATCATCACGCCACCATCATCACAGCCCTCTCACTCCGATCTTCTTTCCCCCGATAACCTCCGATCTTTTTCCTTTCTCAAGCCCACAATGCCGCGACGGAACAAAACTCAAGCTTCCCTATCTCCACCTTCCCCGATCTCCACTTACCTCCCCCGATCTCCAACCACATCTGAGAAAAAAAAAACCCTAGGAATGAAGGGTGAAATTAAGGGCATGGTCAACCCTAAAGGGAAGGTTCACCATGTCCTCCATTGAAGTTCCTTAAATTGATGATGAGTCGAGTTTGACGGTGACGAATGGGTTGAGTTTGACAGCTCGTAGATGGGTCGAGTTCAGCAACGATGAAGTGATGATGGTGGTAGTTATGAAGATGGTGGTGGTTGTGATGGCTGTGATGGTTGAGGTAGAAGAGGAGTAAGGAGAAAGAAAGTTGAATGGTAGATATATATATATATATATATGAAAAGACATGAATACTCCTTGAGTAATGTAGGGAATATTTTCAAGCGTTAACCCCTAGCTTGAACCCCACTGTGATCATACACTAAAGTACGGTGGCGTCCAAAAGGGAAGAAGATAGAGCAAAAGAGTCGCCAACAAGTTTTTTAGGAACTTGTAAACCGTTCATAGGATGAAGGTTACACCCCTTAACGATCCAAGAGATCGTCAAATCCATAAGGTCTATAACCAAATAAGGGTTCGGGGATGAAGGTACAAATCCAACCTTAAAGAGATTGAACCTGCCCTAATAATAGGCCTCTAATTTATTCTTATCGTATTCATGTGCGCTTTTTAATTAACATGCAATCATTAGAATTAACCCTAAACCTATTTATCTATGTTGGTTGATTTTAATGCACAAACAAACTATTATTGGCGATCACTTGAATAATAATCACAATTAACCCTAAACAAGATTATTAAATATCTTATTAAGCTTGATTACAAGTACCAATTCCCTTTAAACATGCATAAAAGGTGTGGTCAAGCAATAACAATAAATATTGTATCAAGCAACATAATAATAAATAAATTATTATTATAATAGTCATAATAATAATCATGAATAATAATTATAATAATCATAATCATCATAAATTATAACAATTATAATCATAATCATGTTCATATTAATATTAAAGCATAATAATAATAGCAAGATCCTAGGCATGATACTAACAAGATTAATAACAAACCCTAGCATGTCACTAAGCATTAAAAATCAAATCTTTAACCCTAACATGATACTAAAAATCATAAATATTAGGAAGAATATAGAAGGCATCACATGAATCATATTTAATATTAAAAATACCCTAGACATGATACTAGGAATATCATAACGATTTAAACATGATTTCTACATCATAATATCAATTAAAACCATTAAAGCACTTACTTTGATGTCTCGTACTTCTTTCTAATAACAAAATACACACGTTAGTAACTTCAAGGAAAATAATAATCAAAACAATTAAATTAAATAATTGAAATAGAGATTTGGGACCAAACCCTCGGAAATTAAACCTTTCACGTCTAGGGCGAAGGCAACTTCGAATATGGCTAGGTGTATCTAAGTCTTGCGAATGCGGAATTTTGTATTTGAGAAAAGACTAGTTTAGAAAAAGAGAGAGAGAATAATCAAGAAAATCTTGATGAGAGTTGGTGAATGATTAAGAGAGAATTAGAGAATTAATGATTGCGAATGAAAACTGATTGTAGGTGAGAATCGGTGATTGAAAACGGAGTTTTTAATACGATATTTATAGAGAAAATCAGCCAAAAAGATAAAATAAACAAAACAGAGTCTGACGCATAAAAAACAGAGTTGGCGCAAACCCTGGCTAACTGGCGCCAGGCACCAACACTAGCGCCAAGCGCCAGTGGCTAGCGCCAGGCGCCAGGCCTGGTTCTAGGCGCCAAAGTCAGGGGTCAGGCGCCAAGCCTGATTTTAACGCGTTTTCGAAAATCAGATTAGTTTGTCGTACTGGAGGATAAAATCATATAATTTCCTCAAAAATGCTATTTGATTTTAATTAAAACTCTGAAAAGTCAAAAAGTCAATTTATCAATGCTAATTGAATTAGGAATGAAAAAAACCTTCTAGAAGATTCTAGACGACTAAAACCATTCCTAATTGCATTAGGAATGATAAATCACATTAGGCCCTCCCCAAGATCATTGGGCCGTATATAAGGCTCAATCCAGGCCCAGTTTAGTAAATTGGCCATAACTTCCTCAATATTCATCGGAATTGGGCTTATAATATATCGTTGGAAAGGTCTTTGCAAGCCCCATCCAACTAAACTACTATTGGACCCATATCATGGACCAACCAAACTGGATTGACTATTTTCTTAAAATAAGTTTTCAAAAACAGAGAGAAGAGAAAAGAATTAAAACTATCCGCAACACTAAACTTTCCACACTTTCACTTCATTCGATTATGATTCGCCGTGAAAGGTTCTCATCACTGGGTTTGGTTTTGGGGAGACACAAATGGGTGTCTACAGAAGCCCCCACTTTGACTGAGTTTGGAGAAACGTAAGTTTCGAAAACAAAAGTCAAAGTATCGATAGGGACGGAGAATGATTCAGAACGTTCTGCGATCCTAAATCACTCTTGTAACGCCGATACCTGCAAACTAGCGTTAGTTAAACAGATAAAAGAGTTAAGAAACGCGTATCTTGCACCGTCGAGCACACGTCTCTGAAAAGTAACCGATTTGTTGTCGCTTTACTGTTTTGATGACCTTTTGCAAGCTAGAGAATGCCATCCCGCTTGAAAACTGCTACGCCCGTAACTGCTTTCAATATAGAAGATTTCTTCGCTTGAAACGATCCTCCTCTGCTATGATAATATTCCACGTCCAAGGGAATATCATCGAAGATTGCTTCTCTTGAAACAATCCTCATCCGCATTGATAATATTCCACGTCCAAGGGAATATTATCGAAGATTGTTTCTCTTGAAACAATCCTCGGTTGTTTGCGACAACTCTCCAGAATCCAGGGAACGCCACCTTGTTGTTTCGATGTTCACTCGTCTCTGAACAAAGAGCTTCTTTTTTATATGTTCCAATTTCCGCTGTGATAGTCTTCGAAAAGATCACTGCTTTTTAATCCTTAATGTTGCTATGCCAGTACGTCGGCGCTTTGCTGCTTGTGAACCAGTATGTCGGCAATCCTCTTTTATTTGGGAATAGTTGCCAACACAACTCTTGTATGATGTATGACAATCCGATTTAGGGAAAGTTGTCAATGCCACGTAACAATCCATCCTTGGAAATGTTGCCACGATGAAGCGACAATCCGTATCTCAGAAAATTTGCCAAAATCTAATTTTTGGAAAAATTGCCAACGCTTCGTAACAATCTTTCATAAGAACTTTGCTACGATCGACAATCCACATCTTGGAATATAACTCTTGAAAGCAATCTACCTTGGAAATTTGCCAACGCTATGCGACAATCCTTTTGGGGAAATATTGCCACTATTGACAATCCGCGTCTTGGAACATTTGAAAAAAAAAGAGTCGACCGAAAATCCACTTCGGGAAATTTGCCACTTACTGAAATGAATGACAATCCACGTTGAGGAACCTTTGTCGAAATTTATGATAAGTAGAGACCTACAACAATCCTTTGGGAAATTTTGCCATAGGGAACTGAGTGTATGACAATCCAATCTCGGAAAACTTGCCAGCGATCTATGAATGTATGACAATCCGAACTTGGAAAAACTTGCCAAACAAAGAAGGAGCACGACAATCCACGCTTGGAAAATTTGCCAGAGATGACAATCCAATCTTGGAAAATTGTCGTTGAAGAAGATGCACGACAATCCATTTTTGGAAATATTGTCAGTTGGGGATGACAATCCAATATTTGGAAAACTTTGTCGTTTAATAAGAATGCACGACAATCCATATTTGGAAATATTTTCGTTTAAGTGCTTGCTTTTGAACCGATTGTAATAAGCCAGTGTTTTAGGCGCTTAAGCTAAGTGAGACGATCTTTCGTCAGGTCGATCACTTATTGCAATTGTAATCAAACTGACTACTTAATCATGTCAAATTTCTTATAGGGGCTAACTGGCGTACCAAGGAACCTGGAATTGTTGTATGAAGTCGAAATCACCTTCTGAGAGGCTTCGAGCTCTGTCGTTGCTGAAATATCTCTGGCGCCAGGCGCTGGAGTAGGGTCTTCCCTATTCTGCTGCACCTGTATTTATTTTTTACTATAGAACTTTGCCAATTTCTTTAACCATCTTAGGGGTGACCTAAGGCTTAATTATCTTAGGGTTGACCTAAGGTTTAATGTTGCTTGACTTAATAACTTGACACGACTCAAGGTATAAACTTGACTCGATGTGATCGACTGACTCGAGGTTGACTCGACTCGAAGTGAAACGACACGTGTGACTCATGACCCGTGTGTGCATAGTGTTGATTATGCGAACCGATAATGCAAAAAAAGCAAAAATTTTCCGTCATTTTTTTGGAGGGTACCGACTTTCTCCCGAAAAAGAAAGACGTGAAAAAGAATTGAAGTTTTGAAGGTGCATGTCGAATGAGCTTAGTCAAATGTTGTGCAAGGATTAACACATCCTAGGCTATCTCAACTGTTGACTCAATGATGAAAGTATTTGAGTAACTTAGGCACGGAGGCTAAGCACTTCATACTTCGTGATGCAATGATGATTATGAGTGATTAGTGATGCGACAAGGCATGCTTCAATGTTAAGGTTTCATGACAAAGGGTTCCTAAGGGGAGTATGTTTGGTCATGTATCTGTGCGGTGTGTGAAATTGACACTAAAGCTAGGCCGCAAGAGCTAAGTGTGTGGAGAAAATATTATTTAAAAGAGTCAAATGGTGGTGACTCTTAGGCTAGGTAAGCTAATGATGTAGGGATCAAGCCCCCAAGTCTAGCTCTAAGGGATGAGCACAGGGAATCCCTTGATATGATCATGGTGTGAGTGTGTGAATGTGAATATGAATGTATGTTTATTACGGCCGCACCTCGATGTGAGGTTGCATACGTATCCGTTAGGAATCAGGCTGAACGTAGCTCTAGCCAAACCTCGCACAAGTGTGTGTATACCTCAAAAAGGTCTTTTAAGGGTTGTAACGTGGTTAGGATAAAGGTTATAGAAAAAAGGGATAAAGGCTCAAGACCCTAGATAAGCCCCCAAGGTGTGCAACCTTGCTTTTGAATATTTGTATTTTCATGCTTGAGGTTTTCTACTCTTTTTTTAGCTCTTTCTTTTGCTTTAGCATTTATTTCATTTTTATAAGTGTGAGCAATCTCGATCATGCGGTCTATCACTCACTTGGAATTCATGTTTCTCAGGCACGGTACCGAGCACTCGATAAGAGACGCAATCTGAGACGTGTTCTTATCGAAGATATTTTCATATCAAAGACATTGGAACACTTGCCCTTTTGTACACTTTTATTTATTTTTTTGCTTTTGCTTATTTTTTCTATTTTAATTTTTTGAATCACTCAAGTCTCTTTTAGAATTGCATAAGTTGCACACCGTCCCATCCCAAGATTAGGTAGATGTAGGTTGAAAAAAGAAGGGTCTATCGTTAGACGAGGCTCAAAGTGGTTTATGAAGAAAGGATTGTAAATTTGAAAGGTGAAAGGAGATATGATGTGGCTACAAGGGTTGCCTTAAATCATTGGTATACCTTGTGCTTAATTCGACATGGAATTTTTTTTTTTTTAATGAAATGCAATGCGATGATCATATGCAAGGAAATAAATGCTCATTTTATTAAAAGGGAAAAATAAATAGAGATTATACAAAAGTAATCTTAAGGGAAAAGAAAGGTGCCTATGCTAGACTTATTGGGGAAAGGAAAAAATGAAAAAGAACTAGAAAAAAAAGAGGTCATGAAATCTTGTCATTGAAGCTCGCCTCTGTCTTGTGTTGTTTGCTCCGACATCATCCAGCCTTCTCGCTAGCTAGAGGCAATGGGATCTTATTAGCCTCTATGAGATCTTGAATGAGGTTTTGAAACCTGTAGCATTCATCAGTAGTATGTCCGCGCCCTCGATGGTACTTGCGATAGGAGTTTGGATTCCATCTCGAAGATCGATTTTCTGGTGTTGGATCCTCGGTAGGGCCAATAGGTTTGATTAATCCTCGATCATAGAGACGATCGAAAGCAGCATCGTAGGTCATTCCAATGGGTGTGAACTCTCGCCTGGGTTTCCTTTTAGATCCTTGATTGTCCATGGCTAAGACACCATTATGGTCAAAGGTACTAACATTATTACTAGAGTGGGCGTTTTCGGAAGAAGAAGGATTGTCGCTCTTCTTTCCTTTCCAGCTACCGTGGTTACTATTGTTAGTAGCTTTTTGCTTTGCGAGGTCGTCTTCAATTTCAATTCCGATGCCATAAACGGCCTTGAAAGTATTCAAGTTGTGTTGATATTTTAAGTGCTTTGAATACTTTTCTTGGAGATTCTTGATAAACATCCTCACAGACTCCTTTTCGGTGGGGACCTCAATCATCTTAGCGGAAGTTTCCCTCCATTTATTAAAGATAGAAGTAAAGCCTTCATTCTCTTTTTGTCTTAGCATCTCAAGTTATCTATGGTCGGTTTCAACTTGGATATTGCACTTGTACCTATCAACGAAAGCGTTCACTATCGATTCCCAGGTAGAGGTTTTCTCCTTGTCAAGGGAGAAGAACCATTGTTGGCAAACGGTTTCAAGAGATAGTGGGAACAGAGAGGGGAAAACCTTCTTATCGATACCCTTAATGCTCATTATAGTTTCAAAAGCTCTTAGATGGAAGTAAGGGTTATATGTTGCCTTGAATTTAGGGATGTCAGTGGCGTTGAACTTATGCGGAAGAAGTTCCTTGTCCAGCGAGACCCCTTGTGAACTCATGCCCTGAAATTTATAGTCACTAGATAGCTTGCTTAGACTCTCTTGCATGAGATCCATCTGTTGTTGCTTCACGGGATCATCGACCTTAAGTGTGAGGAGCTTCAGTGTTTCCTTCATGGTAACCAATTGGTTCCTAAGCTCATTGAATTCTTCTTGATTTGCCATTATCTTTTTAGCCTTCCTCTTTTGACGAATCGGTTTATCAAAAAGCGAGACCTGAATAAAGAGGTTGTCCTTGATTAATCGTCCTTCTCTCCTCGACCAAGTACTGTGGAAAAGGAAATTGGGGATATTTATTGTTAATTATATGACTCAAACTTTATTCAACATGCAATGGATGGAGGAAGTGAAGAAAAATTGGAATAGAATGTGAAAGAAGATTTAGATGGAGGGATATGAAGAATTAGGAATAGAATGTACCCCCCAACTCAAATGACGGAAAAGACCGACTCATGCATGAACCTAGGACATGGTCACGGTGACATATAAAAAGTGTGAGCTATGACTAGTGAGTGTATGTGACATGTTAAGACTTGCGTCATGACCATGTGGCTAGACTACGTGACTAGACTCAAGCAAAGACTAAATTAAGACCTCGCGTATATGCATTAAACTGGATAGACTGTGGTATTTTAGTCATAACTTTTGATCTGCGACTCTGATTGGGATGAAACCAACGCCAAATCAAAGATAAAACTCGGGGCTACAGATCCATAGGTTGTTCGACTCGTAGTTCTTCCTAGAACTCTGGCTATTACCAAAACAAGTTGACGTTTATGCAGTATACGGGAATAAAAATCCGGGTTGACTTAAAGGGACTATGACTCGATTTTAAGTTTATTTTTTTTGGCTCAAATTAATTAATTAATTAATTAATTAAACAAAGTCCTTTAGTCATTAATTAGTTTATTAAGATTTACTTACAAACACAAGTCAAACCAAACGATTAATTTAGTCACATAATAAGTATGCACAAGTAGGAGATGCACAAGTAGTCAAGTAGTCACAACATGATGCAATGAGTTTGCAACCTAACCATGGCTCTAGTTCTCTAAAGTTCGGGATATGGTTTAGTCAATAGAGGGTCCATGGTTAATTGTCCAGATGCACCGCGCGGAAGCCTAACCGTGAAGGGTTGGCGCGAGTGGATGGGACACCGCGAGGTTTAGAAAAAACTCGCTTCCATGGTTTGGTGAATTCAACAATCTCGGATGTACCCTTTGTTGCACGGAGCGTTCAATCGGGTAGATGAAGCATGAATTCCCAGAGGGTTATGTCCATATGTAGAACACATATGGGTTTCAGAAAAGTGAGAAAAAATTCAATCAGGAAGTAGGATCGAGCAAACAATACGAAAAACTGGTCGAAATTAGAACGCATATTTCTGGCTCGGTATTGGGGGAGGTTGGCGCCAGCAAACAGAGACTGGCGCCAGCTTTTAACTGTAGCGCCTAGCGCCAATGCTGGCGTCTGGCGCTACGACTAAAATGCTGGCGCCAAGCTCTGGCCCCTGACGCTACTTCCAACATGCCTCAGCAGCTTTCTGTGCTCGATAAAATTTTCCAGTTTCGCGCGGTGTTATTTCAATCCTAGTTGTGAAAGATATTCCTCAAATTTCCTACGTGTAAAATCCTATGTTTTTAACTCATTACGGATGGTCTTTCCAATAAGATCTTTTTTATGCATATGACAATAATGTTAATCAAAATTACGCACATGAAATACTTAGAACGTTTCGAGTCTCATCCACTCATTCTAAATCATTGCCGAAACAAATTCAGGAATTAAAATAGAAATCCTCCCCAGTGGAGTCGCCAAAAATTGTAGGGAATATTTTCAAGCGTTAACCCCTAGCTTGAACCCCACTGTGATCATACACTAAAGTACGATGGCGTCCAAAAGGGAAGAAGATAGAGCAAAAGAGTCGCCAACAAGTTTTTTAGGAACTTGTAAACCGTTCATAGGATGAAGGTTACACCCCTTAACGATCCAAGAGATCGTCAACTCCATAAGGTCTAGAACCAAATAAGGGTTCGGGGATGAAGGTACAAATCCAACCTTAAAGAGATTGAACCTGCCCTAATAATAGGCCTCTACTTTATTCTTATCGTATTCATGTGCGCTTTTTAATTAACATGCAATCATTAGAATTAACCCTAAACCTATTTATCTATGTTGGTTGATTTTAATGCACAAACAAACTATTATTGGCGATCACTTGAATAATAATCACAATTAACCCTAAACAAGATTATTAAATATCTTATTAAGCTTGATTACAAGTACCAATTCCCTTTAAACATGCATAAAAGGTGTGGTCAAGCAATAACAATAAATATTGTATCAAGCAACATAATAATAAATAAATTATTATTATAATAGTCATAATAATAATCATGAATAATAATTATAATAATCATAATCATCATAAATTATAACAATTATAATCATAATCATGTTCATATTAATATTAAAGCATAATAATAATAGCAAGATCCTAGGCATGATACTAACAAGATTAATAACAAACCCTAGCATGTCACTAAGCATTAAAAATCAAATCTTTAACCCTAACATGATACTAAAAATCATAAATATTAGGAAGAATATAGAAGGCATCACATGAATCATATTTAATATTAAAAATACCCTAGACATGATACTAGGAATATCATAACGATTTAAACATGATTTCTACATCATAATATCAATTAAAACCATTAAAGCACTTACTTTGATGTCTCGTACTTCTTTCTAATAACAAAATACACACGTTAGTAACTTCAAGGAAAATAATAATCAAAACAATTAAATTAAATAATTGAAATAGAGATTTGGGACCAAACCCTCGGAAATTAAACCTTTCACGTCTAGGGCGAAGGCAACTTCGAATATGGCTAGGTGTATCTAAGTCTTGCGAATGCGGAATTTTGTATTTGAGAAAAGACTAGTTTAGAAAAAGAGAGAGAGAATAATCAAGAAAATCTTGATGAGAGTTGGTGAATGATTAAGAGAGAATTAGAGAATTAATGATTGCGAATGAAAACTGATTGTAGGTGAGAATCGGTGATTGAAAACGGAGTTTTTAATACGATATTTATAGAGAAAATCAGCCAAAAAGATAAAATAAACAAAACAGAGTCTGACGCATAAAAAACAGAGTTGGCGCAAACCCTGGCTAACTGGCGCCAGGCACCAACACTAGCGCCAAGCGCCAGTGGCTAGCGCCAGGCGCCAGGCCTGGTTCTAGGCGCCAAAGTCAGGGGTCAGGCGCCAAGCCTGATTTTAACGCGTTTTCGAAAATCAGATTAGTTTGCCGTACTGGAGGATAAAATCATATAATTTCCTCAAAAATGCTATTTGATTTTAATTAAAACTCTGAAAAGTCAAAAAGTCAATTTATCAATGCTAATTGAATTAGGAATGAAAAAAACCTTCTAGAAGATTCTAGACGACTAAAACCATTCCTAATTGCATTAGGAATGATAAATCACATTAGGCCCTCCCCAAGATCATTGGGCCGTATATAAGGCTCAATCCAGGCCCAGTTTAGTAAATTGGCCATAACTTCCTCAATATTCATCGGAATTGGGCTTATAATATATCGTTGGAAAGGTCTTTGCAAGCCCCATCCAACTAAACTACTATTGGACCCATATCATGGACCAACCAAACTGGATTGACTATTTTCTTAAAATAAGTTTTCAAAAACAGAGAGAAGAGAAAAGAATTAAAATTATCCGCAACACTAAACTTTCCACACTTTCACCTCATTCGATTATGATTCGACGTGAAAGGTTCTCATTACTGGGTTTGGTTTTGGGGAGACACAAATGGGTGTCTACAAGTAACATATTTTGTTACTCATATTGAGTAACTTGGATTTACTCATGGATTTAACGCTTGATGTTGAAGATCCCTTAATGTGTTGTTGAAGTGGATTGATAAGTAGCCTAATAGGAAGGGTAATTCCACGTTGTGTATCCAAAACATCAAAAATTACTCAAATATAATTCCTGAAACTAGCTTATGAAGGCAAGCAAGGGATTCCATACATTCACTAAGCTTCAAAATATTTCAATCAGGTCATATAAGTTCCAATTAGTTAATAAGGTCTAATATGTTTAATCATCTCTAATAAATTCCAATCAAGTGTAATAAGTTCAGACTAATTCAGTTCAAATAAGTTTGGGTCGAATTAGGTGAAGAGCCCTACATTCCAACCTTAAGCATTTAAAATCAAGGATAAATCCTTGCAAGATGAGCTTGAACTTGATTGTCTTTTGACACTGATTGGGTGCATGTTCAAAATTAAAGAATGAGAATGCATGAATCATCTTACAATACAAGGTAATATGGAGTAACATTACTTAAATAATCAACGTATTCTTTTCTCAATATAATGGTGGCGTTTTGACTTACGAGCAATAAGAGTAAAGATTCTGAATTGACGAGCAAGGCTAAACACACGTAACCAACTCATCGTTGATGGATCATGATGTTTTTCGGTTTTTAAAGAGCTACAAGGACAGGGTGATAATTGATCCTAGGATCTCCTAGAAGTAGGAAGGAAGCTTTAACCGCTTGATTTATCTCTCTATCTCTTGGATCATAATGTTACTCTACTTTAGAGTCGTCTTTAGAGATACATTGAATTTTCTTATGTGTATAATTTAATATAATTTAATGAGTATAATTTGTTTAAATTTATTAAACGTAGAATACTCGAATGTGTGTATGCTACTAGAATGCCTCCATTTTTGTTAATAAATCAATAAAACATTTCAATCAACATAGTTTTTTCGTAAAAAAAATTAACATTTATTTAATTATCACAAAGATCAAATTATATTTTATCTTTTATATTATCTTATAAATTTATAATACAATGCTTTCAATGTTAATCTAATATTGTATATTTAAATTGTCATTTTAAAATTCATGCACAAATCCAGGCATCGAGCATATAAGATGATGTAAGTATGTAACAACTCTATTTTAGTGTAAATTGATTGTTGTTAATCATAAAACCAGTCATGAAACTCACAAAATATTCTATTAATTTATAGGAAAATTATCATCATTAATCTCAACTTTTCTCTATCCTCCCACATTAATCTCAGTTTTTGACTATTTTTTTTATTAATACTAACTTTATACCCTTACAATTTTATCACTCCCAAATGATGACTTGGAATCGGTTAAAGAGGTAAATCTTGCTAACTTGGGATTATTTGCACACGTATTGCAACATATATAATTGGTTAAAAATTAAAAAAAAAAAAAAAAAAAAAATTCCCAGCCCCGGCCTCCCTCAGCCTCGAGCCCTCGACCACGCACCACCACCACCACCACCACCTCTCATCCTCAACTGCCTCCTCCCCTAGCATCACATATGTACAATTCTTTTAACTGTAATTGATGATATATAATTTATTACACAAATTCATCAATTTATAGTAGCCCTAGCTAGCTTATATTACAATTAAATTCAGTTTATAATAAGTTAAGCTCCACCACAGCTTTTTGAACTTTTTCAAGCAATGTAAGTTTTTCTATTTGCTCTTCCACTTCCTTATTAATAATTTCCAAATTAGCCATGTCAGATAATGCTTCGGCTTTATAGGAAGAAATTTCATTTTCGAGTTCTTATATCTTTTGCTATTTCATTCCCATATCTTGTTGAAACCGTTCGTATTCAAGAAGTTGTTTCTTGAGCCTCTCTTCTTGCTTTCTCGATCCTTCTAAGCTAGTTTTGACAAACAAACCTTCCGCCTTTATAAATCGAAGTTGTTTCTCAAGATCTAAAACCTTTTGCAACTTTGTATTCATATCTTGATGAAAATTTTCACAACTTTGTAGTTGTTCTTTAAGCATAATTTCCTCCTTTTTCGACACTTCAAATTCACCCTTTATTGTTAATATCTTATTCTTAGTATCCTCAAGTTCTTTCTCAAGCTTCATTACCATATTCAATTTCATTTCCATTTCTTCAAAGATCTTTTCTAGACTTAAAAGTTGTTCTTTGAGCATATCTTCCTCCTTTTTCGACGCTTCTAAATTTACTTTGGTAGATAACACTTCTTCATCCACAAATGCAACTTGTTTTTCTAACTCGATCACCTTTCGCAACTTCAATTCTACATCCTTTACAATTTTCAGTCGATTTAAAAGTTGTTCTTTTAGTTCTTCTTCCTTTTTTCTCAATGCTTCTAAGTTGCACTTACTTATTAATTCCTCAGCTTTAGTATAAGAAAGTTTCTCTTGGAGTTCCCCTAACTCTAACAATTTATTTATCATATATTGATCATGAACCAAATTGTCTATTTTAAGCTTTTCTACCTTTTGGTTCAACATTTCCAAACGAGCCCTATTAGATGATAACTCATTTTGAGTTGATGAAATTTGTCCTTCAAGCTGGCGGATCTTTCCTACCTTTTGGTTCAACATTTCCAAACGAGCCCAAGTTGATGATAACTCATTCTGAGTTGATGAAAGTCGTTCTTCAAGCTGGTTGATCCTATACTCAGCGGTCACAGCTTTTGTTGTTGATTCTGAATTTCCCATATTTTCACCAAATTTGAAAAAATTAAGATTAAAAACACCAAAAAGGGTGTATAGGTGTGTGACTTTTGGCTTGAATCAACAAAATCTAAGAAATGATCATATTAATAGTTGTTATAAAGATTTTGCTTAAGAAGGGTGGTTAAATTACATTTCGTTATATGTAAGGCAAAATAATGTATATATTCTTTACTTGTGCATGAGTTAATCCCTAGATTATATTAAATGATGAAACATATATTATTTTCCAAACTACTTGCCACCAGAATCGAATAAATTCTAAAGTAAGAGTAGAGAGAAAACTTGATTAAAAACCCAAATTATGTTATAGAAATATACAATTGATATAATATAGTCAAAATCCCAAGATGGGCGACCCATAACTACGTGCGAATTAACTTGGTAAAGTTTTAAAAATAATTATAACACTTTACATCAAGTTTCGTCCACATCATTAATTAACTAAACTCTAAAGACTAATTAGCTTAGGACCCCAATAGCTTAAGTACATGACTTTCCTAAGAGACTCTTCAGATTGATTCAATTTATCATCTCTAATTTTTTGGGAAATGACAGAAGAAAATCTAACATTATTCTTAGCATGTATCTTGCATAACCTTGATCTTTCATTCCTTCTATTGCTGCTACAACTATCCATGTTTTGCTTTTTACTAAACTCATTCTTTCTAAATTAGACACTTAAAATGTAAATTTCTTAAAGTTGGGAATATTTTTGGAAAATGGTTGATTAATTTGATTGAAAGTTTAAGGCTTCAGAAATGGCTGATTAATGGGGTTTGGATTAAATTTATAAAGGAGGAAAAAGATGGTGATTTATTGGTCTGATTGGCAAATAGTAAAGGAAGGGTGCCTCCTCTTGGTAGTTAGACTCCGTTCACTTCACATTAAATAAAAATAATATTAAGTAAAAGTAATTTTAATTCAGTAAAAATAATTTTAGTTCGATCAGTAAAATTAATTTCAATTTAGTAAAAATAATTTTACTTCAGCAAAAATAATTTCAGTTCAGCAATATTAATTTCAGTTTAGTGAAAATTATTCCCTCTGTTTTTTTTTTATTGGCATCACTTGTGTTTGCGCAGAGTTTGAGGAGAATGAATTTGGTAGTGGATGAATAATTTATTATGGTAAAAGTAATGTGGGAACCATGAAAGGGAAAGTATGTAAGAGAGAGTAGTGCCATAGTGGGGACCATGAGAGAGGAATTGATAAATTATACTACCTCCGTTACAGGTTATGTGCAACGATTTGACATAAAGTAGAGAGAGAAAATGTATAATCGTTGCATATAACCTGTAACGGAGGAAGTAGTATAAAGTTACTATAAATAGAAGTTATGCAAATAAAAAAAAAACATCCTTGAAAGGAGAAAAAAAAACGAGGGAGTATTTAAGTTGAGTAAAAATATTTTTTAGTTCAATATAAATAATTTCAGTTTAGTATAAATAAGGTAAAGTGAATGAGTCCTATAAAAGTGTACACTTCAATGCAGCCAAAAAAAAGTTCTTTCAATTATGAGAATTTCAAAAATAGCATAATTTTTGTTATTTACTCATATTATAATATGGATACGGTAGGTCTACGTTTGAGAATCTTTTGTAATTTTGGAAGTATTAATACACTAGGTTTTTTTTTTTTTTTTTTTTTTTTTTTTTTTGAAATACACTAGGAAGTTGTCAAGTTGAGTTACAAAACAACACATTTGTCTTCTTCTATATGGAGAATTCAGTGGATTTAATTAAATCAATACGTATGCTTAAAGGTAGAAATTCGGAACTATAAGAGGTTATTCTATTTTTTTAATTGAGGTTATTCTAACAGTTCCTATATGGCTTTATGAGTTGTGACATTGATTAAAGTAATGTTTGTGAATATTTCAAAATTCATACCATACTTTAAAAACAAAGGGAGTAAAAGAAAACACAATCTACCCATTCTATAATTAATACTCCCTCCGTTTCATAATGTTAGTCCTATATGCTATTTTGGGCGTTTTAAAAAGATCTATCCATATTGAATATATTTCATTTATAACTTGATTTTTTTTTAATTAATTGATTGTGCATTAATAACATGACTCTAAGTAAGAAAATTTTTATCTTAAATTATGCAATTATGACTTGTGTTTTCCTTAAAAAAAAAATGAAAACAAGTTAAATAAGGTAAATTAATTATGAATTGTGTTGTACCTTAATGTTAGATTCCAAATATATTTGTTTTCTTATTTTATGTAATTGATTTTATATGAGATTAACATTATGAAACAGAGGAGTAACATCAATTTGACATATTTATTGTAATTTTGGTTTTTTTTAACTATTTAATACATGTCCATATATAAATGGATCATATAACGATAAAGAGCGAACATGAGAAAAGTTGAATAAATAAGATATTAAAAAAAAAAGTGAGTATTACGCTCAATTTCGATATACTAGCAAAAAATAGGCTAAAATAATGTTACCGTTTGCGTTTTTTCCCACTAAAATATTGTCAATTGTATTTTTTAATGTCAGTATAATTTCCATTTTTTTTAATATCAAATTGGCAAAAAAAAAAAGTCAATAATCAAATTGACTAACTGGCCAAGTTCCAAGTTGGTAAAAAAATTAAATAAAAAAAGAAAAAAAAAAAAGAAAAAGAAAATTTCTATGGTTTAGGCTTGGTCCTTTGAAAATTTCTATAAATTTTTTGTGCTTCACCTTGCTCAACTCTGATCAAACCCCCCATAAAATGTTTACAAGTTATTTGGGTTCAAAGTTAAATTTTGGTTTGGAGAATACTAATTATGGGCTATAACATTTGTTTTCTAATAATTAAAAAAAAAAACTCCCTCCAATTCATAATGATCTTCATGTTTACATAAATTGATGCAAATTTTGGTAACCCCTCCGTGTTTAAATAAATGAAAATTTTTCCTTGTGCACATATATATGTCAATGTAATACTTTATCTGATAATATCTATAATTAGGTTAACTTTTAAATTACCACCCGAAAATGTAACCATTTTCGAACTAACCACACGTTTAATTTTAAATTTTAAATTACCACCCCTTAAATTAAATAAATGCTCAGATTGCCACCCATTTCAAAAATCAGTTGGATTTTCCGTCTGTGGGTTCCTATTAACGCTTATTTTGACCTTTTTGACTGAATTTCCCCCGATTATTCTCTTTAAAAAAAAACTCTCGTAACTTCAATTCACATTTCCTTCACCAAATTCTACAACTTCAATTCACATTTCCTTCACCAAATTCTACCTTGGTAGAATTTGGTGAAGGAAATGTGAATTGAAGTTAGGAGAGCGTTTTTAAAGAGAAAACTCGGGGAAAAAATCATTAAAAGGGTCAAAATAAGCGTTAGGTGGAGCCCACAGACGGAAAATCCACCGGATTTTTTTAAATGGGTGGTAATATGAGCATTTATTTAATTTAAGGGGTGGTAATTTAAAATAAAAAATTAAACGGGTGGTTAGGTCGAAAATGGTTACATTTTTGGGTGTTAATTTAAAAATTTTCCCTATAATTATTAATAAGTAAAATTATAGTAATTGAATATTATAAATTGTTTTTAGAGACGATTCCAACGAGAACCTACAAGATTGTATTTATTTTTATGTATAAATAACAAACATTAGTCAAAGTAAATTAGATAAATAGTGCAAAAAAGTCAAAACGTTTCATTTATTTAAACACAAAGCTAGGGAGTAAATCTTTAAACGCAAATATCTTAAAGCTAACACTAGCAAAAATTATAAAAGTTACTCCCTCCGTCTCATAATAATTGGGATATTGGGGTAAATACGTAATCTTAAAAAACTATAAGTGAGTCCATTTAAAACATTATTTATTACTCCCTCCATTTTTAAATTTAAATATTTCCTCCACTTTCCTTTTTCGACCATTTTTAAATATTTGCTTCATTTTCTTATTTGAAAATCTTTTACAATATTAAATTAATTTCTCTCACCTAGTGGACCCATCATGATCATATTTTATTACTTTCATATTCTCTCCCCTTCAATTCTCCCCACTACTTTTACTTTTTACAATTTTTTTATTCTTTCACCTACTTCACTATCTCCATATTTTTCACTTTCTCCAATTTCTCCTAAAACTCCGCACATGGAGAAATGGAGCAAGTATTTAAAAACGGAAGAAGTATAAAAATCATTCTCTTTTTTATTTTTATATTATAAGAAAACAAAAAGTGGAGGAGATGGGGTAGTGAAGAGAGAGAAAATATAGAATTTAATTGGATTTTAGGGTTTGTGCCTTTGTGGTCTCAAAGAGAATATAGAATAATACTTCCCCCATTTCTTTTTAGTTGACACGTTTCTGTAGTCACGTTTGCCAATGCACAAATTAAACTATTAATATCTTTAATTGTCGACAAGCAAAAATATAAAAAGTTGATATTTTGAAAATGTATATTGTGACGAATCTAATAAGGTCTCACATGACTATATTTTTCATTACTTATAAAGCACAAAACACAGTCAAAGCCTCAAAGGAGAATGTGTGAATAGTGTAAAAGTCAAAACGTGTGAACTAATAAAAAATAGAGGTAGTATTTTTTTTATTAGTAATCCCATTTTATACTTAGTAATGTGTCAAATATTTTGGGACGAACAAAAATGGTAACTATGTCAAGTATTATAGGACGGAGGGAGTACATGATAATAATGTGACCTTATTCGGTCACTTTACCTTAAAAAAATAATATTAAGTAAAATTATTTCAGTTCAGTAAAAATAATTTTAATTCAGTAAATGTTATTTCAATTTAGTAAAAATAAATTAAGTTCAACAAAATAATTTTAGTTCAATTAAAATTAAAGGCTTGTTCTCTTCAGCTTATTTTCAGTTCATTTAGTTCAATTTAGCTCCCATAAGTTCAGTTCAGTTCAGTTCAGTTCAGTTCTTATCTTAATTTCATTCTCTCATAAAATATTCAGTCAGTTCAGTTTAGCTCCAATAAGTTCAGTTCAATTCAGCTTAGTTCAGTCAATTAGAACAAACCCTTATTTCAGTTCAGCAAAATTGTGGTGAAGTGAACAAGGCCTAAGGGCCTGTTCACTTTTATTGAACTGATTAGAACTGAACTGAACTGAACTGAACTAGTTAGAGATGAATTGAACTGAACTGATTGGGGCTGAACTGAACTGGACTGAAATGTATTTTATGATCAGAGAGGGAAATTAGGAGCTGAACTGAATTGAACTGATAGGAGCTGAACTAAACTGAATTGAACTGATAGGAGCTGAACTAAACTGAACTGAACTGATTGGAGCTAAACTAAACTGAAATTAAGTAAATGTGAACAGACCTTAAGTCCAATCAAACTAAACCTTATACGACTATATGGTTTCCAATTTTCCAATTTATTGAATGAATGATGGAGTAATAATTTATACTTGTATTAGGTTAAGCTTAAACATCAATAAAAATGATTTGGATGGAAAATTATGTTATTGGATAATTTAAGAGATAAGGTGAGAGGGACATCACGTGGGTTTTGGTTAAAAAGAGCGTGTGATTGGCACCATTGTTGAAATAGACATCCAACGTATATATATGGACGTGCATCCCCCCATCTCTATATCACGAGGAGCAACGCCACTTTCCCTGTGAGGAGGGATGATGGTGATGCATCTTTTAAGGTCCACCTTTGGGTATAACCCATTTTTCATGTCCTTTATATTAACACTAATAAACTCGATCGGTTTAGAATATGTCAGTTTAAATCATATATGTTGAACCTTAAAAGTTTTGATGATGATGAATACTAACGAGCAAACTTCAATTAATGAGAATTCTCTAAGTGTTATAATTAGAATAGGTGAAATAGACTTTGAAAGTGGAAGAGTAACTGTTAGAGATATGTGTTATTGGAAAATATATTTTTCTCATTTGAGGGATAATTTATTTCTCCACTGATTTAGTCTCAGAGATTTTAAGAGCACCACTATTGATTAGAGGCTGCAACTCCTCTTGCTTGCCATCTTCTGGACCTCCAGATCTGACGACTCGACAAACGCTGCAACTACCTTTGCACTATGACCAACTGCCCATAGCTTAGAATTTCCTGCTAGTGTTGTTTTCCATAGAATTGAGGCAAAAGCTGGGCATTCCAACACAAGTCTTCTAATGGTTCTGCTAGAGTGGAAGTTCTCAAGAACATGTTCTGATTCATCTGATTTAGGCTGAGGTGCAAGAGTTGCCACTTTTTCATAAAGGCTTGTCAACTTTTCGTCCAACGTTGGATGAAGAATTCCATAAAAACCCCCAGTGGCAACCTCATATAGAACATCTTTTCCAAATTAGACTTGAGTAATTCCTCTGCAGTCTCAATGCAGATATCAACGAGACTCTCAGCAAGCCCGATTTTCACCAACAAGTCAACAACTCCTTCCTCCTGACAAAAGGATCCTTTTTACCTCCCTCAGCCAAGTGGGTGTCTTCCTCAGGTTCCATGCTTTCATCGGCTTCACTAGCAAGTAATTTGTTGACATGTTCAACTTCCTTATTTTCTTCATCGTTATCTGAAGATTCGACTAGCTTGTCCTCACAGTGACTTGCTTCATTTTCAGCCTTTGGAGAAAGTGAAGGAATTGAAGCATTTAAAGAAGCCAAATATTCAAGACTAAGATAACGCTGACAGTCTGGATGCAACAGTTGCAAAACAGGACGCCTCCCTCTCTTATCCAAAACAATTTCACTCAGGATTGGTTGTAGCTCCCGAATGATAACCTTAGTAACAAGTTTTGTATCATCAACAGCTGATAGATAGAACAGAGGCTAGCACCAAGCTTCCACATTGATCATGGGCGATCTTCCCAACGTGTCCCTTCATTCCCTTAACAAGCTTCTTTCTTTCCTTGGCACTACCATGCTTGACACAGAGCATCCTTATTCTCGAACCATCCTTTGTGTGAATCATCCGAACAAGGAGAGATCCAGACAATTGTTTTATAACGTCTTCTGCTGAGAGCTTATCAGCAATGCTGAGGTACTCGATCAAAGCTTTGTGAATGATTGAGTGATCAACTATTCCTTTCTCCAAAATAGGTTGAATCACACAAGTCATATGGCGCAAAACGGATAACTTTTTAAGGCCTATTTTAGATATTATATCAACAATCTTGTTCTCTTTAATATTTGACAGATCTTTGAACAACTGGAGCTCGGTAGAGTATAATTCCATCAAGAGTTCACGTTTTTGTGCCGCATTTCCCATTTCATATAATTTCATCAAGAGTTCACGTTTTTGTGCCGCATTTCCCATTTCATATGCATGTTCAACAACAATAGAACCAACACTATGTCTCAAAAGTGAAGCAACATGCCCATGAAGTAGTGAGATCAAGCGTGACAGCTGAGATTTGGTAGCATTGTCAAACATTTTGGTCACCAGATGAACTGCATAAGTACTTGAGGCGAGAGTGAGTAAATGTGGTTTCAACTCTGTTGGATATCGGGAAAACTCCTCAATCTGGAGTGTGTACCATTGATCAAATATATAGAGTTTACAACACTAGGATAAGGACTTCTAGATACGATAAACATACAAAATATACATTAAATATATCCTATACTTGTGACAAATATTATCCTAAATATAATATCTATCGGTCAATTGACTAATTTGGTAAAAAAAAAAAACACCTTATGCGACAAATTGGTAAAAAAAAAAACATCAGGCGACAATTTGGTAAATAAAAAGCACCCCGACGACAATTAAGCCAATAATTTGATCGGAGTATCATTTAGTCAACGCATGTTACACACACTACATACTTGAATTTATACTACTACCAATTTTCTTATATTCTTCTCGATTTTCCATCTCATTAATGCTCTCAACTTGAACCCTCAACTTCCCAGTTCATCTTCCAAAATATTTAAAAAAAAAAAAAAAACACTCACATTTCTTTAATGGTTGTCCCTTTCCCTTCCATCCCGTAGACTACAGCTTGTTTTGATACCTTTCCATATGTCCTTTACCCATCTAAATTGAAGTGATGACAAGGAAAAGCAATTCAATTTCTTAAAGAAAGAACACCAAGTCAACAAATTGAAGACCCATAAACTTTTACTTACAGTGAAGAAAGGTGAGTCCTTGTAATTGACATAAATTACTTGAGTAATTTAATTGATAGGTATAATTAATTAAATAATTAGAGTGTAATTTGGAATTTAGGTTGTGCAATTAGAAATATATGATATTTGACTTTGTTTTTAGGGCTTTTGTTAATTGTTTAATTTTTTTGATGTTGCTAAGGTTAAGGTATTGTAAACATTTAATTACCAAAAATGTTAATTAACTTTGTTGACAAGATGAATGAATTTGGTTTTGATACTCGTATTTTTGTATGTAGATGTATGATGATAGACATGAGGTTGCTAGTATGAATGGATTGTTGTCGACAAAAAATTTGGCAAAACTAAGTCCAAGAGGTGGTAAGAAGCAATCAAGTAGGTCCACAAGTCAACACCCTATTGAGATTAGCCCAAATGATATTTCTCCTGTACGTCATGATGTAGAGCCACAAGTTGTTCCACATACTGTTTCACCTATATTTGAAGATGATGCTATATCTTCATCCTCTTTTGATGATGACTCAGCTGAAGATGAAAATTATAAGATGGATCCAAGAGAATTGAAAGAGGCATATCTAGATGAAGAAGGACAATGTAACAAAAACCGTAAGGTGAACGAGCTTGGTGGAACACAACCGATCGAACACTTGGGGCAGGTTAATGAGGAGGGTGAAAATGATGTTAATGAGGAATATCATTATGATTCTGAGAACTCAGTTCAGTGGGATGAAATTCTAGCCGAGGAGTTAGAATATGATGATGATGAGATGATTGCAATTAGAGAAGAGGTGCTTGAAACGAGAAGGGTTCAATTAGCATCTAAATGGCCTGATAATGATACTGAAAGGATTCATAATAATTTTGATGATAATATTCCACAAGCCGAAGGGGTCAATGAAACAAATGTCGATGATGAGGAGATACAACCTGAAAGTGATAGTGGACATTTAGCAGGGGGGAGTGGGAAATGGCCAGCCTATTGGACAACCTTTGAAGGCGGGTATGAATCTGATCAAAGAGATTCAGATAATGAGGATCCACTACCATCATCTGAAGACGAAGATAGGAATGATACTCATGTTCGAAAGAGAAGAACGAAGGTTGCTTATCCTACATTCAATGAGAAGATAGACATGAAAAGTGTGGAATTGTTTGTTGGATTGAGATTCACTTCACGAGAAGTTTTTTAAAGAAGCCATTCTTGCATATTCAATTCAACAACACAAAGACTTGGTCTACCTTAAAAATGACAAAAAGTTCATTAGTGTAGGTTGTGCACATTGCAGGTGGGAAATCACCTCTGGGCCTGACCTCGAAGACCATACCAGATGGCAAATCAAGTCCATGCAACCAGTTCATGAGTGGTGCACCAGGACCTTTGAAAATAGACTTATAACTGTGAATTGGTTAGTTAAAGAATATTTAGACAAAATTCTGAGAAATTCACTTATTAAGGCTGTTGAGATCAAGGCTGATATGAGAGCAAGATATGACATTGTTGTAGGCTTGAGACAATGTCAACGAGCAAAAGGAAGAGCTCTAAATGTTGTCCAATGTTTGATGAATAAACAGTATGGTATTTTAAATCCATACCTGAATGAATTGGTGAAATCAAATCCCGGAACCACATGTGTTTTGAAAACTGTTGAAGGTGAGCCCGGACAGCCAAAACAGTTTCTCAGGTTCTATATATGTTTTGCAGCATTGAAGAAGAGCTTTATAGAGACTTGTAGACCTATAATTGGAGTCGATGGATGTTTTTTAAAGCATGCTTGTGGTGGCCAATTACTATGTGCAGTTGGGAGAGATGGAAATAACCATATGTTCCCTGTTGGGTGGGCTGTGGTTGAGAGGGAAACTACTAGTACTTGGGAATGGTTCTTGAAGCTAATATCTGAGGATTTGAAAATGGAAGAAGGTGATGGTTGGACAATAATTTCTGACCAACAAAAGGTATGTAAATATGACCTTTTTTTTGTGATAATGTATGATCTATAACTTAAACTCAAACTCATTTGTAGGGGTTGGTGAATGCAATACACAACATTTGGCCGAATATAGAACATAGACAATGTGCAAGACACATATACACCAATTGGAGGAAGAAACACAAGGGTAAGCAATTGGAGAAACAATTTTGGAAATGTGTTAAATCAACTAGCCCTGGTGAGTACGAAACTCATTTGGCAAAACTGAAGGTAATGTCAAAACAAGCACATTTGGATTTTGAAGCAAGAAACACCGAAACATTTTGCAAGTCTAAATTCAAAATTCACTCTTCTTGTGATGTAGTTGACAATAACATGGCAGAAACCTTTAACAGTTTTATTCTTCTAGCTAGGTATAAACCCATAGTAACTATGCTAGAGGATATTAGGCTTGCATTAATGGAGAGAATGAGGGCAAAAAAAAGACTCGTGAACACATTTGTTGCTGGAATTGCACCTAGGATTAGTCAAAAGTTACAAGAGTCTTATGAAGAGCAGAATAAATGTGACTGTAGATGGAATGGTGAAGATTGTCAAACAGGGTTTGAAGTAATCCACAGAGGAGTTGGGCATGCTGTTGACCTTCAAAAAAGAACTTGCAGTTGTAGATCTTGGGATTAACGGGCATACCATGTGCTCATGCTATGAGTGCAATATTATACATGAAACACAAACCTGAAGACTACTTAGCACATTGGTATAATGCTGCAACTTATGAGAAAACATATCATAATCTGTTGCAACCAGTTCCAGGGAGTACATTTTGGAATCAAGAAGGAGAAGGTTTAGTGTTGCCACCTCACATCATCAACAAAGGTCCTGGAAAAAGGAAAACTGCCAGAATAAAAGATGTTGATGAGCCTATTAAGGAGAAGAATAAATACAACAGAAAGGGGATGCCAAACAAGTGCTCAAATTGTAGAGAACCTGGACATTACAAAAACAAATGTCCACAACCTGCCCAACCTGAGAGGGTAAGGATAAGTAATATATATGTACATATATTGTATTTTTTTTACCTTAATATATTCATAATATGCTTACTTACACAAGTAATATGTTATGTTTCTTCGTAGGAAAATGGTTCAAGTGCAGGTGCTAAAACATGGGCAAGAGGAAGGAAAAAAGGAGGAAATAACAGAGTAGGAAGAAGTATACCACATCTGATTCAAACCAATGTTCCAACCCCATTAGACTATGCTAACCAAACTAGAAAAGGGCAAGGAAGATCACAACACTCTTCTTGCACTGGTCGTGGGTCTACCTCGACGCCATGGATGGAAGCAAGAGCAACAACAACCAGAGGGAGAGGAAAGAAGGGAAGAGGAGCACCACTTGGGGTTGGTATTTTGTATGGAGATGGGGGCCAAGTTTCCTTCAGTGGCTCTATATATACACCACCAATTGTCCTAAGTCAAGGCCAAATTCCATCTCAACCAACTCAATAACAAGTTGTCTGGATTGCAAACTTGATGTTTAAGTGTTTAATTTCGGCCAATAGTGCAGATGGTGTTGGTGTTTTGTTGTTTTGAAGTACTGGAAGTCAATTTTTTGGGATGGAATTATTGTAATTGGCTGTGTTGTCCTTATTTTGTTGTAGTACTTATTGCATGTGGTCACATTTTGAAGAACAAGATTCTTGCTTTTTAATTCAATGACAGACCTTTTTTGAACCACTCAAATTTATATTTTAATTTTTTTTCCCATTTGTCTTTCATAATTTGTATATATATGTTTGTGTGTGAATTAATTATTGTACCTCTATTACAGAAATTTAATTGTAGGCATCACATAAATATTTAACTAATAATATCTTAGATTCTCAAAAGCATCTTAGATTCTCAAAAGCTAAAATAAAAGAAGCCAAAAGAGGAGTGGTACAGGAAACCGAGTAGTTGGGGAATTAAGTAAAGGAAATTAATTAAGAGGGAAAAAAGAGAAAAAAATATATGATAAGAAGGGTATGAGACGCTTAAAACAAGTGTGTGTAACACGCGTTGACTAAATGATACTCCGATCAAATTATTGGCTTAATTGTCGTCGGGGTGCTTTTTATTTACCAAATTGTCGCCTGATGTTTTTTTTTTTTACCAATTTGTCGCATAAGGTGTTTTTTTTACCAAATTGGTCAATTGGCCAATATCTATCACACCCCCGCAGTCTTAGCGGGAGGAGGTCGTACGCTAAGACTAGATCGAAATTCCAGAAATAATTCCCGCGGTAGGCCTTTAGTGAAAATGTCTGCGAACTGATATCTAGTAGGAACATAAAGAACCCGAACTTGTCCCAACGCAACCTTTTCTCGAACAAAATGAATATCCATCTCCACATGTTTGGTGCGTTGGTGCTGTACGGGGTTGCCTGAAAGGTAGATAGCACTGACATTATCACAATAAACAATAGTAGCCTGCCGTAGAGGACAATGTAACTCCAGGAGAAGATTACGGAGCCAACACGCCTCAGAGACAACATTTGCGACGCCTCGATATTCTGCTTCTGCACTCGACTTGGATAAAGTATGTTGACGCTTAGATGACCAGGATACGAGGTTGTCCCCAAGGTAACAACAGTAGCCCGATGTGGAACGTTGGGTGTCGGGACAACCTCCCCAGTCAGCGTCAGTGTAAGTAATCAATCGATGTGAAACAGTAGGATATAAATGTAGACCGTGATCAATGGTACCCTGAACATAACGTTGAATGCATTTCAATGCCTCATAATGAGGTTCCCGGGGATCATGCATAAAAAGACACACCTGTTGCACCGCATAGAAAATATCTAGCCTGGTAAAAGTGAGGTACTGAAGAGCACCTGTTAAACTGCGATACAAAGTAGGATCCCGAAAAGGTGGCCCTGTATCTGCACTAAGTTTGGACTTAGTGTCAACTGGAGTGGCGGCAGGCTTACAAGAGGCCATCCCTGCACGCTCTAAAATCTCCTGTGCATACTTTTCCTGCGAAAGTAGCATATAAGAAGGTTTTCGGGTTACAGCAATACCCAAAAAATAACTCAGAGGCCCCAAATCAGACATGGGAAACTCAGTTTGTAACTAAGAGATGATCCATGTGCGCAACCTGTCAGATGAGGTAGCTAAAAGAATATCATCAACATATAAGAGCAAATATGCCATATCATCACCCTGCTGGAAAGTAAATAGAGAAGTGTCACTTTTAGTAATGACAAAGCCCAATTTGATAAGAAAACTGACAAAGCGTTGGTACCAAGCTCTGGGAGCTTGTTTCAAACCATAAAGATCCTTGCGGAGCCGACAAACATGAGAGGGTGCCCTCCGATCAACAAAACCTGGAGGTTGATGCATGTAAACAGTTTCCTGCAAATCACCATGTAAAAAGGCATTTTTGACATCTAATTGATGAATCGACCACTTTTTAGCCAATGCTAAACTCAGAACAGTTTGAATAGTGGCCGGTTTAACTACCGGGCTGAACGTCTTATCACAGTCCACACCAATTTCCTGCGACCTGCCATCACATACAAAACGAGCTTTGTGCCTTTCAAGATCACCATTAGACTTGTATTTATGTTTAAATAGCCACATACAATTAACAACATTCACCCCCGCAAGTCTAGGCACCAAATCCCATGTCCCTGTTTTAATTAAAGCACCATACTCATCATTCATCGCCGCATTCCAATTTTGGTCATTTAAAGCTTGTTTATATGATTTTGGAAGAGGTGATTTAATGTAAGGGGGTCCCGATTTTTGAACGGGGAGGTTGCAATATTTCGGGTTTGGCTTAAATATGCCCCGCTGACTGCGGGTTATAGGTGGGGACGGAGGTGGTGGTCGAGTAGGTTGTAGGGGAGGAATGCCACGCATAGATGGTGGGGAATATGTAGGTGGCGAGGATGGGCTGGTTGTGTTTGGAGATAAGGGGGGGGCTGAGGTGGGGCGGACTGAGCTGGCCCAAAAGTGGGGAAGGGGGGCTCACTTATTGGGCCGCTGAGGATCCAGCGCGCGCTGGCCCAGTAGGCAAGAGAGAGGGGTGAGCTGGCGGGTTTGGGCCAGGGGAGGGAGATGGGGAAGTTGGGCCAGGTGAGGGCTGACAAGGTTAGACCAGAGGAGTGAGAGGGTTGGGTTGATGAGGAGCTGGGCCTGCTGGTTGTAGTTTATTTCGGAGGTAGGGATGAGAAAGAAGACGGGATTGGTCATCAAACCCAAGGAACTCATAATCCTTTAATTTGAAAGGAGCTAAATTTTTAAATGGAAAGGTAGACTCGTCGAACACCACATGACGGGAAATAATAATTTTATTAGTTGAAAGATCAAGACACTTGTAACCACGATGATTAGAGGGGTATCCTAAAAATACACAAGGGGTAGATTTAGGAGCAAGCTTGTGAGGAGCCGTGGCGGCCAAGTTTGGGAAACATAGACGTCCAAAAACCCGAAGATGATCATAAGATGGGTTAGTGTGGAAGAGAGCCTGTGTCGGGGTCAAGTTATTTAAGGACTTGGTTGGCAAAATATTTAAGAGATATGTAGCGGACTCTAAGGCATGAACCCAATAAGAGGGGGGTAGGGATGCATGGAATAGTAAAGTGCGATTGACATTGTTAATAGTGCGGATCATTCTTTCAGCTTTACCATTTTGGGAAGAAGTGTGAGGGCATGAGAATCTGAAAACCATACCATTTTCTAGACAAATTTTTTTAAAAGGGTCATTGTCGAATTCTCGACCATGGTCACTTTGAAAGGATTTTATAGGCCGTTCAAACTGAGTTAAAACATATTGTCTAAATATGAGAAAGCTTTGGTAGGCTTGAGATTTAGATGCTAAAGGAATAGCCCAAACATAATGAGTAAAATCATCAAGAAGCACTAGGTAATATTTGTGACCATTACTACTACGAATAGGAGATGTCCACAAATCGGCATGTATAATATCAAAAGCACAATAAGTATTACTATTCGAAAGAGAAAAAGGAAGTCTAACATGTTTCCCTAATTGACAAGAAATGCAAACATTGGAGTCTAGCTCCTCATTATAACTAATAAAATTATTATTTTTAAGGTAGCTTATAGAAGCTGTTCCCGGGTGTCCTAGGCGCTCGTGCCAAGTGGTAGGAGCGACAGTGGTGAGGGACGTGGCAAGGCATGTGCTTGGATCAGTATTAGTGATAGGATAGAGATCCCCCGAACTATTGCATCTGGTGATTACCCTCCCCGTTCGAAGGTCCTTCACAGAAAAACCATTAGGATCAAATTCAATAGAAACCGAATTGTCAGAGGTAAATTTACGGACTGAAATAAGGTTTTTAATAATTTGAGGGGCAAGGAGGACATCTTTAAGGGCAAGAGATTTATTTGGGAATTTATAATGACCATAACCAGTAATTGAAATGCGATGACCATTTCCTACTAAAATATGATTATTAGTGCTTAATTGAAACAAGGGAAGAAGATTACCGAAAGTATGGGTCATGTGAGAAGTAGCTCCCGAATCCATATACCATCCATTATCCGGTGGGGACAATCCAGGTGTTGAGTAAGCACTACCGAGCTCCGTTGGGGTCATGGGCTGATCGTACACAGGAGAACCACTGTAATAAGCCTGCTGATGTTGAGTTTGTGCACTGGGCCTATGCTGAACATGGCCCATAGTTGGAAAGGGGGCTGGTGGAGTTGCCCATTGAGGCCACGGATACCGTTGATTGGGCCAAGTGCCCTGTTGGGCCCAACCTTGACCAATCGGTCCAGAAGGTTGCTGAGAAGTAGGGGCTTGCGAGGGTTGGGATTGTTGCTGCTGTCCACCCTGAGCTTGGCCTCCTTGGCCACCACGCCCCTGGCTGCGCCCCCTGCCGCGACCGGCCTTACCCCCGCCGCGCCCACGACCTCCGCCACCACGTCCTCCGCCGGGTGCAGCTGGTTGTTGTTGGGAGGATTCGGATGATGCGGAGCTTTGTTGCTGTGCGACAAAGGATGAAGGGGGGTTGCTGTGATTGGTGTTTCGCCGCGATTCTTCGAGAAGAAGACGAGAACGGGCCGTATTAAAAGAGGGCAGTGGGTCAGTTTGGGCAATCATAGTTGCAACGGTGTCATAATCCGTTTTGTTAAGACCGGCGACGAGACGGAGCACCAATTTCTGATCAGAGATGGGCTAGTCGACGTTCGCTAATTGGTCAGAAATGCTCTTAATCTGCCGGCAGAACGCGGTGACGTTAGGGTAGGCGTCTAGATGAATTGCGTTCAGTTGAGTTTCAAGGTACACCGCCCGCGTACTCTTGTTATCCTGAAATATGTCCTTGATACGGTCCCAAGTCTGTTGAGCAGTAGACTTACGACCAAGAATAGTCTCAAGAAGGTCCTTCGATATGGTGCCGTAGATCCATTGTTTGACGATCGCGTCAAGTCGATTCCATAAAGTTTTAGAAATATTGGAAGGACGAGATGTTTTGGGGTCAATGTGATCTAGAACGTCATATGCACAAACATGATTTTCAAACAATTCTACCCATCTTGAATATTGAACCTTCTCATAGTCTAGGGTCAGTGGGATTGAATTCTTGATGTTCGTTACTGTGAGGGCAGGATGAAACTCAAGGGATGAAGGTGGCGGTGGTGACGAATTGTCGTCATCTTTAGCCATTGATGTGAGGCGGTGATCGAATTAGGGAAAAAGCGGAAGCAGAAAAATTAAAAAATTGGATCTAAAACCTAAAGCTGTGATACCATGTTGGATATCGGGAAAACTCCTCAATCTGGAGTGTGTACCTTTGATCAAATATATAGAGTTTACAACGCTAGGATAAGGACTCCTAGATACGATAAACATACAAAATATACATTAAATATATCCTATACTTGTGACAAATATTATCCTAAATATAATATCTATCATGATAGAGTATAAAACATATTTCTGGGCCTCAACCATAAGCTTAAGCTTTTGGTTGAGTTGGTCCACTAACATGGTATCGGAGCCAGCGTGACACAAAGGTCACGGGTTCGAATCTCATCCGCCCCTCCTTCAAAGTGGAATTGATTCGCACCAGGTATGGTTGGGCCTGTGTTGCATCCACATTTCAAGTCCAAAGGGCCTTTCATGTGTGGGGGAGTGATAGAGTATAAAACATATTTCTGGGCCTCAACCATAAGCTTAAGCTTTTGGTTGAGTTGGTCCACTAACAAACTCCTCATACACTACATCTCTCTCGGCATCTGAGCAATGTTTAACGCATGTCTGCAATACACGTGATGAGATATGAGAGCCAACAATTTCTGGTATTTTACCCTTCATTTTCTGCAATGCCTCAGAAACGAACTTTGATCTCTCTTCTTTGGAAATATTACGACGCCTCATCTTCTCCCATAATAGTGCTAGCTCTTGTTCAAGGGTAATATCACACATATATTTTCCGATAACACATATCTCTAACAGTAACCTAACGATGAAGACTCCAGGAAATTTCAAGGAAAGTCAAAGAAGATAGAAGAAGAATTCTCTTACAAGAACTAATCGAGTTTCCTAACAGGAACATGGAGGTAACAAGTTGAGAACTTCAACTTGGTCTGCCTTGAAGACATCTAGTTTCACAACAACTTGGCCTGCGAAGTTCCAGTTGAGACCTGGAAATCAAGTGACATCAGGAACTTAATCCTGGACTGCGTGAATCCCAAGAATCCTAGAATACAATATATTGACGAGGCAATTTAGTTTTGTTAAGTTTTTACTCTTTAAGAGTTGCTGACTTGCTGTAAATATGTTTGGCAGGTTTACACATGAGATTTATTAGAAACATGACAAAAGCTTGACAAGCTTAAAATAGGAAAGTTCAAAAAGATAAATTTTTATGAAAATATTTTTTTAAAAGATTTTATTTCATAAAAACTGATTGTATCAAAATATATTATTCTTTTGATAAGATTATCATTGATAAGTTTTTCTAAAAAGATTTTCTTCTAAAAGATTTACATAAAACCATGTTTTGAGATTTTGGTAAAATAACAAAATTACCTTTTAAAAACCCTACTTTTTATAAGAGCTAGTCTTGTATAAATTGTAGAAATCTCATTTCACATTTTCTTGTGAGTTAATGCGTGAAGAATTCGATGTATGCTTAATTGTGTAAGTTTGCCAATTCAAGTTCATACTTTGTCATATTAGTTTCGGATTTCATGTGCAGCTTTCCTTTCATATACTAGAGGTCAATTGTTTGTACCGGTTGGGTTCCTAGGTGTGTGAGTTATATATTTTCATACAGTTTTGTAAGCTTCAAGGTTGAAGTTGAGTGTGAGATTACTCAGGGAGTACGAGTGAATCTAAGTCAGGGACTTAGGTAGGGTAGAATAGGTTCTGTTGTGTAGCAAGTTCAATCTGTAACTTGTGAGTAAAGGTCTGAGTATAATAGGTTGTAACTCGTGTGTTTGCCCTATTATAGTGGATTGGTTTGATTTTGGAAATTCCTTAGAGGGTCGAGATTTTACTTCCACTTAGGCCTTGGAAGGTTTCCTCGTAAAATTATGTGTGCATTGCAAGTTCCTTTACATCTCGTTTTATATTCCGCAAAGTAGTCACTAGGAACTCACATACAATTCACCCCCCTCTTATAGGTTTCGTCTCAACTAACATTGTCATATTGAATCAATTTGAATTATGTCAGTTTAGTTCAAGTCATATACGGATAATTAAGTTATACATAAAGTATTTGTATAATTAATTTTTTTTTTAATGTTAGAGCAATACACAGTCAATTCCCCAGATAAACAAAATTTGTTTATCTAGGGGTATAGTTGTCTTTTCAAGTACCAGTGTAGGGGTATATGCGTCTTTTCATGTACTGCTTGAGGGGTACATGCGTAATTTCCTCACCAAACAGTAAAAGTAAAAAGCAAACAGTAATTGGACAACTTACCAAAAGTACTGAATAAATAACCCTGTTTTTTCAATATATTTATAAAAATGTCATCAGATTAACAAAAATTCGTTTATCTGGAAGGTTAACTTGTATTTTCATTTAATGTTATTCATTTCATATTTATTTTTAGGCACTTGAGTTAAAATTGAATAGTATAATTTTAGGATTAATGTAAACTTCAAATTTTTGATGAAGTACTTTACGTATGATACGTATTATTAATAATGATTCTTAATTATTCTGCCCTTGTGTGGAACTACTTTACTAGCTTGTACACCCGGATCCGGCCACCTGGGAGTATATAACAAATTTTGAATATATAGGAAAATACTATATGGAGAAAGAGTTTCTTCCTTGCAATTCAAATAGACGTGACGTAAAAAAAAAAAAAATAATAAATAAATAAATAAAAAGTAATTTTTTTTTTGCAAACTCTATTTACAATCGGACATTTTCTTTTGTGAAGCATCGAACACATCCTTATATTAATTCTATGTACGTGTAAAAAAAAAAAGAGGTAGCCTTTCGTCTAATCGATCAATTAGGACCCCAACAATTTAAGTACATAACATTTCTAAGGGATTCATCCGAATGCTTCAACTTCTCATCCTTGCTATTCATAACAATGTTATGGGATTTAACACTTGAGGTTGAAGCTCTCTTAGCATGATCACTTGTAAATGATCGGATGCTTTTCGTGGCATGTTGTTGAATTGATTTCATAATAGGGTAATTCCACCTCGAACAATTTTGATCCTTTACGGCCTCAAATGTAGCAATGCTTGATGCTACTACCCATGTTCTTGTGTTGTTCATCTTCTATAAAATTCGATCCTAAAGATAAAACGACACGAGCAAGTCGAAAAAACGAAATTGGTCCTTTGTTTCTCAAAAAATACTAATGTATAGTATATTATGATCAATAACTTGAAGGTGAAGGATAAATATGTAAAATTTCAAGGTTTTAATGGGGCTAGTATTTTGTATGCTTGGTTGAATGATAATATTGATTGATGAAAAAATATGTTACACTTTGTTTGTGTATTTATAGATTTGGGGATTTTATGATCTCCTATATAATTGGGTGCACATGGAAATGGAGATGAGTCATGTTAATGAAATTTTGGAGTGATACAGTTGATCAACGTGTCTTTCTCCCAACGGTAGTGGCATTTAGTAAAGGATTAACGATCAATGTTGAACCCACGTAACGAACTCATGTTTGATACGTGTTACTCAAATTTTGAGAAATAATATAATTTGTATTTTTTATGTGAAACTTTGTTTTAGTAAATCAGAATCTTTCCATTAGTTTAGTAAACCTGGCCTTATGAAGACAAAGGCAAAGGAATCTATATTTTCACTAAGTTTTAATAATTTCAATTGGATCTAATAAATTTTAATAATGTCTAATAAATTTTTATCAACTCGATTGAAAATCAATCATATCGAACAAGCTTAGATAAGTTTAGTTCAATTAAGTTCAAATTCAATCAGACAGTCTCGTTAGTAAGATTTCAACCTTAAGCATTTAAATTCAATGGTGGCGTTTTAATTAACGAGCAATAAAAGTACAGATTCTGAAGTGACGAGCAAGGCTGAACACACGTAACCAACCCATGATATGGTGGATGGTTCATAATGTTACTCTACTTTAGAGCCCTCTTTAGATTTTTTTTTTTTTTTTTAATGTGTATGATTTACTGAGTATTATTTATTCAAGTTTATTACTCGAATGTGGAGCAAAGGTAAAATACAGTCCCTCAATTTTTGTTTTTGTTCACTTTTAGTCCATCTGAACTATTTTGTGCATTTTTAGTCCCTTTGCCACCAAGGTTGGTGTTTTCCGGTCAAAAGTTGAGGGACCTAGCCTAGTCAGCATTAGTTTAGGGATCATGACTCTTTTTTTTTTTTCATCACAATTTATTAAAAAACTTTTTATTAGTTTAGGGACCGAGCTACTCCCATCTTTCTCTCTCCTCAATTTTTAGATCTGGTTTTTTCCCCTCTTCTCTCTTTGCTTTCCCTTTTTGAACCCTAAGGGGGTGTTTGGTTAGTGGGAATAGAATATGGGAATGAGAATTTAATCCCATTTATCATAAAATCCCATGTTTGTTTGATGGGAATGAGATTGTGATGAGGGAATGAGATTGGGAATAAAAAGGCTTGAATTACCATCAAAATAATACTTGGCAGGGGTTGGTATTAAGGGATGAGAATTGAAAAATGGATAAAATGACAACATTGCCATTAATGAAAAGGGGTGTGAACGATATATTAGTAAGACTATTTTAGTAAATTTGTTATTTGTTCCCTACATATTCTCACTTTGCTACCAAACAAGGTAATTGACATATTTTACTAATTCCCAACCATAAATTCCCAATCCCATTCCCACTCTTTATTCCCCCAATTCTCATTCCCACATGCCAAACGCCTCGTAATTTCTTCTTCTTTTCTCTTCAAATCTTTAGCCAAAATTAATTTTTTTACAACAAAAAATCAGATTAAATATCAAGAAACATAGATGAATTAAAGCCCTAAAAAATTCACTTTCCTGAAAATTCGTTGCTCTACATTAGTAACACCAAAGACGATTTTTTTTTTTTTTAAAGCAGCCAATGTTGAATTTTTGGGAGCAATGTAGTCGGATTTCAGGAGATGAAAATGTTGGGGAAAATGGTCGACTTTTTTTTTTACAAAATAATTTGAATTTTGGAGTAGTCTAAATTTGATAAAATTTGGGGAAAACAGTCAATATTTTTGGGGAAATTTGTCGAAAACTGTGTAAAAATTATACTCCTTCTACTCGTATTAGTGTGGAGAAGGCTGATCTTCACTTTTTTTTTTAACAAAAAATTGATTAATTGTTGAAGAAATTGAGGATAGAGAATGAGGTTTTTCTTTGGAAAACAAGAGAAAGAAAGAGCTCTGAGCAAACGGATGACAGAGGGTGTTTAGCAAAAAAAAAAAGGGGGGGGGGCAAGAATTATTTGGCAACATATGAGGGTAAAATAGGAAATTGGGATGACTTAAGTGTAAAATATGGGGGTGTTTTTAAATAAAATTATGAAAAAAAGGATAAAAAAAATTAATGAGTCATAGTCCATCAACTTTTGCTGACTAGGCTTAGTCCCTTAACTTTTTGGTGTAAAACACCAAGTGTGGGGAATAAGGGACTAAAAGTGCACAAAATAGTTTAAAGGGACTAAAAGTGCACAAATACAAAAGTTGAAAGACTGTATTTTACCTTTACTCCTCGAATGTGACTAGATCACTAGAATCCCTCCATTTTTGTAAGAGACAAAAGAGTATGTCAAATTGTCAATACCGCATTAAGGTAAAGGCAAAGGTAAAGGTAAAGGTAAATTAGGTAATTCTCTTGTTGTGTATCTAACCTCATTATTTTTATCTACTAATCAGCTCAAAACATGTTATACAAGTACTATTTTAATATTTTTGAGCATTATCTTTATTTCTAGTAAAATACTTTTCCGTTTCTTTTTAGTTGACACGTTTCTTTAGTCACGTTTGTCAATGCAAAAATTCAACCGTTAATATCTTTAATTATCAATATGAAAAAATTATATAAAGTTGATATTTTGAAAATAATATACCGTGATCTAACAAGACTCCATATGACTATATTTTTCATTATATATAAATCACAAAACATGGTCATAACTCATAAAGAAGTGTGGATGGTTATTTATTTATTTATTTTACAGATGGTAGTTTTTTTTTTTTTCAAAGACAAAAATAAGAGGGGCGGTTATAAATTTTATGATAGATTTGTTTTTTTGTTTTGGCTTTTAAATTGCACTTGTTTTGGTAAAAAATTTATATTTAAAATGTGAAAGGTTATTTTAGGAAAAACAAAATTTATCAATCAAAAAGTTCTTTCTCTTTATATATTACTATAGATAAATTACTACTCCAAAACAAGTGAATATATTAACGTGTGGGAGGGTAAAGTCGAAAATTAAATTTATTTAACAAAAAGTATTAGAAAAATAATACTTTCCTACTTTATACCAAGTTTAATAAAATTCCTATGAATAATATATAGACATGTATATCTCTTAAAAATATTTTTATATATATTCAGCAACTTTTGTGTGTGGTGTGGCCAGCTAATACACAAATAACCCTTGACTAAACGAGTAATCCCGGCCATGACCCCATATTTTTGCACGTATATTAATTTAAAACATTAACAGTTTGAACCTAGTAATTTTCAGCCTTGATGAAGATCTTCATTCCTTCATCCCATTCTTCCAATAAGTGTAAAACTTCCCGTGGAACATCAGTGGACATTAGATGGAATACCCTTCTTCAAGCTTCTCTTTATAATTCATCTTTCCTCATGAACTTAGGGCATGTTCTCATTGACTGAACTCTGAACTGAACTGAGTTGAGCTGAGCTGAAATGAATATTTTATAAGAGAAGAAAATTAGGAGCTGAATTGAACTGAACTGACCTGACCTGAATTGAAATGAACTGAATTTCAACGTTTGAGAACAGACCCTTACTCAACAAAATTACTTGTTATATGTGAGAACCTACTATGATACCAATTGTTTAATAGAGATGAACTACTACAAGTGGGGAGGAGGATTGTAGTGAGTTCCTAAGTGACCTTTTTTTTTTTCGAAAATTAAAACAAACTAAATAGGAACTTGCAAAGCAGACAACGATATTTACGAGGAAACCTTTCAGGGCCCAACTGGAAGTAAAATCTCGACCCTCTCAAGGGATTTCAAACCAAATCAATCCACTATAATAGGGCAACACACCAAATTGCAACCTATTACTCACAAGTTCCAAACTGAGCTTGCTACACGAGAGAACCCTATTCTATACCCAACTTAATTCCCAAACTCAAGTTCACTCGACTCCCAGAGCACTCAAAACTCAAAACTCGGCTTCAAAATAGAAGCCTACAATACAAACACTTGACTCTAATATGAGATTGAAAAGCAACACATGAAACCCGTAACTAATATGATAAAGCTTTAACTTTGGCAAACTTACTCTTAAGAACTCTTGAGATTTTCACGCATAAACTCACAATTTTTCTCGGCATATGAACAACTCTATTTATAAGAAGTATTCATAAGCCAAGTAAGGTTTCCAAAAGATAAACATTAAAGCCGCCGTTTAATAAAACCCAATATGAAATGAATGTTTTTATGAAAATCTATAAGAAAATCGAACAAAGATATAATTTAGAAAAAAATTAATATCTTTTAAATAAAATTTTATAAGATAAATTCTCCCAAAGATCTTTTCCATAAATTAAAACTTAACTTTTATAAAACTTCCGATTATACTTAGCTTGCCAAGCTTTATCACGTTTCTAATAGATCTCATGCATAATTAACCAACACATATTTACAACAATCCTAGCAAAAATAGACTTAACAAAACCTTAATAAAAGACTTTTAAGTTTGCAGACCTGGATTGAATTCATGTTGTTTTCTTCTCTCTAGCATCTTGCTGGAACTCGCAGAACAAGTTCTTCTAGAACTTGTTGTCTTCAACGCAGTCCAAGCTAGCCTTCTTAGCTTGCTGTCAATCATCTACAGATTTCATGCTTTATTGTAGCAGACTTGAACATACTTTGATCTGTATCACCAAAGTTGGCTGAAATGGCACTCTGGTTCTGGAAGATGCAAGGAAATTGATGAGTTAAATATTTACGGTTACAAATATGAATGAAGAGTTGTATAAATAGGAGAAAAAGTATTATAATATATGCTTACATTCAATGGAAAAATGAGGGATGTGTTGTATCTTGGACCAATCTTCTTCGTTCGTCGGTTGGTACCTCTCCTTCAAGCCTTGACAATTCTTTATAGTAAGTGTAGTTAGGGAAGTGAGATCAAGGATGGCTTGTGGTAATACAGTTAATTTGTGGCATTCAACGATGTGAAGGGATTGAAGAGATGTTAAATGCTGGATTCCCTGTGGAAGGTTCCGCAGTTCAGGGAGGTTGAGCAAATGCAGGGTACAGAGATTGGTAAGGGATTCCCAAGGCATGTCGTCCTCTAAATGTTCCAATTTGTATAAATCCCAGAGTTTAAGATTCCGGAGAGAAGTAAGATGCTGGAATCCCGCTCCAGTTAGCCTCTCTAGATACCTCCAATCTCGAATTTCCAACCTATCAAGGGTGGAGAGGCGGCGCCAAAATAAATCCCCATCAATCACCTCTGACAAACTTGTCACTACATCTTTGAAGTGTAGTGTTATAAGTAGGCTATCAGGTCTCCACTGGTCACACTGAAGTCTAAATGGCCTATAATTGCCATTACCAGTCAATTTCAGTACTTTCAACTTAGCACTCAGAGGAACGGAGGTTATTCTGGTATTGTATATGAACATCGAGGAGAGATGATTAAAAGGATGTGATACTGGGTTTAACATTTGTGGAGTGGAGGAGTCTCTATACCAGTTCATATTACGTAAATATTTTAAATGAAGTGTCTCAAGGAGAGGAAAGTATTCAGATTGTTCATCTGTACCCTCTTCTAAGTACTTCAAATTATCTAAGCTATTGAGTTTAAGGACTTTAAGACAACGCAATCGACCCAACAAAGGGACTTGCTGCAACCTACAATTATGAAGGGAGAACTTGATGAGGTTCGGAAGGGATTTCTCCAAGTCCGATGATGATTCCCAAATAGGAAATGTATCGTCACAATAATCATACAATTGGAAGCTCTCAATATCACGATGGGGCTGAAGGTCTTCCAGCAATAATTTTGTACACCTGAATACAGAAAGTTCTTTGAGATGTTCCATACCTTTAACATATTTGGTGCCTGGGGCGACATCACGAAGATCTCCATCAACACGAATTTCAAGACTTCCCCTGACATTTGTGAGAGCTTCTAAGTCTTGTAGCTTGCCTCCAAAAGGTGATCCTGAAGGATCGAATTTTGCAACAAACATTGATAGCCTATGAAGACAAGTTAAATTATTCAACCTCGTAGGCATATGAGTCAATTTGCTGCAACCCAATATATCCAATTCCCTAAGAAGTGCGAGTTTACTCAGGTCCTTTGGCAACTCTGTTAACATCGTACAATTCTTTAGCAGCAACGTCTGCAAGTTCAGTAGCGAGCAAACAGCTTCAGGGAGACACTCTAACAATTCATCATTTGATAGGTCAAGATGTCGCAAATGATACAGTTTATTTATTGTCCTAGGCAAGGCTGTAATACTCATGTGACATAAGCTCAAAGACCGTAAGTAACTTGCCTTGGATAGTAATACTTTTACAGTGTCCAATGAAAGGTTAAAAGCACCTTTCATCTTCCCTGATAAAAATATTGTATGCAAGTGTCTCATCTGATCCACAGAGGCTGAAAAGCTTTGGATGTCAATATTGCCTAAAGATAAGTGCCTAGCGTTTATCTTCAATTGGCTTACAATATTAGAATTTACTTCTAGTATGTCTTCTTCAGCTACTCCTTGAGCTACATCATGCATTAGATCGTGGATCTTGCATGAAGTAATCTCACCCAATTCATCTACTTCAATATCATAAAAGAAGCACCTTTGCAACAAAGTCATAAAATAGTTCTTTCCAGCATCTTCAACACAACCAGCATCTGGCTCTATGAAATCATGCACCATCCACATACTAATCAAAGTATTCTTGTCTATTCTATAATCCTTAGGAAATATAGCACAATAACTGAAACAGCGCTTCAACGGTGCTGTAAGTTTGTCATAGCTATACTTCAGCACTTTCAATATGCTTTCCTTATCGTCACCCTGCGTGATTTTATCTAGGTCTGTGTCTCTAAAAGACTTCCATTTCTCTTCACCTTCACCATAAAGAAGGCCTCCAACAGTCGTTATAACTAGGGGAAGTTTGGCACACTTTTTTAGAATCTCTCTCCCAATTTCAACCAGCTTCCTGTTCTTTCTATCCTCAGTAGTAAATGCCCATTTCTCAAACAATTTCCATGAACAACTATCAGATAGACTCTTAAGTTCATACGTTACGTCTCCTATATTTTTAGCAACTTTCATAGAGCGCGTAGTGACTATTATTCGACTTCCCTTTCCCCCTTTCATCAACAAGTTCTTCAGTTTCAACAATTGCTTACGATTCTCATTCCACACATCATCTAAAACAAGCAAGAACTTTTTACTCAAAATGTGCTCTTGAACTAGACAACATAGTGGGTGCATCCCAAGGTGGTCATAGTTCTCAGGCTTTACTGACTGCAACAATTTCCGGAGAATCGTTTCAAAATCAAAATGATCAGAAACACAAACCCACAATGTCAATGAAATTTTGCTGCTGATCTCCGTATCATTGTAAACGTATTGAGCAAGAGTGGTTTTCCCTAATCCCCCTATCCCAGCAATTGAAACAAAATAAAAATCCTCACTAACACTAGAAACAAGTAACAAGTCAGACACTGCTTTCTTGTCCTTGTCTCTTCCAATAACCTTCGTTTCAAGTAACAAAGAGTGACTATCCTCCCTTCTCTTAGAAATTGTTGTTATATTCCCTAAAGAACCCTGTGATGGAGAGGCAAAGTCACGACGATTGCTAGCAATCTCACTTAACCTCTCAATAAGTTTCGTAGCCTCATGCTTCATAGTAAAAGCAAAATCCAGTTGGTTGAAGGAAGAAAAGAAAAGGAATACCTGCTTGCTCCGTTTACCACCAGGCTTAAGTTGTTTGCGGTAAGCTATGGTAGCAGCCTCATCGAACAGGATATTTGCTTCTTTCACAGCATCCCTCAGATTCTCAAACCATTCTCGGTCCATGTGTAGCATCGAATGCCTCTCTTGCTCTTCTGCATCAAGGAGAATCTTGGTTATGATTTTCAGGGCTTTTTCTATTTTTTTAAGCTCTGAATTATAGCTCCAAGAAGATATTATTTTTTTCACGATGGGAGATTCTGCCAATTTTACACAAGTGTCTATTGATTTGAGAACTATTGCAAGATCCATCTCTCTCTCTCTTTTTCTTTTTTTTTTTTTTTTCTAGGGGTTGAAGGAAGAAAACAGGCGTATTTATATGTTTTAATTTGTATTGTATATGCACCAAGAAAAAAAAACAATGTTTGGTATATTTTCTGTGATTCAGCTCTGCTAAACCAATGCCAATAAATAGACATAATTGGAAGAAAAGATCAACAGCTTACAAAGTTACAATATTGCAAATTGTACACCAAACTCTATTTAATCTTTCACATTAACATTTATTATGCAACCAGTTGTGGAGTATCTAAAGAACACTTCCATTTTCCAATCATTAAATTAATTTAGTTTACTTTAGGCAGCCCCGTGTGAATGCGTGGTTGCTACCTTAGTCCTTAAATTGAGAAGAAGTCAAAAGTCTTTACGCCATACATGATTGCAGAATATAGGTCATCTTGATTTATTCAATGTGGTTGTTGAGAAGTCAAAGTCTTTAGATAAATTAATTCCACCATTTTTTAGATGGAGTATCACTTTTTAAATTTCTAAGTAATGAAAATTTCAATTTAGGTGCATCACTTTCCTTTTTAATTAATAAATTCACACTATTTCTCTCAAATATCACGAGCCTTCTTTATTTTCTCTCTCTATCTCTCTGTACTTTAAAAATTGGGTTAAAGTCCGTGCAATCAAAATGATGCATGGAAAAAAAACACAGAGAAAATACTACCTCTGTTAATTTTTATGTGCAACTTTGGGGTATTATTTGTGAGATATAAAATATTCCAAAGTTGCACATGAAAATTAACGGAGGTAGTAGTTCAATGATGTCTCTTGATAGAAATGTCTCTTGATAGAAATAAGAGCTAGAAATTATTCAAAAAAAAAAAAAAAAAAAAAAGCAAGAAAAGCCTTATGTCAGGATTGAGTTGACATTATTAGTCTATAATTCTATATATATCACGATTGAGTTGCTTGTTGCCACAATTTTAAGTTCAAAAATCTACAACTATAACATTGCACTGCAGGGAATTGTACATGTCATCATGGATAGCTGGGAATCTGGAATTTACTGTAATTGTTAGCCTTCATGTCTGAATCTCTTAAGAACGTATAAAGTTTACTAGTTGTAGGAGTAAATAAAAATAATAATAAAAAAAAAAAGTCAAAAACGCTTTCGATACATGTTTATTACGGAGTACAAATTTATGATAATTAAATTTTTTTTTTTTTTTACAATAATTACAAGTATAAGTTATATACACTTGATCATTATCTTCAAGATTGTTTTCTAAGTAACATTAATTAATAGGTTGTCTAGTTACTTGAATTTTAATCGAGTTGGTTGATTATATAGTTATCTTTAAGGACTTGTTCTATTCAACTTATTTCAGATACTTATTACTTAATCTTAATACATTCATATCAGATCAAAACTGTTTATTATTATTTACTTGTTGCTAAATATTGTAAATTATGTATTTAAAAAAATTATGAAAATTATATATATTCAAAGTACATGATGAGTCGAATCTAATAAGATCTAATTTGATAATATTTTTCTTTATAGATTAGTATTAAAATGTGGTAAAGGTTTTATCACATTAATAAATCTGATTAGACCAGACTATATAATTAAGATTCATATCCGACCTTATTAAAATCATATCAGATCTCTTTATTTCACATGAAGAGAACAAGTTCTAAAAGTACTAACGACTACTCACTCGTTTTATACAAAGTGCTCCATTAGTTTCGAATAGTAGAGTGAAATGGATGTGAGTTAAGAAAGGGATCAAATTAAAAATAATAATTAAAAAAAAAAAGGTGGTGGGAAGCATGTGAGAGGGGAGAAAGTCCCACATTTCCATTACACTATCCCCTAAATATACCTCTTTTTTTTCCCTTTCCCTTTCCCTCCCCTTTGCCTTGCCTCTTTACTCTCTCTCTCTCTTAAATACGTCTTATAGGTCATACTTGCTATCTTAAATAAGGTGCGTGAAGTCGTTATCTCTAACTCTCTTTCTTTCCTTCCTATCCTTATTTCTTCCTTTGAATGACTTTAAAAATTATAGGTTGTATTTACTCTCTCCCTCTCCCTCTCCCTCTCTCTCTCTCTCTCTCGCATTTGTGAAAATCTTCTCTTTATCCTAATTGTTTATCCGTGGGGTCGTGTTCCCATTTACTTTCTTTAGTAATGTCTTTTAGTAATCTCTTTTTGAGTGGTATATAATTCATTTTCTCTTTTTTTTTTTTTTTCCTTACAAATTTGCAAAGTTTATAGTTAAGTCTTACTTACATATATACATCCTTTATTTGGTTACACGTTTATAAGAAAACCTATTTATCTCAATCTTATTATAGGTTGTACTCTCTCTCTCTCTCTCTCTCTCTCTCTCTCTCTCTCTCTCGTTATACAAACATTAAAAAATAGTACTTAATTATAAATTTAGCATAACTATAAGGTTTAAATTTTTATTCTAAAGGTGCTATTAATTAGCCCGACTTTCTCATAATTGTCATAGAACCACGTTGATTGAGTACTTATTTATTGAAAGAAACTTGTCGAAATCTATTATTGAGTTGCGCTCATCCCTATTTGCTCACTCTGTTTCTCCTTCCCTTTAGCTTTTCCTTTCTCTTACTCGTCTTTTATGATTTCGAGCATTTTAGAAATCTTATAAAAAGTATTCTCATCTCCTTACTCAATTAAACTCCAAAAAGTATCTCCCCTTTTTCCTTTATTTCCCCAAACTCTCTCTTCCATTTCAGCATTGCACAAGGATGGCTGAGTTTCCCTACCTAGATGGTACACTTTACTTCTTCTATTGATGCAGTCAGGTTATGGTGTTCGACTGTTTTCTATTGTGATTTCCCTGCCCTAAGCCTGTTAGGGTCCAAGAAATGATGGTTGTCATAATATGCAACCAAGGGCTGCTACCCCAGCCCTACCTAATCCAGCCAAAGTAAGACGTGTGCCAAAATCAGAGAATAGTGATGCTCATTTGCAGGCCCATTTAACCCGGTGATGCATGCGTTAACTCAACAAAAATTAGGTTTCATACTACTCTCAAGTCTCAATGCCATGAACACATTCTACCGGACCATGAGTCAGGACCCCTTTCCAAAGCAAAGTCTCCCAGATAGGTGTCCTCACCTGCTCACCAGCCTGAATTCAATTATACACGTTCCTCTTTTCATATCCTAGATGCTACGAATATGTACTTTGTTGGGAATATGCATCCCAAGTCCCACATGGAAGAAATAAGGAGGACCAAGTCCCACATGGAAGAAAACTTGATTTTAGATCAAATTATAATGTGCAAGCACAATTTAAATGATAAACGACACCTGGTGTGATTTCAGAACTCGGTTGATTAGGGTTAAGCACAAGATATTGCTTCCTTAATCTATTTTCATAAGGTGCTGAAGGCAAAATAGAAGTCAGGAGCTAAACAATAACAATTCCCTCCAACCAAATTTTGTAGTGTTATACTCATCATTGTTTTTGTTAAAGTAAATTATGCAGACAAATTCAGTGTTTTTGTTTCATGCATGCATTTTCTTCAGATTATTTAAGAAGAAAAAAACTGTTAGGTGGGAAAAAAAAAAAAATGCCATCACTCAAGCTCAGCAAAACACGACATAGTGAAATGTGGAGAATATGGACCTTTGATAAAAATACATATACAGAACAAAGAATACTAACCACTGTTCCATTATCCAGCCGTTTTGCAGCAGCAATGTACTCTTTCGTCATATCCTGATTACTTTCTTTCTCCACCTTAACTTCTTCTTCTTGAGGTTGGTAAATCTGATTTTCACAAGAATTGTTTCACAAAATTAGACTGATAAAACAATTGGGAATCCAGCATTACATTTCAGCAGATCACAATCATCATTGCAAGTAACTACAGAGTAATAAACAAATCAAAGAAATAATGCGAAAATGAACCGACAATTTGTATGATTATATTCTATATACTTGTATGATTAATTTACTGATCTAACATTATATTTAGATACAACCACTCGATTAAACGAGAACAATTGCTAAAAATACCGTGAAATTGTGACATAATTAGTGAAATCAAGGTCTAAATAAAATGCGAAATTCACAAACTAATTGATCAAATTCAATCAATTTTAGAGTACAATAGGGTTTAAAGGATAATCTACTACGCATTTAAGAGAGAGAAGATTAAATATATTGATTCAATTAATCAATGTTAAACCCTAGATTTTGACGAAGCAATTACAAACCGGCTAATATTTGCACAGAAAATTCAAGTACATAGTATTATAGTAGAACCTAAATAATCATACAGAAAAGGGATCAAATTTATTACCTTAAGCAAAAGCATCGGTTTTTTTTTTTTTTTTTTTTTTTTGAAAGAACAAAAGCATCGGTTTTACCTTTGGTGATGTGATTTTTGGCAATACAGCAGAAAATCCTTGGTGAAATAATCTGTATTCTTCCCATCATCAATTAAACTAACAAGTAACAACACAAAATAAATTCAAGTAATGTATTCAATTAGTATATTTTCTCGGAAATAAGGAGCAACAAATGTCGTTGTAGTATAGTGGTAAGTATTCCCGCCTGTCACGCGGGTGACCCGGGTTCGATCCCCGGCAACGGCGATTATTTTTTATTTTTGTTTTGCTACTGTACACATGTTTAAGGTGATAATCGTTTTAAGAGTTGTTTACTTTGTACGAGTTCTACATAATGGTTGATGGTTTGTTTGGAATTGGTTGAATATTTATGTAGTAAGAGATTAGAGTGAATTATATTAAGTTACAAACCTAATCAAGTCAAATTAAATTTACCAACATAGAATCCTGAATCTTAAGGAGCTATGACAGCTAATAAGCGTAGGCTATAAATCTGACTGTTCAATGTGTTTATCGCGGAGCTAAAAGAGCCATCAATAAACAAGATTACCCACCCTAATGCCTCCTACGACTGCTGAATTTATTTGACAAATGAGCTACCTGTATCAATGATTTGCTTGGAACAAAATTCTCTGTTTCCTGGCATTTCTTGATGAGAGGAATCTAATGTGCAATTATGCACAGAAAACAGAACAATTTAACATACAAGCATACAAAGTGAAGGTCCTGAATCAAATGAAAGCCAAACTTTGGCAACTGTGAAGGAAAACAGAGCGCGAGATCAAGGGAGAAGCTGTAAAAGATGTAAGGCAGAGTTGAGCCAGCTAACACAGAATTACGTGTTTCACCTGTTGAGGCTTCTGAAAGATGTGCGTATAGGGTAAGAATTCTAAGAAAGACATCACCTAGACTTTACCTGAAAAAAACAAGTAGCTAGAGATGGGCATCTAGACTAGAGACATCTTCAGCAGATTTCTATAACAGATATACGTGAAGGCTTTAAGCAAGTATTCACATAAGATGGACCGATTATACTACTAATACATAGCAGACCTGCTTTCAACTGTAACATTTTGATGGACTTTTTGTTCAAGTATAAACTGTCTTCAAGAAAACTAACAAAGAGATGTTAAGTATGAACAAACTCAAAAAAAATGATTTCTTTGTTGGTTTATGTTTGGATTGAATATTTCTGCACAATCTTTAACAACTCATTCAAGCAGCATATACAAAAAAAAGATAACCATCACAAGATAATAATTTGTATATAATTAAAAAAAAAAAATGTTTATTACAAATTATAACTCAACATACCATACAAAATTTGATCAGGCAAAGTACAGACTTTGAACAATGAAGTTAGACAAGGCCTATATATTTTGAAGGGTGGGGGACAAAATTTCATTGTCAAACATTAGCTCCAAGAACTGCAGTTTAGCAGATATAGCCAAAGAGAGGAACTTTCATAAATCCACAGTTATCTGCTTACTTTGATCACAGTAATCCAAAACTTGTTTCAAGGATCGCTGCAAAGTATTCAAATTTGTTTCAGAGATTGCGGCAATGAATTCAAATTTGTTTCAAAGATTGCTGCAAAGTATTCAAACATTGGTTAAATAAACTGCTCAGAAACAAATCATTTAGGCAAGCCAAACTGTGAGCCTTAAAACCACCTATTGAAGATCTATTGAAAGCCAAACTATTCCTCAAAAAAGAAAAGAAAGCCAAACCAACATAAAATGAATTCTTAAGCATCAAAAAGATATCAAGGGTTTCCAGATTTTCATAATTATTGCCACCCAAATGAACAGTAACATCAAGGCACATATGACATATACCAGTAAACATTGACAGCAGAATCATACAGAAACAGGCAGGAACAAAAGGAGATTTTCAGAACCATCATCACCCAAATGATTTGAAGAGACAAATACTACTCCGTATTAAAAAGCATTCTTAAAAAAGTTTATGCGAAGATTTGATCATGTGACCTAAAGTAAATAAGTAAATTTATCAAAGCATTAACCATTAAACCAAGCAACATTTGGGTGGTGCCAAAACAATGCTAACATCTACACTCTAAAACAACTACACAAACTTTGTGAGTTTGTAAATATGTATACTTTACAGCATACTCCATCTTATATTAAAATCACAATGTCACAAGCTTGAAATTTGTAGGCTAGCTAATCGAACTTAAAATTAATAGTCAGGAATTACCTCCTCTGACTCATCTCACAGGTTTAACTCTTTGACTTGTTCTTAGAACTGGATGGCACTTTTCCATAAGCAACAAGCCTTGATTCAGGCAGCTTTTTCTCCTTCATCCGGCGCCTCCTCCTGGCTGCTCGAGACAACTGGCTCTCATCAACACTCGGCTCCTCACTTTGTGCTTTCCCAGCATCTACAGATTCCTTCTCATTATTCGTTTCACGAACATCACCCTTATCCCTTCTCTTTCTCTTCTTCTGGTTCATCTTATCATTCACAACTTTCTCGAAGAACATCTTCTTCTGAATTTGAGGCACCTTCCACTCCTTCTCCCTATAAGTCGCAAGCTTCTTCAACGAAACGTACTGATTCAACTCCTGCTCATCCAACATCAAAATATCGGCTGCACTCAATCCATATTTCGAGGGTTTAACTTCCCTGTACTTAAACCGGGTTTTCAAATCTCCGATACTATCCTCATAATCAAGCTTATAAAGTTCCTCTTCAAGCTTTTTATCAAGAGCTTCCTTAATAGCAGACTTCTTCCTCTTCCTCTTCTTCTTACCCTCATCTACTTGTTCATCATCATCTTCTCCTCCATCGACATCACTTCCATCCTCGGCTATACTCTTCAACCTTTCCCTTTCAGCAAAAAACCCGTCATTCGATTTAGTCACATCCCAATCCTCAGGCAATCCAAGCAACTCATCTTCCTTCTTAAAATCCGGCTTCTCCAAATCACTCTCACTCTCACTCCCAAACTCAGGATCAACATCCTCTTCCTCATAATACCTATCCCCAAATGCAGCATTCATCTTCTTATCGAACTTCTCAGGATCGAAATCTTCCTCCAAATCATCCTCATCTAAAGGAATATCATTATCAATACCCGCAATCTCCTTAATCTTACTAAGCTTCTCCTGAATCTCCTTCCTCTTCAAATTCTTCAACCTCTTAACCTCCTCCTGCCTCTCAATCTCAGCCTGTGCCAGCCTCTCCTTCTTCCTCTCCCTCTGATTCTTCCTCGCATTCGTCTCCTTCCTCACCGAACCATCCACAATCCGTGAATGTCCCAAAACTCGATCACTGGCATTCTCCTCAAACCGAAAATTAAACCCCTTCTCATACTCCTCCTGCTTCTCAATTGCCTCCTCATCATCTGATAACTCGGCTAATTCATCCAAATTCACCTTACTCTTCCCTTTATCACTATCAATCCACAACTTCTCCTTCAAATAATTCTTCAAAAACACATCATTCTCACCCAATGTATCATCCTCTCCAAAATACTCATCCAATTTCTTATTCAACTCCTCATCATCCTCCCCTTCCTCCTCCTCCTCATCCCTCTTTTTCTCCCACAACAACTCGCCTTCGTCTTCGCCCCCGCCTTCGCCTTCTGCCTCCGCCATTGCTTTCAACACCTCCTTCCTCAAATCCTTCTGCTCCTCATTATAACTCTTCACCCTCCCAACTTCTCTCTCCTCCTCCTCCTCATACTCAGGACCTCGCTCAATCAATTGCTCAGCAATCACATCCTTCAAATACTTCGGCTTCTTCTTCTTCTTCTCTCTCCTCCCTTCACCTTCATCTTCATCTTCTTCATCACTGCTACTCTCAAACAACTTCGAATCCTGCTGCTTCAAAATCGGATCTTTATTCCTAACCTTCATCAATGCTTCCAGTAACTTCCTCTCCTCTTTCGCTGCTTTCACAACATCAACAACTTCCGATTCAGAATCAGTATCAGACTCAGAATCAGACCCAGAATCAGGAACAAGTCCCTTCTTCTCCATCTCTTCCAATTTCTGCAATTCCTCTCTCTTCTTGTTATGCTCATATCGCTTCGCGAATTCCTTGTCTACCTCAATCTTCGATATCTTCTCAACATCATCGTCATCAACATCGTCGAACAATTTCTTCATTTTCGATTATTCGATGATTTAGGGTTTCAGATATCGTTGGAGCTTCAATTTTGGTTGCAATTGGCGATTTTAGGGATTAACTAGGGTTTTCAGAATTTTTTGGGGGTTTTAGGTTTTCAGCCTTGAATAGGAAAAAACAATGAGGGTATTTTGGACATTTAATATTTTTAAATATAAAATAGTGTAAAAGAAAAAGGAAACTAAAAATAAAAATTCAAGGCTATTACTCAGTATTTTTCTTCCCCAAATTAATTGTGGTCGGAAATTTATTTGAATCTCCGGCGAATCAGAGAATGCCGACGATTCTTTTGCACCGCCGTATCGCCGTCGCAAATTTTCAACTCCTTTTCAATTAATCATGTCCAGGTAAAATCTCTTTCTTTCACTTTTAATTTTCAAATTTTAATTCGATTTTTTTTTTTTTTCTGCAATTGGGCTGAATTTGATTAATTTTTGAAGAAAGCATTGAATTGAATTGATTTGATTTTGCAATGTATTAACTGGAGATGTTAGTGATAGAATTTGAAAAAAGCGATCTGTTTAATTGTATTTTTGTTACTCACTGGACTAGGATTGATTGTCGCGTTGATAGTGTAATTTGAACTGCTTGAAGTAATGTGATAACTAAATTCGGAGTTGTTTATCGTACTTTGAGCTCGATTAATTGATTCACTGTTGCTATTTAGATTATACATGCGAAATTGAGGTTATTGGGAATTTTGGGATTGTGAGGTGTAACAATGTAGTGATCTTCTATTTTTGTTGGAAAATATGTTTTTCCAAGATATTATGGTTATTGAACGGGAGATTATTTTGAATTTGGAATACTACGAATATGATTTGTTTCAGCTACGAGAATTATTTTGAATATGATTTGTTTCAAAAGAATGCCTCTTTTTAGGATGTTGCCTGTAGGGTATAAATTGGATGAATGTCTCAAGTTTAGGTGCCCCGTAATGTGTTACTTTATCCCGGCTGTTAGGGTGAGGGTCGGAAGGGTAAATCTATATGGATTTCCTCTATGACTGTAAAGAAGCTGATTTCGTTGGACCCTTGACTCTTTGGTACAAGTGACAAGCATCTGAGATGATTGATATTCGACTATTTGTCCATTAGCAAACAATAATGAAAGTTGTCTAATTATGACTTTTGTAACTCTGTTGAAATATATCGTGAAAACAATTGCAATGTATCCTATATTTATGGAGATATAAACTCTTGCTCATGAGTGGAGACTATGTGGGTTTAAGGTTGGATATTCGACTATTTGTCCATTAGCAAACAATAATGAAAGTTGTCTAATTATGACTTTTGCAACTCTGTTGAAATATATCGTGAAAACAATTGCAATGTATCCTATATTTATGGAGATATAAACTCTTGCTCATGAGTGGAGACTATGTGGGTTTAAGGTTGGATATTCGACTATTTGTCCATTAGCAAACAATAATGAAAGTTGTCTAATTATGACTTTTGCAACTCTGTTGAAATATATCGTGAAAACAATTGCAATGTATCCTATATTTATGGAGATATAAACTCTTGCTCATGAGTGGAGACTATGTGGGTTTAAGGTTGGATCTATAACGCAAGGAATACTAGGGGAAGATGTTGACCTTTGAGGGACAATTCAGTGGCTCATTTTCTCTGACTATCTTATGCTGTCAAATGTAACAGTTATAAAAGCTGTCTAATGATGTCTCTTTCAACTCTGTTGAAGATGTAAATCATTGTGATGTTTAAGGGAGATAATCTCTTGCCCACCTAGAGGAGCGATGAGTGGCAACAGGTGGTTTAGGGTTGCAGGAATATGTTGTGAACTGAGGTAGCTTGGACAGATTTAGTGATGTTGAATTAGAGTAGAAAATTGCTAACTAATACGAAGTATAAATGAACTGAAATTCACATAAATGAAGATGATAAACACAAGCTTTCGAGTGGCTTGTTTCACTCCTAATGGCTAACTTAAATTAAAACAACAATCCAGTATTCTGGATGCCTTTCTCTCTCCCTACTCTCCTTTACAGGGTTTCTTATTCTTGTTTCCTGGTTGAAGACACAATTGACCCCACTTTATTTTGATAATTGTGGAAATTTTCTTAAAGGATTTGTAATTTTTTTTACAAGATTTGTTATTAATTTAGCTATTTGAACCCACTAAATTTTTAATATTTATCTTAACCCCAATAGGCATATTTTCTAGATCACCACTGTCATTTCTAACTAACTTTTTGCCTTTTTCCTCAAGCTTCAACTGTACTCATCATAAGGCTGGTTCATTGTAGAATACTAGGGGGGAGAAGAAGGATATATGCCTTCTTTAGTTCTTTGGATGGAAATTGTCACCTATTGAAAGAAATTTGAGTTGATAGTTTCACATATTGTATGGCTTTGGAAGCAGTCAGAAGGGGAAAAATTTTAAATGCTGTATTGTCTACTCCTTCTGCCCTCTTTAGGTTGTTTCCATATCATGACTTGAGTCGGTAGCATTAAGTACACCTAATAATCTACTCTTTCCGTCTTCATATTTTGTCCCTCTGGCTATTTTGGTTTTCTGTGAGATATTGTTCAATTCTGAAAGTAGCTGTCAAAGATTATGTAAACTTCTTAAGCCCTCCTTGATTATAATAGATTTATAAGAGCTTTTTACTTACTACCGAAATATTGTACTTCGTATTAGTTAGGATAATTTTGGAAGATGATAAGTATGTACAACTATGTTGATTCAATTATTAAGTACTAAATTACTAATATTCCATAGTATGACGTATGAGAGAAATGTGGTGATGAAGTCAAAATAAATTACCCTATTATTCTAGAAGAGGGTAGGGAGATTAAGTAACTTCCATTTGAGGGTTATCTATTACCCTATTTATTTTACTTATTATCTACCCCCATAACAGTTTCCAATAACTGATAATGCCCCTAATTTGATACCCTTAATTCCAGGCACACTCTTAGAAGTTAGATTTCCATTGGGAAAAAAATGTTGGGTTGGGTTGAGTAACATAAAAAAATGTGACAGATGTTGCAAACTTCCTATAAATCTTGTCATAACATTTAACACATAGAAAACATAAAATGTGATAGATGTTGCAAACTTCCTACAAATCTTGTCATGACATTTAACAAATACAAATCTTGTCATAATTAGATTAATGCTAATTCATAATGCTTCTACGCCTATATTAAAAATTAATACAGCAACAAAACCTTAGTCCCAAAACTGTTATAAAAATTAATATTTTTTTTTTTAAAAAAAAAATAAAGGAAAAAATCATTCTCAGGTTTGCCATTCATGACCAAAGATTTTGGATCTAGACTTCTATGGTATGTGGAGTATAAACCCTATAAAAAATGCCTCCTGGAAACAAAGAAGTTTGCAAATTACATGAACACCAGTTACACTTCTTTGCTTTTGTGGCACCAGCCTCCAGAATGTAACCGTTGTATACCTTGCAATCTAGTGATAAGGCATAAAATTCATGGCTTTTTTTTTTATTTTAAATAGACCCAATGATCCATCAGATGGTGGATCTTTTTCTTATTATTTGTACAAGCGTCACCTAGTTATGGCATGAATTTTTCTGGTGGACTCTTTGATTGCAGATGTTTGGCTGCTGGGAGAGTTAGAAGTATCATTCGCACTTTTCTGCAAGAGCAGAAATGTAGCAGTAGCAAGTTGGACCCCTATACCCAGTACAATTTTGTGAGAAAAAGCTATGCTTCACATAATTTATCTGAAGCAAAATATCTTTTTACCAACAATGGAAAACGGAAAATGCATAGTTTCTCAGCAAGCTATATATTGTCAAATGAAGCAAAAGTTGCTTGGAGAAAGCTTTTATCTATGGAGACTAATGGGGGACAAGCTCTTTCTCATATTAACAAAGCTGCTGCTGCTGTATGTTTAGCTTTGAGCCGTTATCAACTACTTGCTCCTAGTATGCTTGCTTTAATAGCTGGGAAGTTTTCAGGTGGACAATCTAAGTGGACTCATGCAGACAGCTTAGCAGCAACCAGCACTCTGTATGATCATGCGCAAAATGGACATGTTTACTTGGCATCCTTTGCATTTTCTCTGGTAGAGGCTATTATTATATTTCTTAGGGCAATCTATCTAGCAATCATATTTTCACCTTGTGTAGTTATGGCTCCTTTCGCCAATTCTCTTGGTGTAGAGTTTAGAAAATCCTGGCTTAGTATTCTTCGCCGCACCCTTGAAATGGCTGGTCCAGCATTTATAAAATGGGGACAATGGGCTGCTACAAGGCCCGACCTTTTCCCTCAGGATATTTGCACAGAACTCGCACAGCTGCATTCCCAAGCACCAGCACATAGCTTTGCCTTCACAAAGCAAACAGTTGAGAAGGCATTTGGCCGCAAGCTAGGTGAAATATTTGAAAAGTTTGAAGAGGAGCCTGTTGCATCTGGGAGTGTTGCTCAGGTTCATCGAGCTACTCTGAAATTCCGTTATCCTGGTCACCCAATGAAGCCTAAGTTAGTTGCTGTGAAAGTTAGGCATCCTGGTGTTGGTGAAGCAATTCGTAGAGACTTCATGATAATAAATGTCTTTGCTAAAATTTCAAACTTGATACCAACGCTGAAGTGGTTGAGACTGGATGAAAGCTTGCAACAGTTTGCTGTGTTTATGATGTCTCAAGTTGATCTAGCAAGAGAAGCTGCACATTTGAGTCGATTTATCTACAATTTCCGCAGATGGAAGGATGTTTCATTCCCAAAGCCTCTCTATCCTTTAGTGCACCCAGCGGTTCTGGTGGAAACTTATGAGCATGGCCAAAGTATCTTGCATTACGTTGATAAACTTGAAGGACATGATAGTATCAAAACATCACTTGCTCACATTGGGAGTCATGCCCTTCTAAAAATGCTTTTGGTATGATTTTATACTCATAAATCAACTAGTTTTCGTTTGAGAATATATCTCTTTTTACTTTTCCTTATTTATTTTGCAAAAACAACAGAAATTTTATTGAGAAACTTTTTGCCAAAATTGAAGAAGAAATACTCTTTGGATGCAGATCAAAGTTTGCAAAACATCAATGACCTAAAATCATTACTCCCATTTTCCTCTCCCTTGATTTCTGGATGAGGTTGTTTTGGCTGTAAAGTTGTAAGCCCACCATTAAACCTTAAAGTAGTGGGTTCAACTGCTCATTCTGACACAGCCTGGGAATTGGTAAAGAAGTAAAAATATATTGTACATAGTAAAGATATGTTATATTTCTTGATGGTTCTGCTACCAGTAAGCTCCTCTAAATCCATCAAGAGGTTTCAGCTTCCTAACATGCTTGCTGTACAGTGCTTGTTAATGCTTATTGCGTCATCGTTGGCCTTTGGTTCTTTGCCTTCAGATTATATATATTTTCCGATATGAGTTAAATCTTGGATCACACTTCAGAGTAACTGAACCATGTTGACCTGACATCTGTGTCTGGTATATAGGTTTATATGACACAAAAAGAGTTATTATAATCATTCAAATGCCTTGATATTGTAAGCTGTGATTCAAATTTAATAGTTTTAATGCATTTTTAAAAAATGTAATAATTGTTGCTATCAGACGAGTATTTGTTGCCTTTGTATTCAGCAGTACTTATATGAATGGATTTATAGCACAGCTAACATTACATGACTGAAGAATGTTGAATGTAAGGAAGTGGAAGCAGTAGAAGAGGAGGGCTTTCTGTTCTCTCTTGGTCTTCCCTGTGCTAGCTGAGGCGGGAATCAAGAAAAAAAATTTAGGACAAGAAAATGAGTGTTTAGGGAAAGATACAGATCAATATTTTTGGGACAAAAGATCTGAGTGTTTTAGGGCAGAAAATGATTGTCGTAAACACTAGTAGTCCAGACTAAGGAAATAAGCTCTCTAAGTCACCTAAATTGTTGCTTTAAAAATAGTAGAATTTGACCCGATCTGTAATGGCTGATTTGAGGTGCTGGCAACTGTCTTACACCATATGCTTGAGTGCTGATTAAAATCTAAATTTTTATTGATCTTATCAACTCAAAATACCATCAATGTTCAGAAATTTGGTTGATTCTTGGGTCTCAGTCAACCAAATTTCTGAACATTGATGGTATTTTGAGTTGATAAGATCAGAAATTTGGTTGATTCTGATTGCAATCAATAGTTACTGTATTTCGTTTGATTTCCAGTACTATTCCATAGACTGATATATTAATGAGAAACAGGATGCCTTTGCAGGTTGACAATTTTGTCCATGCTGACATGCACCCAGGAAATATACTTGTCCGGATAAATAAGAGAATTCCTGGGAAACAGCTCTTTGAATCAAGGCCGCATGTTGTATTCCTCGATGTAGGCATGACTGCTGAACTTTCTAAAAGAGATAGGGTTAATATACTGGAGTTTTTCAAGGCCGTTGCTCTTCGAGATGGTCGCACTGCTGCTCAGTGTACTCTACAATTATCAGAAAACCAAAATTGCCCAAATCCTGGGGCTTTTGTTAAGGTAATTTAACTTTTGGTAATAGATGTCAACAGTCAAAATTAGTGAGTCAAGTTGATTGTTCCTAGTTAGCTCCTGCTATTGAGTACAAGTGTTCGGTCAAGATCCCTCATTCAATTTTCTAGTACCTAATGTTCTGTATAACTTATCTTCATTGTTGCCTATATTCCAACTCATCCAAGCCACATCTCTATGTGGAGGAATTGCTTTTACATAGTTTCCTTTGACAATAGTTTCCTTTGACAATGTTCTAGTCCTTCATATCTGCACCAAAGAGATCAATTTTTCATGCAGTATTTCTTTGGCTCTTGCTTGATGAGGCAACCACCTCAACCTGATATTTGAAGCCGCTACCATCCCTGCCATCTCATAGTTCAAGAGATGTTTGGAACACACATTGGGTAGACAGATTGATGTTGTCATTTTTGTTAGACACAAAAGTTCAACCCAGTTAAACCAAAGCCATATGGTCAGTTCAGTCATATAAGTAACCGTTGAAAGTACATAAGGCCAATAAGTCACTCTTAAATTACAATCAGTTGCAAAGGGATCATCAGGTTCTAGATATACACCTACTTTCTTGGAAAATTCTGTTAGAAGGTTTGGATTTCACACAGGCACAATAGTGACTGTACGTTTTGAACACTCTGTATGTTTCCACTAAGTTTTGTGGTGACCATTAGGCTTTGTTCTGTTAAAATTTGGAATGTATACTATCTAACTGCAGAGCCTTCAAATTTTGCATGAATATTTTAAAGGCATGATGCTGTTTGACACTGCAGTAATTTTAATACATTGGTTACAGGAAGTAGAAAAACAGTTCAATTCCTGGGGTTCACCTGAGAGCTCCACTTTACATGCTGCTGATTGCATGCAGCAACTTCTGGAACTAGTTCGGCACCACAAAGTTAACATTGATGGAAATGTTTGTACTGTGATTGTCACAACCATGGTTCTTGAGGTATTCTTTGGCCCCATCTTAGAAGCTTCAAATTTTCCCTATTCAGACTTCATTATTTCAGTATAGGTTTTATTTAAAGGCCTCTTAAAATTATGGCAGGTTCTTCTATAAACTGGTGCATGTTGCTCTTGTGTAGTCTGCTTCTTTACAAACTGACAGTTTTGCAATTCATTTCTTCTGTACCATAAAATACTTTTGTAAACAGAGTAAATAGGAGGGGATACTGTAGTGACTAGTGAAGCTTACCATTTCATGAATCATTTATATTGTGGCTGACTATGAATAAAAAATAAATTAAATAAATAACTGAATGTACCCTAAGAAATCAACATTGTGGTGTACATTAGGTTTTTGTCATGTATAATGAGTGAATCTTCTGCAATGAGATGTATCTGCTATAAAGTAATCAACACAATCATGTACTCACAATTTTCTGGTATTATTATTATTTACTCTCCAGGGTTGGCAGCGTAAATTGGATCCGGATTACAATGTATTGGATACTCTGAAGGCAATGATGTTCAAAGTTGACTGGGCAGAGTCTCTGAGCTACACAATTGAAGGTTTGGTTGCCCCCTGAGCTGATGTCAACTATACTTTCATGACATTTAAAGAAAATAAGGAAAACAAAATTTTTGATTCATACATATTGTGACTATAACTATAGAATCTCTCTTTTAGAATAGGTTGGCAGAGATGATGGCATCTTTACAAGTTGCCTGCAATTTTTCATTTTTGTTCCATAGTGTACAATATCATTGATCTCATAGAAACACGGAAACTTCATTCATGTATTTGATCTCAAATTTGAACAAATAAGTGAGGATGCACGGTCCTTGGATCTTGTATATTTGAACTTTTGGAATAATGAGAAATACCTTTGCTTCAGGATAATACTTGCAAACTAAAAAAAAAAAAATTCGGCTTTTTTTTTATATATAATCTCTTGCTTGTAACATTTTTTCATTTTGCAACCGTTTGATTCTGAACTCAAGTGACTGTTTCTGTGTTTCATAAGATAATTCAAGTTTACCAAATTAAAAGGGAAAGTTTTGAAAATGACAACACTTCTTTGATATAGTATGTTTTTTTTTTAGGAAGAGGTGGTGGGGGGTCATTAAATCTTTGATCTTTAAATCTTGACAAGTATCTAAAGAGTAGACATGTAAGTGAAGGATACAAACCTAAAGCCATGCCTGATATCTCACTTGTTCTGCAGTTGCCTATACTTTTCATGGGAGGATAGGGACAACGGACAAGTGGATATCCTATAACATCTATTCATGCATATTTGCAACACTTTCTTTTTAGCACGGAACCACTTATTATTTTAATGTTTCTCTTGCACCAATTTTATTGTTTTTTTTCTCTAACAAACAATTAAAAACACCCTAATCAGCCCCACTTGCACAATAATTTAATAAGTTTAATGTATTATTTACTATCTTCCTAATTATATGCAAACTGAAGTGTTGTAAGTTTTTAAGAACACAACTACAATCCATGATTATTAAATTTGTTGCAACATCTATTTATTTACATGTAATTTTTCTCTCCTCATTGGCTCATTGCATGTGTTTAAGGCTTCATCTCTCTCGCGAGCCCTAAAATGTTTTGCACCCTCCTTGATATGTTGCAATAATGTGGAAGTAATTTTAGAGAAATGAAATTTATGGAATGACTAATGTATTGGTAATCAGTCACTTTTTACAAGAGGCAGTTCCTACCTGAGAAGTTCCACAAACACTTCTATATTTGTACTCTCCCAAGAATTGTACGCTGAGTACAAAAAATTCTTATCGAATTGTATTTATTTGTATGTATCTAAATTTGTTTTGTAAACAATTTAGAAATTTTTACTAAGAAATAATTAAATATATCAATGGTTAAAGACTATAAGTAGTTAATTGGGAAACTTAAGAAACTCTACATGTTGATTGAAACCTTTTTTCATGGGCAATAAACAAACAATTCAGACAATTAGGATTTAGGACCAATATTAGCGAATATATCTGTAGGGTTATTTATTGTTTCGATGTAAATTACACATACATTCCGTTGCATCTCTTTCGCATCCAAAATTATATAGAGTGATCTTGAATAGAACAAGTTAGGGAGTATTTACAACGTAAAGTTCCTGCCAAACAAATTGTTCTTGAGATGCCACAGCAAAATCGTTTAACATAACCAATTCAAATTTGTAAACTAAACATAGCAATTCAATCTAAACAAAGAATCAGCCTTGAGCTAGCTTTCAGCCTTTTACTTGTGTGTTATGTCGCAATTGATAACAAGTCCAATTGCAAGGTTTGCTATAAACTCAAAAATTCACTACAATTGACACTCTGAATACAATTTCACTATAAATGTTCGCTAAAATCTAAGGTAGCAGTTTGTCAACTATCCTTCCCAAGGAAGCTACTTCCTGTCTCATATAAGCAGAGAATATAGCAAAATTTGTCAGCATAACCTTTTTTTTTTCTGCCCGCGATGTGTAATAGAAATTTGCATTCCTAGAACGTTGACACGAACTCGGAAATGAATGAGATTTCAAGCAGACTGCATCACGGAGCCAATTAAATTTGGAAGATGATAGTCCTTCAGCAATCACGAAGCTAACAGCTAGATCTATCAAAGACCAGATGATCTGTTGAATATGGACTTGCAAACATCATCAATCAGCCAGTCTCTCAAAGAAGTACAAGTATCCCATATCCTTTGGAGGATTGACAGAAGCTCCAACTTTCTCGTCATTGTACAGTACCCATTTACCATCTTTGTAGATGTGAGCAACATAATGACCACAATGAGTTGAAGTTCCCATGTGACTCACAAATCCAAGAAGCCGGTATCCTGTATTTCAATCAGTAAGCTCTCTTGTAATTGAATGTATAAGAATTGAAGTCTAACTATTGGGAATATTCATATTAGCAGTCTAATTTTTATAGCTAATTTTTATATAGGCAATTTACTGGTTCAAGGAACAACCAAGGCTAATTTTTATAGCTCATTTGGAAGCTCGGTTGTACCTTACCCCTGTTGCAAGGTACAACCGACTACTACTGGTTGCACAGGGAAGATTTTGATTAACTTATCAGATAGAAAATTGCTTCAGATATTTCACTCTGCATGACAGACGGTATATATTTTGATCAGGAGCATGTGGGTTCCCAGCCTTAACCGGTTTTTTTCAATTTCTTAATCACTGTGCTCGCTTGAAAAAAAGATATGAAGAAGAAAAAAAAACAGGTTAATATACCTTTTTTTAGACGAGATAATATTCAAGATATTAGGATTCAGTAAAAATAACCAGGCAGGCAGGAAAATTCATGCTGACAATTACGTGGATACAAGAGGATGAGTAAAGATAACTTACTTCCTGACCCATCTGGTAGCTCGGCATCAGCAGCTGCAGCACCACTGCTCGATGTATCCATGTCTGAGGTAGATGAAGCATCAGGATTGTTAAATATCCAGTCAGTTGCTTTTTCAATATCTCCACCCTGAACAATTATCAAATAAAGCAAGTTTAAGGTCACAATAGTTTTAGCAGCACAGAACAGAGATGCACAAAGCCACATGCAACACCGACATACCATAGCCGTAAGAGCCTTCCGAGCAAGTTCTTCTTGGAAACCAAATGAAATCAATACTTCAACACTTGATGGATCAACATAAACAGCAGCATTTTGAGATGTATGTGATATAGGATCATTGATATCTGACAAGAGAGTAAAAGAATTAAAGTCAGAAATACTACTTATAGCTGTCAGAAATTGCAGACTAATAGTTGATATACTTCAATGATATAGGTCAAGCATATGCCATATCATATAAAAATATATAAGTATATAATAACACTTACCAGAATCATCCATGTGAGTAAGCAGCCAGTTCATTGCCTCTTCAACTCCAGCATTGTTAGTAAATATGGCAGCTTTTTCACAAGGTAATCGGCCAAAGCCCATGGAGAGAAGCTGAGAAACAATTAGCTCATCGGCTACTAGTCTAGTAGATTCTGCTTCAGCATCACCTGCTGCAGATTGATATCAAACAAAATATAAATTAGAAAATCATTGGGCATCCCCAGTGATTAAAAAGAGCATGCACATGTGCACAGGAAAGAACAAGAATATCCCCACCACTTTCAGGTAAAAGCTCTTCTCCAGGTCGAAGGCCATTGCTCCGCATGTGACTTATGTCTATAATATCAGGTACATCAATGTAGACATCTATGATGCAAAACAGAGAAAATTTGTTAGTCACAAAAATCAACCACTCATTAAAAATTATCAGGATATTCACAAACACAAAAATGTATACCAAGCTTTTTCGGCACCCATCCATCTTCCATAACAAATTTTCTCATGTGCAAGACCAGATAATCAGGAAAGGATGTTAGACCGGTAGTTCTGCATGGAAAATATTTGACAGATTATAGTATAATTACATGTTACAGCATATGAAAAGGATGCAACAAACAACAATGTTTCCTTTAATTTAACCATAAAGAGCCTTGGGCCCAAATATATCTTCCAAAAAAAGGGAACTACATCGTAGCACGTCCTATTATTTATGTTGCTGAGCCATTGGATGGTTCAGATACAAGGAACCAAATTTTGGCCAGATGATATTGAACATCTCATGACAGGGTAATATTCATACTCAGTTATCAATAATTAAACCAAGGCTTTACCATGGTGAAAAATGATGAATCAAGGACACTAAAAGTATATGTAAGCATTAATCAATACATGCGTTAACAATTTAACACAACTCTGCAAATGACAAGAATAAATGTTAAATCATGGAAACCAACCAAGAATATATCACCAAGCTTGACCACATGAAGCTATCATATACAAAGTAGAACATTGACAAAAGAGACCTACAAAATATTCCATCTGGCCCACAAAAATTTTCATGGTTTCCTTATAAGAATGCTCGAAACATTTTGCAAGTTCCTTTTATGGTATTCTAAGTCTATCCTTGCCTCAAAAAAAAATGAAAAATTAAAAATAAAAAAATAACTAAAAAATTTAAAAAAAAATGCCTTAAAAAAATAAGTCTATCCAAATGCTCCTACTATGAATCTCTCTTACTATTTCTCTCATACCCAATATCTTCACTCTATCCACTTTTAAATTTGTATTTAACTTTAACTGTTCTTATTCTCACTTTCTTAATGCCAAAGCAACTAGGAACATATTTGTGGGATAAAAGGAGAAATAAATACTAAATTATACTACAAATTTGGCTATGGTGCGCCTTGGCGCCAAGCGAGTGAAGGTGTGGGCCAAGATACAATATACTTCTAAGATATTAGTAATGAACATGATATTTCTGCATTCTGTAACCCAAATCATCATAAAAGACAAAAAACAGTTAATGATGCAGAGATTTACTTCTTTTGCTTCACAATAGTTTCATCATATAGACTCTTCACTATTCCCATATGAACTTTGACCATGTTTAATTACTACTCCCTCCGTTCCTAAATGTTTTTTAAGTTTCCATTTAGGGTGTTCCTTTTTATTCTTTACATTTAGTATTTTTCCTATTTTGGTCATAAATTTTTGACAAAATTACCCTTGTTTTACAATTTTTATACTCAAAAGTTCTTACTTTTTCATGTGATATTGTACTTTTTGTACTATTTTAATAGTTTTTCAACACTTATTTTTACTTTCTCTCTCCTCTCTCCTCTAATTTCTTCCCCCCACATGCTCAAAATTGTATTTTTCAATAAGGAACGGAGGGAGTAATATCTAATAATAAGTATCATTATCTTAATTGTTGTTGGGTAGTTAATATATATTATAATATATATTTCTAAGATTTTAATAGAAATAATTAAAGATATTTAAAGGCAAAGTAAAGCATTGGCAAATGCATATGGTCAAAACGACACGATTATTGTGAAATGGAGAAAGTATTTATTGATTATTTTAAAACATCTCATCATTTGTTAATATCATTTTTTTGCTCTTCTTCTTCATCCAATTCCTGGTCTGCAGGTTACGGAGTATGCTTTCTCTCTTCAATCTATACAGTTAATGATACAAATGTATATTTTGAAATTTACCTTGTTTCTTTTCTTTTTCAGTTTTTTTTTATTAAACCAAGTCACATGACCCCTTTCCCCCCCCCCCTCTTCTTTTCAGAATATTTTAACTAGTTTTATCCCCCCCCCCCCTCTTTTCAGAATATTTTAACTAGTTTTATGTAAGTATTTATTGAACAAAAAAATTATTTAACATTAAGAAAGATTTAAAATAAAAAGAGAAAGATGTGCATTGTTTTTTTTTTTTTTTAAAAAGACCTTTGCGTGTCTTAGGGAGCCTTTTTTTAAAAAAAAAAAACTGAGGCTAGAAACTATAAGTACTTGAGGAAATGATGCTAGGCTGAAAATCACAAATCTCCGGACTACCCTACTGCTAATAACTAATAGAAACAAGAATAGCATGCTTAGATGACAGACATTTGTCTACCTTAATAATGGTTATTGAGTACCACATGGATATACTTACTTCGTTGCAGTAGTCTTAGCCTTCAATGCAGTGCTGAAAAAGTCCATCACCTCCTCAGGAGCTGAGTAGCTAGCTAGGCAAGCTTCTAATGGCACCCTTGGACGAACTACTTCACCGGCAGCCCTGTGGTATTATACAACTTGAGTAAAATATTTTCAGCAGAGCAGGAAATGCATGAAAACCAAGACAACTCACATTTCTTTTCCTTCAGATTCTGCTTGAGATTTTAATTTCTGGAATGCTTCTAATTGATCTAGAATCCAAAACACAAATGTCAAGGTCAAGGAAAAAAATTGAACAAAATTCTCCGCCTAGATTAAAAAGAGTCGATCAAGGTCTTCCATAGAGCACTCAATATAACCACAACACATACCTTTATTTGTAGCTTCGTGCAATGGGATATTGAGAGAAAGAATGTAGTCAGATCGCCTATTATAGGTAACTTTTCCAGATGGGCACTGAATTCTATCTTCAATACCGAATTTAAAGTTTCTCGAGGGATCCAATTTTGGATTCCCTGCATTAACCCGCTCAACTTGTTCTAGAAGATGCAGGAAAAACTCTAATGCGTCCTAGTCAAGTCAAACATTCAAGTCATTAACATTTTCAAGTATCTTACCAAATAACGTGTCATGCAAAGAAAACTATCTCAAGTGCGTAGTAAACAAAGAATTTACAGAACAATGAACCATCCAAAAGCTAGGCCAAAAAATTGGAACAGAAGATACCAATCGTGCTAACCGATATTATCATTAAATATTTAGGTCGCTCAACAGGTATCTTCAATAGAGTAATTTAGTAACTAAACCACTTAAAGCATGCAGACTTGGGAGGTGCCATAGGCTGACTCTTTCAAGTCAGGTCCAAATATGCTCATACCCAATATTTTCAATCAGATTTAATATTGATAAGTCTGCACAGAGCACAAATTTGATGTAGGCAGTGACTGCATGCTTTCAAGCAGAAATTCTTAACGAAATGCAGTTCTATGCAGCTACATGACATTCAAGGAGGCAGCAGAACATTAACAAAAAATGTCAACCAAAAAGCAATAGTTTTATGTGTACAGTTAGTGTTTGGACAAACCTGCTGTCTCGTGGCAGAAAATTCTGGATGACTGGCAGCAATAACTGTCTTGAACATCCGAGGAGGAATGCCTTCCTGTTTCTGAAGGTTCAAATACAAACAAGGCCAAAATTATTCTTTTGTTTCTTAAATGAGAGGTGAAGAGGAGGAAAGGTAAAAAAGTTCTCAGCAGTAGCATTATTCAAATGAAGCCATCAAAACATACACTACATGAAACAGTCCCAGCTTGCAACTGTGTTTCCTTAACTCAAGATAGTCCCAGTTTGTAACTGTATTTCCTCAACTCAAGATGGAGATTAAGGGGAAAAAAACTATCACCAATATATCAAATGGGCAACCCTAAACATTTGAGTGCCTAGATGAAAGCTCCAATAAAGCCTCTAGCACCAAGAGGTGCAGCTATGTAACATATTGTTACCTTTCTTCGGGTAACAGCAATGCTCAGAATGAAGCACCGAATGTTTCAGGCCCACCCAATGTTAAAAATTAGGTTCTCTATATTCATCCCCTCACCAAACTAGAGTTCAAGAAAAAGGAATTTTCTTCTGCTTTGGAGAAGTGTTCAGAGAGGAGAGAGCTAAACACGCAATATCTTGTTTTTAATTCTAACCACACTCCCCTCCCCCCCCCCCCCCCCCCAACCCTCTTTCTCTTTCCCTCCCACCATATTAAAACGAGAATCTTATCATGTTATGACCTATGTTGCACATATTAAATTTTGTCAGAACTAAAGTAAATTAGGGAAATGAAATTATTTTTATTCGAAGCTAGAACCATAAATGTCTACCAAAAGGTGCTTTAAATTTACTCTAAATTCTTATCACAGTTTAAATTTAGTGACTAGCTTCTCCTCATGGTTTGTTTGTCACAACTCACAAGATACATCCAGAAAAATGTGTGCAAAACTGCAAATAAATAATATGGGCATGGACATAAAACATTAATATTTTAAAACATAAAAGGTACAAAATTATAATAAATGCTAAATTACTAAGCCAACATTATGGCTCTCAATGAAATGAAAATGATCTTAGCATAACTTTCTTCCTACAATCTAGCCTGATTTATATTGATTCTGTAGATCTGTTTTAAAGTGCACGGTGAATTCTTATATACGTAGGGATTGGACAATGTCACAATTGATCTTCAACGAAGGGAATAGCTATCGCTATGACTGACCCCCAACAATATGACGATAGGGTATTTATATAAGAAACCACATGTCAACTGATCATCAAGAAAAGTAATACTTTAAATATCACACAATGATGAAGGGATTAAAGGGAGCTTTAAAAACCCACTTTCCTTTCCCCGACCTCAAACTCGAGTTATAACCCACTCCTTCAGGTATAGGGAGACCCAGTGTACAAAACTCATCACAAATAACACCTCCACAGAATTACTCGCAGCAATTAATGTACTTAACATCCAAGAAGAGACAGCATCCTTATACTAACAATAAAATCAAAGAGCTTTCCTTTTGTCTTTTTAGGCCAGATTTAAAATAAAGTTATCTAATAAAATTCAAAATTATCTGCAAGTAATTCATGGTAAAGATGTCGATATATCTAATAAAATTTAAAACAGACAGACAGATACTAAAGTTATCTGCAAATAATTCATGGTAAAGATATCGATATATCTAATAAAATTTAAAATAAAAATAAGAACTAAACTCGACATAGCAGAGCATGCTCAAAGGGCTATGGATGATAAGGAACTAATTGTTTGTAGATTTAACTCCAGAAACACACCTCTGATGATGGAATTGAGTATCTCCCAGATAGCAATCCGTGACCTAGTTTGGCCCTGCCACACAACAGATGTCAATCACAAGGCAAAATCTAAAATGAGAATCTTACAACTTATAAAGATAATTACTTTAAAAGAAAAGGGAAGGAAATTTTATATGTTTTAAAAGTAACTTCAAGAATCCATAAGGAATAGGCCATGTACTCAAAGTGCTGATTTATATGTTTTAGCCTTCCTACTCTCCTTGACCTCATCATTGACATGATATACTCAAAGTGCTGATTTATTCAGTTCACTGTTGCTCCAAGGAATTACTCCATAGAAAAAGGATTATCACAAAAGTAGAACTCTTCTTCTTTCTAGAGGCAAAATCATAAAAACTTTTCGCAATACAATAATCAAACAAGTAAATGTAACAGAAAATGGGGTAAGACCAATCTTAATGATTAAATACAAAAGGAGAAGACTGCAAGTACTAATAGGAATTTACACTATCATGATATCACTAAGCTTGAGCTACTCCAAAAGTCAATCAAAGAAATAGTATTTAAGCCCGGTCTGACTATTACAGGTCCAAAAAAAACATAAACAAAAGCATGAAAATGAATTCAGTAATGAATAGTTCAACAGCAATAAACTCTGACATGAGTGCATAAAAAATGCATCTTAAGTTCATTCACTACATTAACCGCTAAGTGGTTCACTACAGAGGAGCTTTGGTGAGATAGAAAACTGAAATCCTGTCAGGCAGCATAGCCCCCCACACACACACAGTGTATGCCATTATAATCAACCATTTTGTAATAAAACAACCATCAAACATCCCAAACAGAGATCTACTCCTAACATATTCTACCCATTCATTTGAGATATGAGAGGTATCAATATCAACTAATCCGCAAGACGTAGTTTCAGTGACAGACCTCAATAAAAGGGACTGCTAGCTCACTCACAAAACATCCTACATAAATTCAATTCATAACATATTATATTTTCAGTCTTTTTTACCCATACCTTTGAGAGATGAGAGGTATCAATATCAACTAACCCGCAAGATTAGTTACAGTGGCAGAACTAAAGATAAGAAACTAATAGCTCACTTACAACTGCATGTTCAGGTCCACCGTTGGATCAGCAGGAGCAGCATCAAAAGCACTTTTCAAGCTTTGATTTGCATAATATCTGATTGGTTAATTACACAATAAAAACATTCTTCAGAGAACTATACTCAAATTCTAGGCTTTCTAGCACAACAAAAAAATTGAAGAAAACAAACTTTATAGAAACCAACCTAGATATAAAAGCATGTGTTGTATATGCTACTTGCATAGTTGCTGCCAGATAACAGCTGTGTGGAAACACAAGGAATCATTAGCAGAAGAAATGCAAGCAATAACCCAATAAAATCATTTTATTCAATTAAATCACCTGTTGCCAAGATTGACAAGTCCAGTATAGCCTGGGCCAAATATTGGCTGAAGTGCTTCAGCACTTTCTTGAATCCGGTTCCAATCAAAGTTTGTATTCTGGTCAAGCTCCCTTTCGGCAGTGGTCATTTCAGTCTAACATAAATTACAAGTAAAAAAATGTCAGATTATAGGGAGCAAAGCATGAGAGAGAACAAGTCAGAAAGGATTCACCCTTCTCCCACAAAGAAAGAAAAGAATAATTTCATATAAACCCCATGACATGGTATGGGTTGTAAAGGATTTGTGAAAGAGGTAGTTATAAGCTACTATACCATGGTATCTCATCTTAGGCATAAGACAATAGACAAATTAACAATGCTACAGCCATAACACACTTTCTTGCTTTTAGCATGCAAAATATGAATAGCATGAAAGACTTTGTAGGGGGTAACACTAATCATGTGAAGGTCACTAAGAGAATTGCAATTCATAGAAACAAACAGGATACTAATTACTAAATGACCTTTTTATTTATCCTCAGCCAATGCAACATCCCAAGTATTACTCTAGCCTACTTCTAAGCAATGAATAAGTGTACAGGCCATAGCTTGATCATTTCTCCTTTGTAGCTAGGTGGAAAGTCAAATCAAAATTCACTAAGTCCCTTTCCAGTTTTCACAAATACACCTAAAAGTTCAAGAAATCACAAAAAGAAACAAAAAGTACAGGACCAACAAAGACAATTAGGCTACTAACCTTTTGCAATGAAGAAAAATCAATCCCAAAATGTGCCAAATGCTGTGAAAGAAGCGGGTCAATGACACTTTCATCCTCCGCATAAGAGAAAACATCTGAGATGACAAAATGTATAGTCCATAATTATATATGGCCTCAATAAAGGAGTGGACTTTCATAAAAAATAAAAATTAAAAAAAAAATTATTAAAAAAAAAAATTTAAAAAAAAAAAAAAAAAAAAAAAAAAGATATTACTTTTGGCAGGAAATGAGCTTTATGGAGCTGTTCAACTAAAGCTAATGGCAATACTGGATGTGGGTCATCAAATAATAATAAGTGGCAATCATCAATAGGACAAACTAAAGCTTCTCACTTTTGTTTCGGAAAATGTTCCCATCATAATAAGCTACAAGCTAACTAATAGAACGAAAATAAAGAAGAGAGAGGAAGGAGAGTGAAAGAGGAAAGAAAGAAGTAAGCAACTTCCTGCAAACATTCCAAGAACACCAAGCCCACTAGGTCGCAGATGGGAGATCTAGAGCATGGTTTAATGCAAACGAATACACAATGATTTAGTGGAGAGTTAGTCTCAATTCAAATAGCTTCACAAATTTATCTTTTGTTTATTGGGTACACCTCACTTCAACGAAGCTAACTGAGACGCACTTAGCCGAAAGAAACTCCAAATTGCTTCGGTGCTTCTTGAGCTTTTCTAACATTGCTAAAACTCCAACTAACTTTCATCTTCTTTTAATAATAAAAAATAAAAAAATAAAAAGCTTCTAACAAAACGCTTTAACAAAAGATGAAATTAAACATAGTGTGTATACTAAGGGGGCTCACTAAGAGTTGAATTAAGCGAATAGTAAGCAAGATGTCAGCTTAAAGGTTTTGGGTTTAATGTATTCCATCATGACTAGTACCTTTGTCAACTACTATCAGCCAAATTAACCAGTTTCATCCACTTTACATGTTTTCTAAAGACAGGTGTATGACATTAACGAAAGGCAAACCTGAAGATTAAGAATTCTGAAGGAAAAATAAATTTCCACGGCGTCATATAACGATGAAGATGAAATGATGATTACTTATTACAGCAATTTGCAAGATTAAGAATCAAATTTGGGATCTCTTTGTGAGGTTGATCATGGTTTAGAAGATTCAACACCAGTATTCCTAAGTATAATATTATAAGCATCCAAAGTCCAAACTAAGACTTTCAGGTTAGAACTCAGTATTCCAAATTTTCTGACAGAAATAAGTTTAGAAAGCATCATACACATGAAAAAAAAAATGATAAAAGCAACATAAATTGTAATAAAATTAAAACAAAAGGCATATTCACAGAAAACAATACTACTCAAATAACAGGACAGGCAAAAAGAAGTAATTGGATGACAGAATTTGAAACATGTGAGCAGATAACAAAATATTTAAATGAAAATTTTTTAAAATAGAAAATTGTTGTATGACACACTAACGAGTAAGGACTAATAGTAACACTACCTGCTGCTTCCAGATCAGCAGTTATTGTGCCAAGCTTCACAGCAAGAGGGTATTTTGTCTCATTGTAATGTTCAACAGCATGGTTGTTGCCACCAGTACCATCCCAATTTTTTCTACCACAAAGGATTGTTCCATCTGTTAGATTTAACCAGAGATTATCTGTTTTATCACACTTTGCACATTTCCACCCAAATGGAGGAACAACAATGCCATTGTCACTCTGTGGCAAACCCAAGGCATATGCACTGACTTGCTTCTCAGCTACCCAGGCTGCAACTTGCTCTTTTCGCTCAGCATCCTCGGCCAACAAAATTGCATCAACTGCCAACCTTACCTATAACATACACACATCACACAAAGATCAAGACACTTTTCTATCTGATTATTTGAAACATTCAGCAAACCCGTATGCAAACTCTATCGATTGAGTGTGTTTGACACAAACTACTTAGGGTACTTACCAATATGTAATGTATCATATTGTTTCAACAGCTTACTATCCTATTTGCTTCATAAATAGAACACTCATATTGCACACCTACATTGCTCTATGAACCAGATTTCCACTACACACAAAGACCAAGAGTGCCAGCTATTCCCAACAAGCTGGAATGGAGCCAAGGATCTTAAGAAAGGAGAAAAATAAGGAGCAGAGAGTACCTTTTCTGGCAACTCCACTGAGGGGAATGGAAGACTAGCATAGTCTGGCAATATCACGATGCTATATGATTCTTCATAATCAGGTTCACCACTACCAAAACCCCCTTCTACACCTACAATTACACCAAGGATATCAGAATCATCCCACTATAATGAGATTCATGACATGAGCTTTCAAGACAAAAGCATATCAATAGGGATTCCAGTAATGCAGTAGATTTTGAACCAATCAAAGAATTGTCATTCTGATAATACACTCAAGATACAGAAGTTCCGACCAGAGATCACAAATTCACAATATCAATGATCTGTTTAGAAAATTATACATATGTCTTGAATTCCATAGATTTGGGATGTAAGAGTTATATTAGAATTCTAAATCATGAAAGTTACATCATAATTCCACAAAATTGTAACTCCCTGAAGTTAATTTCCAAAAATAAAGTAGCAAGTTCATTCTCCTTAAAATAACTATAGTTTGAGGGCTAAAAGAAGGAAAAATTGAAGGAGCTTCCAAAATTGAGGTTAAAAGGATCATGGCAACACATGTAATGCTGAAAGAAGTTCAAACCCGAGTCAAGATCACTGCCATGCACGTTTTAAATTGCATTTACATATTATATGTCGTATATAACCACTGCTATAATTTACAAGCTATACACGTTTTATGAATCTTAAAGAAAACGAAAAAGAAAAAAAAAATGGCACCTTATAGGCATTCTAGACATGTTTATCCCTATTCCTTTCTTTGTTTTGCCACTTAAATCACTTACAGAGTACATAATGTTTATTAATTTCAAGTCTGCTCCAATTCTTAAAGCAATGATAATACAAAACACAATATATATAGAATGTTACCATAGCAGTATTGCAGTTCAATTGCCAAAATAGTTGGCAAAATGAAGAAGGCAAACAGTAAGAATTGAAACAGCATACCAATAGCCAAAATAGTTGGCTTCTTTGAAGGCCTATCTTCTGCAACCACCTTCTTTGTCTGCTTAATGTGTAGATAAACCGGATTCCGAGTCTTTTCATAGTTCCATTGCACGAAATCTTTCCCAAAGGCAAGGAATGAAGACATATCGACATACAATCCACCTTCCGATTTCTACAACACCACCATAAACGCATTCAGCATGACAAATTTCAAGAAATTATATCACTGACACTACTAATAGCAACCTGAATAGTTCTAAAAAACGAAATGCAGCGTAATCGTAATTATAAATAAACAAGCAAAAGATTAACTCCAGTGATTTTTTATTCTCTTGCATGAATTTTCAGCACACATTTCAAATTCAAGATTTCAATCATTCTTCATCACATCACCAAAAACCTAGGTTTAATCATCTAAAACCGCAATTCCGCCATTTCTAACGTTTTCCGAGTAAAATTCAATACGCAAACAATCATCAAAATCAATCACTAGGTCAAAAAACAATCGATAACAAAATCAATTAAACATTTGCATGAATTCCAATTGAATGAATTCCAGCAAAAATCACCGAAACTGAGAAAAAAGAACTCACAGGAGTATCGAAAGAAACGCAACATTCATGCTTGAAGATGCGATTGGTAGGTTCAGGAATCCGAACGCGAGAGAGGTTCGCTCTGAGTATATCCATGGCTTCCACCATTGTTGAAGCTTGATTGATTATCAATGGAAGAGAGGAGAGAGAAAGAGAGTTAGAGAGAGAGAGTAAAAATGGAGGAAAGAATCAGTGAGTTTGCCCTAAGCTAAGAGCAAGTGAATTTGCGCCGAAAGAAATGAAATGAAGAACAGAAAAAGTGTTGTTCATTCATATATACACACACGCATACACGTTTCAATTTCAGTTAGGGGCGATATGATGTTAGAACTAGGAAAGGATATTGCTCTTCCCATTACTTTATATCTCATTCCGTAATCCGTAGTCGTAACAAATCAAATTACCTTATTATCGTGATTGTTAATTTCGGATAGAGAAAGTAAGTCATGAAGTAGAGTCATGTGTCTAGATAAACGTTTTGGATCGTTCACATTTCTACTTAATTCATGTCTTTTTTAACAAATACTCCATAGTCTGTAGTTTTATTTGTGATTACTAGCCTTGGGGAAAAATAACAAAAGGAAACGAACCTAGACTAAAGGACTACCCTACCAAAATTAAGGATTACTGCTCCTTAATCTCTGGGGCTATCTCAGTCAACTTGTCGAGTCACTTCACTTAAATCCTCCAATAAAACGACATAAAAATCCTTTAAAATGACACGTTTCTTATATAAACAAACACTATAATTAGGATGCGTACTTTCACCTAAACTTAACTACTCGTAATCTACCTTAAACGAATATTGATTAGCCATGATTTCACCTTGTGTTTACACCTATGTGGACTTCATCAACCCTAACAACACATTTAAATCATGAAACTTAAGGACAGGAGAATGTACACCCCTAGTCACTAATCTTCCACCTAATTATTTAATAGCCATAAGTATGATCTAGTCTAATTTTGGAACTTTTTGAAATAGGCTCAATTTTCAAGAAAATCTATATCTATATATCTATCTATTTATCTATTACATATCTATCTATCTATTACATATTACTAAAGGTGAAATCAATAAAGACACTTGGCAACATTGTGTTAAAAATTTTCCCTCCAATAATCGTTGCTTTAAGAAAATTATTACTTTAAGAAAAGATTTTATCTCAATAATTACATTTGCTTTACATAAAATGCAAACCAAACTTTTTAAAATTCATTCTATATGAGGCTATCAAAAAAATATATATATATTTAATACTTCGTATTATTTTACATGTGACCTTAGAAAAAAAATCATTTTAAATGATAATTGAACAACTGTGCATCTATTGCACGGGGTTTTATCCTAATGATAGACTAAACTCGCAAATTAAGTAGGCATGTGCACCCGATTCTAAAAGATATTCCAAATCATTAAAGAGTGTCTCCATATCCTAGAGAAAAAAAAAAAAAAAAAAAAAAAAAAAAAAAAAAAAACTAAGGGATAAAAACAAATGTGAACCCCAATAAAACGAGGAAATACAAGTTAATATCGGTGATAAACTTGGATTGTTTATCACATGGCAAAAGTGTAATAAACTTGCCTTGGATTCTGTGAAAAGACAATAAACAATTATTTTTTACCTGCTTTTCAACTAATGTGGTCCCCCTTACGTGAAAAGGCGTAAGACGGAAAATTCTAACGTGAACTGCTACTCCACGCAAGTTAACTCAAGGTCTGAGTTAACTAATCAGTACAAAATTAAAAAAAAAAATAATAAAATTCAGGTGGAGTTAAATTAAACAGTATAAAAAAAAGGAAAAAAAATGTAAAGAGGATTGAGACGTCTTCCCCAATCGCATTAATATTTCATCCCAAATTAACAACATTTACGACTAATTGCTCAAATTGACTTCAATTTCAAGGAATTTAGTCAATTGCTAACACATTTTATAATACATGCAGCCTTGTCAATAGTCTTCGTCTTCCCCAATTGCTATCAGATTTTACCTTACCTTTCCAATCCCAAATCAATGATGATAAAATATTCCCCAACCCAGGCTGCATGTATATGATTAAAAGGCTTACCGTAGCTCGAACAATCAAGAATTAAAACTGTAGCTCGAACAATCAAGAATTAAAAGGCTTACTTTACCTTTTCCAGGCGCGCCGAAGAGGAAACACAAATTAAAACCTTTAATCCAGAAATCGAAAAGCACAACAACTTCAATGGAGAAGGAAGACAAACCTTTCCCTTAAGGGTTAACCATGCCCTAATTTCTCTAATTTTCCTAGGGTTTTTCGTTTGATTCGGCGGCGAAGCCGCTGAATATTCGCCGCCGGAAAGGTGAAAGAGGGTGAAGAAGATAGGGGACAACGAGTTACCGTGTAATGTCAAGCATTCAAGCATGGAGCCATGGAGTATTGCAGTCGACCCAGGAATTCGCGGATGTTGGTTGCTAGTTGCAACAATGAATCTATTTAACTATGGTTAACAAATGAGGCTGACGACGTTTGAAAGGACAATATTCCCTGTAAGAAGCAAATGACCTTGGCACCCCTGACTAAAGACGCGAAAAGACCATTACGCCCTGTGATAAACGACCCATGTTTATCACCGATATTAACCTGGGCTTGCTCCAATAAAACAAAGGTAAAAGACTTAAAACTAAAGAACTTGAATATAATGAAACAATTCACCCCTAAATAGAAACAATGAAACCAATAACCTTAGAAATGTACCTCACTTTATATATGTTTTAAAAAATAAAAAAATAATTAAAAAAAAATTTAAAAAAAGAAGTGCAAGGCTCTCATCTCTCGACCAAAGTGGAAATTGACTATTAGTCACTGCTATAGGGAGGCTAATCGAACAACTGATTGGTTAGCCAACTATGGTGTTCATGCTGATCGGAAGATGGCCATCTTTGAGGCGGCCCCATTGGATCTTCGGGCCATTTTATTGGAGGACTTGTGTGGGCGGTTGGTTCCTTCGAGCAAGCCTTAGGCCTAGTTGTTTATTTGCTTTTATTTTTTGTTTTGCTTTGTTGTTTGTTTTCTTTTTGTTATGTCTCGGGGCTTGCCCCTCTCTTTCACCACACACACACACACACACACACACACACACACAAAAAAAAAAAAAAAAACTCGTTGTTTCTCTCATTTGTATTCTCTCTCTGATTATTATAGAAACAGAGTATTATTTATGTAATTTTCAACCATAAATTGAACCCACAATTTTCACCAAATATTTGAGTAACAATTAAACAAAATTAGAGATATTATTTAACTTTATCAACAAATTAAACATTACTAACCTTGAATTTGAAATAAAAAGTAATCTCGTGAATGAATTTAAATTACTTTGTACTTTATCTTTAAACAAATTTATGTTCGTTTCACGTTTAAGGTCAAAATTGGCCTTGATATTCTGAACTATGGCCTGGGCGCACCCTATACTTTACTCAGTGGCCAAGACACCGCAGATTAATGGCTTGGGTGCAAAGCGCACCTTTAATGAGTATTCCGGCCACCATTTTCACCGGAGTCGGTGAATTTTTTCGATTTACGTGCTGAAAAATGTCCAGTAAAGATTTCAGGGGTCATATTGAGCTCAAAACAAGCAAAAAATATAGCGTAAATGACTCAATTTAGCTTAAAAAAACAATGACACGCCAATCGAGATATTTTATAACATGCTAAAGAATCATGTACGTTATTTTTTTTTTGCTTGTTTTGAGCTCAATTTGGATTTTAAGGATTAAAATAACCCCTAAAACCTTTACGGGAGATTTTTTGGCACGTAAATCGAAAAAATTCACGGGCTCCGGTGAGAATGGTGGCTGGAAAACTTACTAAAGGTGCGATTTGCACCCAATTCATTAGTTTGTGATATTTTGGCCACTAAGTAAAGTATAGGGTGTTGGGTGCACCCAAACTATAGTTCAGAGTGTTCGAGACCAATTTTGCCTTTAAATTCTTTCATATACATTAGGAGGGAGACAACTTCTTGTTCTTTTTCTTATTAAGATATGTTTATTTATTTTATATATTTTTTTAAAATACATAGAGACAAACATATTAATTTATATCAGAGTTTTTATTTTTATTTTTATTTTTTTAACACAATTGCTAATGTAATTCTAAACCTCATACGACATAGTTCATAAATACTCTATACTATACAATTGCATAATCTTAATTGTTTTACAACTTAATCTTGAAAATCATCTATAATCCTATACACACAAGTCATAATTGTGACAAAATTATTCTGACTCGGAGAGAGTAGCTAAATGTCGAGTAATAGTGACGGGCGGTCGGGCGCCCAACCTCTTATCCGTTGAGTTAAACGATCAAATATTGGTTTTCCAGGCAACTCTACCACTGTGAAGTAGAGTGTAGTAATGTTCACCAAGAAACTGATGCTTCTGCGATTTCACTCCCATTTTCTGACTCCTCCCAACTTCTTTCCCAAACTTCTTCTCTCCTCCACCTCTCCTCTCTCCTTTCGCCGCATCACCACCGCATGTTCCGCCGCTGTAATCTCATCTCATTCTCTCTCCTCCACCTCCTATGGCCCTTCTCTTCAAAAGGGTACTCTTCCCTTAAAACCCCATCAAAACCCCATTTTGAATTCCGCCATTAATCCACCCCAACAAGCTCAAACTCCCGAAAATGGCGATGAAATCCCATTTGAGGAAGACCATTTTACCCGGGTGTTTGAGATTGCTGCAATTCGGGTTCCCTCGGAGCGGTGTTTTGAGTTAGAGGGTAGGATTCGAGGGCATTTGCTTAATTGGCCTCGTGTTTCGAACATTGCTAGGGTTCCTGGGGATGAGATTGATGAGGAAGTTCAAGGGTTGTTAATGGAGGATAAGGGGTTAGGGGTAGGGGAGGAAAATGAGGTTGAAAAGGCGGTGAGTCGGAGGATTTATGGGAAAGCTGAAGGGGATGGGGAGGAATTGAGTGGGGTTTTGTATAGGGATAAGCTTGCTAAGGAGTTTAATGCAAGGGGGTTTGTGAAGTTTCGGAATTTGGCTAAGATTTCAAGGCCTAATAGGAAGAAGAAGAGGCGAAAGGAGGGGCAAAGTGATAAGGAGAGTTGCGGCGAGGAGGGGGAGAAGTGGAAGGGGAGGAGGAGGAGTGTAATGGTGGAGGTTGTCGAGGAGAGTGAGGGCGAGGGCGAAAATGTTGGTGGTGATTTGAGTGGGTTGTTAGGGGAAGAGTTTAAGGGGAGGAAGTGGAGGGGGTCTACTAGGTTGTTGCTTTTGGATGAAACATATGCTGGGAAGAAATTTGATGAGCTTCCTGAAGCTGTTAAGGTGATAATTATGCACCCTTTTGGTTGTCATTGCAATTCTTGAATCGTAGTGCTTCATAATGAGCTTAAGTGAACCATTGATCCTTGTTATATTTACTTATCATTCTTACATAATATTATATGCATCTCAAGTATCAAACTATCTGACATTCAGTTTTGTTAACATTTCTAATCTGTTTATCAGGCAGCTTTTATGGAAGGTTCAAGCGAGGCTACAAAGTCAAGTTGTGAGCTAGTGAGGTGCAATTTGACCTTGTCGTATGATTACTGGTCAAATGATGAGGTACATAAGTATTCAAAGTTTTACACTATGTCATCATAATATATATTTTTTATGCCTATATCTTTTGTTTGAGGTATGCATTGTATTTGTCACTTGCTTTATAATGGGATTTCAACTAGTCATGTGACTCCTTGGGAAGATTCAAATAATAGCATTAATTGGTGGTTCTGCAGAGAATGAGAACCTGGAAATTAGATGCTTGTTGGGACTCAAGGGTTAAAGCTTTTATCTTAAATTGTGGGAAATTGTGCATTGTAGTTCCTTTTAAAAGGGTGCATTCCGTTAATGTTAATGAAACTGAAAGCTTATATGTGTAAGCTATAGTGGGATCAAAACCAACAAGCAAGGATGCAAAGATGAAGACAATTACGAACAATGTAGTTGGAATATACTCCTCACTAACAAAGCAACAAGCAGGAGATATTGGGATAACCAACCAGTATTACTAATCAATTCAACAAATATACGTAGTAATTAACTTTCCTACACACCGTAAATACACTTTATTTTCTCTCAAGAACAGTAACAATTCTTACTAAGAGTGTTCTCTCACGCAAATTAAGCCTACGAAACAATGATCCCAAGCCCCCTTAGATAGAGGTTGTAATTCTACCTTCACCCCGAGGAGGAAATAATTCTAGACTCTTCTTAGGTTTAGAATACAACATATATATTAGGAAACTAACATACTTTCCTATACTAATAACAATGGCATAGGTAACAACTCACTTGCGATCTAAAAGGCTAAAACAACTAGAATTAGAAAACTTACTTAAGGTTTACTGTGAAAGAGATAAACATTAAGACAAAGACCGTGATGCAATCTCCATGCTTATAAAAGTGATTATTCATGGTTGGGAAAATTTCAATAGGGAATTATGTTATGAGTGTTTGTGCTCCTGGAGTGATCACAACGGATCAAAAAATAAAGACAACTTGACTTATATTTGCCGGTGGAGGAGGCAAGCGTAGCAAAGATTTTTATGCTTGGGATGGGTTCTTGGGAAAACTTTAAGGGATAGAACTCGAAATGAGAATATACAATAATACAAAGTAAGGTAAGAGTTGTAGTTATTGAGGATAAGGTAAGGAAAACCAACTCCAGCATGTGTCATGTAGATGCATCAGTAAGGAAGTGGAAAGTTTGAATTCTGGGGATATTAGAAGTCTTGATGGTAAAATGACTTGGATTGGTGTGTGTGTGGGGGTGAGGGGTTAATAATGATATGAGGAAATTGGGCTTTAAATGTATAATGTTGGATAGAAGTGGAAAAAAAGATCTTTGTTGATAGGGGATAGATTCTCGGTTCATTTAGTTGAAATATCCATTTGACTGTTGAGATTAAGACTTTGGTATTATGAATAAGGTTACTATGCGGACTACATTACGGTGGGTCTTTACAACAATCCTACATGTTAATATAAAACGCTGCTACTTATAGTTTAGAATTATCTTGTCGCTAGATATATCCTACACAACTACACAAGCATCATATGCTTTTCTCAATCAATAAAAGTCTATCGTTTCCTTTTCAAGGAGCTGTTCACATTTCTCTATTGCACATGGTAAAATGCTTATAAATGGTGGAAGTTTCAAGATTATTTTTACCATGCTGCCAAATTATAATGTCAAAGATTACTAGAGAATTATTCGCAGGAGAATAATTTTCTATTCTCAACACTTAGCATTTGTTATTAAAGTGAGTTTGATACTTTGATCGTAAGAAACGAGTTGGGATAGGTACTAAGGTGATGTTAACTAAGTGAGGTTTGAATTGTGCCCACCATTAGAGCGTGCAATGTGTGGCTTAGTGTCATGGTGCTGAGATAACCTTGGCTACCTGGAGATTTACTTTGTTAAGGGTATTGTTTTTGGACTAAGATACAGAATTGAGTACCATATTGGCATGTGTCACTAGTCTTAGTGTTTGTTAGGAGGAGTGTGCTACTAACACAATGATTACTCTTGTAATCAAGGTGATGGATGTTGAAAGTTTTGGGCCTTTTTCCTAGCTAGATGGATTAGTTGAATGGAGATTACTATACAAGGTTGAGGATGTGTGTATAGTTCCTATTAAAAGGAGAAGCTATTTGGAAAATTATTGGTGATGAGGAGACCATACCTACTGCAAAAGTAGTAGAGATGTACTGATGTAGAGCCAAGTGGAAGAAATAATTAAGGTTGATGGTGAAGCCATGAAGGTGATAAACATGAAGAAGGATCTGCGATTCGGTCTCCATCTTCAAAGAGATTATAGGAGACGGAAATTGTGTACCTTTGGGAGATATGGAGGAACAAAAATAAAAAAATAAGTTGGATTATATTGCATATGGTGTAAAGAGAACTTCGGGTTATAACAAAAGTTCAAGGATAATTATTGAGGGGGGATTTTGAGAATTAATAATTATTCTCCTAAGATAATCTCTCTTGGATTCCCTTAACAGTATAATTTAGCAGGCATTGTAAAAATTAATCTAGAAAAATCCACCATGAGCGACCACTATAACTTGTTGCCGCGTGCAAAAGAGGAGTGTGGAGACAACAATAATGTTGAGATAACCAACTGTGACTTAGGCCTATTCAGTTCCTAAGCTCTATGGTTTCTCTATAGTAGAAGATTATGTTTCTTTAGTGCTCTCTACATGGTAAGTTTTGGGCGATACTAGCTGATAGACACTTGACTTGCTTCTTTCTGATATTTCTTCATATAACAATTTAGGATTGCAACTTTGACTGTGGGCTGTGGCAAATGTACTTGGCCTGATTGGCTGTTTCAAGCATGCTATAATATCTAAATTCTCCAAAAAATATTAAGTTTGATCTTTCTAAGTTTTTCTTTTGTATCTGTCTAAATTTTTGTGGTTAGAATAGTTGTATTCGTACTATACTGCTCTTTGCTAACCAATCAAGTTGGATTGGCATTATCTGCTCTTGCTCTTTCTTTCTTTATTTTCTTTCCTTTATATTGTCTGGAAGACTGGAAGTATCCTATTCCTGGTGTCCTGGTGAACTGAACTTGTTAAGCTTGTTTAGTTCTGAAGTGTTAGCCTTTTGATAGAAGAAATTTTTTTAACTCTTGTTTTTCAGCATCGTAATATTTACTTTTGGTAAGTTTTTATTAATTCAGGAACATTTGTTAACAACTTACCTACTATGACATGGTTTTTGTGTTCAACTACTTAATATATGTGTGTGTGTGCGCGCGCGCGCGCATGTGTGTTATTCAACTACTTAAATATCTGTGTTTTGTAAATAACAAATAACTACCTAATAAATTACATTTTTTAGTAGCACTATCAAAACACGTTTTCCGTCCAAGTTGCTGTCTGTAGGGCTCATATCCAACCTTTTTTCTTCCTTTCTCTGCCTGAAATAATTATACTGCCGATATCCAACCCGTCCGTAGGACCAAACACAACCTTTCTTCAACAATTTTCCATTATTCTCTCCTATGCATCATCTTCTTTCGTTCTCTTTCCATGAATCACTTTTTCAAATCAGCTTGCATCTTCTTGAATCTCAATATCACTGCTTTGAATCAATAAAATATTATGGAAGATGTAATATCAATCAATAGAACCTTCAACAACTCCTGATAAAATGAGATCGTAAGATGTGCAAGTAAGATAAAGAACAGCTGTTGGATAAATTGCGAGTAGGTGTATCCTTAACCTATTAAAGGTAGCCAATTAATAGGTTGATATTGATATGTTGAGTTTACAACATAAGTTAGTTTTTTACAAAATAACTTTGACAGAATTCGTTATTTTCACCTTTTCGGTAGTGCTGCCAAAAATTGTATAACATAAGTTAGTTATTTACAAAATATTGTGTCATAATAGGTAGTTGTTCACAAATTTTCCTATAATTATGTATATATGTGCCTCTGTGAATGACATTTAACATGGCTTCAAAGCTGTTTTTCATGTTACATCGTGAGAAGCCTGTCCTTTCTCTGACAATGTCAATTAGATTTTAGCTGGGCTTATATGTTTGATGTCTGTTAGTTATGGCATGTAAGTAATAAGATTCTCTACTGCAGGTGTTAGAGGCTTTGTTGCCAAAGGATATGATTATTCCCTCTGCTTTTGAAACTGTTGGGCATATTGCACACCTGAACTTAAAAGAAGAACATTTACCATACAAGAAGGTTATTGCAAAGGTGATTACTGGAGATGTAAACTTATTTTGGTTTTTTGCGTGTTTGCTTTCTGCTGTGTAATAGATAGTTTTTGGCTTCAGGTAGTTCTGGACAAAAATAAACCAAAGATTCAAACAGTTGTAAATAAAATTGAAGCCATCAGTAATGACTTCAGAACGATGGAGCTGGAGGTACTAGCTGGTAATCATTCCCTTGTTACGATTCTAAGTGAGAATGGGTTGCGTTTCCAAATCGACTTAGCGAAAGTGTATGCATTCTTCTCATGCCCTTCATATCAACATGGTCAATTTTAGATGCATCGTTCCCTAATGTGCAATTTCAGAAATCATCTTGTTATAATTAATACAGCTTTCTGTATCATGTTTTTTTTGTATCCATCCCAGCTTAGCTTAAGTTTTTACGACTATATGTTTCTGTAGCATTTTTCTGTTTCATATATAATTGTCACACAACCTACTTCAATGGAATTTTTGCATATACCAGTTCTAATTCTGATAAGCAGCTAATTTTGTTCCATGATATTCTTTACCCTCAGCAACAGCCTCTAGCTGATAGCTTTTATTTGCTACCAATTTAAAATATTTATCGATAGAGAAAGTTTAGTTTGGATCTGTTGCACATGATTAAAGAATTATTTTGATGAGCTTTCCGACGGGTGTTCACTAATATATCTATTGAATTATGACAGATAGTCTTGCAGTCATGATAATCAGCTACAGTAATGCAAGATCATAAATTTAGCTTATTGGTTGAGGGTGAAGTACAATCTATTGCTAGTTAAAGACTATTGGTTGGATGTTATTCTGTCCAGATTGGCTGTTGATTAGTATTAGATATTATACTCCCTTGGTGTCACGGTCCGAGAGTTTTGACACCGGATCGTGCGGCGCGCGCTTGTCTATTAGCGACAAGGACGCAAGCCTAAAGTGAGGGAGGTTCGTAAGCACTCAGCAACACGGACCAAGGTATCTTAAGAAAGCACTCGTCAACAACGGGTGCTAGGTCGGGGCTTGTGACGGCCGATACTTCGAAGCGGGCACAAGCGGAACCGACTAGATGAGGGCGTCTTTTGAGGGTCTCTTGGTTTGAAGGGGATGCTTTAAAACAAGGTAAGCACAATATCTATAAAGGCTTAAACAACACACAAGTCTTAAAGCAATAGCAAAGGGGTAGAGAGCGTAGATTGAATAACCATGCGCTCCCTAAAGAGCTTTATATTGCATTAGTAGAGAATTACAAGTGAACATTGAAATGACAGTAACACAATAATTCTCCCTAGAGCCTAGAAAATAAAAAGAAGGACTAAAGAGACATTACAAAGGGGAAATTACAAGGAAAATAAAGAAGAATACATAATAAAGAGGTTGGATTCTAACATCCTCCCCTACTTAAGCCGTCGACGACCTCGTCGACTCACAAACAAACTTACACACAAAAGAAAAAGAAATAGCAGCTTCATCCTTCGATTGTTGGGGAGGTTCTCGTCCTGGTTCTGATGTTGGCGCGGGAGCTGTTGTTGCGGCTATCGTCTTCTGCATCTGGATGATATGGTTTGAGGCGACTAACGTGGAAGACTGGGTCTCATCCACGTTGGCGGTTCAACTTTGTACGCACTCTTCCCAATCCGTTTGGTGATGCGTATGGGGCCTTCATATTTTCTGAGCAGTCGACGATCTCTTCCTCGAAGAAACTTGAGTTGCTCTGGCAGGACTTTCACCATCACCATGTCCCCCACACTAAATTCCAACGGCCTTCTGTTCTGGTCTGCCCACTTCTTCATTCTCTTCGATGCTCGCTCTAGGTAAGCACGGGCAACTTCCATGTTTTGCTGCCATTCTCGCTTGAACTCTCGTGCTTCACGGCTTCTCCCCTCTTCGGAGGTTGCTATTGTGTGAGGCAGGAGGGGTTGCTGGCCCATCACCAGTTCAAAAGGGCTTCTGTTGGATGTTATGCTCTTCTGGGCGTTAAAACACAGTTGAGCAACATCGAGGAGTTTCACCCAATCCTTCTGATTGGCGCTGACAAAATGTCTCAAGTATTCCTCTAAGAGACCGTTGAATCTCTCAGTTTGCCCATCAGATTGAGGGTGGTGGCTCGAAGACATATTCAAGTCGGACCCCATTAACTTAAACAATTCCGTTCAGAATATGCTCGTGAATCTCGTGTCTCGGTCGCTGACGATGCTTTGCGGCAACCCCCAATACTTCACAATGTGTTTGAAGAATAATGACGTCGTCTCCTCAGCACCGCAGGCCTTCTGCAAGGGAACAAAGGTGGCATATTTTAAGAATCTGTCGATCACCACCATCACAGCTGAATACTGCTCTACTTTGGGGAGACCACTGATAAAGTCCATCGAGATGCTTTCCCACGGACGTGACGGAACAGGGAGGGGATCTAGGAGGCCTCCAGGTTTCTGACGATCTACCTTGTCTTGTTGACAAACCAAGCAAGTTCGGGTGTAGTGCATAACGTCTTCCTTCATCCCGGGCCAATAATACCCCATGGAGAGTAAGCTTAACGTCCTTTGCCAACCTGGATGTCCCGCCCACAGAGTATCGTGGCATTCTTTCAACAACATCTTCCTTAATCCTCCTGCTTTAGGGATGAAAAGTTTTGTACCTTTGGTGAAGATGAGACCATCTTCCATCCAAAAACGTCTGGTCTTCCCTTCTTCAATCATCTTCGTTAAGGTAGTTGTCATCGGGTCATCTGGTAGATAAGCTCGAACTTGATCCCTAACTGTCGTGGCAATGCTGCTTGAAGTCATGGGGGCAAGCTTGTATGTTGCGGCAAGATCCGCACGCCTACTCAGGGCGTCGGCGACTCTGTTGCTTGCTCCCGGCCTGTAAGTGAACTCCACATTAAAATCGGCAAGGGCCTCCTGCCAACGAGCCTGCTTTCCCGTTAATTTTGGTTGGGTGAGGAAGTAGCTAGCCGCCGTGTTATCGGTGCGGACAATGAATTTCGAGCCCAACAAGTAGTGTCTCCACCCCTTCAAGCAGTGAACAATCGCTAAGAGCTCTTTTTCTTGTGCTGCATATCTCCTTTCTGCATCACTGAACTTCCGGCTCTCGTAAGCGATTGGGTGTCCTTCTTGGAGTAAGACCCCGCCCAAAGCATAATCAGATGCATCTGTCTCAACCTCAAACGGCTTGTTGATGTTGGGGAGCGCTAGGACCGGCTCCTTCATTACTGCTTCTTTGAGCTTGAGGAAAGCCCCCTGTTGTTTCTCTGACCAATCCCACTTGTTGTCTTTCTTTAGTAACTCCGTCAAAGGGCTCGCTATCTCAGAGTATCCTTGAATGAAGCGTCGGTAGTAATTAGCTAACCCCAAGAACGACCTTAGCTCCGAGACGTTCCTTGGTGCTTGCCAATCACTAATGGCTTGGATTTTCTTCGGATCCATCCTTATGCGGCCACCTCCTACGAAATGACCCAGAAAGCTTACTTCCTTTTTCGCAAAGGCACATTTCTCTCGCTTCACGAACAGGTGATGTTGTCTCAATTTCTCAAACACTTTCTTCAAGTGTTCTAAGTGATCTTCAAGGGTGTTGCTGAAGATTACGATGTCGTCCAAGTAGACCACCACAAACTTGTCCAGATATTCGTGGAAAACTTGATTCATCAACGTACAGAATGTTGCAGGAGCATTTGTTAACCCGAATGGCATGACCAACCACTCGAACGCCCCGTACCTGGTGACACAGGCCGTCTTTGGTTCATCTCCTTGTGCAATTCGAACCCGATGGTATCCAGACCTTAGGTCGAGCTTGGTGCTGCATCTCCTAGCTGGTCGAACAAATCAGCCACCAAAGGAATTGGATAGTGGTTCCTCACCGTAAGCTTGTTTAAGGCTCTGTAGTCGATGCACAATCTCAAATTCCCATCCTGCTTCTTCTGGAAAAGGACCGGCGCACCATAGGGAGCTCTAGAAGGACGGATAAATCTGGCTTCCAACAGCCCATCTAATTGTTTTCGTAACTCTGCGAGCTCCGGAGGGGCCATCCGATAGGGACTTCTCGCGGGTGGTCTGGCACCGGGCACCAGCTCAATGCTGTGATCTATGGCCCTTCGAGGGGGAAGAGATTTCGGGAGCTCCTTGGGGAGGATGTCAGAATATTCCCCCAGTAACTCACTAATGACCTCGGGAATGTCCCCCTCCTCCTCTTCCTCCTTCATTGAGAGAGTAGCAAGGAACGTAGGCTCATTCCTCCTAATCCCCTTCTTGAGTTGCATTGTCGAGAGGAGGGGGCCTTTCAATTCTTTCCCTTCTTCTGCTTGGGTGTGTGTCCGCAAGAGGCATGGTTGGCGGCTGGTCACAAGTAAGGACCCTAGGTGGGGCATCGGGACAGCCTTACTGGAGTGTAGGAAGTCCATCCCGAGAACCAGCTCAAAATCATCCATTGTGGCCACAGTGAAATCCAGAGTCCCATTCCACTCCCCAATCTTCGTGTGCACGTTCCTTGCCACCCCACAAGTTGGCTGAGCTTCAGAGTTAACGGTCTTCATTCGACCTCCACTATGCACGGCCTTCAGGCCTAATCTGCTTGCCTCCCGCTTGGTGACAAAGTTGTGGGTAGCTCCCGTATCAACCATTGCCCGGGCTTTCTTCCCATTTATCACGACATCAACGTACATCAAGCTGGTGGCTCGGCTCTTGTTCCCGGATGTCTCTTTTTCCATTGCACACATATAATACACTGCCCCTAACTTAGAGGGTTCTTCTTCGCTGACAACGTCCTCCTCTTTGTCATCTCCCTTAGTGGGTTCTGAGGACATCGAGGACAACTTCTTCTGGAGGTTGTCTATTTCCGCCTTGTGCTGGCACTCGAACCATTTATGCGGTCCGCGACAGAGTATGCAAGTGAGGGGTTTGTTCCATGATGATGATGAGCCGGCGGGCCCACCTCTGTTTGTGGATGCCGCGACTCCGCCCTTCCGTGAGTCCTCTCCCCCACTCCTATATCTGTTCCCAACACTGTTCGAGCTGGTTTGAGAGTTACCACTAGTGCTCTTCGGAGTACTTGAAGTTGACCCCATGTTCCCCTTCTTTTGGTTAGGCACCCTCTCTGATGAATAATCCATCAACCTTTCAGCTGCAGCTATAGCACCTGACAAGGTATCAATTTTCTGGCGCCATATCTCTCTTTGGGCCTAATCTTTTAGACCTCGCACAAAGTTGAATAGACGGTCTTTCTTCGACATGTCATGGATCTCCAACATGCAAGCCGAATATTCTTTTACATATTCACGAATGGAGGTTTTGTGTTGCAGAGTCGCAAGCTTGGTGCGAGCAATGAACTCAGTGTTTTCCGGGTAGAATTGAGCCATCAATTCTTTCTTTAGATCTTCCCACGTGTCTACCGACGTCCTCTTAGCTTGGATGTCGGCGTACTTTGTGCGCCACCAGAGTTTGGCGTCGTCCACTAAATACATCGTGGCAGTATCTACTTTTAGTCCGTCCTCCAACTGACAGATACGGAAGTACTGCTCCATGTCAAAGATGAAGTTATCCACTTCCTTCGAATCTCTCGTGCCATTGAAGGTTCGAGGTTTGGGAGGTTTTATTCTAGCACCTCCGGTTCCCCCGAGCCCTCTTTGAGCATGCATCAAGGTTGCACATTTATCTTGTGCCTCGTCAGCTACGCCTTGCACAAAGTTAAGCTGCTCCGTCAACCCATCGATTGCCGAAGTAAGCCTCTCTATTTGCTCGGCTTGTTTTATCACAATATCTTCGAGCTTGGGCAACCTTTCTCCCAATACAGCCCACTCTTCCGACTTGCCTTCAAGCCATGCAAGTCGTTCTTCCCATGAGTATTCTGGCGTCTCGTCGAGCAACATTTTCGAGCAACTTGGCTCTGATACCAACTGTCACGGTCCGAGAGTTTTGACACCGGATCGTGCGGCGCGCGCTTGTCTATTAGCGACAAGGACGCAAGCCTAAAGTGAGGGAGTTTCGTAAGCACTCAGCAACACGGACCAAGGTATCTTAAGAAAGCACTCGTCAACAACGGGTGCTAGGTCGGGGCTTGTGACGGCCGATACTTCGAAGCGGGCACAAGCGAAACCGACTAGATGAGGGCGTCTTTTGAGGGTCTCTTGGTTTGGAGGGGATGCTTTAAAACAAGGTAAGCACAATATCTATAAAGGCTTAAACAACACACAAGTCTTAAAGCAATAGCAAAGGGGTAGAGAGCGTAGATTGAATAACCATGCGCTCCCTAAAGAGCTTTATATTGCATTAGTAGAGAATTACAAGTGAACAATGAAATGACAGTAACACAATAATTCTCCCTAGAGCCTAGAAAATAAAAAGAAGGACTAAAGAGACATTACAAAGGGGAAATTACAAGGAAAATAAAGAAGAATACATAATAAAGAGGTTGGATTCTAACACTTGGCCTCTATATTGATACAATGTGTGGTATTAGATTGTCTGTCTTTCTCTTTCAAAGTATTCTTTCATTCCCATCCCAAAGAGATTTATCACCTTGGAATGAAGTATTATTATTGATTTTGAGGCAGTTCTCAGGCAGGCATAGAATCACTACTGTAAAATCAATGGGATTAGATTGCCATGTTTTATAGCAGGAGACCAGAAGTGGAACAAGCTAGTTGGAAGTAGATCTTGCTGTAAAATAAATGATACAAAATCAAGTCAATGTGGTGTGGCCTGTATAAATGTGTGGTCAAATTAATCATTCTGCTATTGTGAACTGAACTGTACTTTTTAGTCACTCATGGAGATCTTGCTGTAAAATAAATGATACAAAATCAAGTCAATGTGGTGTGGCCTGTATAAATGTGTGGTCAAATTAATCATTCTGCTATTGTGAACTGAACTGTACTTTTTAGTCACTCATGGAGTCCTGTTATGCTAACTCGAATTTACCGTCAAAATTTATGCAGCTTGCTTATTCTTTCTTGTTTATTTATTTTTTAATATTGAGGCTAACTAGAATTGACATATTCCTATTCAGAGAGGTGGGTTGACATGTTCATAGAAGTGATACCTTGTTTGATACAATGCAGCTACTGGAATTCCAGGCTATCAACTGAAAGACAGAGGCTCATAAGTTGCTTTACGAGTGATGATGTCTTATGTATGTTCACTTCACAGTGGTAGTTGTATGAATTTTATGAGTTTTTATTGCAATCAATTATTGTTATTATTATATTTGTATTCTTTATAATTGTTTACTGTCTAATGGGCAAAATATCACATATTCTCTGCAAAGCGTCATCTTTTTCATCATTGATTGTACCCATTATGTTTCAAAAATTTATCTGTTATGAGTACCTTAATGTATGTTAAGTGCATTTATAGGCTAAGTCTGATCAATGAAGCTCTTTCATCCAATCTTAGTTTTTCATTTGAAGTATTTTGCTGTGTTTCGCATCATCATGAAATGAAGTTTCACAAGTGTAAAGGAAAATGAATGCATTAGATGCTTAGGGTAAATATAAGCTTTTCATGATTTCCATTTCAGTAGCTGTTCATTAATACTCTTACTTTTTCATTGCAGCTAATACTGTCGTACATAGTTTTTTTAAAAATCTGTTTACACTGAAGAATCATATTTTACTTTCCGATTTACAGGCGATGTTTTCTCTGGGGTTGGTCCGATAGCTATATCTGCAGCAAAGAAAGTAAAACGTGTATATGCAAATGATCTGAATCCTTATGCAGTTGATTATCTTGAAAGAAACACTGTCCTCAATAAGCTTGAGAGGAAAATTAAGGTAAAGCACTGAAACTCTAGGCATATTCTTCCCTTCTTTTCCCCTTTTTACTCTCCCCTTTGCCACTTTTCATGATTATTCACAAAAGTCTGTTTTAGAATTGACCCAGGATTCGGGATATTAATTCACACCTCTATAAATAAAATAACTTGTAAGTTTGATTGTCATTTTCTCTGGGATGAGCCTGTCTTGTCGAGTATGTCGACCATTTGGGAAAAGCATGGCTTACTAATTGGACATGCAAACCTGTCACCCTATGGGCACTTGCATCTAGAGCTCCACAGCTTCCCCGTATTGGTGAATGCTAGTACATGACAAGCAACTCACCAGCTATGGTTCGGGTATTTGGAAGTGTCACATGTCAAGTCTCTGAATTTCAGACGTGGGGGCACTTCCAAAATTGGACACAAGTGCAGGGAGGCCGGGGGAACAGCAATTATCTAACATAGTCCTGATTAAAAAATTTTGCATTTGCTTCGTTACAACTTACAAATACATTTGCACGTATTATGGGTTGACTTGTTTGGTAGTTCTTGTCATAATTATGATCTGTAGCCCATTTGTGAGCATTTCTCACGTAACTTTTTCTTTGTTTGAGATGTTTGGATGAGAATTGAGTGTTAGGTAATGAGGACTTTATACCCTTGTCAGAGTTTTGAGTGTCTGGTACAAGTATGTAAGAGAATGAAGTGTCGAAGTAACGTAACTCACCAATCAGAGCAAGAGTTTAATGTTAAATTGCAGAGCTTCAAAGTCATATAAATGGCTTAAAGAATTTAAACCTTAATGTTTGCTGTTATAGTCGGTGACTGGCTTTGGTTTTGAAGTTGTTCAAATTTATTGCGGCTCATAGTATTAGTATATGATATTGAAATTTGCCTTCTGAAATTCTCAACAGTTGGCTATTCTTCTATCTAGGCCTTGTTTGGTAGTAAGCTTATTGGGGGTATATTAGCTTATTTGACTAACTTTAGCTGATTGACTAGTCAAACAAGCTAATATAAGTGTTTGGTAGAAAGCTTATTGAAAGAGCTTATTCCACTAAATAAGCTCTTTTTGAAAAAGCTCATTTTAGGAGCTTTTTCAATTAGCTTATTCATTAATTATTGTGAAATGACACTTATAACCTCATTTAATTTAAAATCCTATCTAAACTACCTACCCCACAATTAGCTTATTGGTCATTTCACATACTCAATCACCTTTAAGCTATCAGCTATTTACCAAACACTTTTATATAACCAGTTAATACAATAAGTTAGTCAAATCAGTTAATAAAATCAGCTAGTCAAAATCAGCTAACTCAATCAGCTTCAGCTTTCAGCTTTCTCCCAAACAGGGCCCTAATATTCTGATGTGATGATTGTTTCTTATCCTTGTTCATATTTTATATCCACTGTGGTCTTTAGCCGTATATATAATTTTCTTTAATTATGCCATTCTTCTGTAGTATGTATTATTTTCTTTTACCTGAAGAGCATGGTGCTTCAGGTCTATACTTCAAAGGTACACTTGGAGGAAACCTTTTCTCACTTTTATTTCTGTGCTTAGGTATTTAACATGGACGGGAGAAGATTTATTGAGGCTATATTCTCGAGTGAGACCCATCCCGTCACACAAGTTGTCATGAATTTGCCAAATAATGCAGTGGAGTTTCTAGGTATGTATTTCGCTGCAGTATCTTAGTTTTTCAAAATTATGTGCTGGTAATGATAAAATATCCCAAGAAAACTGGCCACTACAGCATCTTATCATAGCTCATAGGGCTGAGACTTGGTGCACTTATTAGCTCATAGTTCTGAGCACACTCAGACTTGGATTTTGGGTGTCGTGTCTGACACGGTGTTTGATCCTCTTATGCTCGAGATTTTATAATTTTTTTTTATAAGGCCACTATATATTTGGGTGGCATGTCGTTTCGTGTCAAGAGCGTTGGAGGATCCAACACGCGACACTCGATGTACAGCAGGGTATCAAAGTTACGTAGGTTCTGAGTTCTTTGTGTAGTGCTGGAAACCCCCCATCCCTCACCCCTGAAAAGGTGAAGAAAAATAAGGAATCAAGGGCACAAAGAATAGGGAAAGTATGAAGAGAAGTGATAAACGTGCAGATACTTGGGATGGGGCTATCATGTGATCCAATCTTTATGAACGAGACTTACGGGAGTGATAAACATGCATACATACAGGAAAAGATTGTTGCAATGATCTAAGTGATATGGAAGTTGTAAATGAGGAATCAATTCAATTAGTGTTGTGCTTATGAATGTCATACAACTTAATGGACAAGTTACTTGTAAAATTTGGCCCTGTAAAATCTGGCATTGGTGAAGTTCAGATTGTTATGTTTGGAAGTGGAACTTCTGTTTTGTGAAATTTTTAAGGACGGAATCCACTTAAATTACTCAAGCTGGTTAACTTGAAAGCACGATGCTGTTCTGTAGGGTGTAGGTTTTTTTTCCCCCTTTCCTGCTCAATTTTTTTTATTTCATCATGGCACACACACATGCACCTGCACTTTACACTTTATCGTATGTAATGTAGCTTCTGCAATAATGTTATTCTCGTCCTTTTCATTTTACAGATGCCTTTCGTGGAATTTTTAGTAACAGAACCAGAGAGAGAAAACTGACTTTGCCGATGATCCATGTTTACGGATTCTCAAAGGCTGAAGATCCGGAATTTGATTTCCATGAGGTTTGTCTCTATCACTTGTAATTGTTACTGTAATTTCTTGTCTCCAGTATCTATAAATGCACCTTATATATATATGTTGCCATTGTTTTCAGCTTCACTGGTTGAGTGGCTTTCATCCTTAACCCTTTTATTATTCATAGTTATTTCTTAAAAGAAAATGCCTCTTAACATGACAATGCAGCGGATAAGAGTCGCGCTAGAAGAGGCTGCTGTCGCTGTTGAAATGCGTCGTGTTCGTGCTGTTGCACCAGGAAAATGGATGCTGTGTGCCTCTTTTGTACTTCCTGAGAAGGTAGCTTTTAGTAAGTCCAATGTAGATTGTAAATAATATTTATCCAAAGCTGATTATAGGTTATTATAGGTCAATTTTGCTCCATGCTATATAACCCTTAATTAGTTGCATTTAGTTGTATGCTTCTATTAGCCTTTCTCTTTGGTTATTTTTCTTCAAAATCATACTTACTCTTTTACCTTTTTTAATCAAATCCAAAACAAACCAGACCGACCAATTTATTAAGTGCTAGTACAACATAAATGGTCTTTTGTTTTTTCTATGGCTATTTTGAGCATATTAATTTCCCACATTATGGCATTGCCTTAAAAGAAAACAATACTTAACCATTAATTGTCAGTATGATATCTAAGAGCCCACATTTTTTGGTGCACCTAATCAGCTCGAGCTATTTCTATGAGCATGAACATCAATAGAAATGTGTCTTCTTAAGAACATGTTAAGCTCCCAAATCAATCCCTGTTTCTCCCTCTTCTAGGATTGCTTGAGTGAATTCTTATATGAGGCGAACTTATAGTAACCTATTGTAAGATTGTGGTATGACTTTTACTTTTGTAACGAGTTCATACTCTATATTATACAACCTAAATGTTTGAGTGAAAAACCAATTGTTGGCTTAATGGTAAGGAAAAATCCTTCCAACCTTAGGCCTTATTTGGTTTGATGTAAATTGTTTTCATGTAAAATGATTTTCCCATTTTCCTTTGTTTGGTTTGTGAAGGTGTGGAAAATAGTTTTCCCATAGTGGTAAATTGCATTTTTAATGATGGAAAACATTCTCCTTTACAAAACAAGGGAAATCACATTTTACTCCATCCTCCTTACCTCATTACTTCCCTCACATTCCCACTCATATTTTTGATATTTCTTGAACTTTTCTTGTATGCAACCAAACAAAAGAAAACTAATTTGTAATTGTGCTCTTCCTTGAAAATATGTTTTCCGTGAAAATTAAATTTTCATTGAAAATGTTTTACATCAAACCAAACGGAGCATTAAGGTTAGAGGTTAATTTCCACTAGGAGAACTTTGAAGATGAGGATTCCTTTAACTTTTTCCCCTACTCTCAAAGTGTCTTGTCGGATAATCCGGGCTAGGTTGACTTAGGAGAGATTTCGGACCAACAATTGTGAGGTCTAAATCAGCAAAATCCTACACCCCACTTACAAAACCCAATACAAGAATTTATCAAACTACAGGTAAAATGCAACCAACATATGATCACATCCCTTGTGAGTTCTGAAAGTGACTGTTTTTTACTGCTTCAAGTATAGTGGACCCAATGGAAAGGGGTACTTCATAAAAAAATAACTTCAAAATTCCAATCCTTAGAAAATTACAGAATTTTATTTTAGACATCGAATATTTAGCATACAGATTTGTCACTGCATTTGAACGGCCAGGATTCATCCTTTTTTACTGACCCTTTGATCCTGCCACCCCATAAATTCTACAGTACAAAAAACCCCTTCTGTGGACCCCATTTCCATTTTCTGTCTTTTATTATCAAATCAATTTTTTGTAAAAAAAATTAAATTTTATTAAAAAAAAAAAAGAAAAGACTGCAATCAGAGTTTTACTGCAGAAGGGTAAAATGGTAATTTTGAAATGAGGAGCATAGCATATCTCAGTTCAGATCTGAAATCTTTAGACAATTTAGGAAGAAGACAAAGTGCAGGAGAAGGTTGGATCTGTTGGTTATGTTGCCAAATAAATATAAAGTGTTTGAAGACAAATTAATAAGGAAGGAGTAAAGGGGGATTTTGTTGCTTTTTTTTGCTAAAAAAATGAGATGTGCTTTGACACATATTGTGTAAAGTTGGAACTAACAGTTACCTTATTTTGTGACAATCCAATAGGGAACACATACATACATTATTTCTATCTCACCTACTCATCTTCATGCATCCCTTATTAACTACTCTTATTAGTACAACAATATATTGTATTAATTTAATTCTATGAAGACTTTATATATGGCTAAATAGATGCTAGGGTTTTGTAGCAATTTAAACTGATAATTCGGAGACACTCTATATAAAATGATGCATTCGAGATTTGTTCTGGTGATGCGTTTTTGTGTTACACGTTTTTTGTCATGCATAACTCGTGTTGATATGCCAACTAAGCAATGGAAAAAGAATTTGAAACAAGGTTAAATGGAAGTTGAAGTTGCTATGATTTTGAACACTCAAATGTCACAAAAAAGCCCTATAACCAAATGTTGTGTTATCTTATTGCAATACTTCATACTTGACAAAATTTTATACTGATCTTGCTAAATTATAGAGAAACACGTGACATAGATTCGCCTCCCTTCAATTTGTCGATATCCATATAAATTCTGCAAATGAATTAACGATCATTTTCTTCAACTGTATCATTGTATGTTTTTTATATTAATTGAGGAATGAGAAATGAACATGGATGACCAATGAAACTACGGGAAAAAAAAAAAAAAAAAAATTCATTTTCAATCTCGAGCAACATTATTCATGTCCCTTTAATGATATACATATCCTTGAATCTCTTTGGATTTGCTTGTATCACAAAGATTGTTAGATTCTTCATATAACTAAAATAAAATAAAAAATATACGTAGTATTTCTCCCTTGAGTAGAAAATTAGATTGAACATACATGAAGAGAAGTGCACTCACATTAATAACCTAAATTGCAACATTCATAATCCATGTCCTATTGGTTTCACACGTGAGAAACGGTCCCCATTTTATGAGTTTAAGACTCTGTTTGGAATCGCAATCAATCATTAATTCTAATAAGCAAATATCCACTTTTACAGAATAGAGAATCCACCTATGTTTGCACATAAAATGATAGGATAAAAAAAAACAAAAAAAAAAAAAAAAAAAAAAAAAAAAAAAAAAAAAAAAACTTTGCATTATTAAAAGTTATTAATTTTATAACTTAAGGAAACAGCTCCTAAATAGTTTACACGTGCCAAATGGTAGCATCACACGTGTCACATAGTCTCTTTCACAAGTCCCTTACAGCCGTTATTCGAATGACTCCAGTTCTTAGGTAGGGAGTAGCTCATCCAACCTAGTACTTCAATTTGGCATAGTATCCCAATTCTTGGACCCACCATCTGTATGTGGGGACCACAGAATTCTTTGACCTAACAGTGTGGCATAAAATCAAGTGATCTTCAATGATCATGGAGTTTTTAATAAGATGTTTGGATAAGTTCGGATAAGTAAATTCATAATTTATGTGAATAGAGTACTGCACAATTAATTTAAATTCATAATTTAAATTTCAATTGTATGTTCTTAGACTTCTTATAATATTTAGATGAATAGATGTTTAGATGTTTAAGGGATGATTCTAGACATGTGTAAGATGTAAGATATATAGGTGGCCGTACAAGGCCTTAGAATTCAGAAAAACAAAGAGGATATTTTTTTTTTTGACAATTAAAAAGCATCTCTCTCTTAATTTTTGTATAAAAAAAATTTAAGTAATTATCTGTAAAGTTTGACATAGTAATGAAATTGTTGATTTACCATATTATTGTCATTTATAATCGAGTGTTAATCATGGAGATAAGTGAAATATTGGTGAATAAAATACAACCTTACTTGTATGCAAGTATTATGATGTGTAGTACGTATCATAAGTTCCATAACTCGTAAGATATCACTTTAACTTATCTCTTAGAATCCTGTTTTAAAGATAAGCTTTACCAAAAAAAAAAAAAAAAAAAAAAAAGCATTTGTGCATGAGTACTCTTAATATAATACGTGTAATGTGACACTCATGCATTGACAAAGAGCTAGGCCCTGTTCTTATTATATTATTTTCACTTTAGTTCAGCTTTAATAAGTTCAGTTTAGCTCTAATAAGTTCAGTTTAGCTCTAATAAGTTCAGTTTAGCTCTATTCAGTCAATGAGAACAAGTTCTAATCAACAAATACAAAGTTTTTAGAAGCAATAGGGTAAATCTTTTGTTTCCTTAAACTGTTGCACATAAAACTTCTAAATTGAAGACACCTCTTTTAGATCAAAAATAAAGATACAAAAAGAGACTATATAAATTATTCTCCTTATTATAACAAAAAAGAAACACTTCGTTCCCCCTTTTGATTATAAGAAAAGCCTTCCAAAGACACTTTTTAGTTTACTACAACTTCTATAAAAATGCGCAATAAATTAACGTGAGTACGTGACTATTAATTTCGGATGAAGCAAGTCATGGTAGTACTCCGTATTTTACTATTAAGCAATAATATTATTCATGAAATATATAAATATTGTTTATGAAATTCTAGTACAAAGCAACTCTTTTTTCAGCTTTATTTTCTTTTCTATTTTTGGTACAAACATCATTGATGGTTGATAATAATAATCATAACCTAGCAAATTCTAGCTTCTAGCTAAGGTGGGAACTGAAACCTCTTATTTTCAAATTATATATGGAAACATTGCCTTATGTATGGGAAGCAACGGTGGATAAGAAAATCACCATTACTTGGGAAAAGATCGATCTACTCCTACACTTATATTTACATTGGTGATGAGAGTCATGAGAGGAATAATATTAAATTATTTGAAGAATTAAGCTATTTAATATGAATTTGATATACTCCCTCCGTCCTCATCCTATCAGACTTATTAGATATGTATAATGTACTAAGGCGTTTATTAGGGTGGAGTGAGGGTATGACCGTGTGAAAGAAGAAGATGTTAGCAGAGTCATGATAGGGTCCACTTTAATTTACATACATAGGTTAAATGAGAATTTTCAAATTAAGTGAGCAGGAGATTTTTATGAAACATTTAAATAAGAACATAGAAAGATTATTTGTGAAAAGAGGGAGTACATTAGAATTAAGTGAAAATACTGACTTAAATCAAACACTAGTACATTATCGATCAATGCATGTTTTTTGTCTTACATTATAAAATTAATATCAACTCGATTACCAATTTTTTAAAAAATCATTTTTTTTTTGTATGGTCAATTAAATAAAATAATGATGGGTGAGATAATTGGACATCATTTTCATATAGTGGTCTAAAAAAAAAGAGGTATACTGTAAAATAGAAGGGTGGACAAGGTCTAACATAACCCCAGTTAAAAAGAAAAAGGAAGCACATGGGGCAGCTTTTTGATACCATTTCCACAATTGAATTACATGCTGCTGCTCCCAAACCCTATACGCCTATTATCTACTCGTACTGCCCTTCATCACACCCGTATCAATTTATTCATTACTCAATCTTTCTATACATACACATTATTGCTTGCAAATTCAGTGATTTGGAATTTTTTTTCAAATATTGTACTCCGTAGCTTGCATCCATTTAATGACCGTGGGAATGCGACATAGCATACCCGAAAACCTTGAAAATGATCGATTGTACTACGTATTTAAGATAAATCAAGGTAGTTCGATATTGTGTAAAATGTTACGAGTACTCCGTATGAGTTAAAGTGACAATGATAATGTGTTACTCCGTATTATTTTGAAATGTTCGAAAACAGGTAATAACAAAAGCTTCGCATTACATTTATTAGTTAAGTGTTCCAAGTATTATGAACATACAGTCGTGCTATATATGTGTAGCTACATGGTATAAAATGAAAACTTGACTATCATACAATTTTGTCTTTTGTGAATTAAGTACTCAATAAATACCCCATAGAATCCATAAATCAAGCATATGTTACCTAAGTACGTACAACCCACAATGATTTACTACTATTATGGACAATGATTTATATAACTACTACTACGGGTATAGATTAGGGAACTTGTGATTAGGGTTGGTATATCTCTCTAGTCATCTGATACCTGTGTACAATACAATCAATACATACATGTCAATTACCTTCATGGTTTAATTTGTTTAAGAATTTCCGCTCGATCTAATAGTAAAGTCCGTTTATAATATAACAAGAAGCACGTGCCACCTAGGGGTTGGCTTGGTGGCGTTGGTGTTTTAAGTTCCACATTGATGTTTTCATTATCAATTTCCATGTTGGCAGGTTATAATCCGAATATCACACTTAATGTAGTTGTTTGATGATTTACGTTGTAACCTAGAGTTGAGGTTACAAGGTCGAACCCAAATTATCGTAGAGTTAATTTCTGTATTAAAAATAATAGCTAATCTATGAAGTGTTGTGGGATAAATACAAATTATTTTTTATTAATTTATTTATTTGAAAAAAAGAAGGTGAAAATGAAGAAAAAAAAAAGGGAAAGGGTAATGATGAAGTTACCAAAAGAAGGAAGGGTGACAGAAGGTGCGTTAACCATGAGCCACCTGCTTGTTTTGGTACTCGACCATCACCCAACCCCTCTTTTGGTCCCGACCACTCCTGCATTTTCCGCCTCCCCCTTTCTCCCTTTTTTTAGGGACCACTTTTAACTGCTTCTAGTAGTAAGATCACCATAAAATTCATTTTCATCATCACATTTTTTTTTTAATTATTTTATTTTTATTTATTAGTATTCTCACCTTTATTTTTTTCTACTTGTCCTATACAATTTCTCATTTTTTTTTGTTTAATAATTTTATGTTTAAAAAGGCCTGAAAAATCTCCATCTTCACTAATTAACTTACTTATTATATAACAACATGAAATGAAATTGTAATGTGACAAAAACCAATTCCACTATAATTTAGCATTAATCATGTTAATTTTACCATATCCATATTGTGTGATTTGTTTGTGATAAATTAGCATCATATCCTTATTTACCTCCTTGAAATCAAACAATGGGAAGCGTAGAAGAAATTGAACTTTGAGGGTCGATTCATTTAATTTCTTGATTGTGTATAATCTTTTTTATTCTTCTAACTCACTTGATTATACATGCACGTTGTACCACATTATTTAATGCTAAGAAAGTTGCAATAATATAAATAGCTTCCTTTGCTTGAGCTCTAAACTTATACCATAACTATACTTAGCATATCGATTGATCCCTTTAGTTAATAGTATTAATTATGACCAATCAACTTGCATTGCTCTTCACAATGTCTTACGATTAATCATTACAATTAACCCGAGTTTTCTCCCCAGGGCCTGTTCACATTTACTTAAGTTCAGTTCAGTTCAGCTTCAATCAGTTCAATTTAGTTCCAATCAGTTCAGTTCAGCTCCTAATTTCACTCTCTCATAAATTATTCATTTTAGCTTAGTCCAGTTCAGTTCAGCTCCAATCAGTTCAGTTTAGCTCAATTCAGTAAATATCAACAGACCTTAGTGTTAATCTAGAATTAACATGCTCTATACTCCATCCGTTCCACAATGTTAAAGTCATTATTCACTGATTACCTTGATCAAGAATTTTTTTATTTTTTTATTTTATTAATAGTTCTTTTTATTTTATTGCAAACTATCTCAGCTCATCTATGATCCACCAAATGAAACTATATATCTCAAAATTTTGTTAGTAGTACCACTTAGTTCCAAATTGATTCTAAGGAACGTCTACATTATGATCCATGAATAAGTTCAAGGGTGTTAATATGTAGAATTGTGTTTTTGTGTAATTTCGCTTGAGTTGAGCATTTCTATTGATCGAGATATATGTTTATTCAACTAACTCTAATGCGAATGGAATTATTTTTACACAAATATATCCATAAACAGATAATCTTTACAACTTTATGGATACATACATACGTAGTAGTCAATTACCGTGAAATTTAGGCCAATATAATTTATAATCTGTATATTTAGAATATCTTGTTACGTATATGTTATGAAGTGTATCTTATTTGTATCAAAGTCATTTCCCAAAGATGACTTCCTTTGTCAAATAGAAGTATTATCATCGTTTCATACTAATTAGCATGTTTTGAGTTTTCTACTTTTATTTTGATGATGATGATGTGCAAGTTGATAGGGATTGTTGGTTTGATATAATGGTTTTATTCACATTACTCATTTTAGACAAGTTAGGGTAAAAAATGCTTGAAACAAAATTATCATGTCCTAATACATTGTACCAACTTAATAAACAACAAAGATATTATATCCTTGTTGAAACAAAGATATATCATACCCTAGGGCCGGCAATCCCTAACCCGACCTGAAGTTACTGAGAGAAACACGACCCGACCCGACCCGAATCCAAACAAACCGAATTCAACCCGATTTCACCCAAATTTCATATTTCATAATAATATTAAGTTTTACACTATTTTTGATAGTTTCTAATTAGCATAACCTGAAACCGACCCAGAATCTTACCCGAACCGACCTGCTAATTCGAATTGTCACCCCTAATCATACCCTTATCTGCTTAGCTTGCTACATAGAATAAATTTCTCCAAATTTGAGAAAATTTTATTTCTTGGATAATTTCTTTTACATATCCCTTGCCATTTGAAACGGCTATTAAAATGAAGATTTATTCAATTGGTAGACCGAAGACTTAGGTCAAGGGTGGACATTTTGAATTCATTCATGTTTAATTTATTTATATACTCCGAAGTACATTAATTTGGGAAAATCTACTAGGATATCTATTTTAGAGAATTATTGCTTAGAACAAATTTATCATCCACTGAAAATCATGATTACAACTTTAACTTACACAAAATACAAAAAGGGATAGATGGAGAAATTAATTAAAGAAATAATAATGAGAAATACGTTCTCCTATCTTAGTGTTACAAGCCGAATACAAATCAAACATACTTCATTCATACATATGTCCGAAAATAATAATCACATACTTCATACTTATAATCCATTTCAAAATTTGACTTTTGCACTACCAACATACACTACATTGACCTTCGTTTGTACTATAACTCATACGGAGTACATACGATTCAATACACAGATTCACGGAGTAGTCGTATCCCATGCGAATATTTAATTTATTAGAATCATCTTAATAGTTATCAATTATCATTTTTTTAAAATAATAAATTCTATACTTTGTATATCATTGGTCATTATTATACACTAGCCACATTATATTTCATGTTATTAGCATTTGAGCATTTCCTTACTCACATCAAAAAAACAAAAACGAAAACAAAAAGAGAGAGTAGCAATGAAAAGGACAACATCCAAAAGACCAAATTTCTTTCTGACTGAAATTCATGTTATTTAGTTCACCCTTTTTATACCACACCACACCACACTTCATCTTCTTCTTCTTTTCTACCTTCACTCCACTCCTTCACTTTCTCTCTCTAACTTTCTCTCTCTACCCTAAAAAATGGCAACTCCTCTTCATTTCATCACCTCAAACAATAATGACCCAAACACAACCTCCTCAAACACCAACACCAACCAATGGTCCATCATCAACCCACCACAACCCACAAACCATCACTACCCCATCCTTAAGCCGGTATCGAACCCCAAACCTCGAGGCCGAAAGAGCGGCAACAAGTCCCAAAATGGTCCTAAAAACAAGACTCCTCAAAGGGGTGTTGGAATGGCTGAGCTCGAACGCCTTCGCCTTCTTGATGAACAACACTCCTCCCCTTTGCCTTCGCCTTGTTCTGATCATCGGGTTAGCCCGTCTTTTCATCATTCGAATAACCCGATTTCCGGTGTACCGTTGATTCGTTACTGTTTACCGGGTCAACCCGTTTCTGACCCGAGGTTGACTCACCGGGTCAGCATTCCTGAGTCAGCTTCAGCTCCTTACTATCCAGAGCTTCCTTCAATGCCAAACCCTTCTTCACTTGATCACTCAATTCTTACTTCTTTCAAGGTTTGCTTATTTTTTTTTACTGTTAATTATTTTTACTGTTCCATTGATTTTTTTAATTTAAAATAATTTAAACCCATTTTTTTAGGGGTTGTTGGGTGATTATTATTATTATAAGTGGATAAATGATTATATATCTGTATTTAAAATAATAGTTAATAACTGAAATTTGGTTTGGATTTGATGTTGCAGAAGAAGAGGGTAATTGGTGAGGAAACAATAGGGTTTTCAAAAGGGTATAATGGTCATTTTGGTGGCTTTGATCTGAAAAATGGAGACAATTATAATCAATTCTTGGCATTTAACAATGGAGGATTTTCTGTTCTTCCTACTACTACCAGTGGCAGTGAGGTATTCATATTGAATTTGTTTGTTTTTCATCACCTTTTTTTTAAAAAAAATAAAAAACATTAACATAAATTACTAATTTCTCAAAGTTTATACAATATGATCAAGAGTACCAATTTACAGAAATTTCAATATTTAATTTTTCATTTTTTAATTTATGTAATTTATAGAATTATTCAAAGAATGTTATGGAGCTGAGTATATTTGTTGATTTTTAATCACCACCTTTTTTTTTTTTTTTTTTTTTTTTTTGGTAAAGGAAATGCTAGCATAAAATTTATAATTAAATTCTCAAAGTTTATAATATTTTGTAAATTCTAAGTATGTTAAAATATAAAGGATAACAGATATTTTATAATTTCAAATTTTAGTTTTATAAATTTGTTGATGAAAATTGTTGGGTATGTTTTTAACTCTATTTTCTAATATAAATTGGTCAAATAATAATGAGAAAATGATGAACAAAATATATTTCAGGTGGTAGCAATTCACAGAAAATGGAGTGGATCAGGAAATGTAATGATGGAGTATGGATTTTTCCCAGGAAAATCAGAAGAAAACATGATCAAACTCGACCGCGACGACAATGATAACAACATCGACAATTACTACAACAAAATGGAAGATTTAAACCTAAAAATGGGATTTATTTCAGATTCTTCATCACCTTCTCCATCTCCCTCTTCATCATCATCCTTATCTTCTCTCACAACATCAACTACAACTACTTCCAACTCTTCTGTTGACTTGTCCTTAAAGCTTTCTAATTACTAAAAATTAATTACTACTTTTTTTTTTTTTCTTACTAAAATCTGATCTTAATTTGAAGTTGTAATTATTAATCAATTAATGGTTTTTTTTTTTTGTTTTTTTTTTTTGGTGGGGATGAGAAATTAACTTTCTGTTATTTTACATAATTTAGTGAAATGATCAGACCTAAACCTAAAAAGTACTGATTAAATTTTGCTTCTTTTGCTTACTCCTTTTCTTGCAGTAAGTCTGTTCTTGTTCTGCTACCAAAACTGTAGTATGACATTAATTATCAATTTATAATATAGTACAAGTATGTTTTTATATTGGGTATTGTAGTATCTTTCTTGGGTGTGATTATTAAATGAGTGAATCTTATGTTATTTATGATAATAATGATAAATATAAAGCCTAGACATTTATTGATTGGGTATGTACAGTATATACTTCTATAATTTAAGATTCATAAATAAATATGCATGATTTTAATTTTAATTTACTTGTATTTTGTTTTAGCAATGCAACATTAATTAAAGTGGTCAGGATCTATGATTCAGTTTTTAGATGGCCAATGCAGTTAGTGTGATTGTACTTTGACAAAGTTTTTGATGTTCAGCACTTATTTGCTGTTTTGTTAATCTAACACACAAATTAAGCATTGCTTTAAAGTTATGACATGATCGTTAGTACTTGTAGTATGTTTCTACTCCGCCCGTCTCTAAATTATGTTTTTTTACGTTAATAAAGTGTATGGGACAAGGGCTGAACTTTAATTGTCCATATATGTTAAACTTCATAAATTAAAGTTAAAAAATAAAGCAATCCCACATTTTTGACCAAGGATTAATTATACCACTAGGGCGGGTTAATGTATATACTCGTATGATATGATCAAACTACGAGTATAATTTATTGTGATCAAGGTAACTAACAATATTGAGGTTATTAATGAATGAATTAGTGTGAAATAGTCTCGACCATTCATCCTTTAGGCCCTATTTAATATGACTCGATCATACATTCATACAAGACTTTATCCAATTATCATTACATTTCCACATTAAAATTGGTAGCTTGTCAGCCAATTATATGTTGATGATGAACAACATTATTTGTAAAGTGAGATTGACCAAATGATGAAAAATGTCAAATCAATGGTACTCGATGAGTTCTCTGAGTATAAACTTCAGTTAAATTGTGCCTTTTTGCACAAGTATAGTAGACAGGAGCTAGTACACAAAAGTTCTTGATATTGCCAGATTGGTAGTTGCAAATAAGCTAAAACTTCTCCCTATCTAGCTTTGTGATCTCAAGGCATGAGTTAACTTTGTTTTGCACATATTTGTTCCAATGGATTTTAAACCAATAATATATTGGTAAAATTAATCGGTAAAAGCACGAATTCTTTTATATTTTGAAGCGAAGGGAGTATATATCAGGACTCCGGAGTAAGGAGAGAAGTTTAAAGGTTAGGTTACTATCATGCCAGCAGATAATATTATCAACAATATTTCTCTAGGGATCTAAAATTCCATATGCCCCTATGAATGAAGCAGCAGATCAAGGAGTTTTTCAGATCCCAAGGAATATTATTATAGGGATAAGGGTTAGGGTTGAGGAGGGTGCCTTTTCATTTAAGTGTTAATGTCCTCATTAATTTGGAGTCTTTAGCTAGCTAGCTATATCTATGCTAGTGGTTATATGTCACAAATAGCTTTGGCTTGATCTAGGGCATGCACTCTATTAATGTATGAGCTATATGAAATCTTCATGAGATATGGGGTAATAATGTTTTTAATTTAAGGGTCGGGTTGAACAGGCTAGCTACGACAACATCGTAATCAAATGTCTACTTCGTATTACTGTATAGATGTACAAAACTCCTATTTGCTAGTCATGTCGTCTCAACCTTTATAACACGTCCTAAATACTTGTACAGTCGTACATGGTAATCAAAGATATTCTACGAATTTGCTGATATATTTGTCTCTTTTCCATCATCACTTTATCCCGTACTAATAGTGTCTTTAATAAATACGAATACTCCATTGATTATTTCTTGTAAAAAAAATGTTAATTATTGACACCCTTTTCCAACTTTTATTACTTAGATAATTTCATTTTATTTAAGATAATGTACTTTATTTATTACGCTTATGTAGCAAGTGATTTTTTCTAAGGATAATTTCAAATATTCTCAAATCCCAAAATGGTGAATTCTAGTACCAAAGTTGAAGCCTTAAATATAGCACTGGCTACATATCTACATATCTAGAAACAACACCCTTAGACTAGCTACCAAATCTCTCTGTATGTGTCTCTTTAACAGCAGATTCTTGAAAGTTCAAACAAATAGAGGAATAGTATAATAGGCTTCTGTTTTTTTTTTTAGTTCTACTTACAGAATTCACTGTATCTTATTTTAGGTAATGCATAAAAACCCGTGAAGAACATATCAAATACGAGTATCATATTTACATTATTATAATGTGAATAATACATGAAAATACCCCAAAAAAAAAGAGGACAAACAAACATAAAAGCAAAGTTAGAATTATGAAGCATAAGAATGGTAAATGTAAGAGGGGCAGCAGAGAGCAGACTGATAGTATGTCTAAGCTAATCGGTTAATCTGCCGACTTTAGGATCTGTTCTCTTCAACTTAATCTCAGTTCAGTTCATTGCAGTTCAGCTCCAATCAGTTCATTTCAATTCTTGATTTCCTTCCCTAATATTTCATAAATAATCCAGTTCAGTTCAGCTCCAATCAGTTTAGTTCAGTTCTTGTAAATCAGAACAGACCCTTACTTACTCTTACAAATAGCAAAATTCACTACAAGAATCAGGTCGAATTCCGACGGAAAGGTTCCGACGGACCTAAAATTCCGTCGGAAAAACCAAAAATTACGACGGAATTATATTCCGTCGTATATTTCCGACGAATTAAAAAATTCCGTCGGAAATCCGTCAGAATTTTCCGACGGAAAATTTTTCCGACGGATTATTTCGTCGGAAATTTAATTTTCCGACGGAATTTGTATCCGTCGGAAATTTACGACGGAATTTCCGTCGGAAGTCCTATTTTAAAAAAAAAAATTTAACATTTCAAAAATAAAACCCTAAAGCTAGAGACGCCCCTTTTCCCCTTTTCATCTCTCCGCCTCTTTTTTCACTTTCCTCTTTTCCTTCTCATTCTCTTTCTCTCTCCTCTCCTCTTCTCATTTCTCTTTTCCCTCTGTGGCTCTGCCCCTCCCCTCTTTCAATCTCTTTCGCCTCTCCTCTTCCATTTCCTCTTCTCTCCTCTTCCCTTTCCTTTCCTCTTATCTTCCTCTTGTGTATATCCGCAACATCAACCACCGACGACCGCCACAACATCAACCCTCAACAACAACGACGACCGCCACAACATCAACCCTCAACAACGACGCAACAAGACAACCACCGTCTCGAGCCACCCACTCTCAAGGTTTTTGTTTTGTAGATCGATCTAGTTTTAATTTAGGTTAGATTGTAGATCTAGTTACTTTTTTGTAATTGTTATGTAAATTTATGAATTTTATTAGATAATTGTATATTTATATATTTCCATTAATAAAATTAATGTTTTTTTTAAACGAAATTCTGTTTAAATATGTAGATCTACAGGTTTTGATTTATTTTGTGTGGAATTTTTCGATTTTGTTGTTAATTTTTAGATTTATGGGCTAATTTTTGTTTTTTGGTGTTAATTTTCGATTTTGGGTGATTTTCGTTTTGTTGGGGTTTGATTTTCGCGTTTATGGGTTTAATTTTCGTTTTTTGGTGTTTAATTTAATGGGTTTGTGGTGGTGGTGTGTGGTGTTTAATTTTCTGAGTTTGTGGTGGTGGTGTTTAATTTACTAGGTTTGTGTCGGTGGTGGTGGGATAAGGGTGGGTTTGTGGTTGGGGTCGGTGTGCGGTGGTTCTCGGGTGGGGGTGGTAGTTCTGGGTGGAGGCTGGTGGGGGTGCAGTTTTTTTTTTTTGTTTTTTTAATAGAATATTCCGACGGAATTTCCGTCGTAATTTTCCGGCGGAATCATATCCGTCGAGAATTTCCGACGGACTTGCCCGGGTCAGAATATGCCGTCCGACAGAAATAATTCCGTCGGAAATTCCGTCGGAAAACCCTTTTACGACGGAAATTCCGTCGGAATAGGTCATTTTTCCGACAAACCATATTCCGACAACCGCTTCCGACGGAATTCCGTCGGAAACGGGTTTTCCGACGGAAAACGGGGTGTTTCCGACGGAAATGTTCCGTCGGAATTCAGCTGTTTTCTAGTAGTGATTATCTATTTTTACCAATTCATTGAATTTTCTTCTTTTTTGATTGGCTGAAAAACTCAAAATTTACGACTAGCTAGTCTTTTTGTATCTTATTTCATTAAAAAACTAGCCGAACTTTAATCGAAAAAGAGGCTTAAATAGAAGGTGGAAGAGCTAAAATTAAAGGGGAGAGATGAAGCGTGTATGAAAGATAAAGTATAAGTCTAATGAAAGAATTTTAAAAAAATGGTGTAATAAAAAATTAATAGTGTAAGATGACACGTGGCACTATGGTTAGAGAAGTGTAATAGAATGGATGGGGGCATGTGTCTTTAATTTCTTAATATCTTGGTTATAGTTTTTAAATACTAAGTTTAGATTTAGATATAAATGTTGTTTGTTGGCTACTACACTACCGAGTACATTGTTTTTATGTACTTGATCACTGATCTGACATTACCGTTGTTGTAGTACATACTTTAAGTACAACATTTTACCAAAAATCATACTAGTAGTGTTCAAAATTCCATATAAGGTGGTCTAATTTCCTTCAAAATAGAGACTTAAAACCTTAGATTGTTATTTGTACATACTCGGTAATCGGAATGTATTGTGTAATCAATTTCTGTACAAGTGTAGTTCAAATGTTTAATGTGCTAAGGAATTAAAAGTGTACGACTAACATGTAATCTACATAAGCTATTAGGTAAAGCTTTCAAAAATAAAAGTCAGTTCACATTTACTTAATTTCAGTTCATTTCAGCTCCAATCAGTTCAGTTCATTTCAGTTTACCTCCTAATTTCTCTCTCTCGTAAAATATTCAGTTCCGCTCATTTTAGCTCCAATCAGTTTAGCTCGGTTCGATAAATGTGAACAAGCCCTAATTAAATGCATTATATTTGTTTATTTCGGAGTTTCACAATTAATGAACTTTTTTGAAGTAAATCGAATTTTACTTAGAGATCGGATTAAAGGAATATAATGTTTTTAATTTGTTATACATAAGAGTAAAAACACGATCAAATTTTGATTAGGTGAATATGCACGTTGAGAGAATGGAGTATAATCAAACAAGACTTATGTATACTAAACAATATTAAATCATACCTAAATTCATATTTTAATTTGTTTTACTCAATTATAGGTTTTTTTTTTTTTTTTTGTCAACATACTGTAGCAAAGAAAAATAAAATAAAAAAATTGTAAGGAAAAATAACAAAAAGCGTGGACGGCATAATCAAACAAGACTTATGTATACTAAACAATATTAAATCATACCTAAATTCATATTTTAATTTGTTTTACTCAATTATAGGTTTTTTTTTTTTTTTTTGTCAACATACTGTAGCAAAGAAAAATAAAATAAAAAAATTGTAAGGAAAAATAACAAAAAGCGTGGACGGCAGGATTCGAACCTGCGCGGGCAAAGCCCACATGATTTCTAGTCATGCCCGATAACCACTCCGGCACGTCCACTTTTGTTGATAATTTTGTTTACTTTATATACTTATCTTCTCACTAGTGTGCAGGACGACAAATATACATTGTATATCAACAAATTATGTCAGAATGTAAACTTTTGTAAGAAAAAAATGAGTAAACTAAAAATATAACTGCAGGAAAGCAGAGCATATACAAAGTACTCATAATGCTTTGGAGGAAGGAATGCAAACGTACATATTCCAAGTTCACACTCGTATATTCGTATTCTACCTCATTACAAGATGAGCAATGGTATTACATGCTCTTTTAACATAATAAAACAAAACAAGTAAACTTCAAACCACTTTCTATCAATTTTAATATCTTTATATGGAGTTATTTATTTATTTTACAAGAAGCTCTAACAAATAAACACAAAATACACAATACAAAATAATAATAATAATAATAATAATAATAATAATAATAATAATAATAATAATAATAATAATAATAATAATAATAATAATAATAATAATAATAATAATAATAATAATAATAATAATAATATATAAAAAAAAAAAAAGAGGTTATGTCGAGCTTTTCATAACCAACAAGTGAGCAGGAGCAATCCAGCTGCTGAAAACTTCAAAAGAGCAGATCTATTGTTTTGAAGTAACAAAATATAAGATATGCACGCAAAGTCATCCAAGCCGTAATTCAAGTATCAAGTATATGAAAAATGTAACACAAATGTAACCATGTTATAACCAAGTATGAAGTATAATTTAGAGTCATAAAGGTTAAGTTGAGGAAAATCTTTGATCTAGTGTTGTTATACATACCATTCATGAATTTACTACGGAGTATATATTGTGCACTACTTTTGAGGAAAATCTTTGATCTAGTGTTGTTATAACATTCATGAATTTACTATGTATTGTGCACTACTTTTAGAAAAGCCCAAACCACCATCAAGTCGTCAACTAGCAAAGAACTTGGATTTAAAATTGACACATACGTTAAGAATACACATGCTAATATGGACGTAAAACAACATATCAAGTTTATAGGATTTTCATGGGTTATGTCTTTGTACTTAACATGGAATTATTTATTTATTTATTTATTTTTACTACAGTAGAAGAACACAAGAATAAAATAAAATAAAAAATACTAAGGGCATGTTGATCACTTCAGCTTAATTTCAATTCAGTTCAGCTCCAATCAATTCATTCAGTTTAGTTCATCTCTTAATTTTCTTCTCTCATAAAATATTCATTTTAGTTCACTTTAGTTTAGATCAGATCAGCTCCAATTAGTTCAGTTCAACTCAGATCAGTTCAGTAAATATGAACATGCGCTAGAAGGTAAAAGAAGATAAAAACAAGGAGCGAAGGAGCCAACACTGGTTATCAAGAAGGTGAGTGAAGGTGAGCTTGATTAACCTCTTCCCTATTGACTTTTAAAATAGCACAATGTTGGAATTAAATTTGTGAGTGGTTAAGTATGGTTCCCATTGACCCTTGTGGTGAGATTGATCCTGGTTGAGTTGTGTTGAAACCCATTGTAGCCCACGTTTAAGTGTCTCACGTTGGACAAAGAAGAGAGATGGTTTCATTATATAAGGTAGAAGAGTTACTCCTACTATTGCAAATAGGTTTTAGTATGGAATCTCATAAGCCTTATTTGTGGACCAAACTTTTCTCCTCATTTTTTTGGGTTGCCCAAGCCTATTTCATATTATTACCAAAATTTAAAAAGTTGTTTGAGTTTATTATAGTCCAAACATTTTCTTCAATGACGGTTTTAACATTTTCTTTGATAAAGATTTTTTTTAGAATAAAAAACAATGTAAAATCAGATTAAAATCATCTTTACGAATATAACAGATTTAAAAACCTCCTCATTAGAAAGAGTTACAAATTATAACAATATTAAAAAGGAAAAATTGCCCGCAATAATCCGACCTTTTGGCCGTCCGCCGAAAATAATCCCACCTATGGATTATTTTTAAATAATCCCACCTTTATACCCACTCCGCTATAAATGGTCCCATTTTACTTGGAACCGGTTGAGCAGGTAATTTTTTTTTTTTTTTAATGTAGAATTTACACGTGTCACTTCTTGATTAGTCTAAAAAATAAAAATAAAAAAATAGTAAAAAATCACTACCACCCCCTAAGCCACACCAATTCAGCCACCACCCTACCCACCACCACCTAACCTAAACCCTAGAACCGCCATCCCACCCACCACCGCGCTGATCGGGGAAGGGGAAGGAGAGAGAGGCTGAAATCGCGACGGAGGAAGGAAAGAGAGAGGCCGGAATCGCCTGAAGGAGAGAGTGCCGAAATCGGGAAAGGGGGGCTGGAATCGGGACGGGGGGGAACGACCGGAATTTGGACGGGGCAGGGAAGGGGGACTGGGATCGAGACGGGGGAAGGGGTTTTCGAGGGTGGTTGAGTGGTTGGTGGTTTCAGGGTGAGGGGACCCCGAGTCGGCGGTTTAGGTGGAGGGAGAGGGTGGTCAGAGTTGTTGGTGGCCGACGGCGCTGACGCTGGAGATGGGGTTGGGGCTGGTGCTTTCGTGACGGAGGTTGGGGCTGTCGTGAGGGAAGGAGACGGTGGTTATGTGATGGAGGGAAGCGCGGTGTTCAGGGGAGGGGGTTCAGGGCGTTGGGGGTCTGGTTGACCGGAGCCACCGGGATGAGGTGTCAGGGGTGGTTGGGGCTGGTGGTAGTTATTAATTATTTATTAATTTTATTTAGTTTTTCTTAAAAAAACATTAACTTTTTTTAAAATTTATTTTATTTTAATTTTATTTTTTTGACAAATAGCATGGCGACACGTGTCAAGTAACTTGTTATAACAGGTTACATGACCGGTTGAGACCATTTATAGCGGAGTGGGTATAAAGGTGGGATTATTTAAAAATAATCCATAGGTGGGATTAATTTCAGCGGACGGCCAAAAGGTCGGATTATTGCGGGCAATTTTTCCTATTAAAAATGTATGTTTAATATGCAAAGATTATCATAGCTTTGTGGAGAGGAAATTATACTTTGATTTGAATTGCAATGTACTTTTATATTCAATTTTTTAGGACATTTTTGTGTGACTTTAGAGTTTTTATCCATAGGAAAAAAAAAAAAAAAAAAAGGAAAAAACATAACTTTAAGAAAGAAACTTGGTTGAGTGGTATATATACACATGTACAACCTTTCTGACTTGGGCCTTATTAGGTCTATTACAAACTCAGTTCACTCTCAGAATAGTTGAGCCCATCATTTTATTTAAGTTTATTCAAGGATATTCCTTTGCACAACATATACTTGTATTGTATTAGTTGTATAAGTTGTAATTAAGTATACTCAATTTACTAGTCTGAGTACCAAGCTAAGCTTGGTCTAATAGTAAGATTGTCACCTTCCAACCTTGAGGTTGGGGGTTCAATACCCACTACATACACTTTGAGGGTGGGGATCCCTCACTCTCACTCTCATAGACTGAATTGAACTGAACTGAAATGAATATTTTATAAGAGAAGGAAATTAGGAGATGAATTGAACTGAAAAATAAACGTATGAGAACATGCCCTAAGTAGATGAACTGGTCGAGTTGGCTGGGTTTTACTTTATCCAACTTGCTAACCAAAGAAATTGATCAAACAATGTAGCAAGCTCACTCTAACCTTATTCTTTCATTCTAATCTCAAATTGTAACGGTATTTTTGGTCCAATATGTGGGTTTTACTTGATAGTATGAGGTGAAGTAAATGGATCCCCACGCCACTTTCAAGTTAGAATTCGAAACTCATATCTTTAGAATTTAAGATAAGAGTCTTATTAAGTAAGCGAAACTTTGCCTAATAATACCTTTTTATTTATCTCTTCTTTTGTACGGAGTACTTGTATTTGATTTTTTTGAGTAATGGAATCAACTACTGAGGGCTTGTTCCGATTGACTGAACTGAACTGAACTGAACTGAACTGAACTTATTAATTAGTGATTTTTAACTACGGATTAGTGATCTTTGATTATTTATTGACTATTTATTACTATACATATGTGTATATACAAATGTACATATTAATATTATTATTATTATTATTATTATTATTAATTATTGATAATTATAATTATTATTATTTATTGATTATTATTATTATTATTGTTGTTGTTGTTGTTGTTGTTGTTGTTGTTGTTGTTGTTGTTGTTGTTGTTGTTGTTGTTGTTGTTGTTGTTGTTGTTGTTATTATTATTGTTATTTATTGATTATTATTATTAGTATTATTATTTCAATTATTATTGTTATTATTATTATTATTTATTGATTATTATTATTATTATTATTATTATTATTTATTGATGATTATTATTATTATTTATTGATTATTATTATTAGTATTATTATTTCAATTATTATTGTTATTATTATTATTATTATTATTATTATTTATTGATGATTATTATTATTATTTATTACTTATTGATTATTATTATTATTATTATTATTATTATTATTGTTAATATTATTGTTAATATTATTATTATTATTATTATTATTATTATTATTATTGTTGTTGTTGTTGTTGTTGTTGTTGTTGTTGTTGTTGTTGTTGTTGTTGTTGTTGTTGTTGTTGTTGTTGTTGTTGTTGTTGTTGTTGTTGTTGTTGTTGTTGTTGTTGTTGTTGTTGTTGTTGTTGTTATTATTGTTGTTGTTGTTGTTGTCGTTGTAATAAGAGCTTAAAAGAATGAAATTTGGCTTTATATCATTAGCAATATCATTAGACGTAAATTAAGAGCTGAACTGAACTGAAATGAACTGAACTGAAATGAACTGAACTGAACTAAACTGAACTGAATTTCAACGGAAGAGAACAAGCCCTAAGTCAACTCTTAACAACAAAATCAAACTTGAAACTATAAGACAAAATGTAGACAAAGTTAGGTTTAGCCCAACCAAACTTTTATCCCTTCCAAGTTACAACTCACCTTAACCCAATCAACACTCCTTCACATTAATTAGCCCAAAAACCATCACCCCTTCAAATTAGGTACATAAAAAATAAATTAAATTAGTAAATAATTTCCTCATAATAAGACCATAACATAACATAATTCATTTCATTTGACAAACAACAACATAGAAAACCAAAACCCCCAAAATTCAACCCAAATTAATCCCTAGAAATCAATCGAAAAAAACCCAAAAAAATCAAAAATGGCAAGTAATCAACAAAACCCATTTTCAGATCAACAAAATCAATCATACCCAGAAATGCCACCAATTCGTGTAAAACCACCAGCATCAACAACATCATCTTCGCCAAGAGTGACTGTTTCAACCCCAACAGCCACCGCAACTGGCGCCGCCGCCGAGACTCCGACGGCTGGTGCGGCGAGGAAGATTGCGATTGCTGTGGATCTGAGCGACGAAAGTGCTTTTGCTGTTAAATGGGCTGTTGACCATTACCTTCGTCCTGGTGATGCTGTTGTTCTTCTTCATGTTCGTCCTACTTCTGTACTTTATGGCGCTGATTGGGGTTGCGTCGATTTTTCTGCTTCTGATAATGCTGAGGGTAATGATAATGAAGAGTCCCATCAGAAGCTTGAAGATGATTTCGACGCTTTTACTAGTTCTAAGGCTGCTGATCTTGCTCAACCCCTTATTCAAGCTCAGGTTTGATTTTTGATTTTGTTGAAGAATTGGTAATTGTTTTTATTAGGGTTTTGTTGGGGTTTTTGATTATGTGAATACCCAATTCTAATTTTGCGTAAATGACCTAATCTTGGATGTTTGGGGGGCTTTTGTCATCTGGGGTTTTGTTATTTGTTTGATTTTAAAAGACCTGTTTTTTTTTTTCCAATGTTTCTATTTTTGTACTTGTGAAATATTTGGGTTCTGCAAAATCTAATCCCTAACTTGGCATGTTGAAATTTTAGGGGTTTAGTAATCTGGGGTTTTGTAGAAATGTACAGTGATGTCCAATTCGATCCTCTAACCCTGTTATTTTCACGGTTTTTGATTGTTTCTAGGTGAATTTAGAGGTTTTTTTTTTTTTACTTGGGATTTGTAGAGATTTGCTGATTACTGTCATTTTGATGATCAGCATTAGTTTGACTCTTGTTGAATTGTGATGATTAAGCTGTAATCTTTGTCGTGTTTTTGTTGAAATTTATCAGACACTGGTAATTATTTTGATTGTACATTTGCAAAATTTGAACCTAAGTGATGGGTTTGGTGGGATTTTTGAAGGCTTGGGAAATATAACAAGGTCATAACATACTGATTATGCATTTAATGAATTATGGATGAGTGCAGATTATATTTTGTGGTGGGTGCCTGGGTGGTGGGTGCAATTAACTTTAATAAAAACCAATTGTTGAAAGGTGATGAAGTTGTCAATTCTGGGGATGTCATGTTTACTTTGTTGGGTTGGACTTTTTGATTTTTCTATCTTCTCATTAAAATGTTATGGTGGTGTTGTGTATTGAGTCTGTTGACCTTGTAGAAGTATTGACTTTACCCTTGTAGTAATTGGTTAAGTGTTTTTTTCATTTCTAATTTAAAAGTCATTCATGCAACTCATGGTGACAGGGTCACTAAGGTCTTGCATTTGCCTATTTCCTAGTGAGTTCGCCTAGAAAATGATTGAATCTTTGTCTTTTTTTCTGCTTGGTAGTAGTTTATGCTGTATGAAATGATCAATCACTTTGGGTTTCTGACCGAGAGAAGATGAATTTTCATAATCAGGGGGTTGTTGAGTAATACATAATTCCTTCCACTGACTTTCGTGATTTCTCAGGGTAATTCAAATTCCAAAATTAGAGTACTTTGTTTTCTGCCCAATATTGGTTCAAATTTACTTTATTGGTATTAGTATTTCTAGTTTAAGATTTTGTTAAGCATTGACAGTAGTGCTGATGTTGATTAATTTCCATTACTGTTTTAGGTGCCATACAAAATTCATATTGTTAAAGACCATGACATGAAGGAAAGACTATGTTTGGAGGTAGAGAGGTTGGGTTTCAATGCTGTAATCATGGGAAGTCGTGGTTTTGGTGCATCTAAGAGAGGAAGCAATGGTAGGCTTGGGAGTGTCAGTGATTATTGTGTGCGCCACTGTGTCTGCCCTGTAGTGGTTGTGCGTTATCCTGATGAAAAGGAGGGAAATGATGGAGATGATGAAATGGTTCCTGTGGCTGAGGCAGATGAAGTGAGGGCAATCGAGGAGGATGAAGAGTACCATGATGCATCAGATGAACGCAAGGGTAAGTGATTTACCTTATTGACTGAAATGATTGATTTAGGTGTTTTATTGATTATCATATCATCTACATGTCAATTATGTGGTGTTGTGTGGTTGAATGTTGATTATGTGTACTGCGTATTGTTTTTCATCTGGTACTTAGGGTTCATGTTTTCTGACACTGTTTAATTTTTATTAGCATGGGTGGGGATTAAGTAGAATTGATATCTTTTTTGTTTACTCTATCGAAAATCTTGATTCTCTATGAAGGTCATTTGAATGCGCTTGCTTGTATTATGTAGCATGAATTATATTTCCAAGGCTGATGTGTGGTTTTATATACATCCCATAACCTTTTCATGTAAAAAAAAAAAAGAGTAATCTGTAAAGAAAAGCCTTTAAAAGTTGAATGCATGCAACACTATAATGGTGCTCTTTTTCAGAAGTTAAAATTTGAAGTTCTTTATGTTCGTAAACACGGGGAACATTATTTTATCAAAAATATATGAATTAGGTGTGGCAAAGTCACTCCCACAAAATCTTCATGAATAATCTTCTTTAACTATGTAGGAAGATCTTGAAGGAATGAAGGTTCTAAAGTATTGCCAAGATGGCATCTAGTCTGGACAAGGAGCATTTGCTAACGAATATGCTATTTGCATTTCAGCTGTGCTGAAATAAATCACTTCTCTTTGTAGATTAATTCAACTATTTAGTATGGCATTGTGATCTTCTACTTTTTTCCTTCTTCTATTCTTGCTACAATAGCAAGTGGATGAATTAGCCCGAGTTTGAAGAAAAAGTAAAAGGGGGAAATTTCGACCAATTGACCCCTATATGATTATATAAAGAAGAGAGTTATATATAGGGAAGCAAGTGTAAACTTGTAGCTTATAGTGTGAACTCGTTCTTTTCTTTTTCTTCTTCTTCTTCCAACAAGAAAAAGGATTTCATAAGCTACAAGTTACTAACAATTCCTAGGAAATTTAGAATTCTAACACAAGTTCAAATCACCTTAAAATAAGATACATCCCAGATTCGATCAACGATCGCCTTAATAAAAAACTTCATCCAAAGCAATGCAATATGTGAGTTGGCACTAATTCGTCTTGAGATCCACTCATGAATAGTTGTTTAAGTGAAAATACTCATATGGTCTTCTAGGTTTTCTCGGAGATTATGAAAGCCTAAATCTTCAATTTTCTGTAGACAAATCAAAAAAGAAATTAACTCTAATAGAATAAAACCATCTCAAAGATGGGATCCATTTATTGAAAGCAATTAAAGTTTTTTGGGGGCTTACCACCAGTAAAAATACCAATGGAAGCCCCTACAAAGATTCACAAAAGAGACTAGAAGAAAAGAGAAAGAGAAAAAAAGGAAAAGAGTGAAGGAAAACTTTTAAAAAACAGAAAAAATCTAGTAATGGAGGCTAGAAAAACCCTAGAGGGAACTAGAAAAACCCTCCTAGTGTGAACTCATTTTAAAATAGAATTATTGCAGCAATTGTGAAACTTCCCAAAGTTGCATTGTTTCAAATTAATTAAGAATGAAGGAAGTATGTTATATGCTTGGGTATTTGATAAGTTGCAATTTCCCTCATTTTATATTTTAAAATTGTCTTAAATGGTTGGTTGGGCCTAGAACTGGTTATTGGGTGGGTCGGGTTAGGGTCGGTGCGACTCAATTGTGGATTGGGTCAAAGAGGGTCACATTTAATAAAGCCAATAGCGGGCCGGGCCAATGCAGGTCGCGAGTCAACATCGGGTCGATAATGAGTGAACCAACAAAATATCATTTAAAATAATATTGAACAAAGCCATTATTAAGTATATATGAATACAAATTTATCTATGTAATTTTTTTTTTACATTATCTATTTTGTTTGTCTATTAAATTGGAAAAACATTTTGGCCCTATATTGACCCTACCTAATAAGGGCCCCGTCCGTTAAAGGCTCTGTCCATTAAAAGCCCTATCCATTAAAAGCCCTTTAAGCTTGACCCTGATCCTATCATCATTGGGATACCCTACTCAATTCTAGCTGTGCCCAATCATCTTTTGTAGTTGTGCTCTACTAGGGTTTCATAATTTTAATCTTAAAAAGTGTCACTAGGTCATTGTTTTTTCAAGATCCTTGGGCGAATGTGAATATTATATTGATTTCTTTGTGACCGATTTTTATCCAAGAATTGTGTTACCTTGTGGAGATTGGAGTGTGCGGTACAACACTCCAAAATAAGGTGACAAACACTTCAGCAGCCATGTCTGTCCCTTGGAATTATGCCTACAGTAGACCTTTCCAACTCTGTGTAATGTATATGTTTAGTATGTTTTTAGTTATAAAAAGCGCGTCTAGGCGCAAAGCACAAGACCTAAGGCTCAAAGACCTACAGAAAGCACGTGCCTGTGCGTTTTTTTCTAGGCTGCTTCTTGTGCCTTTGCACCCTATGTTGTAAGGCATCAATCGGTAATGTATAAGATAATTTGGAAAATATTCAGGGGGCTTTGTGACGGTCAGATCTACTTTTTTTCTAGAGGAAATAGAAACCTCATATCCACAATGCTATAAGAAGAGGCCTAGCTATTGGTCACAGAGACCTTTCACCTTTTTCTCAGAATTCCCTTTTTAGATGTATTTGATAGAAATCAATATGTTTTCCTATGTATATGAAGTGCTCCTCACCTACAAAAGGCGCGCTTCTTTGCCTTGCGCTTAGGCTTTAAAGACTTTTGCTCCTTGGTGCGCCCTTCAAAACCAAGAGTATGTTTCACAGTGTCATAAATGAGTCATTGGAGGGCTTTAAGTGGGCTGGACTTTCTCTTTATATTTAGAGGCTAGAGCTGTCAATTTAAGGACTGCAGCTGGAATTTCCTTTGCAATCGAGAAGCTTTGTTTTAAGATGCTTCATTGTTGGTTTTTACACTGTAGCCTTAAATGAGGATTGTAAAATTGTATGCTTTGGATTCTTACAGAAAAACAAAAGCATCACTTTGACTAGGGGTTGAAATTTATTTGATTTCCCTTGGCATAGTATTTAAAGAGGTTGAAGATGTACAACTACTTGGATATAGATTGCCCGTTAAACTGTGATAATTAATGTAGCCTTGATCTCTGATAAATATCACCTCTTACAATATTTAAGCTCCACAATGAAAATGAAATGCTTGTTCTTATTTTGTGTATTGCTGTACCACAGTTTAAAATTGCTTGAAGTTGTAGCGTATCCAATTTCTTATTAGTTTTGTGGATCCTTGTTAAGGTAGGGTTTTCCCTAGTAGTAGGAAAAGGGGCTAATGAGCCCCTGCAACTATTGCACAATGTGCAATTAACTTCAGTTTGTCAATTTCTGGCTAAATTCCACCGTAAGCATAATCATTGCCAAAAACAGACATGATTATATTACCCCAGTAAATTCACGCATATCTTTTTTTGTTATTCGTTTGCATTTAGCTTTAGGTCTTCTTTCACACAACAGTCTGGTAACCTCAGTGGATTCTCTCAATTCACCATCTTCTATTTACCTCCAATTTCTTGTAAATGAAATTTCTTTCATTTCCCCTTCCCTCTTCCTCTTTTATTTGGTTTTAGAAGTAAAGTTGCAGAAAACAAACTATATGATTCCCACTGTATAAACTTTTACTTTCTGCTAAAACCAAAGCTCCATCTCCCAAATGCTGTACAGTTGCTAGAAGACAAAATGTATAATCCTATCCTGGAGAATAGATCTTGCAGGCTACAGGCCTGCAGCAAAAGGAAAAGGATTTAAAGTGATTCATTTGGGCGGATTTTGACACGTATATTAGATTTTATATTGTCTTTATATTTGGGATTGTATAATGCTCTTGTTTTAATGAAAGTTTGCCTGCAAATTAGTGATTGGAGTTGATTACACTGTAAATAGAGTTGTGGAGCTGAATTTCAGTAATTAAAAGTTGGGGGCTGATTTGCACATGAAGCAGAAGTTATGGGGCTGATTTTCCAAACCCCTCCAAGCTATCCCGTCAGGGTTTGGACATAAAAATTGATAGAAATTTTGCTAGTTTTTTTTTTCCCTTCCTTTTTTCTTCTTCTAATTAAGGTTACCTAAGTTTTCATCATGGAAATTAGGAATCATTTCAACCTGCCCTTATTTTTTTGGCGATATTATATAGTAAGACCAATGAGCTTATCTCCCACCCAATCAATCATCTGGGTATGTTTATGTTTCCTGTCTTTCCCTTGGAAAAATGTTGAAGTTCAATGATAATTCAGTGTTCCATTATTCTGTAGTATAACCATTCACTCTTGTGTGCTAATGTTGTTTATTGTGCAGCAACAGCCTGAAGACCCTGATACTGGGATATGGTGTGATTATTCAGTAGCAGGTACAAAAATCTGACCTGACGTCTTTATGATCGTTGCTTGTTGCTATACTCGCGAGTCTCAACTAAAGAAGAAGAAGAAAACGTGTTCTTTATTAGTGTTTGCTTATTGCATTATCTTCTGCCTTTAGGCTTTATGTTTCTGACATACTGCTATTGCTACTAATGTGTCGGATTCTTATCCCAAGAACAAGGAAATTCACTCTTCACTTGTGTATTTTGCTGTGTAGAAATTGCTTTGCTGGTATCGGGATTTATCAACATGAGCTGAAGCATGTTGGCTTTTGTGTGGAGTCTTGGTGCCATCTTTTTTTACTTTCCTGGATTTTACAACCTTCTGAATTGTTTTCTTCATTTCCTTTTTTTTTTTTTTTTTTTAAATGTGTATTTATTAGCTGTGAATTTCTGGTTTAGCTGTTTTAGAACCTGCCTTGCTCCTTGTATAACATTTTGCTGCTGCCTTAATGCTGATAAAAGAATAGGCTATCTTTGAGATCTGAAATTGCTTTGGCATTGTGGATACTTTTCATTCCTTTTATGCTTTTATATGGCACCATTTGTTGGATTAATTCCTTTATATTCTGTTTTATAAACTCCAATGTTATACAGTATGCAGTAGTAAATGTTTAAGAATAAATTTCACATCCCAAGTTTTAATGTTAGATTCTTATCACCCAAATAGTTTGTGCCTGTTACAATTTTTGTAAAAGATTGCCTCATTACAGGCTATACAGCTGTGCTTTTACATGTCAAGGGCTTCAGAGGGGTGGGGGAAGAGGAGTGTAGGCAGGAAAGGGTGTATTATGGGACTGTTGGTAAGTATTAGAGATTGAGGTTGTGGACCCTTGTGGTTGCTTGATTCTGACTCGTAAGACAGATAGAGGGCCAATTGGTTGGATAGATTGGGGAGAGGACTTGTCTCTTATTGGAACCCATTCTCTTTAGAAAGGTTATAATAAGATAATTAAGATTACATCTCTGACATTTCGAACAAATTCCTTAGGACTGCTACAAACCAAGCTCTGAGACCACGAATAATGTGAAGGCGATATCTGTTAAGTGTAGACCACGAAAAATGTGAAGGCCATGCGTGTTAAGCGTGCAGAGAGCTGATACAAGATAACCGTGCAATGATACTTGGTTGCTGTTTTTGTTGGGTATGGTCATCTTTTAACTGTTTTTGACTTGGTACTACTGGTGTAGTGAAATACTGGAATCCAGTAATAGTAGTAATGACTAATGAGCTTAAGGATTAATATTCCATAAGATTGTTTAACTGTCATGCTTTTCGATTGTGTCACTAGATTGATGCTTAAAGTAACGAGTGTTGCAAAACATTCTGATTACAAATTTAAATATACTCCAATTTTTAGCTCAGTACATTTCTTAAGGTACCTCTTGTTTGCCTCAACAACAGACGGGTAGGTACTATAAATCTGTAACTGGTGGGCTATGGTGTATATCTTATATGTCAAGACTTTTCTGTGTACTCATTACTAAGAGAGTATACTAGCCAGAGATACATGACTAGGCTTGCCGACCATTGGCGAAGGCTTGTTCTAGTTGCTAGTTTCGGTAAGTCCTAACCAGCAGACCATCAATTTGCGTTCACAGAGTACACCAGATTGATTGCAGTGCGGGATTCATTAGCATTCTCAACTGCAGGTGACCATGGATTCTTGGCCATGACATAGGAACATTACGGAAAGGATGTATGACTATATCTGCTGCGTTGTCCATCTTTTATTTCGGGTACCTGGGTCTGTGTTTAAATGGGGTGATCCTTATTGACTGACTAATTAGTTGATGCATTTGTCTGATCAAAGGGGTTATGATAAGCTCTACTAAGCTACTGTATCTCTTTAATCTGAGCGACAATTAAGACTAAGATGACAGTAAAGATTGGATGATGATCTAATTTTGAAAATGAAAATTAAAATTTTGTTGTAAGTAGAGCAAATCAGAGTTCATAACTTTGTTTCTTTGAGCATTGATTATAAGAGTAGTGATGGGAGGATCGTCTTGGAATTCTGTTAGTATAAATGTATAATGGGACATTTCTTAGCAATGCAGCAAAGAAAAGATTTTATGATGGTTATATTTTGAAGACAACCATTATAACGGAGCAATAACCACAACACACGTCAACTTGCGTGTATAAGAGTTCACACTAATTGAAATTAGAGGTGGTTATTGCTTTTTTAGAGTTTGGTTACGATTGGTTAAAGTTTTGAGGGATATTATGGGCCCGTTCTCATACGATTGTTTTCAGTTCAGTTCAGCTCTAATAAGTTCAATTCATTTCAGTTCCTAATTTCTTTCTCTTATAAAATATTCAGTTCAGTTCAACTCTAATAAGTTTAGTTCAGCTCAATTCAGTCAATCGGAACAGGCTCATATATATCATTTGTTCTTTGAGACTCTAAATATAAAAATGTTTGGATAGTGTTCAAAATCTTAAAATCTAGCTTGCCAAATTTTACTATTTGTTCAGCCCAATCAATTTCTTCTAATTTTTCTTAAAAGTTCAAAAATAAAATGTGGATGTGAAAATTTCTTCCTCGCTAAATAAACAAATTACATCGTGTAAGAATCTTCTTAAATTAATGAATTGAAAGAAAGTGAAAGGACATAAAACACTAAACAAAATTGTATAGGAACAGTACTTTTTTCTAATTTTAAATTCACCAATAACTCTTTCAAGAGTTTGTTTGTGAAGATTCATGAAGTACACAAATATGTGTTATCAATTAATGACCACACAAATGAAGACTATAAGCCAAAATCAATGACTTCAAATCTCCTGAAATATTGACAATCTCTGTTAAAATATCTAGTGGCCAAAACTAGATTCAAAAAATTGGTATTTCACAAGAACCACACAACCCCACTTAGGAAAACAATATAACATTGACAATGTAGGTACCATCCAACCCTACCAAAGAATTAAAAATTGGCCTCTTTAATGTTGCTTGTTAGGTGCTCCCATCAACTATCTAATTAAATTTCACTCTAATTGTTTGACCTTATTATTCTTTTCAATTTCCTTCCTTCCTTCTTTTGTCTAGTTGTCCCTCCAATTACCACCAAATGAACCATTTATGGTCTTGTTTTAGCTAATTTGTTCACTCATTTAAATCATTTACTAATAATATACATGTGACATGTCTACCGCATGTTTATAACTTGTCAAGTTGGGAAACTTTTATTTAAAAGATCTACGAAGTATAATTTAAATTTATTTTCGTTTTATGGTTTGTGGATATCCAAACAAAGAAAAATGCAACCTAGAAATCTCAGCTAAACTCATGTCCATCCATTTTATTTTCTTTTTAATTTAAATGAGAACTTATATATGACTACTATGAGGTACGGAGTAGATATTAATGTAAATGAGTTGCATTTAAACATCATAGTGGTTCTTGTCAAAAAAAAAAAAAAAACATCATAGTGGTTGAGTTTCAACAACTTGATCTAACTTGATATAATAACACCATTAGCTTATATAGTTATTCATGGTAAACCTTTTTAAAATAATAATAATAATAATAATAATAATAATAATAATAATAATAATAATAATAATAATAATAATAATAATAATAATAAAATAAAAAAAAGAAGTTAGTTAAATGAAAGGCAAAATACAATAAGAGCATGTTCTCTTCAACTTCATTTTAATTTAGTTCAGCTCAATTCAGTTTAGTTTAGTTCAGTTTAGAATTTTTTTCTCTTATAAACCATTCAGTTCAACTCAGTTTAGTTCAGTTCAAATTCAATTCAGTAAATGAGAACATGCCCCAAGTCAAAGGAAAACCAAAAAACAACCAACCATACACTATTCATTGTAAAGTATTAGTAAAAGAATATATTTCTTTAAGAGTTTCATGAGTGAGATCTTATACATTAAACATTGCTAGAAATGAATTCTAACAATAATTTCTCTATATACTTCGTATTAAATATAGACAATATAGTATTATAAGATATTTTGAATTTAATCAGGTATGTGACACAGAATGGATCCATATGTAGTTGGAGGCCTTGGAGCTAAGCTCCGGTTCTTTCAGCCCTTCCTAAAAATATTACTCTTCAAAGATATTTTCAATAAATGGATAAATTTATTGAAACAAAATGAAATAAAATTCAATGTAACCTAAAGTTTCAACCCACTCAAAATCAATAAAAAAGTAAAACGAATCAACCAATAAAAATATTTTTTTTGGTGCAAACCAACATAAATAATTAAATATACAAGTATAATACTTGGTATAAATATTTTCATCAATTAAAAATACGAAATTGAATGTAGATAAATTAAAGCTCTGCTCCACCAGACTTTAGCTTGGATGTATCGGTGCATGGGATGGGCAAAGCAAAATATCAAAGCAAATGAAGTTGTTTTTATGGATTTGCGTGAAAAAAATTGTGTATTCGTGGAATGTGTTTTATGGAGTAGAAGCTTCATTGTCAAGTTTACCAAGTTGGCAGTGGGCCACATAATGAAATATCACATTCAATTGGGGGCCCACTTAGAATATTTGAATGTGCCCTTATTGTACTTGAAATCTTTTATCTTTCTCCAATTTTTTGTACCTAAAATAGAAATACATTATTGCCATTCTAGTGATCCATATCATGTGGGGATAAACCCTTTTGTGTCAAAATGGATACCAATAAATAGATTAGGTTTTCTAATTACAATTTTTAAGAAATTATTCCCCCAAATTTTGAAAGATTTTAATTTTTTTTTAAAAATTGTTTGGTTTGAAAATGTTTGTCATCACACAATTTACGTGGATTGAGTTGGATAAGTAGTGGATGCAACTTTTGGTCCAGTATAAACAAAAGGTGTATCGTTTAGCTTTTGACAGTGAGAACAGTTCTAAGATGACACCATTTGTAAGATTCGAATGTCAACCGTCTTTGTGAATTTATGATTTGACATATTGGTATGTAGGAAACTTAATTTAAGAAAATGGAGTATTAAGGATTTAAGATTAAGTTAATAGTTAAGCCTTGAGCATTTTTTTTTTCTTATTTCTTATATGTTATGAAAAAGCTCTATGTTCCAACAAAAAAGGAACTTTCTAATGGTGAATCCGATCCGTATATGACAAATGTGACTATGTGATTTTAGAATTATGAAAGACTCAATAAAACTCCTTAAGGATATCATGGAAACATATTATAAGAAAAACATAGTGTGCATTGTTTTAAGTGTTTATTTTGCTATTTCTTTGTGAAATGCCAATGAAAGGATTCTCAACCTAGTTTTCTTTACATAGATTATCTCAATTCGATTGTGATGAATCAATCAAATGTTACCTCTATATAAATATAATAAGTAAAATTTCCATACACGGGATTTGATATAATTGGAATTGAAGAGCGAAGATAAAACAATAATTAACCTTATCTCCCATAGTTGTCTAGCTAGCTAGGTTGGTTTTTTTTTTTTTTTTTTTTTTTTTTGTTTTGTTTTTTTTTTTTTTTTTAAAAAGACAAGCTAACTAATATTCTATTTAAATTTTAAGGAAAATATCTTTATAAAATAATATTTGAGGGAAATAAAAGTATACCCAACTATAAATTATCGTGTTTTATGGAATCTGTCTTTCACTATCATCTCAAATCTCTCACACTTCTTCTTGTCGTCTTTGAGAAGTTTTATCCCTGTCAACCACTAAAGATGCCAAAAGCGAGCCCTTTTTTTAACATGAAATGTTGCCCATTAATATTTGAGCTCTATCCCTACTCTTACCACCACCATTGGTATTCAATGGTGGGTCATTTAAGTTTCTTTAAGCCAAATAGATAAACAATATAAGTCACATACTCACATGTGCTCTATTATTACCAAGTATTGCTTACTTCGATTGAATGGACACAAATTTGGACATATATGTGGTATAGTGATCTTTTATATCATCAATTTCTAACATGACTTGTTAATTGTGACAGTCTAACAAATCGAGTTAGTTCTTCAAGTAGTGTTACCAATCGAATTCTTGTTGACATGAATTGATTGAGACTATTGGTAATGGAGTAAATTATAGCCAAAAGAGACCATAAATATTAGTCATATTATTTAGGGCCCAAAAAATAAGACTTAATAGTTGGTAGTTGACGTACCACCTAGCTTTGAAAACAATCAATCCTGCAATCCACGTCTGTCAAGGACTCCCGTACTCCCATTACTTGAACCTAGAGGCACAAATGCACAATAATAATGGGAGGCAAAAAAAAAATAAAAAATAAAAATAAAAATAAAAAAAAGACCCAAAAATTATTTTTAAAATATTTGTGTAAAATAATACTTTAGAGTAGTTATGTTACGTATGTAGCAAATATGTATACAAATCATTTTTATATGAAGTAATACTTGGACTAATAAAATCAAAATCCATGCACTAAAAATACTTTGATTTAATTTAAGGTGAAGATTTTCTTATTCATCCTCCTTTTTGAGAGACGTGCGCCTGTATAAAGTTTTAGATCAACGCGATTATCCCTTTTCTTGTGATATAATTTTAGAACTAATTAATATAAACAAATGTATTTTTGTTTTCATCAGTACTTAATCAACGAGAATATTCTTAAACATTTACATTCAAATAGACCTTTTGTTTTTGGAAGGAGTCGATTGCAATTAATTAATAAATATTTCTAAAAAGAATAAATTAATTAAAGTTTTAAGCAATGGTACTTAAAATGGGATTGAATTTCATGTGCAATATGCAATAAAAAAGAGGCTAATGGATTTATAATCTTATTTGAATATAGGCTACTACTATAATACAACCTTTAAAAATCATAGTAGTACTTGCTAGCTACATATTTAAAAAATTTAATTATTACATACACATTTTATCATTCAATAACTATATAAATATGTATCTCACAACAAAACAAACGAAGATTATTATATTGTAAAAAGACCTAAGCTAGGAATTCAAACCGTTAGTACAAATTAGAACAATAAATCTACTTATACTATATACTATAATTAAACTAACTACATACTCGTACTATATATCTATGTTATTTGTGTAAGAGCTAAAGTTAATTAATATCACAAGTACAATAATATTAATTCAAATAAATTAATAATCAGTACTAGATCGAGAATTATTATTATTATTTTTCCCATGTAATTAATTAATTAATCATGAAAGCATATAAAACTGCCGCTTACGCTTCAAAGATGATGGTAACATCATTGATGAAATGCGACCATCATCACCTTCATTATCCTCCTCATTCTCATCCTCGTCCTCTGCTTCATTGCTACTCGAGCAAGAAACATTGTTTAATCCTCGAGTTATAACATTATTAGATGTAACAATGGACGAAGAAGAAGACGACGACGTTGTCAATGGTACCACTTGGTTATCATCATCCTCTTCATCCCCATCCAAGTCATCACCACCCGTGTACCTCGAATAACCTTCCTCATCCTCATCCTCATCCTCATCAGTATCCTCATCCTCATCCTCGTCCTCATCCTCATCATCGTCGTAACTCTCATACTCCCCATCGTTTTCGTCGTGAGCCAGCGGCAGATGCGCCGATTGCACCGGCGTCATCACAGCCGCGGCGTGTCTAGAAGAAGTTGTGGAAGCACACGCAACGCAGAAGGATAGCGAAGGAGGGAGCATAGGACCGGAAGCGGTCCACGGAGTTGGTTTGTTACAAAGATGACATAATAATGTTCTACAATGTTTACTAACCAAGAAGTTGGCCTTGTGTACCTTGCCGTCGCAGTGCCAGCATAATCTTGCTCGGTCCGACTCGCAGTACGTTGTTGCCGGCGAACTGCATAGCTCGCAACTAGATTTACTATTTTCCATAAGATATCGGAAAATATATGTGTATCAGAGAATATAAGAGTATATGTATAATATATATTGATATGGTAAGTTTAAGAGTTTGTTGTTGGTGTTATGAGGAGTATATATATATTGAGTTAAGAATGAAGGGTGTGCAAGTTGGTGGTATTCTAAGGATATTCACTAATTTTATCTTATTTTATTTTATTTTGATTTAATTTGTTCTAAAGTTTAATAAGAAATTATAATTATTGAAGAATTGCCTTTGGATTCTTTATTTCTTTCCTATATATTTTGAGTTAGAGAAATGTGGGGTATGAGACTTGATATCAGGGAAAGTATGTGGAGTGTGATGCAGTTCATTTCGAACATTCAACACGTGGATATATATATATTTTTTTGAGTTATGCAGGTGTTAATGTGTGTAACGTACATCTACCCTTCTTTTGTGTGGCTATTATGGTTTTCATTGCCGTTGTAACATTGCTGATGTGGTGGTACGTTGAATGTGATTCGTTTAAATTTGTTGTACCACGATATTCTTAGTATTTAGAACTCATAGTCATATACTTGTGCATAACATTATAGCCATATGTATGTCGTAATTTATTTTTAAGTATTACGTAAATATTTTAAGACGGAGAGAATATATCCATTTAGCTACCACAATTTGTGTAGCATGAAGAGTTCTAAGTGGCATACAACCTAAGTAGTTCTGAATTCAGATTATATTTTTGATTGAAGTGTTGGCTTTAAATGATCATTTACAACTTGCAAGATTTTACAAAGAATAATGATGCAATGCTAAATTCCTAACTAAATGTGATGTGGAAGTTTTTATTTATTTATTTTTTAAATTTATAATTTCTTGAGAGGAAATAGCGTCAAAGTTTAGATATTGCTTGTCTAATTAGCTGACAAAGCAGTGTTTACTCCTAAGCCCCACCTTCTTTCTAATAATAGCCACCAGAAAGTTGATTATTTTTGTTTTCTTATTTTAAATTGGTTGTTGCAAGAAACATCCAGCGCAATTGTTGTGCGCAGTATAATTTGATTAAGAGCATCTAATGCAATTGTGGTACTACCTCTAATTTATTACTCGAATTGAATATTTGTATAGGTTTGGCCGTTCGGGTAGTTTTTCTCAGTTGTGTACGTATTTAGGGTCTGTTCACATTTACTGAATTGAGTTGAAATGAATATTTTATAAGAGAAGAAAATTAGGAACTGAACTGAACTGAAATTAAGCTGAAGTGAACAGGCCCTTAAACATTAATACTACCTCTGTTAAATGTTATGTGCAACTTTGGAATATTTTATATCTCACAAATAATACCCCAAAGTTGCACATAACAATTAACGGAGGTAGTATTTTTCTCTTCCTGTCCCTATATTTTTGCAATTTTATTTATTCACGGTTTTTAAGACGCGTTTAAAACGTAAATACCTGCATTCTCATACACATAAAGGTATAAAAACGTGATATATTATTAAAATATACAATGAAACAACTCTAATAAGATCACATGTGACTAGTTATATTATCTATTATTATAGATTACCGGTAATTTCTGATCAAACTTTTCAAAGTTTAACCTGTAAAATAGCAATAGGCAAAGATTAAGGGATGAAAGGAGTAGTATGAATTACGATCGAGGTGGTTATAAGCTGTATTAGATATGGGGCCCAACCATAATGGTGGTATTTGCCTAGAATTGTTAGTGTCCACACAAATTAGAGAAATCTCGTGGTTTCAGTATGGGCTCGATAAAGATACTTGATGTCCTCAATCCTCATTGAGCCATTTCAATAATAATATTGCTTTACACCACTAAAATAGAGTACTTATATTAGTTGTATAAAATTATTATATTTTGCTTCCAAATAAAGTTTACTATACTTCTGTGAGGTTCCTCCTTTTTTTTAGCATACATTATTTCGTGTGGTCATAAATCTTCTATTTCATTCTCATACTTAGAAAGTTTGTTCATTCCCCATTTACAAAAAAAAAAAAAAGAAAAAGAAAAAAGGATTCCTAGTGATGTTTTTAGTTCGAATTTCTGAAATTAGGGTGCATGATATTTTTTCAAATTTGTACCTTTTTTTTTTATTCCTCCTACATGTGAATCTTACCCTTTATTTATATGTACTGTATATGTTATCTCTCCATTGTTACAGTAGTAAACTAGCTATTTTCCCATTTTTATTTCAACTAGAGAAACTTTTATTAAATTGTTAGATTTAGAAAAGAGACAAAAAAAAAATAGACTAGACAATTAATAAAGCAATCGAGTTATGATGCAAAAACAAGTGTTTAGAATGGGTGGCTCAAGTTACACCATATCATATCATACTATTATCTTTGAGTGTTTTAGTAATCACGAGTCTAAATTAATTAAGTAAAAAAGTAATGTGAGACTGGAGGCATATTAAAGTTTTAGAATCAAATTTTGTTTACATCATCAATCTATCTACACTGGACCATCATAATAATTTTGCTCCACTCAAGTATATATTCCTTTTTCGGCTTTCAACTTACAAATAAAGTGAGCTATACTTTTGTGAGGTGTCTCATGTTTCAAGCATACTTAGAATTGGTCACAAATTTTCAATTTTATTCTTGAAATTTCCAATAAAATTCAATCAAAGATGATAAGGAACCTTATTGTTTTCATTGCCACAATGTGAGGAATTAGGTTAAATTTTAATGTGATTTAGAATCGTTTTTGTTTCATTTGCCTATCTACTATTTTTCTACTTTGTTTTTATCCATAGTAAAAATTTTAATTTGAGAAGACATGAAAAGAAGTCATCAACAATATAAACAAAAGGTACGGAGTAATTAATTGATGAATTAAGACAGGTGTATAAGATTCTATAACATAAAAAATCGTGTGCTTAAATAAATAATAAGAATGAAGTAATAATTGGCTTAATTGATGAAATTATAAGAAGTCGGTACTCAAAATTTGACCATCCATTACAATACATCTTTCACCACTCAAATATGTGGTCCTTATTTGGCTTCCTAAAAAACTTTACTATACTTTTGTAAGGTGTCTCATGTTACTAGCATATTTATCTTTTTCTGTGGTGGAAATATTTTTAGCATATTTATTATTGATCATAAATCATCTATCTCATTTTTCTATTGTTCGATCAAGTCCAATCAATGAAGAAAGGAATCCTTATTGTTTATCATGAGGATTATAAGTTCGAATTTCCGAATATGAAGTACAAGATATTTAGACATATATGCATTTTTTCATTCCTTATACATGTGATTATGTGAATCTTACTGTTTTTACAAAACATTATAGCTACACTAAGTAGTAGTTATCCAATTTTCTTGAAAGTAACTCTTAATAATAGATACAAGCATGGCTCAAGTTACTATTATTTTGAGAGTATAAAATCATGCATGGCTCAAGTTACTTTATATCATATTATTGAATAATCAAACGCGTTTAGTAAATAATGAGTATCAACTAGCTTAATTGATGAAATCATAAAAGATGGTACTTAAGATTTGAAATTAATTATGTCCACATATTGATTAGTCTTTGTTACACAATCACGATGTTTTCACACCATTCAAATATGCAATTCTTATTTGACTTTCAAATAAAGTTCGTTTACAATACTTTTGCGAGTTGTCTCATGTTTTTAACATTTTAATTGTTTATAAATGGTCAAAAACTTCCATATTATTTTTAGAATGTCCGATCAAAATTTCATCAACTTGAAATAAATTTTTATTGGTGATTTATTAATCTGTTTTAAAATAATTGTAACACCTTCAGTTTTGCACTATACATTCCAAGTTTGATCACTTTTTTGTTAGGTTTTTTTTTTTTTTTTTTTTTTTTTTCAAAGAAAGTAAATATTACAAATGAAATGTTGTTAATTGATTTAGTTCTATTGTTATATATATATATATATATATATATATATATATATATATATATATATATATATATATATATATATATATATATATATATATATATATATATATATATATATATATATATATATATATATATATATATATATATATATATATCTCGTTTGATTCATCTCGGTGTGTAACTTCACAATACCAACTTATTATAATAGTTTTTTTTTTTTTTTTTCATTTTTTTGTTTATACATATTCAAAAATATTTATGTTTAAATGCATGCATTGAAGATTGCCAAAAGTGAAGTAAGATAATTAAAAAAAAAAAAAAAAAAAAGAAAGAAAAGAAAAAAAGACGAGGGAGTGCTTCTCTCTTTAGTTGTGCACTTTGATCATGTTTGTATCTACTTGTGGATTAGTATGTATATATATTACTCTATATCCGGCTCATATTAATTACTTTGTATAGTTTTACTCTCTATATATTTTTTTGATACTTCATTTGACATGTTTATATTAGCTTGTAGTACTATACTCACTTCATTAGCCTTTTCGTTGGTTTCTAAGACACATTTAAGTATTTAACTATAATTATCTATTACATTATTACGTAATACAGAAACTATATATTGTGAAATATATTACGTACAACAAATCTAACAATAATATCCAGTGTTAAGTGTTTACTTAAAACCAATTTGACATTTAGAGGTTAAAAAAAAAATTACTTATATAGACTAATCATTCAATACAATAGGTCAATTTTAAATTTAAATTACATAATTAATAAAGTATCTTTAAAGGTTAAAGTTTTTAAACCAGACCTTAAAAGTTAAATTATTATTGAATACATTGTAATGAGAAGATTTGTTTGGTTGTAAATCTAAGCCTTTATTTTATTATATAAATCGAATTGTCAAAAGAAAGACCTAAATTTGTTGACACTTAAATAATTTATCCAACCTTTTAATAGGTGTAGTTTTAGCATATCCAATGGAACAAAGATCAGATAAAGCTGGGGCCTACAGAGAGGGTTGTTGCTGACATGGCAAAACTACAGCCACGAATTCATCCCTTCCCATATGATTCTTCTAGAATTGTCTGATGATATGGCACAAAACCCATGTGACAAAATCCTACATGGCATAAGATTATTGGTAAATAGATCTTTGGCCCACGTGTACCAAATTATAATAGATTGACTCAAAATAATTTGTAAGGTGAGATAATCTAAATGTGGATGAGGGATATAATATAATAAGATAAGATATGTTCTATGCATCAAGACTTAAATTTGTAATGAATTTTTATAATAATAACAATATACTATGTATGTACCAACATTAATATGATGATTGATGACTCTTAAAAACTAGGGTCGTCATGGATGGCGTTGGAGTATGTGGGTCTAATTGCGCTACCGCGACGATTGTCTTCTACGATGTATTCAATGGCGTTGCTCATGCTAGGGTGTGGTCCGCACGGGTACATGTACTTGGAGATACACAAAGTTGTAGTACACAAAGTGATGGCAACAATTGTGGATGATTTCTAGCTTAAGTGATTAAGATCATGCAAATTCGATTAATTATTTGGAATATATGATTTACTCACTGTTATATAATTTCCTCTTTATTATAAACTCTTCTTACACTAAAAATTACAAAGATAGATAGCTATAAGTCTTAATCCTAATAAGTGAGACACTATTGATCAATTAAGAGGGAAGGGCTATTGGTTTAGTTAAGGGTACATTAATTCTCTTCGATCAATTGAGTTTTTGCTTGATATTTATATGCTTAAACTATTTTTTTTTTTCTTTCTGCTAATGCAACCGCGTTTTTTAATAATAATTTTTTTTTTTTTTTTTTTTTTTTTTTTACATATGTTCGCTTATATTGTGTTTTAAAGTCATTGATTAAAATCAATTTTACACAACTAATAAAAAATACTCCATAATATTCCGTGAAACATATTCTTACTAATTAAAATCTTATGGAAAATTTGTCTAGGACAACCTTTTAAAAAACAGTTTTTGTCTAGGATAACCTTTTAAAATTTTTTTGGCAAAGGCAGACCCTATTATAATTTTTTTTTGTTAACGACGACCAACCTCCACTTTCAGGCGTTGACCCACCAGAATCCGGTGTTAACACCCCTTCACCACTGTTTGTACTCCACTCGAACCACCACCCCCCACCAGGCCACCACCACCACCACAACTATAAACTCCACCACCACCTTGAACCACCATTAGCGAAATCCGCAACCCCACCACCAGCGAAATTTGGATCCAAAACCCCACCACCAAGCACCAGCAAATCCCGAAACCCCACCCTACAATCACCCTCCTCGCAGCAAATAAAAGCCACCCCACGGCAGGAATTCAACCTACCGGCCTCACTCACCCTCCCCCGTAGACCGCATCAAATCGAAATCCACCACAAAAATACCAACCCTAGCTTTAGATCTGATCGAAATCCGTTGTTTTTTCTAAGATTGCACACCCAATTCTCTCTCTTTCGTGTCAATTAGAGATCCTTAATTGAGACAAAGAATAATGCGGGTGGTGGTGGTGGTGGCGGCGGCGGCGGTAAAGAAGATTGGTGGTTGTAATGGTGCGATGTCGAAGGTGTTTATGGTGGCCTTGGTGTTGGTGGTCTGGTGCTGAAGGTGTTCATGGTGTTGGTGGTCTGGTGCGGTGGTTCTTATGGTGGTCGGTGATGATGGTGGTGGCTAATGATGATGGTGGTACGATGGTGGGGTGCAATTAGGAGAAATAAGGGTCACGTGCAAGTCACGTGAGGGTCAACGCCGGATTCCGGTGGGTCAACGCCTGAAAGTGGGGGTTGGTTGTTGTTAACAAAAAAAATTATAATAGGGTCTGCCTTTGCCAAAAAAAATTTAAAAGGTTGTCCTAGACAAAAACTGTCTTTTAAAAGGTTGTCCTGGACAAATTTTCCAAATCTTATTTAAGTCAAGTAATTAAAAGTTACTCCCTCCTTCCCTAAATTACATTCCTCTTTGGAAATTTACACGGGAATCAAGGAAAAAAGAATAAGACAAATAACAATAATTAGATAATACAATGGGAAGTACAAAGATAGATTAGTCGTTATTACTCATGACATGTCATCAATCCTTTGCAAAAAAAAAAGGACCAATCACATGCTCCTAATTGAAATTTTTTAACCAATCATATTCATTGTAATTTGGCACAAGGATTATGAGTGAGATTAGGTAAGGATGAGTGAGAAAGCATTAAATATAAAACAGAAAAAGAGAATTGATTTACTAAAAAAAACTTACCAAAAATAGTAAGGAGGAATGTAATTTTGGAATATCAAAAATAGAAAAGAGGAATGTAATTTAGGGACGGAGGGAGTATTGCTCTTTTAATTGCCTATTTAATTTTTTTTTTTTTTTGAAACAGCCTATTTTAATTTTTAAAGCTAAAAGGAACACAATCTTCTTGAATTTGAAATCATCCACTAATCCACTATGCTTAGAATGTGAAATATTATAAGGCGTTAAGTTAAATGTCTTGTATAGCTTCACAAGAGTTTCTACTTGCATTGTCTGTTTCAATAATAAGGATGGACTTTTGAGAGTTTTACAGCTTAAATTGTAAAAATTCTATAACCCTCCTAATAGGAAATTCGAATCCGATAAGTTCACAACATTTTCTACAAGCTATCCCAAATTTGTTTTATTTTTCCCAATCCTATTACATGATGTAAATTCTTACTTTTTAATAATACTCAATAGTCATTGATAGAATATAAAACATATTTCTTAGCCTCAAACATCAGCTTAAGCTTTATTGAGTCATGTTTTATTTCCCAATCCCATTATATGAAGTAAAGTTTAACTTTTTAATAATACTCAAATAGTCATGTTTGTCTCATGCGTCTATTCTTTGTCACCCTAGTTTTTTCTTGTTCATTCTGGGTTACTATAGGCCTTCTAGGTGGTGGTAAGCTTAATATATTTCTTAATTTCAACTAACTATTTATTTGTTGGTTAGCATAAATCTTCATTAGTAGGTGTAAGTAACCTTTCACCTACTAATGGAGATCTATTGTAACCAACATTCATTATTCCTTTCCTAGGGTTTAGGATTTGTGTTACATTGATTTCTGAAAAAATATACAATAATATTGTGGCAAACTGTTAGATTTTCGTCTACAATCAATTGAATTACATCAAAATCCACCTAACACGTACTTTCATTTCCTTAAACTCAATTGTCACAAATTAAGAAGATAAAAAATGGACGGAGCAAATTGGAGAGTCACACTTTACTTGAACCTTTTTTTTTTTTTTTTTTTTTTTTTTTTTTTTTTTTTTTTTAAGATCAAAGCAACATGATTCATGGTTTTTAATTTTTATCAACAAAATGAGCCTAGCCCCAACTTAAAAGCCTAGATAAGTCTTCCACAAAAATTACAATGAGTGTGTGCTATTTAGATTCAAAACCCCCTCGAACATGGCTCAAGGGCCCAATCGTTTTAAACCCTTGAGCCTAAATCAATGTAAGGCCCAAATATCCACCAAAAAAATATAAGGTCCAAATACTCTATTTAGCCGAAAAGAGCCATTTTCTTAAACACATATTACATCATCACCTATTATATGTATGGTGTTTAGAGAGTCACAAGGGCGAGTGATGAGTATTGATCCCAACATCACCTGAAACTGAGATGAGAACTAATCACTTGAGCTATTCATCACTCTCTATTTAATGTGAGTCGTAGTGATAAAAATATGTTTGGTAACGATACCTGAAAAGGACTTATAAGTTATAATTTATAAGTTCAATGTATTTAACATATATAGTAGCTTAAATTAATAAAATGCATGCTACATCAAGAAGACGAGAAAACAAACTAACTCCCGCTACGAGTCCTTGTGTTACTTTACGCATCTATGGGCAATTCAAATTCCATTTTTTTTCCAAGTATATGAATGATGCAAAAGTATCTAAACAAATGGGGGATTTACAAGGGAGAGAAACCCATAAGCATACTATCGGAGCCCAAAGCGAGGATTTGTCTTAAAACCAATTAGCAATAAGAGAGTTAATTAACCTGCTTGGATTTGACCGGAATTGGAATGACCGGAATTCCCACCCCTTAGTTTAATTTGCTTTGTTTATTTCTTCTACTTCAGTTTTTATCGGCGTATGAATTGTCGTAGACTCGTACGTACCTTATTAGGAATATAGGAAAATATATTATTGTGATATATTTTCCATATAGATCTTATGATATTATATTTAGGATAATAATATATCTTAATGATATTCTAAGATAGATTTATGGAAGTTTATATGATAGAGTTTATATTGTGTAGGTTATCTTTTGTAGGCTATAAATATTAGCCAAGATCATCAATACAATTCAACTCATTCTCTCATAGATAATTTGTCATGGTATCAGGAGCAGGTTAAATCTTGCGACCATTCACAAAAATTTCCCCCCTGCCGGTGAGTTAGAAAGTTAAACCCACCGGTGGGATTCATATAATTTGCTTCCGCTATATTAATAGTCTTTGAAATTTCTGTTCTTTAATTTGAATTTTTTTTTTTTTTTGGTTAGTGGACTATGTGAGTTAGTTTTCTCCGTAATACATCTCCATAGAAAAGCCACGTTTGGCGTACTTTTTATTTTTATTTTTTTTTTTTTAAAAAAAACAAAAACCATGGATTCTAGCAAAGGGGCGTGGGAGAAGATTACGGACACCAGCGAAGGGCCGTAGCAAAAGATCACGGACACCAGCAAAGGGCCGTGGCAGAAGATCACGCACACCAGCAAAGGGCCGTAGCAAAAGATCACGGACACTCGCAAAGGGCCGTGGCAGAAGACTACGGACACCAGCAAAGGGCCGTGGCAGAAGACTACGGACACCAGCAAAGGGTCGTGGCAGAAGATCACGGACACCAGCAAAGGGCCGTAGCAAAAGATCACGGACACCAGCAAAGGGCCGTGGCAGAAGACTACTGACACCAGCAAAGGGCCGTGACAAAAGACTGCGGACACCAGCAAAGGGCCGTGACAGAAGATCCGGACACCAGCAAAGGGCCGTGAGAAAAGACTACGGACACCAGCAAAGGGCCGTGACAGAAAACCACGGATACCAAGAAAGAAACATGGCTGCAAAAGTTTTTTTTTAAAAAAAAAAAATAAAAAAAATAAAAATAAAAATTGAAGGCGACATCAACAGAGTAGTGCAACTCGATCGACTTCAACAAAGTGCGCGTAACATTTGTATTACTGCCGTTACGATTGCGGGAGGGTATTAGGAATATAGGAAAATATATTATTGTGATATATTTTCCATATAAATCTTATGATATTATATTTAGGATAATAATATATCTTAGTGATATTCTAAGATAGATTTATGGAAGTTTATATGATAGAGTTTATATTGTGTAGGTTATTTTTTGTAGGCTATAAATATTAGCCAAGATCATCAATATATACAATTCAACTCATTCTCTCATAAATAATTTGTCAAACCTAGTTACAAAAATTACAAGTATTTTGAAATGTAGAATATATATAATATACTACCTCTGTTAATTTTTATGTGCAACTTTAAAATATTTTATATTTCATAAATAATACCCTAAAGTTGCACATAAAAGTTAACAGAGGTAGTATATAATACTATAAATTTAGTCGAGCTATGATATAGGAATTAGCTATATAATATGATGAAGAGAGGAAGCAATGTTTGCATGTTGCCAAAGATAGGCAATATATTGTCTCCATTAAAAGGTTAAGGCAATGGCCCAATTCAAGCATCATCCAAAATCCAATGATCGTGACAAGTCCAAGGATAATGCCACTACAAGAGTAGTAAGGGGACCATGAAGGCCATTCACTGCTGATCGATCGATCGAGTAGCCACTCTCAAGGCTGCCAAGAGCCACCAACAAGGCTTAAGACAAGGTCCAATGTCGGGTCGCTGATCGACTAGGAGAAAGACAAGGATATTGAGAAGAGAAATGGAAGGCTAGCTCCAAAATTCTTGTTAAGAATTCCAAGACCATAGGAGGTCCATAACGGCATGCTTAGAATTGTATGAAATTACATACTTAGTATGTGCAAAGCTCCTTACCAATGAAATTTCATGTTGATAATCTATGGTTTGTTGTTTTAACTCAATTTTACGTTACAATTAACAATTTAGTGTCTTAAGTAAAACATCATCTTAATAGAGTTTGTGATAGAGTATAAAACATATTCATGTGCCTCAACCTACCATCAGCTTAAGCTTTTGGTTGAGATGGTCTTTTAACAAAATGGAATTAATTCGCGCCGGGTATGGGAGGGCCTGTGATGCATCCATATTTTAAGTTCAAAGGGCCTTTTATGTGAGAAAAAGTGATAGAGTATAAAATATATTCCTAGGCCTCAACCATCAGCTTAAACTTTTGGCTGATATGATCATTTAACAGTTTGGATGACACTTAACTAAAAATCTTTTAATCTTATTAATGAAGGATAAACATTAGTCGTTCTATTAATAAAAATAAAAATTGAAAGAACTTCATAGAGATCAATGTGCATTTCTATCATTATGCTTTCCTTGAACAACCACCTACCTTCTTATGGTTGCTTTTCCTTATTTGTTACTACAATGGAAAGAAAATAAATCTACATTTTTCATTACAGATAACTGTCGGATAAGAAATGATAATAAAATACTATTTCTCCCAATTTAATTTCAACAATTTATTCTCAATAATTTACTTTAAATAAATAAACTCTAAATACTACCCCCGGTCCAAAATACTCGCAACTTTGGAATATTTTATATCTCACAAATAATACCCCAAAGTTGCGAATAATTTGGACCAGAGGTAGTATATAGTACGGATTCCCTTCCCTTCCCCTCCTTCTACTCCACTATACAGTAAATGGATAGGGTAAGTTGAGCCCAAAATACTTCGTACATAGTAATAATAACCCCACCACAAAGAATTTGCAGTAACTCATAAACTAATTTAAAAGTATACTTATTATTACTTGTTAGGTGAGATATCAACCATTTATAGGTGAGCAAAGTGTACGAGTAGCTTTCTATCAATCAAAATTCAATGCAAAAATCAAAAGCACAACTCAATAAGCATACATGATACATATACTAATCATTACAAATAAACATAATGAAATTTGCATGTCAATGCTCAACATGTAAAATGAGTAACTAACTAGCACAACAAACAAATTAATCCATCAACAACATAACATTAGATTTGTTTATGAATGAATAGATTATTCAAAGGGAGAACATTATTATATATTAAGCTAAATAGAGGAGGCTAATAACAAATTAACAATGATATAATTAGTATTATATCTTTAGAAATATAAGAAAGATTATATTAACAAACCATGATTCAATTGGAAAGCAGGGCAGTAGCTTAACTAGCTTAGGCTTAATCAAGCTAAGATAGGAAGGCCACCATAATCCATCATACAAAGCCTTGATTCATCCATAAGACCAGGGCTTAACCTAAACATGAGAATACAAAATTCCATTTGACTAAGAGCTCCATCTCCATCAAGGTCTCCTTCTCTAAGCATGCACAAAAATTCATCATCTCCCATATCATTCAACCCCAACAAAAAGGAGTTCCTCTTCAAGCTTTCGAACGTGATAACCCCCTTTTCGACATCCATCAACAAAATAAACCCATTGCATAGCTCTCCAACAAATGCTTCCGCCCCTAACCTAGCAACCATTGATGGGAAATAATCCTCAAAATCGAGCAATAAGTCGATTAGGGCCATTTTTGTGTGTGTGTTGAATTGAAGTTATTTAGTAAAGGTAGTACTAGAGGTATTTAGAGAAATAATAGAGATGGATAGAGTGAATAAAAGAGGAAGCTATTGTATGTAATCTTTGAATGTACTAGAAATAAAGTAGTGATGACTACTACAAAATGACAAGTGAATAATATACTTGATTTTGATGATGAGATTCCTTTTTTATTATTGATCATTTAGCTATATTTATGAGGTTATCAGGAGGAAATCTCTCCTTCCTGGAAGTTGCATTAGAAGATGGTAAGTATAACAATGTCTCTATCATGGGCAACGGACAATATGTCATGTAGCCTTGTAGGTCTTTTGATTTTGCATGTAGACAAAAACTAAATACATGCACATCTAATTTTTTGTAAAATTGTAAATAAATGTATTAACGTTTGTATATATTATTGTACTGTGTTAAATTTCTCTTTGAAGCTTTTTGTATCACCTTTTGTTGACATTAATTATAGTGTGTTTTGGAGTTTCTTAGTTTTACATTTATAGGAGGGTTTTATAACTTTTTGGAATGTGATGCACGTTTAATTGTTTGGTCTAAGTGTACGTATATTGCAATGAAAAACACTTTATACTCCTCTACTTACAACATACACTACTATTACAACAGATGTAAGAATGGTTTAAAAATTCAACGAACAAGAGCACAAAATTTCATGGTTCACTAACAACAAGTTAGCGACATTTTATTGATCTTGCGGAAAGTACAGGTTACTAAATAGTGGCTAATTAAACCTTAAAAAGTTTATAACGTACTCTCATAACAGAAATCGAGATAGGCCCCAGAAAGAAAAATCTATATCCCACGTAATTTAACAAACATCGTAAGAGTAACTAATTCAAGGCACGCATATTTTAATCACTACCACAATGTCGCATACCGTGTATGTTAGATTGTGTCTTCCTCGTCTTGTTTAAGTAAATCAAACTCAACTTCGATTATTCAATTTTCAATTATTAGATGAGGCCTAACAACTCTCCATTATTTCTAGCTTTATGGTGAATCTACGTCAATTGATGATAAACTTGCAGAAATTGCACCTCATACATTTTTTTTTTGGTGTTTAGAGAGCCACAAGGGTGGGGTGAGCTGTAACCACTTGAGCTATCCCTCACTCTCAATCGCACCTCATACATGCATGGCTAGGATGTAACCTCATATATGCATTAATGCATTATCACTAATCTCATTTGAATCAATAACCTCATTTATGTCCGGTTAGTAACCTCATTATATTAGTAAGAATAGTAACCTTGTGTATTTATATTGTAGGGTGCTTGATGGTAGGGATTCCTTTACCCTCCCGGCCCTCTACTCCCAAATACCTGGCTCGTAAATTAAATACTTGTTAAATTATGGCATGAGGAAAATAATTCTGTATTTTTCCATTCAAAATATTCGGCCACATTACAATATATATAGACAATCGGAATACCTAACCCTAATATTCCTATATATCTTAACTTCCTAAAACTATCGCAATATCTCACACATATATCTTTTCACATATTCTCTAGGATAATATCACAATATAATATCACAATAATATCTTTAATCTCATATGATATTATTCTCATAATATCATATCAATATACACATTCTTATCTCAATAATAATGGATCAAAAAATTGTGAGAGTTGAGATCGGATTAAAGTCCTCCGTACCATTAAAAAAAGAGAGAGAGAGAATTTCATGCCATCAACTAATATACAATGTGTGAACCGCGTATTAGAATTTGTGTTAGAATTGTGCTTTCACCATCGCTAGAGCCAAATAATGCTTTAACTTAATTGCGGCTACTACACCTTTAAGAAATTTGAACCACTCCATTGAAATCAAATGATGTAATCTTTTTTAGCTTGGAAGCTTCATCGTAGTTTCTATTTTACGGCACATTGTGAAGTTGATTTATTATTAGCGAGAGAGTTGAGTGACATAGGAAAAAATAGTTGATGAATATGAGTACTAATTTACTACCAACTGATTTTGGAGTTATAATATGCTTTCACTGGCTCATAGACTAATTAACTAGGAACCTTCCTATTCACCTTCCTTAACAACAAAGAAAGTTCTACAACACCATCGAAATGCAAAATAATACATTGTGATCGATGATAGTAGTAACGTACTTCGAAACAAAAACGTTGAATACTTTAATAAAAAAATGTACAGATTTAGGGATGTTAAATTAGTGGAGCGAGTTTAGTGGAAACCACCTTACATTTGCCTCAAATTAGGTGATGTTGAATGAATGTGGGTACCGACGACTACTCCAGCTAAAGACACATTACTCTTAAAAACATCATGAAAGAGAAAGTATTTTATTAAATGCATAATATATGAACTAAGAATCTGTTCTGATTAATTGAAATGAGCTGAACTGAATTGAATATTTTATGAGAGAAAGAAATTGAGAACTGAACTGAACTGGACTTATTAAAGCTGAACTGAACTGAACTGAAAATAAGCTGTAGAGAACAGACTCTTAATTAAATTTAATTCATCTAAAATAAGTCAAACTTAAATAAAATAGAAGGGCTATTAATAATTAAGGTCATTTTCTAATGTAACCCCAACTAATTCACCCCTCTTGTTGGTAACCCTCTTGTTGTTTTCATCATACTAGTACTAGTAATAAACATAGCTATATGTCTAATGTATCATTTGATTAATTACCCACTTCTAAAAGACAAGTTAAAAATATTAGGCATGCAGACAATTGATGTAGTTAATGAGTTGTACTTTTGGACAAAATTTTATAATTGAGTGGAACTTTCGGACAAAGTTAATACTGCACTACGTAATTGTAATTATAGAATGTACTCGTACTTAAGTTGTGGGGACACATGTGAATTACGAGACGATTATTTGTAGCATCAACAGCCTTAGGTATGGGGCTTTTGGCAAGCCCTTTCTTAGGCTTCTTTGTTTAACCTCTACATACCATAAGGTCATAGCAAAGAAGACAAGAAGTACGAGTATATATTACCTTGTTAGGCCAGTTGACCACATTGGTAAATAAAAAAGACCCCTAGCGACAATTTGGTAAAATGGTGTATTTGTTTTTCGTCAAACTCACAAAGTTTGATTCAAATCATTGATTTTCTACTTCATAGGCTTTTAGATTCGTGCTCTCATCAAAAGACAGACCAAACTGACACGAACTAGTAGCTATTTTTATTTAGCAAACTTTAAAAAAAGTCAACTTGTAAATTATTCATTATTCAACTATTTTTCATTTGTGTAGACCAAATTGTGAAATTGATATAAATCCCAGATGAAACAAGTCTACATGCTCAACACCAAGGCTTTTGGATTATTTTTATAGAATTAAACTTAATTTCTATCAATGGCCTTATTTTAATTAGACAAATGAATGTTTATTGGGCCGTTTCTAGAGGGGGAAGGTTGGGCTTGGAGCATTGGACTTTGTTCTTGGTTAACGTTAAGAAACTGGGCCAAACATGCGTTCATGATTTTCCTTTTTAAGGACAATTCATAATCACTTATTGCAATGAGTCAATCTTATCGTTTCACTCAAGGGAGTAATTTTATGTTATATTGGTACATAAAAAGGTATAATGGTAACTTAGTATAATAAAAAGGTGTAAATATTATCACTTTAATTTTCAGGTTTTAATTGTACCACTTAACCACTATAGTTTACAACTCCTGTTAAAAAAAAGTACCATTACAACTACTATTTCATCATTTTCTATTTAGTTAACGCGTTTGATTTAGGCACATATATTAAAAAGATGAGAGAGAGTGAGAGAGAATGAAAAAGCAAGTGGGTAGCTTGTAAATGCAAGGTAGAAAAGTTACCCCAAAAGAAAACGTGTCAACTAAAAAAAAACTTCCTAAAAAGGAATACGTGTAAACTAATAAAAAACGGAGGCAAATATTATATTATTACACTTAAGTGGCATGATTTCACAACCTAATAGTACATATATTAGCTTCAAAAGTATATCATTGTAACAATCTTTTAGTGTAATTTGAACTATTTACAGTACTATTGTACTAACTATGATACATTTCACATCTCAATGCTACCAATGTTAATTGTTAAATTATTTACGAATTGTCATGTTATGTACCAACAAATACATAACGTTACTCCATTACTACTTCATCGTAGTTCGTTGTATGCATATGTAGATGCATTTTGATAAGTTAGAAATCTTAGTTTTTTTTTTCCTTCTTCTTCTATATGCCCCTATATATTGATATGATGTTAATTATCACTATTACTATTACTATTATTGTTAATGATATAATATAAAACATATTCCTGGGCCTCAACTATAAGTTTAAGCTTTTGGTTGAACTGGTCTTTTAACATGGTATCGGAGCCAGCATGACACAAAGGTCACGGGTTCGAATTTTGTCCGCCCCTCCTTCAAAGTGGACTTTATTCGCACCAGATATGGGTGAGCCTCAACTATAAGCTTAAGCTTTTGGTTAAATTGGTCCTTCAACAGTTAACTCCATACACTTCATCCATTATGATTGACATTCATTTTCTTGGCAAGTGTCGTAAAACATCGACCCAACATGATTCGGCTGGTAGAGCAAGCTATTACCACTTGCACATAACAACTAAGCATGCGTTGCGCGCACAATCCCCCCTATTTATATCAAAACATTTGAGGGCGAGGATAGGAATGTATGAATTAGAAAGACTTTTTAATCTATTAAGTGGTTTTTTGATGGAATCTTGCATGACATGCTTTTGCTAGTAATTACATTTAATACGATGGAGTATATAAATCAATCGTGGACTTTAACCATCAGTTTAATCTTTGATTGAGATGATCCTTTAACATGTTATTAGAGTCAACGCGATACAAAGGTCACGAGATCAAATCTCATCCACAGCTCATGTTGCATCCACATTTCACGAGGGGGCAATATAGAGTATATAAACTAATTTAAGGCTTCAACGATCAGTTAAAACTTTTGGTTGATATGATTCTTTAACATAATATCAGTATATACTTAATTTTGTTATATATATTAAAGCCCAATAAAGATATATAAAAGAACGAAAGCAAAAGTAAGGTGTAAGAAAGAATTGTTGTAAGAACAACGTTTATTTATGAAGAAATACAATAAAGTTGGGCACAATCTCACATATAACATTAATTCTAAGGCATTTTACCTATGCCTCGAGACAACAACACTTAAAAACTCAAAAGTACATTGTAAAAAAGGAAAAAGGATACACACCACATACATGCTTACAAAAGAATTAAGAGGACATCTTCCGCAAAGAAAGTTTACATGGGAATTGGATGAGCAAGAACACATGCAACTTTGTCCTTAAGAGTTTGGTTAACATGTGTGTAACCATCATCATAACCCATGTACATTACATTAGCAGAACGAGCTAAGTTGAGAATCCGAGTAAGTATTGGCTTTGGAATCACATAAGGTTGGAGCATCGCTTGATTAATAACTTTCCAAGCATCCTCAACTTCTTCTTTTAGCTTCTCATTTGCTTCCTCCTCTGACAACCCATGCTTCTCCATCAAGCATTGCACAGCTGACGCGAGATGCTTCCTTTGTTGCTCAAACTGCTCCGAAACCCCAATTCAATAAACGAACACACAATTACTATATTGTTACGGTTGCAAATCACTATAGTTTACCTCATAGTATTTTTAAAAATTGTACTTATATGGAGTATGTAGTTTAAATCAAATTCTACCTCAGTTTCTTTTTATTTGCAACACGTACATTGGTATTTCATGTGAGACATGTCATTTATAGCAAATAAAAGATGCTGTTGAGGTAGTAATTGTTATTAGATGGCATGTACGTACCTTGTGGCCACCTATGTCATTCATGAGTCTTATTATTGTAGATGCCGCTTTTATGATATCAGGCATAGGATTTTGACAAGCCCATTCAAATACCTCCTTGGATGCAATATCTCCCATGCCAAGGAATGAGGCAACTATTCCATGAGGGTATGGAGAGGTCACCAGGGCAACCTTCTCCATATACTCATCATATGTAGGAACATACTTTTCATGGCACCATCTTACCTCTTGAATATAGGCTTTGGATAAAGTTCTCACCTGGATTAGAGAAAAGAAAAAAATAAAAAAAAAATCTAATAACGAGATCTTGGCTTATTTACTAGTAGATCATCATAGCTAAAATCATCCTTCCCTTATTTGTATTTGTAATATGTATCGCTATTTTGACTTATTTAATTTTAAAAAAAAAAGTAGATGAAAATTAATGTATGATTTGACTAAACTTTGACCTACTATGTACATAAATTTATAATTAAAAAAACCCATGTCAAACGATGTCTAATTAGTTTTGTATTACTCAATGTGTAATTTTCAGATATGTAAGTTTTATAATAATTTTTTTCACCACAAAATTTAAAATTTATATAGTATTAAAAAATCGCAAATAATAAGAGATTAGGTTTGCTATGAATTTATTTTGGTACAAAGATAAGTTGAGATAAAAATAAAATTATTAAAAAATAATTTGATCTTTGAAGAATGCATGGTGGACCTGATCTCTTGTAAAATTGACAAAAGATGATCTTCCTTCTTTGGAAAGATCTTCCTCAGCTTCTTCACAAGCTTCGACCATGGCATAATATGACCACTTTACGTGCTCCGGGAGTTCTTCCATGCAACTTTTGCTCCATGGTCTGAATTTTAATATACATTTTTCTCTTAATAATTATTGCAAATGAATCTTAAATAGTAAAATTAATTAAGTTGTTAATCATGGTGAGACATGCAAATTAAATTGAGTATACTATATGTGGGTTTTGAATTTTCAAACCTTTGAAATGCTTCAGTGAGAAGTTCAAGCTCTTCAATAGTTCCATATGCATCATACGTATCGTCTAATAACGATGTTGACTTGAAAATTTTTCGATACACTTTTCTAGCAAATGAAAATTCATGTTCATAGTAGGCTCCTAAAATCCAAAAATACGCCTCTGTCAACCTGTCTCTACTGAATGATACGTTAAAATGTAATCCTTTCCACCACCTGTGTTATTCAAATATCAAGAGGTTACATAGCTAACATGTAATACTCACTCCGTCACATACATTTTTGTATGGTTGGTTTTTATTCACAAATTAATTAACAATATACCACTTTTCTAATTTAACTAAAAAGGTGAATTTACCTTTTTAGATCTTTGAGCTCCTTTTGGTGTAAGGCTTGAAGCAAATTAAAATCAAGTTTTGCAAACTTGAGGAGAGTTTTGTTATGTGAAGGATCCATTTCATACACCGAGATGTAATGCCTAGTCTCTACTCGCGGCATGCCCTTGTGGAGAGGTTGATGAAGGGCATGGGCAACTTGATCAGCAAGAGGTGAGCTTAATTGGTTAACCATGGCATTGAGACGATTTGTCGAAAATGCAAGGGCTTCATCGAGTATCTTGTCATCATGAACTCGAACATGGGATGCCTCATACAAGCTTAACAATCCTGGAACGTCATTTGTAATTGACTCCTTGAAGCTTCCATTTTCATCCTTGAACTTGTTAAACACATCTGTATCATCGAGACATAATTATATTAGCATTAATATATACTCAAAAAATCACTTATTAAATCTTAAACATCTATAATAATATTGAATGTTAACAAAAACAAATTTATATATTACCTCCGTAACAGGTTATGTGCATAGTTATAATATCATGTAATTTTAAACATCAAGGCACCTAGTGAAATGCTTACCACATGGCACAAAGAAACCATGTTGCCTGAGGATACGAAATCGAGTCGAAACATGGTAGAGATCATCTTTGGCACATTGCTCTTCATAGCTCTCGTAAACTTGCTTTAAAGCATCCTCAATCTCATGTTCAAAGTGATATGCCAATCCAAGGCGTTCGATTACGTCGATGAAATTCAGCAGCTCAAGAGGGTTGCTCTTAGTTTCCAGCAGCTCCTTCTTCACTTCATCTTTAAGTTGACTCACTTCTTGCTCCTTTTCAACTTTGACTACCTTCACATCCATGCAAAAAGGGTACCAAATAATTTTAGTACATAACAACAAAAATATGCATATAAAATTTCTCAAGCTTGATTATTTAATTAGTACTCGTATATTTTAAGAGGTGGTACTCAAGACTTTTGATTGTTTATCGGTCTTAAAAGTTACCTCCTCATGGTGAGGATTTGTGATATTAAGAAAGTGATCACCCCAATGACATGGATGAAAGTTAGCTACCGGACGAGATATTTGAGCAAACATTTTTTTTCTTTTCAAAGTTGAGTTTTAACTTTTAACTAACAATTTCTGAATATAATGTTACTTCTTGGACAAAAATAATTGAAAATTTAACTTATTATATAGCTCAAGAGCATTAGAATCAATAAGTGACTTCTCCATTGTAATTAATCTGTTATCAATAAATGATAGCAGATTTTTTAAAAAACATAAAAGATCTGGTATCAATTGGTTAGTTGCATCATTATTATTGTACCCATTCCTTTGTCACATAGGACAACCTACAAATTTATTTTTGATTTGGATATTCCAAAGAGAAATTGGTGGAGAACATATATTGCTAGAAAATATCCATAAATTCATTACAATGACATCTAGCTAGATATTTAATCATGAGAATAATGGTTCATGAACCTGCCAAAGTTTATTGAAGTAATTACTACAGTTTTGGTGGAGTCTAAATATACCCAAGAGTGTACCTTACAAGTTACAACCCCCGAAATTAAATAAAGTACGCAGTATTATTTAATGTTATAAGGGCAAAAGAACAATATTGCTGAAAACGCTACTCTTCTCTTTCTCTCTTTCAGGGTTTTTAATAGTCTAATTTCTTCGAAAATTAAACTATTTCCGACCCTTTTCCCCTTATTTTTCTTTAATTTTGCAATTTAAATTTCAATAAATCTATACGAGTAGTGTAGATATTCGTCCGTCTCCCTGTGGGAAAGTGTCTCCCAATGGTAGAGTCGTTTGTTTAGATTGTTTGTTTGTGTGTGTGTGTGTGAGAGAGAGAGAGAGAGATGATTTATTAAAAAGGTAATCATCTTTAGCCCTATTATTAGTTTCTTGGTAAAGATTTTCCGGGATCGCAACGGTGTCCAAATCTTTAAAGGCGTTCAAGTGAAGACAAACTTTTAAAAAATTCGGATGTACAATAAAATATTATACATCCGTTATAAAGTTACCCTAAAATGTGCAAATGTTACCCCTGAAATGAATAAAAGTTACCCCAAATGCATAAAAGTAACCAATTGTTAGTGATTGAATCACGCTTTATTAGTAAAGAATCATATTTTAAATGACTAAAAATCAATTATTAGTGATTGAACTTAATTAAATTCCCTTTATAAAACTTTTCTTGTTGTCTATTTATATAAAAATTGTATTATGTTTAAAGTTACCCAAAAAAGGGCAAAAAGTTACCCTAAAATTAGCTAAAAGTTACCCTTATACTGCTCAATGTACACTACTATTAGTGTAAACCGAGTGTACAAAAGTTTTCCTCAAGTGAATCAGATGAAACCCTTATTGCTACAATAAATCGTTAGACCGTCTCTCCGAAAAGGCAGTATAATCTAGTGATGTGTGCAAGAGATGTACCACCGTACAAGATCTATCCAACGATCGTAGCTTTGATGAAAAAAAACCTTATTGATTCAATTTTATGTATTTGTTGATTTAGATTTCATTTGTAGATGTCGTATGCTTTTTGATTAATGGATTGATTTGTTTTTAAAAAAAATATTGCTGAAAATTACAATACATAAAGCAATATTGACCTTTTGGACATTAAATAGATATTATAGGTTGCTTTTTAAAATGTACCTTTGGTAATAATTTTAGCCGAACTAAAATCGACCAGTTGGTAAGTTGAACCAATTTAAAATTAACCCATTTCAAACCAAACCAAAATCGAAAGGTTAAACTGTTTTGACAGTGCTAGCACCATCAAATACATTGGTAAATTCTTTAGCTTTTGATGGACTAGAAAGTCCATATACTCCCTTTTCCTCCAATCAATTTACAGTGTAATGCTAGATATTTGAGAAATTCCAAGAATCACAATTTCATAAATCGAGTTCACACATCAAACAAGATGACTACTTGAGCTAGAAAACCCTAACCATTTACGAATTCGCCAACTAAGGTCCTGTTCACTTCACCTTACAAAAAAGTTATTAGGTAAAAATAATTTAAGTTCAGCAAAAATAAGTTCAGTTCAGTAAAATTAATTTATGTTCAGTAAAAATAATTTCAGTTTAGTAAAATTCAGTTTTCTTAAAGAAGAATTATAATAGAAAATCAGTAAAAAATAATTTCAGTTCAGCAAAAATAATTTCAATTCAGTAAAATTAATTTAACTTTAATAAAATATTCTAAATTCGGCAAATATAATTTTGTTTCAGTAAAAATAATTTCAATTCAGCAAAAATAAGGAGAAGTGAACGGGACCTACAAAGAACGGAAACCATGAAAGTGGAATTAAAAAAAATAAATAATACACAGTAATAATAATAACATTTTATTTATCCATTATGCTTGACAAGTTGACATACATTCATTTCTTGGTATGTCCTAGTAACTCCGTTTTTTATTAGTTGACACGTTTTGAATTTAACAATATTCAGACACCTCCCTTTGGCCATGTTTTGTGATTTACATATGAAGAAAAATATAGTCAAGTGGGATCTTGTTAGATTTGTTACAATGTATATTTTCAAAATATCAACTTTTTATAATTTTTGCTTATCGGTAATTAAAGATTTTTATTAATGATTGAATTTGTGCATTGACAAACGTGACTAAAAAAACGTGTCAGCTAAAAAAAACTGATGTAGTATAAAGCATACCCAATCATTACAACAAGTCCTAATTTATAAGTCTTATTACCATCTTAACCATTTATTAATTGTGTTTTTTTATCCAATAAAATTATAGTTAACTTAGATAAGTTAATTTGTGTCTTATTATAGTATTTGTTTCTATTATGTAATGATTGAGTTCGACAACTAAAAAATGTTTATAGCAAGAGTTAAACTCAAAACCAACAAGTCTTACTATCTCAACAATCGAATTTGATAAGCAAATTAAACAAGTACAAACTTGCAACCCGGAGCATCGTCCGCGCCACACACTAGTTTAGTATTATATATGTACTAAATAAAGCCCAATCAAAAAGATATATCAAAGAAAGAAAGCAAACCAAACCAAACATATATCAAAGAAAACAATCTTACAAAAGCAACGTTTTACTTATAAGAAATAAAACTTAGGCACATTCTCACATATAACATTATCTCTAAGGCATTTTTGCTATATGCCTCAAGACACCAACATGAAATTAAACTCAAAAGTATTCCAACACTTGAAACTCAAAAAGTACATTGTAAAAATAGAAAAATGACACACACCACTTACACGCTTTCAAAAGAATATATAGAACAAAGAAAGATTACATGGGAATTGGATGAACAAGGACCGATGCAACTTTGTCCTTAAGAGTTTGGTTAACATGTGTGTAGCCATCAGCATCACCCTTGTATAAAACATCAGCAGAACGAGCTAAATTGAGAACTCGAGTAAGTAGAGGCTTTGGAATCACATAAGGTTGAAGCATTGCTTCATTAATAACTTTCCAAGCATCCTCAACTTCTTCTTTTAGCTTCTTATTTGCTTCCTCCTCGGACATTCCATGCTTCTCCATCAAGCATTGCACAGCTGACGCGACATGATTCCTCCTTTGCTCAAACTGCTCCGAGGCCCCAATCAAAAAATGAACAAATTAAAATTGTTAAGTTTGCAAATCACTATGGTTTATACAGTACTTCATATAGTCTAAAAACGTATTATAGCTAGTTTATTTGAATCAAATTATTTTTTCGATAGATGGTATGTACGTACCTTGTGACCACCTATGTCATTCATGAGTCGTATAATTGTAGATGCAGCTACTATAAGTTTAGGCATAGGATTTTCACATGCCCAATCAAATACATCCTTTGATGCAACCTCTCCCATGCCAAGGAAACAAGCAACTATTCCATGAGGGTAAGGAGAAGTCACTAGGGCCGTCTTCTTCATATACTCTTCATATGTAGGAACATATTTTTGTTGGCACCATTTTGCCTCTTGAATATAGGCTTTGCATAAAGCTTTCACCTACATCATTTACCATTTTACACTTCAAATACTATGAATATTTTATTTATATATACAAGAAAGATTATACTAGTAATAACTATTGTTAATTTAAAAATATACATAGAGATCAACTCAATAAAACCAAATGTTACATAAATTGAAAAATAGAGCTTAGTACAAGCGTCATGCAAATTATCACCAATAAAAAAAAAATGCATTAATGCATGGCTGACCTGATCTCTTGTATAATTGACAAAAGATGGTCTTCCTTCTTTGGCAAGATCTTCCTCAGCTTCTTCACAAGCTTCAACCATGGCATAATACGACCACTTTACGTGCTCCGGAAGATCTTCCATACAACTTTTGTTCCATGGCCTGGATTATAATTTACTTAAACCTCTTAATTAATATACATTATTCCAATTAATAAAAATCCCTAATCATATACTTTCTCTGTTTTTTTATAGTTGCAACAATTCTTTTTTCACGCTTGTCGATGCATGTTTTAAATCGTTAATATATTTGACTACCAATATGTAAAAATTATAAATTTTAGATATTAAAATTGTACAAATTAAGACGAATCTAATAAGATCTCACATGACTATATTTTTATTTATGTATAAATTGTAAAAGTTAGTCAAAGTGAAACACATAAATAGTGTAAAAGTTATATATACTGTTGCAACTATAAAAAAACGAATGAAGTATATAGCAGCGTATTATCTACCGACATTATAAAATGAAATTAAATGTCCACGTCCAAAATAAAGAAGGACATATAAAGACAATAAAGTTGGTATAGTAAGTTGTTGTTTGAAACTTATTAGTACGTAATTAATGTCATGGTGATTGGTAAGACAGATTGAGACAACGCTATCAAGTTTGAAATGTTAAACCTTTGAAATGCTTCAGTGAGAAGCTCGAGTTCTTCGGGTGTTCCATATGCATCATATGTATCGTCTAATAATGAAGTTGACTTGATAATTTTTCGACCAACTTTTCGAGCAAATGAAAATTGGGGTTCATAGTAGACTCCTAAAATCCAAAAATACACCTCCGTCAACCTGTCTCTGCTGAATGATGCATTCAAATGCAATCCTTTCCACCAACTGCGTAAGTTATACATGATCATGAGATTTAGTTAGCTTACACTCGATTGTACCCATGGTTGCACATTAAATATTACGTACTTCTATTACTTTTCATAATTTAAATTGCAACAAATGAATTATTCATAACTCATAAATTGAATATTCCTTTGCTGCAAATAAAAAGAAACAGAGGTCGATAGCTAATTACTTTTGTAATAAAAATTGATTACCTTTTAAAATCTTTGAGCTCCTTCTGGTGTAAGGCTTGAAGAAGATTGAAATCAAGTTTAGCAAACTTAAGGAGAGTTTTGTTATGTGAAGAATCCATTTCATACACGGAGATGTAATGCCTAGTCTCTACTCGCGGCATCCCCTTGTGGAGAGGTTGATGAAGGGCATGGGAAACTTGATCAGCAAGAGGTGAGCTTAATTTGTTAACCATGGCATTGAGATGATTTTTCGTAAATGCAAGGGCTTCGTCGAGTATTTTGTCATCACGAACTCGAACATGGGAAGCCTCATACAAGCTTAACAATCCAGGAACGTCATTTGTTATCGACTCTTTGAAACTTCCATTTTCATCCTTGAACTTGTTAAACACATCTGTGCCACATATCGTAACATATTAATATATAACAATTACTAACTATATCCCATGCAATATACATTATCATTACTCTTCTACAATTCTTTCTAACGATATCTTGTAGTGTAGTAACGACTTAATTTTTACGTGATTAAGGCATAATTATTATGTGAAAGCATCATCAAGGCACCTAGTAAAATGCTTACCACAAGGCACAAAGAAACCATGTTGCCTGAGGATACGAAATCGAGTCGAAACGTGATAGAGATCATCTTTGGCACATTGCTCTTCATAGTTCCCATAAACTTGTTTCAAAGCATCCTCAATCTCATGTTCAAAGTGATATGCCAATCCAAGTTGTTCGATTACGTCGATGAAATTCAGCAGCTCAAGAGGGTTACTCTTAGTTTCCAGCAGCTCCTTCTTCACTTCATCTTTAAGTTGACTCACTTCTTGCTCCTTTTTAACTTTGACTACCTTCATCATACATTTAAACAAACAAACAAAAAAAATCAATGAGCCAAAAAAATATTAGTGCATACAACAAAAATTATACATATAATTTTGGGAAGTGGTATTTAAGACTTTTAATTGTTTGTCGTCTTAAAATTTACCTCATCATGGTGAGGATTTGTGATATTAAGAAAGTGATCACCCCAATGGCATGGATGAAAGTTAGCAACAGGACGAAAAATTTGAGCAAACATTTTTTTTTTCCCTTCTAAAGTCGAGCTTTCACTTACAACTTCCGAATCTTTTTATATAGCTCAAGAGCATCCAAGTCATTAAATGAATTCTCCACTAACTTGTTGTCACTTGGATGCACCTAACTAAAGGTGTCAAAAACTAAGCTAACACTCCGATCTGACCTGATTTGAAAAACAAAAATCTTATTTAGATTTTTCATTCATATGAACACAATTAATTTAGCATAACTCGGTTTAAAATTATCCAACTCAAATACCCAAATAGACATCTATATTGCATCATTATTATTGTACCCATTCCTATCACATAGCTGACGGTCGACATTAGACATTACAAATTCATACTGTATTGATTTTGACATTCCAAAGATAAATTGCTAGAAAATAAATATTTGTAACGTGTCCTTTAGATATGTGATAATGAGAACTATTTGTCTTATTAACAATGTCTTAAGCTGATGGTTCTCGGATTAATATATATTATTCTATCATTCATCACGTTTTATGAGTATGTATACAATCTTTCTGTGACCTTATTTACATAGTAATTGATATTATTGTATAATAATTGACATTTAAAAAATCATATCATTTTTTGTTAATTGATATAATCCCAACTACACATTATAAGCACTTAAGCAAAAATCAGAGGCAATCAAATTTTCCATCACGCTTGGACAACATCCTACTCACACTCTTGTAAATTACACAAGCGGGCTAATATGAGCCATAGCGTGGGTTACACAACTAGCTTCTCTATCTTCTCTTCTTCTTCTTTTTCTTCTACTTGAACGCCTTAATTAATTTCATTAGTGGGGTCGACTACATTAACCAACATGAGGACTTTTCAAGAGGTCACTCATCCTAGTGCTACTCAATCATTGTGGCTCATGTCAAGCGATGTGACAAAGTTGTATCACTAGATGAAAAAACAAAATTGGCACCGGTTCAAAACCTTTTAATGTGGGGGGTGGCAATAAGTGGTTTAAAATGCCACCGATTCAAACCGGTGTCAAAACTCGGAATTGGCACCGGTTAGCCGATGCCAAAAAAATCCCAAAAAATAATAATTTAATGTTTTTGGCACCGGTTAACTGGTGCCAAAAATGCCAAAAAATCATTTTTTTGTCTTTTTTTACTTAAAAATTAAATAAACTAAATTAAGGGCGTGTTCGGCGCTAGCTTTTGAGTAGTTTTTAGGTAGCTTTTAGTGGTTTGACCAAGTCAAATCACTACTTGACAGCTATATTTTGCCGAACATACCCTAAATGAGAACACAAAATATAAATCGAACATCACAATCAATATAATCGAATCTGTTCAATATATATATATATATATATATATATATATATATATATATATATATATATATATATATATATATATATATATATATATATATATATATATATATATATATAATCAAAAAAAATTTACAGTATAAATCAATAAAAAATTACAACATATAAATAAAAAAAATTACAACATATAAATCAAAAAAAATTACAATATAAATCAAAAAAAAAAATTACAACATCTAAATCAATATACTTGCATCTTGATTCTTCGATTTAAGATCTAAATCCATATACCTGCACCAATTAAAACAACCAAAATAAATCGATTAAAATGATTTATCTGCGAAAAAAATAAAAATAAAAACCCAGAAAATCGAAAAAAAAAAAAATTAGTTAAAAACCCAAAAAAAAAACCCCAAAACATCAGTTAAAAAGAATTGATCCCAGAAAATTAGTTAAAAAGAAAATCAAAAAATAAAAATAAAAAAAAAACCAGAAAAAAAAATCGATTAAAATAAAAACCAAAATCGAAAATCAGAAGGAAAAAAACCCATAAAATAAAAAAAAAATCGAATTTAAATCGATTAAAATAAAAAAAAGGGATTAAAATGGGATAAAACGATTAAAATAAGTTAAAAACCTAAAAATTAAAAAAAATCGAATTAAAATAAGTTTAAAAATCGATTAACCAAACAGAAAATCGAATATCACTTTAAAAAAATCAAATTAAAATCGATTAAAATAAAAAATAAATCGATTAAAATAAAAAAAAAATTCAAAAATTAGTTAAAAACCCAGAAAATTAAAAAAAAAATCGAATTAAAATCAAGAAATTATACCCTAACCTTCCTAATGCATGTGTTTGTAGTGGATTAAACCAAAAAAATTTCGAAGAAACCCATAAAAAATTTCGAAGACACCAATAAAATCAATTAAACCCAAAAACTTCGAAGAAACTCATAAAAACTTCGAATAAACCCATAAAAATTTTTGAATAAACCCAGAAAAATCAACTTCGAACAAACCCAGAAAAATTTCGATTATTGTAACCGAAAATTAACTTTTAACAAACCCATAAAAAAAACCCAAAAACGCATGCATTAACCCAAAATATTCAATTATTGTAACCGAAAATTAACCTAAAAATCGTAAAAAATCAAAATAAAAAAAATATAAATCGAAAAAAAAAACCCAGAAATAGAAAAAAAAAATCAAAATCGAAATCGCTATTGAAAAAATTAACCTAGAAAAACCCACAAATCAAAAACACCCAGAAATCAAAATAATTTAAATAAAAAAACCCAGAAAAAAAATGAAATCGTAAAAAAAAAAACGAGAAATCGAAAAAAAAAATGAAAATCGATTAAAAAAAAAAACCTAGAAAGAGAAAGAGGAAATTGCATGTTAAAAGTCTTCGAATTGTTGGTTGTCTTCTAATGAAAGAAAGGAGGAGGAGATCCACAAAGAGAAAGAGAAGATGGAGATCGTGGACGGAGAGGAGAGAGAAAGAGGAGGAGATAGAGGAGAGAGAAAGAGCTAAGGTGAATTTAGGGTTGAGGAGTTTATATAAAGGGCCGCATTTTTTTTTTTAAAATTAAAAGGCACCGGTTCAAACTGGTGGCCTTTATGTTTTTGCCACCGGTTTGAAGTGAACCGGTGCCTTATATCCTGGTTCAGCTTCCCACCAATTTTTAAGGCTATTTTTGCCATCGGTATGGATTGAACCGGTGGCAATTAGGGTGTGCCTTTTTGATATTTTCTACTAGTGTATATTGGCTGTTACTAGCTTATCGTAACCCCCCTCCTTTATCTATGCTTGGGAGTAACAGCGAAAAACTAACCCACTGGCGAAGCTTCCCTATAAACATTAACAAAAGCAATATTCTCAAAATAACAGTAAAGAGTTAAACTCCCTAGCAAGCATTATTAAGAACGGTCCAACACTTCGATTCCCATTCACCATGTCAATGAGAACCTCACAACCACTCTCAACAACAATCCTCATTGAAAAAAAATTAGTTAGTATTATTAGATTTAGAAAAATGTTGTACATAACCCTTAGGGCTATATAAGCATTAAATAGACACTTGAAAATAGTTTAAAATTAGGAAATCATAAAAATATAAACACTAATTACACTGAGTTGCGCGTGTTTTTATCATGAATTCCTAATTTTAAACATTTTTCACTACAAAAAAAAATCAATATAGCATCAACTAAAATTTGTTGCTATTCACCAAAAATCCGTTGCCAACTCTATTTAGCAACGGATTGGAAACAAAAATTTGTTGTTGCTAAAAGACTTGTTGCCATGGGATTTTAGAAACCAGTTGCAAAGCAATTTTGTTGCAATATTGCATCAATTTAAATATAGTTTCCATGATTGTTGCTGTTTTTGGTGCATTCGTTGCCAACTTTGGCAACAGATTACCATTGGTTGTATAAGGCTCTTTGAATCCTCAGTCCGGTAGGAGTCGAATTTGCGACCTCAAAGTCAAATGGTGAATCTCTTACCAACTATACCAAGTACTATTTGTTTACTTCTATGCATATAATTTATAATAAGTGAACAAAATATTAGACGAAATTGAAAAATTTGTCTCCAAATTAGGGACAAAATCAAAAATTCGTTTCTAAATTAGAGATGAAATTGAAATCCGTCTCTATTTGATGTCATTTTAGCAACAAATAATTTTATACATTACAGCAAAAAGTGGCTTACGTATAAATTAACAACAATATGTAACACAACTCGTTTTCAATGGCAACAAACAAAATAATGCGTTATCAATTAACAATAATAATTTAGAAGACTTGTTTCTAATGTAAACAATTCAAAAATTCATTGAATTTGTTTGTTTCTAAATCAATACAAATAAAATATTTGTTGTCATAGTTTGTTACTATTTGGCAACAAGAGAAAAATATGATGCCGTCTAGTAACAACTAGTAAAACAATTTGTTTTAAAAAGCAACAAATCAAAATTATGTAGCCATTGTTTATTAAAAGCTAAAGCATAAAATGTCGCTTTTATTAGGCAATGAAAAAATTTAGATTCGTTGCTATTTAGCAACATTTTAAAAATCTGTTGCCAAACTTAGTTGCTAAAAAGCTTTTATTTTTGTAGTGTTTGAAGACTGTATTTAATGCTTATATTGTCAAAGTACTAAGAACAGTACAGTATTATCTCCTTAGATTAAAATAATGTCAAAGTACTAAGAACAGTACTCCCTCTGTTTTTTTTTTTTTGTTTTTTTTTTATCAGTTTGACCGGCACATTTGCCAAGACGCAAATTTGACCATTAATATCTTTAATTTTTAATTAATAAAAATTATACCAAAGTTATATTATAAAACTAGACATTATGCGTCTAATGATATATTATATAAGAACATTTATTTATTTTATAGAGTTGAAAAAATTAAGTCGGCGAGATATGTAAATAGTGCAAAAATCAAAATTATACATTAACAAAAAAAAAGGAGGGAATATTAAAATCTTTAACAGGCCATGAAATGATTAATGAAAAAGGTCTAAATTAAATGCCATTATTATTTCCTTTCTCTAGTTTGAGTAGACTTCTACTAGCAAACTTGCATTAATTCAATAATTATTGGCCTCTAGTTTAAGATCTTTTATTACAGAGTAGAAAGAGAGACAATGTCAGACTCAGAGGTGGAAATATGGAATGGGCCTTTGTCCTTGAACCAATCAGTGTGATCATGGTCATGAATAAAGCACGTTTAATATCGTTACAGCTAGCTTGATTTTTTTTTTTTTTTTTTAATGTGGATGTGAAGAGGTCCGATCGGTTTTGAACACCCTGCTTCCCTCTTTCTCTTTTCTCTCTTCTTTATACTCTCTCTTTAGGGTTTTTATTTTTCTTCGCCGTTTAGGCCGAAAAAAGTTTAATTTTTTCGAAAATTAGACTATTTTCAACCATTTTTCTTTGATTTAATTCGCTTATTTGTTATTTGATTTGTTTTGTTATCTCCGTTTGTGAGAGCCTGTCCCAATTTTTTTTTTTTTTGGATTTTTTCCAATTTTTTGGAATTTCGATTTTCATCTATGGATGAGAAATTTATTTTAGGATTTTAATAATAATTGAGAAGGTGATTTGGATTCATATGGGTTTAGGATTTGTCATCAATTCTATGATCAAACATCAGCGCAGATTATTAAGGTCTCTATTTGAAAAGATGCAAAAATATCGAAAATCACTGCTCGCGTCAAGTTTAAAGCGGTGGAGTGTGAGCTATGCATGATGTGCAAAAAGTTATCATTTTGATTGTAAAAGTTATGTTATTTACTCTAGATATGTGGTTTATAAATCTTTGTTATTGTAGACGTCGTATGACTATTTATTTTTGATAATATTCTTCCGATCGATTTTGGACTTCTGGGCCATCCATTTTCGTTCTTTTATTTTTAAACGAAAAATACACCAAAGAAGATTTACACATTTTTTTTTTGTCGATTTTCAAAATCATGATAATCTAAGGAAAATAGTATGTATACCACTTAGGGTTACATATAAGCATTAAATATACACTAGAAAATCGTATAAAGTTCGGAAATAAAAAAAATACTCCGTACACTAATTACACTGATTTACGCGTGTTTTTGTTATGAATTCCTAATTTTATACAATTCAAGAGTATATTTAATACTTATATATAGCCCGTAAGGTTACATTTAGAGCATCCACAATGGTTGTGCATAAGGACATGGTAGCAAATGTTAAATAATTGGTAGCTACATGCTATGGAGCTACAATTTCTTGTAGCCGAGCCAAACTACATAGAGCTATGTAGTTTCACTCCACCCAACACACATGTATTGATTTGTTACATATATTTTTTTTGTATTTGTTTCTTTATTTGTTTATTTTTTTTATATAATTTATTTATTACAAAATGATTTAGCTTACCATTATAGATGTTGTAGCTTGAATCTTGTAGTTTGGGGATTAATGATGTGGCAACCCAAAACTACATGTACTTGTAGCTAGCCATACATTGTGGATGCTCCTAGCATTACCCTTTAAAGACAGACTACTAACATAAAATGTCCACAAACATGTATTAAATGCTCATTATACCATCACTTACCCTACAAAATTTAACTTGTTATCCAATAATCACTTAATGCAATGACTTGTTCATGACAAAACAAATTATAAATGACTGTCTATATTCCACGATAGAGTCACGATTTATCTTCTACGAGTAAAAATGTGTTTATTAAGTGACATTTTAGTGATTAATGGTGTTGGATATCGTGAATCTTAATTAGAAATCCTTTTTATTAGGTAAAGTTTAGTTTGTGCAAGGTTGAAGATAGAGAAAATATTGTAATCATGGAAGAAGAAGAAGGTTGTTGGTGAATTGAAGGAGAAAATAATGTCAGGTACTAGATGTTTATTGTTTGGTATTTGATTGTTATTGTTTGGTATTAGATTAGTATTGTCAGGTATTATATTAATATTAATTGGTTTAATATTTGTCAGGATTTAGAAAATTTTAGTCAAAAATAAGATTATTTTTATCAGGAGTATCATAAACAAAATAAAGATGTTAGTCAGGAATAAGATAATTTTTATCATTGGGTTTCTCAAACCTGCACCTTTTTGTTACTGAGCCCGATCTCACGTGAGTCCGTTCTACACAAAACCTCTTCTTTATACTATACACGGTAGGCCCACGTATAAAATGATTTAAATGATAATTAAAGTACAACATGAAAACGGGAAATATTATACGCAAACAAAAACCTAAGTCAGGTGTACTGACTAGAATACTAGTATACCATATAAATGAAATTTGCAAAACTTTAAGCTTCGAATGCATACAAAATGAAGGGAAAAAAGATGGTGAATGTTATTTCAGATGATATACTACAAGAGGGAGGGCAAATTGTACTAAGTTCCTAGTGCCTAATTTTCACAGAATATAAAACAATTATAGTTAGGAACTTAATGAGTGTAAAGCAGATTTTATGAGAAAACCTTCCAGGGCCTAACTAGAAGTAAAAACTCGGCCCTTCACGGGACTTTAAAACAAACTCTACTATAATAGGCAACTCTCCTAGTACAACCTATTATTACAGACCTTTCTCACAAGTTCCGCCAAAGACACTTGCTACCTGATAGGAACCTATCCTACCTGACTTGAGACCCACTCAGGTTCCTTTAGCACTACATAAGTGCCTACACTCTGCTTCACACGTAAAGCTTACTCACTGTGCACTCACAACTACTACTTGAATTTTAGAGACTTTAAACTCCTACATGAAGTTTAGAGAATTCAAACGCATCACACCCCAATTACTCAAAATACTCAAACCCTTTTTCCCATTACAAGTTCTCATTAAATAATTACTTGTAGGGAATATTTCAAGCGTTAATCCCCTAGCTTGAACCCCACTGTGATCATACACTAAAGTACGGTGGTGTCCAAAGGGAAAGAAGATAGAGCAAAAGAGTCTCCAACAAGTTTTTTAAGGAACTTGTAAACCGTTCACGAGGTGAAGGTTACACCCCTTAACGATCCAAGAGATCGTTAACTCCAATAGATCTGGAACCATGACTGGTAGTTCGGGGATGAAGGTACAAATCCAACCTAAAAGAGATTGAACCTGCCCTAATAATAGACCTCTACTTTATTTTGATCGTATTCATGTGCGCTTTCTGACTAACATGCAATCAATTGGTTTAACCCTAAACCTGTTTAATCTATGTTGGTTGAATATTAATGCACAAATAAATCTATTATTGGCGATCACTTGAGTTATAATCAAATTAACCCTAAACAAGATTATTAATTATCTTATTAAGCGTGATTACAAGTACGAAAATTCCCTTTAAACATGCATAAAAGGCGTGATCAAGCAATAACAAATATAATCAAGCAACATAATATATAATCAATAATTATATATAATAATAATTATAATAACCATAAAATTATAATCAAAACAATTATAAAAATAATCATGAATCATGTTAAAACATAATAATAGCAAGATCCTAGGCATGATACTAACAAGATTAATAACAAACCCTAGCATGTCACTAAACAATAAAAATCAAAGCTTTAACCCTAACATGATACTAACAATCATAAATATTAGGAAGAACATAAAAGGCATCATACTTTTAATCATACTTAATATTAAAGTTACCCTAGACATGATACTAGGAATCATAATAGCAATCTAAGCATGATCTCTATATCATAATATCAATAAAAACCATTAAAATACTTACTTTGATGCCTCATACCTCTTTCTAATAACAAAATACATGCGTTAGTAACTTCAAGGAAAATAATAAACAACAATTAAATTAAATAATTGAAAGAGAGATTTGGGACCAAACCCTCAGAAATTAAACCTTTCGCGTCTAGGGCGAAGACAACTTCGAATATGGCTAGGTGTATCTAGATCTAATGAATGCGGAATTTTGTATTTGAAAGAAGGCTAGTTTAGAAAAGAGGGAGAGAATAATCAAGAAACTTGATGAGAGTTGGTGAAAATAGAGAGAATCGGTGATTGTAGGTGATTGTGTATTGTAGGTGAAAACTGGTTATCAAAAACGGAGTTTTTAATACGTTATTTATAGAAAAATCAGCCAAAAAGATAAAATATCAAAACAGAGTTTTGGCGTAGATAAAATAATGTTAGCGTCAACGCTGGCTATTGGCGCCAGACGCCAACATTAGCGCCAAGCGCTAATGCTAGCGCCAGGCGCCAAGCGTAGCGCCAGGCGCTACAGCTGGCGTTTGGCGCTGACTTAGAAATTTACGCGTTTTCTTAAAATCAAATAAAAATTGCCGTACAGGAGGATAAAATCGTATTTTCCTCAAAAATGCTTTTTGATTCTAATTAAAACTCTAAAAGTTAACAAAAGTCAATTTATCAATGCTAATTGAATTAGGAATGAAAATAACCTTCTAGAAGAATCTAGAAAACTAAAACCATTCCTAATTGCATTAGGAATGATAAATCTATATTAGGCCCTCCGCTAGATCATTGGGCCGCATATAAGGCTCAAACTGGGCCCAGTTCAGTAAATTGGCCATAACTTCCTCAATATTCATTGGAATTGGGCTTATAATATATCATTGGAAAGGTCTTTTCTAGCCCTATCCAACTACACTACTATCGGACCCATATCATGGACCAACCAAACTGGATTGACTGTTTTCTTAAAATAAGTTTTCAAAAACAGAGAGAAGAGAAAAGAAATTAAAACTTTCCGCAACACTAAACTTCCCACACTTTCACTTCATTCGATTATGATTCGACGCGAAAGGTACTCATCACTGAGTTTGGTTTTGGGGAGACACAAATGGGTGTCTACACTACTCTAAATACATATATATGAATAAAGAGATAAAACTAATATGTTGGACACTTGAGATCTGTTTGGAACTCACTGGACGTACTGTAACCAAAACCTGATAGGAACTTTGACCAGGATGACTGACTTAGCTTCGTGGTGAAAGATAAAACCATTAAGCACGATTACTACACTTCGTCAGCCTCAACTTTGAAAGAATACACATGAGCATATTTATAGTACACTCGAATTATTCATTTCATCTTGAAAAGATAGGTTTTGTGAAAAGATAAGTTTAAAAGATATTTTTCTAAAAATAAGTTTTCAGAAAATATATCTTTTTGCTAAGAATAAAATATGTCAATAATAATAAGATATAATTAATATAAAATCAGATTTTATTCAAGACTTATCATTTTGTTTAAAAATACTTTTTAAACAAACTTATCTTTTTCCAAAAAGGATTTATTAGAAAATAAATATCTTTATTTAGTAAAACCAAATCCCTAAAAATCGACTTTTAAAGACATGCATACTTTAATTCCTATTAGGTTCGGAACTCTAACAGTCTCCGAGTTCCTGACAAGTCAGTAACTCTCATTTTATTGACTGTTTGGAGTTCACCTTGATTCTATATAAACTTGTTCCGGACCGGCTTTTATGTCCAACATACTTACATGAATCCTAGAGCAATATACTTCTATTTCTCTGTCTTCATGTTGTTTCTCTGAGACTCTTGTTCTGGAATCATGTAGTCTTGATGTATTCTGGATCTCAAGTCTTGCCCTAGAATTACACCGGAACCAGGTCATTATAACCCTTTAATATGTTCCTATCAGGAAACACCTTTGCCACGGCATTACACCGAAACCAAGTCATTACAACCTGTTGATATGTTCCTATCAGGGAACACCTTGAAGTTCCATTTTTGGAACTCTTCTTCTGCTTTACTTGTCATCCTTAGTTTTCTAAGGTTCCTCTGTTTCAGTCCTCACTTCAACTCCCATATTTTACTTATCCTGCAAACATCAAAATACTAAAAGACTCTTATTAGATAGAAGTTTGATCAATCATTAACATCATCATCAAGACCTAATCAGAGTCAACAATTTCTCCATTTTTAATGATGACAAACTGAGCAAACTTATGAGGATAACAGAATGAAACAGAAGGTTATTTTTATTTATAAAAACAATAAAGAAAACTAAAACAAAACCAAACTAAGCTAGAGCTAGCAAACTAGAAAACTAAACTAAATTAAAAGACTCCTACACATACATGACCTATATATGCATAGGATACTTACCTCGTGAAGCTAACATATGTAAACACCTATTTACATAGTTACATTCATGGTTCCTTCGCCATCATCATGTTCATCAACCATCACTCATCATTTCTCTCTTGTTCCCTCTATTGCTTATCATATATTGCTCAAGTTCCTTATATATATACCTGTCATTACTCAGGTTCCTTGTACCCTGTTCCAGCATAACTTGTTCTTTCTATGCACAACTAAACAAACATGTTAAATAGATAATCATCATTAGTTTATAATCATCAAAACCTAATTACTCAACAATGAATCTACAATGATGGAATGCACCATTAAATCCATTGTTAAGTTCTTGGTAATGTTCCACCGATTAGTTCACTCTTGTTCAAAAGAATCATAACAAGCTTATTATAGATTTGAATTAGTTGGCCAACAATGGGAGCTAGAGAGAAGACTAGAAAGAGAGAAATCAAAACTTTTAAAGACTAGAAAGAGAGAAATCGAAACTTTTATCTTTTTCTTAGCTCATATACATTATCTTGCTTGTATACTTGTATAGATCAAATCATGTCCTGGTGTGTACTTATTAGTGTGATTACAGTTGCTTAAGAGTCGGATCGAATAAGTTAGATGCTAAGTAGATTCCAACTCTGACCCTCCTTCAAGTCGGAGTCAAAATTTTTAAACGAAGTCGGATTCATATATTATTTTTTTCTCGAATTCGGTACGGATTTTTTTTCTTCGGATCGGATCGGACTAGGGGGGAATTCGGATTGAATTTCCATCCAAAATAGTTAGTGGCTAGTAGAAATTTTGTTCCTACAGTATTATTATTATTATTATTATTATTCCACGACGAAATTAAGAATCTTATTCAGGGAAACATCGTGCCATCGTCCCATCTCTTAAGTTTTAAATAGTGCATGAAGTAGACCAAAATATGCTTTTTATTTCTTCATCAATGAACGTTGTGGAACAACTTAAAAAGTTACAAAGGTATATGCTATCGATTATCTTCAAATATCATAAACTTCATATTATACAAATTAGAGCATATTGAATTTATGAGATACCACAATGTGACTTTGAGATACCACTATATTATACTCCGTACAAATAAACCAAGCTGGAAATAAGATAATACACCCTGAGCATGGTGCACCGCATGGTGCACGGGTAAATTAAAAAAGGCGGAAAGAACATATCTGTGTTTGACAGAGAACATACCTTTAATATGTTCTTTGAGTGTGATAAGTGTATTTTTTAAGTATAACTATATGTTCTTTACATTATAACTTATATTAATTAATATATGCTGATTTTTTTTTTCCTTTACAAAGTATGTTCTTTGAATTTGGATCGTATGTTCTTTATGATAGTGATGCACAAATTCTATTCTTGGAGAGAGAGAGAAAATTATTTATTGGAAAAATGATATCTTTGGTAAAGATTATTTAGAGGTGATCGACATTGGCCCGACCTGCTAGCTCTGCCTAATCCGATCCGAAAATAGGGCGGGTTTGGGAAAACCTAAAAGCGCATTTTATTTTAAAACTCGAACTCGGCTAGAAAAAACCCGAAAAGCCCGCTACTTTTTACGGTTTAGCTAGAATTATATTAAGGCCCAACCCAACCCGATTTTTATCACCTCTAGATTATTTATGTTAATGTTTAATTTTTCTAGACATTTTTAAAAAGTTATCATCACTTTCTTTTTGTTATATCTTTATGTTCTTTGGTAATGCATGTTCTTGTTAATTACAAACATGTTTTTTGTCAAACACATGTATCTTCTTTGTGAAGCACAGGATGTTCTTTCCGCCTTTTTTTAATTTAACCTGGTGCACCATGTGCAATTGAACCAAGCAATGGTGCACTCAGGTGTATAGATCAAGCATTGAACCAAGCAAAGCTCGGTAGAGTTGGTAGGGAATTCACCTTATGACTTTGAGGTAATAAATTCGAGCCTCACCAACTACATTTGCTTAGGAGTAGGAGATTCCCTCCCCCCTCTACCCTCAAGTTTAACCTATGAAGATGGACTGATGTAACCAGTGAGAAATGTTGATTCGGTAACCAGTAGGGTTATTCATCTTACCTAAAAAAAAAAAAACCTATATTATACAAATTAGCACCCCTATTCAAGACCATTAGCCCATGGACATTACTTTCGTTATCATCCAACCACTGGTTGGGTCAATGATAAAGGCCCATTCCACCTCAGACATCGTCTATTCCTTGATAAAAGATCTAAAATAAAGGCGAACAATTATTGAAGTAATTGGTACAGTTTTGTTAGTAGGAGAGATTGAGATAGATGAAGGAAGGAAATAATAATGGCATTTATTTTAGACCTTTTTCATTATCATTTACTCAATCTAAGAGATAAGTGAAATAATAATGAAAACTACTCTAATGAAAAGTACGGAAAATCGTTTCATGACATGATATCAGAGCCAGGCCCACGATCTCACGATTGGGGCCTTAATGGCTAAGGTATACTGGGTCAAATACTATGGACAACTCACATGTGAGGGGGAGTGTTGAGCCCATGAAAAACCCACTTGTGAGCATTCTCTTGTCCCACACAAAAAACACTAAACACTAAAAGGGGAGTGTAGTGGTAATGAAATACCACATTGAAAGAATTCAAGAGTTACCATCACAATATAAGGCCAAGGGGTTACTCCCCTCATTGCCATATGGTTTTGAGGTGGAACCTCCTTGGTCTTGTAAAGTGGTGGACTTACACTCTCCTGTGACGGGTGCGGCCCAGACCCGTGTTTAACAGGTATTTATTTTGTTTATTATTATTATTTTTTTTAACTGTAGTTTATTTTAGACTTTTTTCATTACGGCGTATCATTTACTCAATAATATTACAAGGGAATTGGATGAGCAAGAACAAATGCAACTTTGTCCTTGAGAGTTTGGTTAACATGTGTGTAACCATCATCATAACCCTTGTAGATGACATTAGCAGAAAGAGCTAGGTTGAGAATTCGAGTAAGTATTGGCTTTGGAATCACATAAGGTTGGAGCATTGCTTGATTAATAACTTTCCAAGCATCCTCAACTTCTTCTTTTAGCTTCTCATTTGCTTCTTCTTCTGACAAACCATGCTTCTCCATCAAGCATTGCACAGCGACATGCTTCCTCTGTTGCTCAAAGTCTCAAACTACTCCAAAATACAAATTCAAACACGGAATTGTTCTAATACTTAATATGTTGTTTAAATCAAATTCTACCTTTGTTTCTTTTTATTTGCGGCACAGGGGTATTTTATATGAGACATAAGAAATTTATTTATAGTAAATAAAAATAATGGAAGGTAGTAATTGTTATTGGATTGTATGTACGTACCTTGTGGCCACCTATGTTATTCACAAGTCTTATTATTGTAGATGCAGCTTTTATGATATCAGGCATAGGATTTTGACATGCCCATTCAAATACATCATTTGATGCAATCTCTCCTGTTAAAGAACCAACTCAACCAAAAGCTTAAGCTGATGGTTGAGGCCCAAAAATATGTTTTATACTCCATCACTCCCCTTCACATGAAAGATCCTTTGGGCTTGAAATGTGGATGCAACACAGGTCCACCAATACCTGGTGTACAATTTCACTTTCAATTAGTATTATGTGCACCATGGTGCACTTAGGCCCAATCTGTGCCCAATAGAGGAAGCCCAAGACAAAAGAAGCCCACTTGGAGTTCAGGTTTTTTTTTTCTTTTTTTTTTTTTTTTTTACAAAAAAAAATTAAATGTTCCTCCTCTCTCCAACCGTCATATCTATTTTTTAATTTCATTTAAAAAAATTTATCTCTTCTCACAAATTAAAACCCTTTCTCAATTAATTCTTTTGTAATTTCTCTCTCCTCTCACCATTTTTCTCTCTCTAAAAACTAGAATATACCATGGCGAAAGACGAACACACAAAAACATCACTCAAAAGATGAACAGATTGTAAAATTGAAACTATATTCTACGATATAATTGTCTTTTTGATTTTTTTTTCTTTCAATATTTTTTTTTGGGCAGAAAATTGAAATTATCTACTTCTAGTTTTTGGAAATATGATATCAAAAAAAAAAAATGTGTAAGTAATTTATTGTTCAAATTAGCTACCTGAAACTTCTGATGAGACACAAGAGCCAATAGAAAAGCCCCTAAAAACTTCTTATAAGACACCAGAAGCAACACAAAAGCCTTAGAAACTTATGATAATACAAAAACCTCAAAAATCGTTGAACCTCCTACAAAAACTTCTAAACCCCTATTACAAACCATTGAACACCCTTCAAAAACAATTAAACCACCTTCAAAAACCTCTAAATCCCAACCACAAATTAAACCACTGAAAACCCTACAAAAACATTTGAACACCATACAAAAACCTCTAAACCCCTTACAAAAACTTTTGAACTCCAACTACAAACCACTAAACACCCTACAAAAACCTTTGAACCCCTTACTTATAATTTTGAACTCCAACTACAAACCACTGAACACACAACAAAAACCTTTGAACCCCATACAAAAACTTTTGATCAACCCCAACCACAAACCACTTAACACCCTACCAAAACTTCTGAACCCCAACCACAAACCAATGAACACCCTACAAAAACCTATGATCCCCTATAATAACTTCTGAATTGAACCCCAACAACAAAGCATTGAACCCCCCTACAAAAACTTCTGAACCCCAACCACAAACCACTGAACACTCTATAAATACCTATGAATCCCTTACAAAAACTTTTGAAACCCAACCACAAACCATAGAACACCTACAAATACCTCTAATCTCCCTATAAAAACTTCTGAACCCCAACCACAAACTATTGAACACCTTTTAAAAATTTTTCACCTGAAGATACTGTTGAGAATGCTGCTCAGCTTTTAGACTCTCCTTATAAAGTACAAAATGCCAATTTTTTTTTTTTTTAAAAAAATGATTATAAAATACATAGATCTAAAAATAGTTCATAAGTAATGTATAAGTTGTTCAAAATTATAATTAAGATGTTCATTAATACAAAAATACATGTCAGTAAAAAAATATATTTATAGGAAATGTATCATACGTTCATATTTTAAACTTAAAATGTTCAAAAATCAAAATATAACCAAAAACAGGATTGTTCATAGAATACACAAATATCACTAATAACTCAAAATAATATAAAAGCTACATATTTCGAAACTCAAACCTAGTCGTCGTGATTTAGATAATGGAGTCTCGTCGGAAAATAATCATCTTTGTCATCTTAACCACCTTCTCCTTGTCAAATCTGCCATTTTTAACTTCACTTCATTGCTAAAACTTCATTAATAAAGCTTCAAATTAAAGGTTGAAGAAAACGAACTTTGAAATTAATATATGATGATGATGATGATCAACAATGGTGATGAAGGAATTAAACCAACAACAAAATAATGAATGAATTTAAGAAAATAGAGGAGAGAGAAATCAGAAATCAGAAATCATGAATTGTAAGAGGAGGAGATGAAGGATCTCAATCTATAGTGATCAACAATGGTCAATGATGATGAAGAAATTAAATAAAAAACAAACTAATGAATTAATTTAAGAAAGAGAAAAATAGTAGAGAGAGAAGATGGAGGCTAAAGAAACCAGAAATTAAGAAAGTGTGAGTGAGGAGAAAGAAAATATTGAGGAGAGAGAAAATAGCGAGATAGAATAATTTAAAAGAATAAAGCTACAGCAGGCAACTAATAAGTAATAACTACTTGGCTTCAATTCATTGGTGAAGGAGGGGCGGATGAGATTCAAACCCGTGACCTTTGTATCACGCTGACTTCGATACCATGTTAAAGGACCAACTTAACCAAAAGATTAAGCTGATAATTGAGGTCCAGGAATATGTTTTATACTCCATCAGCTCCCATGCCAAGGAATGAAGCAAATATTCCATGAGGGTATGGAGAGGTTACCAAGGCAATCTTCTTCATATTCTCATCATATGTTGGAACATATTTCTGATGGCACCATCTTACCCCTTGAATATAGGCTTTGCTTAAAGTTTTCACCTCGATTACAGAAATAAAAAAATCCAATAATGAGATTTTGGCTTAGTTATAAAGATTAAGGTTTTGTGTAGTGTATAATACTCGTAGATCATTATAGGGTTGCATATAGCATTACCCTTTATTTATTTATTTTTTTAAAAAAATATATGAAAATTAATGTATAATTAATTAATTTGATTATCTAATCTGACTAAATTATACCTTGACAGTGTGTGCATTAATCCATAATGAAACAACGGTATAAAATGATATCTTATTGATTTTGTATAACTAATGTGAAATTTCTCTCTCTATTTTTTTTAACTAACATAAGCTTAGGGCATATTCTCTTACGTTGAAATTCAATTCAGTTCAGTTCAGCTCAGTTCAGTTCATTTCAATTCAGTTCAGTTCAGTTCAACTCCTAATTTCCTTCTCTTATAAAATATTCATTTCAGTTCATTTCAGTTCAGCTGAGTTCAGTCAATGAGAACAGACCCTTAGTCTAGTGGTAAGATTGTCACCTTCTAACCTTGAAGTTAGGGGTTTAATCCCCCACTAGAGATACTATGAGGGTGAGGATCCCTTACCTTTCTGCCTTACTCTCAAAGTGTCTGACCCGCAAATATCGGATAAAAAAAACCTTGAGGATTGAGGTACGGTCAGGATCTTTCTCCTTACTTTAAAAAAAATGTGAAATTTTTAATATGAAATTTGCACAGTATTTTTAATGGGAAAACCCAAGTTCCTCTTGTTGAGAAACAAATGTTGTTTCTCTTGGGGGTGAATTGGGAATTTACACAATAACAGCTTATGACTATGTCCACCTATTTTGTCACTGTGTCCACTTGGCAGATGACAGTGTTAACTGGGATTTGAGAGGCGTTAACTCTTATAGTTGACGGAAGGAACCCTAATGTTTTGAGACGTTACTTCACTGTATAGTGTTTGTTCAGAATTTTTTTATTTTTACCTGAAGAGGAGGTGAATACCTTTTTTTTACCTTTACCTGGGACGCCGGCGAAAACGACGACGACCTAACAAGACCTTACAATTGGGGGTGGCGAATTGCAGCGTAATACGACGACGATCTTACAATTGGGGGCGGCGAATTGCAGCGGTAATACGACGACGATCTTACAATTGGGGGCGGCGAATTGCAGCGGTAATACGACGACGAAACTTACAATTGGGGGCGGCGAATCCTGCGGTTATAACACTGCGGGGGAGGATGGAGGAGCATACAACTAGCAAGCTTTCTGTCTGGTGTGAAAGGTGTGTTCCCGATGGAACTGGAATCATCAATCATCCTTTATTAACTGGATTTTTTTTGCAATTGAAATAGAATTGAAGTTGGATTTTATTTGAAATTGGAATTATTTTGTATTAACTGGCATTAGTTATGGATTTTTTTTGCAATTGAAATCGAATTGAAGCTTGATCTTATTTGAAATAGCAATTACTTTGTAGTAACTGGCATTAGTTATGGATTTTTTTTTGCAATTGAAATCGAATTGAAGCTTGATCTTATTTGAAATAGCAATTACTTTGGAAGCTTGATCTTATTTCAAATAGCAATTACTTTGTAGTAACTGCCTAACTGGCATTAGTTAAAGGGCACATGTTGACATGTATCAGTAATGACTTGTTTGTTTGTTTGTTTTTGTTTTATGAATTGATTATTTTATATTTGATGAGTGTTTTGAATGAAAGGATTTTGACTTCTATATTGCAATGCGCTGAATGGCTGAAGGCTCATCTGAATTTAGATGTTGATTGTTGATTCTATGTATTTTAATGGCACTTAATTTGACAATCCTATATACTTTATATGCAGTGGTCTGAAGATGTGTAATGGTAATGTGTCTGTTGATTGTAAGGTCAGTGAAAGTGAAAGTTATTCTTGTTTATTTTATTTTGGAGTTGAATGAATACATATGTGTAGTTTTTATTAGTGACATTGTTAGGTTTGTGCTATATGTTGTAGGTTTGTGATGGTGAGGGAAATGGTCTGGTGAAGAACAAGGTACTTTACACATATAAATCCTTAATTTATGTTTGCAATTTGTTCAATCTGATCTTTGGTTGTCCTGTGTTGATAATTAATGGATATCCCCTGAATGCATAAGCAGGAAATTGAGCAAGATGCAGAGCTGTCGATGCCTAAGACAATTAATTTACACCCTGATCTGTTTAAGGACAATAGTTCAAGTGTTGGTGGATCTGTTAAAGCTAGATCAGAGGTGAATGCTTTGCATAGAAAGACATGTAGCAGAGTAAGTAATAATTGTAGGGCAGATATGGTTCTTTCCTTGAGTTATCTGCTGAAATTAATCTCTTGTACATCACTTTATGTGCAGCCTCCCAACATGAACTGTCGAATAGAGTCTTTTGAACGAATTTGTCAAAAATTTGATGAAAGAAGGAAACGGTGGGTTAACGAGATGGGTTTTTTTGGTCTCCTACACATGTCCCCTGGAATGCATTTACCCAGACAACTGGCATATTGGTTAATGACCCGGATTGATCCGTTAAGTGGAAAAATGGTCACTCCCAGCGGTGTAGAGTTTAAGTTTTCAAAGAACCAAGTTAGGTGGGTTTTAGGTATCCCAAATGGTGCTAGAGCTGTCCCTTCTACGAAATCGATGACCGAAGAGGGTAGAGTGAAAGTTCAAAAAATACTTCTCCGTTATGGGAAATCATGGGAGTCCAAGTCGAGCAAACCCCGTGGTGGTACGGTGTACACGTCTGTAGGTATACCTGTTACACCTGAAATGTTGGATCGGTTGGAAGGTTACTTTGATGACTCACAGGAAGAGGAGTTTAAAACTCTGTTCTTGATTGTGGCCTTGGAGATGGTGTTATGTCCCACACAATCTCCGCGTCTTGCTGCTGATCTTTTACCTGCATTAAGCTGTGCTATGCAGGCTGTTGAATATGACTGGTGTGGTTTGGTCCTGTCCAAATTCATGGATAGTGTTAGTAGTTTTGCCAGACGATTTTATGCAAATGGGTATGCTGGAGGATGTGGTGGTTGTGCAATTTTTGCTGTTGTAGGTGTTTAAGCTTTCTATTCTTTCTGTATTTAAGTTTATTGTTTCGTAAAATTTGTTTGGATTGCATACCATAAGTATGAAGTTTGCCTTATTTGACATGGCAGATATTTTATCTGGACCGGTTGGATAGAGATCCTGTTGACTGGGATGCATTTCCCAGGATTAAGGTATGGAATATGCGGCAAATTGGCATAGCATCGAAGTCCGACAAGTTATCTTCAGGGGACTATGGGAAACTAGGGGTAATTGTTCTGAAACCCCCACTGCCAAGTTGTTGTGTTTATGAAATATATTTGGTGTTTATTTATGTTTATTGTGTGTAGTCGTTGGATGTTGCTTATGGTGAAAGACACCCCAGGGAAGCAAGGGATACAGAAGTCCCTTCTGACCATCAGATTGTCATTGTGAGTATCTATTTCCCTTTTTATGTGTTAATGTGTGTGAATTATTACCTACTCAAATTCAACCAATTTTTATTTTTTTGGTGGGTGGTGCTGATCCAGGATGTGCCAGCAGCTGGTGTTGGATTCAACTCCAAGAAAAGGAGGGGCCGTACCTCAAGTAGATCTGAGTGTAAGCGGTCGAAGTCAGAAATGTGAGAGTCTCATTTGTGTTAGCAGGCGTCCTTCCTCAAACTGGATTTGGATGTGAGTAATAAATCTTTCACATTCTTTGTTCGATCCAATTTTCCATTTAATCTAATAAGTCAGGTGTCATATGTTTGATCCAATTTTCCTAGTGTCTGTAATGTTTGCAATAAAGGACTTGTTTTACAAAGTTTTTGTATGTCTTTCAGTTGTAGTTGTAACATTATGGTAGTTATTAGTTTATTAGTTATTCCTGTATTGAGTACATTTGAGTACATTAGTTGTATGTTATTACTGGCTGTTATTTTTATCACAGTTCATGTATTATATTGAAATTATATTAACACCACAAGTATAGGTACGAGATCAAAAGCTAATTTAACAGTTAAACAGTGTATACATTTGACTTGTCCATATTACAAACTAGCATAAAATATAAATTTAGACATTTCTGGGCCTAGCCCATATTACAAACAAACTAGTACAAAATATAAAGTTAGGAGAGACTAGACATATTTGGCCCTGGCCCATATTACAAACTAGCACAAAATGTAAATGGCCCATACAACTCCAAAAACTTGTATTAATTTCGTAGTCCACAAACTGAGTAGTAGTATTGGACCTAGCAGCTATTTTTGTTGTATAGCCCACTTTGAGCCCAGCTCAGTTTGCTCATCAAGTTGAAAACCAACATTTTTGCTGAAGATCATAACAACATAACCACCTATCACTCCACATCTAGATCTGCCCTTGATAATCCGAGCATGTACTGGCTGACAAATAACTCTGGCCATGTTAATTGAAACCCTGGTCTCTATAAGTATCAAAATGTCGGGAACGTGGACTGATATTACATGGCCTAAGTTGTCCGTAAATGATTTCCTTGCCATGTCACGGCAATTCCATGTGACTATACGGCAAACTGCAGTTGCTGTTGGAGCTACAGTCACTTCAAATTTTGTAGCAATTTTCCGGCCATCTAACGGGTTCTTACTTGTCCAATTCGAAACAAGCGATAACTTTTTCCAGAGGTAAACACCACCCACACTTATTATCTTGATGTCGTTGGAGTCACTGTTCGTATGCATAAGATGGTCGCCTTCCATGAGGACACAACTTTCCCTTATCCGTGGCAACACTGAGCATGGGTCTAAGATGTTTTTAATTGACTTCGGAATGACATGCTCGTATCCGTCTCCTATAGTACCACCTTCATCCAGCAGGATCCTCTGAATTGCGATCTTGAGAGGCTTTGGAAGCATAGCTAGGTCTGACAGATCGGGAACATGTGCAGGGGAAACTTTGCCCCCCTTGCGTATTACAATGAGGTCACCCGTGAAGTGACCACCTCTGGCTATTTTAAGCGCCACATCCCGAGCTCTTACAAGCTGTGTTTGAACTGTGTCACCATCCCCGATTAGTAGTGACTTGATCTCCCCCAAGAAACCGCTTCCATTGTAGCTGTTTCCGCCAATTGGCTGGGGAAACCTATGTTGAATGTCGAGTGTTTGAGTTGGTTTAATGATCAATGGTACTGGCTGGTTTGTGTTACAAACAAAAAATTTGCTATTTGCGTTTTTCGTTATTGATGTTTTTGAATCTACACTCTTAATACTCCTTACCGGGATGGCTAATTCGTCTAAATCCATGATTGATGGTGGGCTGTTTTTTGAATATTGGTTGTGTTGGTTTGTGGAAAGTATACATATGGAAAAGTGTACATATGGAAAAGGTAGGTATTGGAATTTTTTTTATTGTAGTTGTTCCCGCCATTTAACTCAACTCCCCCGCCAAAATACATGCCTCATTTCCCGCCAAAATAGTACACGTGTCAGGCCAAAATAGGTATAGGTAGTGCTGCTAACCCTATGCGTGAGTGAGTCGTGGGCCAATACTTGGTTTTATATGGGATTGTAATCCTATCTTATCCATTATATATATAAAATACGTTTGAGTGTGTGTGTGTTTTATGTGTGTGTTAGTGTTAAGGCAATTTTGAAGTAAAGTATATGTTTTATATTTGTAATATTTGTAATGCATCAAAAGATTATGACCATTTGCAATCCAATCGACTTAATTTTGGAGGGAGGCATACAAATAGGAGAAATAACTGAAATTTATGGAGAGAGTGGGGTAGGTAAGACCCAAATATGCTTGCAGCTTTTGTTAACATGCTTGTTGGAGCCGCAAGATGGAGGGTTGTGCGGGTCATCAATATACATACAAGCATGTCCGGTGTTTCCTGCCGAGAGACTAAACCAAGTAAGTACAAATTTATTACATAATAAACTTGTCGGTGAGAATCCGCTAAGTTTGGTCAATGTAAAGAAAATAGATTCTGCTGACCAATTAATTTTAGTGTTAAGCCAAGTGGAGTTGATGGTCTTCCATTCTCTTGAAGGATGTAGGCATACAAGGGTTGTTGTACTCGACTCAATAGCCTATTTATTTAGGCATGAACACAACAACACGGCCAAAGGGTTTAGCGATCGTAATCGTATGCTTCTGTCTGTAGTCAATAAAATGAAAGGCATTGCAAAGAAGTACAACATTGCATTTGTAGTGGTCAACGAAGTCGCGGATGTCTTCCATCCAAATGTGTCTGGTACCTTTACATCTGGTCGTGAGGTTATGGCATCTTTAGGACCCAAGTGGGAAAGTATGATTCCTAATAGGATGTTTATCTCTAATCAATACAATTTATCTAATGATTCATGGTATCGTGAATGGAGGGTTGTGAAAAGCTCAAACTCAAACCTAGAAGGCCGTCGATGTGCATTCCGCATCACCAGGAATGGTGTTACTGGTTAATTAATTAGCTATTTTATTACTTTTTATTGTAGAAATAAACATATTATTAGCATACTTTGTAGTTGTTCCCATGAAAATAATTTCATTGTTAAATTAGTCTGCATTCATAAGTTTTGTCCTCAAATTTTGTTGTTTGGGCCATTTAGCGTTGTTAACAACTACAAAGAGTTATTTATTTCATTTGGGCCAAAAATGACTCTATTGATTTCTGGCCCAAATGAAAGAAATAACTCTTTGTTTAATCTATTCATTGTTTGTTTTAAAATTAATAGGAAATAAACTGGCAAAAGCAACAATAAAAATTCTATTTGAATGTTAAATTTTATGTTCAATAAAACTCAAATAATTAAATCAAATTTAAACGTGACAGCAAAGCCACATTAATTAAATAAATTTGATTTAAAAAAAAAAAAAAAACAAACTTACTAAACACGCCACACACATATTATTTAAACATTAGAGAAACAGTGCCAAGGACAAGACACATCATCAACCGATAGGACAGTTCACTGCATGTACATAAACACTACATGACAAACATTACTACATCAAGTTAAAACTTAAATACAGCACAAACCAACTTAATTAAAAAGTTCGACTACAGTAGTAGATAAACAACATGATAATATTATTAAACTGCTAACATCATCGCCATCATCTTAGTAGCTTAAGCCTCCATGCCCACCCTGACCCGCACCTTTGCAAGACCCCTGTTCATGTTTGTAAGGTTAAAGTATTAATTAGTTTTAATCTTAATTTTTGAAACATAAATATTAATATCAATAAAAGTTAATTTTCAGTTAAAAGTGAAAATAAAAATTAAAAAAAACAGCGATTTTTTAAACAATAAATACCCCAAACATAAATAAAACAATCAATTAAAGGTGAAAGTGTTTTACGATAAATAATAATTGAACGGATTTTTTTTACCATAATCCCCATCCAAACACATTTAAAAATAATAAGGAAAAAAAAAGCATTCAAAGTGTTTAGATTAAAAAAATAAAACGAAGTTAAAAGTACATATCATTAATAAAAAAAATATATATATAGTGGAAACTGAAATTAAAGTGAAAAAATTAAAATATAATGTTGTATTACTTACCATCACTCCTGAACTCCAACATGCACAGAACCCACAACACGGAGGGGGGAAGAACTGCAATCAGCCACATACACCCTAGCACCAACCCTTGCTGCATCCCACATGATAACACTCCCCCCATGGATGCCCTTCCCTTCATCAAACTTCCAGGTGAGGGTAGTACCCAAGGACTGAAGAGTCCTTGTCAGATTGGTGGCTTGTGACCCAACCTCGGTCACAATAATTAGAATCGGGTTATGGGTAGCGACAACTTCGCGGAAATGGGGACCGAAAGATGGCCTGCTGATTCTCCGGCCATTCCAAAGGACCACACTAGACCCGAGTGCCAGATTTGGTTTTCCATCCTCCGTTTCACTACGGATCCGTATGCCACAGTACCGGCTTGACAGATCCTCCTCCATGAATTGGTCCCGGAAAACAGTGAAAGACAGATTTGTAACTGGCGACCGTACCTATTAAAGTAACAAATAACTCAATTATAAATGAGATGATTAACCTTAAATAGTTATAGAGTAAAAAAAAAAAACCGGAATTTCGAAACGAATTAAAATATTTTAAACCATTACCTGTGCGTACACAACATCATCACTGTAAGAGCCGAATTCACAATGGAAGTACTTGCCAATTGTGTAAATTGGTCCACTGCGAGGAAGGATAGGCTTTGGATCAATCAAAGAGGCTAGCTTTTTTGGGATAATTGGGGTAATCCCTTCAAACTCGGGTTCTTCGCTTCCTAATTCACGAATTACTTGTTGCACCTCACCAAGTGCAACAACATCAGCGATGTTTGGCAAGTGGGCTGGAGAAACAACCCCATCCTTGCTCATCATCATCATTTTGTTCAGCAGGCCTTGCCTTTCAACAGGTTTTGCAACAATAGCCCGGAGGATATCGCTGTCAATCACTTTTTTGTTTAGCTGGCCATTTTCACTGATAAAGTACACGTAATCGTTACAGTCCATCTCAGGGACGGAATTCTTGGTGTGGGTAAAACAATGGATGGCACCTGTTGGTGTTTCACCGTAAAAACCTGGTGGGTAGGGAATTTGGTCTGCCATATGGCTTTTTTTTTGGGTTTTTTTTTTTTTTTTTTTTTTGTTTTTCTTGCAGAATATGAGTGACAGTGAATATGAGTGAAAGGGATTGTTGTGGATTGTCCTTGAACGAAATGGCCATATTTATAAAAGGTATTAGGTGGGTCTTCTGAAAAAAAAAAAATTTAAGGATGTGTGGTGGGACCACACATAACAATAAATAATATTTGTATATTGTCATATAAACCCACCACTTCCAAACGTGTGGTTGCAGAAACCCTAATTTATAAAACCCTAAATTTTATCTTTTTTTGGGACGGGTGAATATATACCCTAAATCATAAAACCCAACAACAATTATGTTTAACCAACTCGTATCTCCTGTAATGCTAAAAGCTGATTTTATTTTTACGAGTTTAAGGCCTTTTTACATTTATTTAATTTCATTTTAGTTTGGCTCGTGCAGCTCCAATCAGTTCAGTTCGGTTAAGTTGAGTTAGTTGAACTCTTAAATTCTCTGTCTCATAAAATATTTATTTCAGCTTCATTCAGTTCAGTTCACCTCAATTAGTCCAGTGCGGTTCAATTCATTGTTTTTCTAAACGTGAATGTGAACAAACCCTTAGTATATTAAATGATTTAACTTACTTATTATAATAATTGTTTTTATAAACGTGTTTGATAAATAGTTGAAAGATTAAAGGTCTTTGATTGAGTATGTGAAGTGACCAGTAAGAAAATTGTGGCAGTCCACATAGGATTTTAATTTAAATGATAATATAAATGTTTCACTATCAGCTAAATTTAGCCAAATTAGCTGATTTACCCCAATAAGCTTGTTACCAGACACCTATATCTTTCTTCATATGTAAACATTGAGAATTACTAGTTGTTGATAGGTGTGTCGCGTACCTAACAAAAATAACCTAACAAGACCGTTACTATGTCGACGGCCAAGTAAGGGTTGGATCCCAATAGACTATAGTTCAATTAATTAATTAGACTCAAGTAACTACTAAGCAAGTAACCAAACAAAAATGAGGAATGTCTACTAGAGCAATATTGACTAATAAGCAATGAATAGTAATATTATGGAATTAATCAAGAATTTAAAACATCTAAGATTAAGTATCCCCGCTAACTAATATCAATCAATGTAATAGAACAATCCCTTTCCCACAATTCAATCAATAAATATTCCACAGGACAGATGGTCCCTAAAACAATAAAAATAGTTAATTTCGATCAACTATCAACTAGTAGCTTCCCTAACATGCAATCATAGTCATTTGTGTTTTAATTTCACAAAAAGTTTTGATCATGAGCATCTATTTGCGAATTGTTGGGAATTGGAATCTAATAACACACCAATCCATATTAGGGCTCATTGATGTAAGTCATTTGTGTTTTAATGCTCTAAGTGTCCGGACCACAAGTTATTGGCGCCTTAAGAGCAAATTATTGTCGTTATTGCTTATTTTATTAATTTCTACCTCTTCCATTTGAAAGTCTCCCAATAGTTACACCACAACTTTTTTGTAATACAATTTCTTTTCTTACTATTCGTTATTATACCTATTTGGTATTAATAAATATTTCCATATAATCATTGCTCTGTGACTTATTAACGTATCCATTAACAACTGTCTGTTTATAACTCAATACCTATGTCCATTTAAATAACACCTTCAATGTAACTATCTCCTTATATTTGTTCTTCAATTAATATGTTTGTGATTTCCTTAGGGACATGTTAGGAGTTGTCAATTAACTATTAATAGTCTTATATTGTTGCAACTAATACAAAAGCTTATATTTAATACTTTTCAATATTGGTACTATCGTAACTACGTACTCAATATATGTAATTGTCATCACTATCACATATTCTACTCTTTTTAACTATTATATTATCTATATAATTTATCGGTATGTATATATGTATATATATATATATATGTATATATATATATATATAGATATATATATATATATATATATATATATATATATATATATAGATATATATATATATATATATATATATATATATATATATATATATATATATATATATATATATATAGTGTGTGTTTTTAATATACATTTTTTTATTTAGTTTGTTCTTTTTAAGCGATTATCTTTTTGTTAATAAATTATTTAAATTTTAGAAATGGAAGACCCTTTTAATGTAAATTAATTGAATTGGTCTAACTAATTATGTTACATACCCATATCATATCTTTTTTATGTAGCACTTGTTTCATAATCATCTAAATAAAATCCAAACTCCAAACGCCACCTCTCTCCACCACCGCCACAACCTTTAATCTACTTTGGGAAGCAATGAAAAAAAATCATAAATCGATCGTATCTCAGCTTGCTAATCTACAAATTAGTGGTTCCAAAAAAAGTATAAATTTCCATCCTAAATTACCAACCATGTACTTCAAGGCGATTCCCACCGCCGAAGGCCCGGAGATGAAATTCAATAATGTCGAGTATTATTACAATGACCAAGACCTCAGTGACTTTAATCGCTTGTCAGTTGAAAAACTTCATGAGGAGTTGTGTTCAGCCCCTGAATTTGGTTCGAGCTACGGCATGCCTTTTCGTGTAATGCGCACACAAGATGATACAACTGTGCGACCGACATATATGCCCCTAATTGCAGATGCGGAAGCGTATGGCCACAAGTCTTTACCAGTTTTTTTAAAATGGTTTTGTACTAGAGAATGTCCTGACATCCCATTATATATTCCCGTCGAAATTGAATCAATCTTCGACTTGAAGATCATTGTCGATTTGGACCACATTCCAACATTCGCCCTCCCTTTGTCTTTCCGGGAAGTTGTGTTAGGTGCTAACAAGGTTGGAGTACATGTTATGGAGGTAAAGGACTCAATGTCGTCTATTTTTTTTTACCGTGCAAGCATCTGTCACTTTGTTTAGTAGCACCAGATATTATAGTGTGGGTATTAGTTCGGAATCATCTTCAGATAAGTTAAAATTTAAAAGAGGGAACATAGTGGTTGTTTGGAATACACGGAACGCCCATAGGCCTTCATTTCGTGAGCAATTTGAGCTTATTCACAACAAATACAAGCCCATGGTTGTGATGATGACTGAAGCAAGGTGTAGTAGGCCTATGCTTCCTCATGTTAGGAGTCAGATGGTCGGTGAGTACAGGCTTGAATCAGTAGGACCCAGCTCCGACCTGGGCGGTGTCCTCATCGCTTGGGATAAGCGCGTTGTACCCTATTTCACTAGACGACAGGATACACTATACGGCCATGTAGTATCGGTGCATATAAAGGTAACATTACACCTTTAAGATTTATTTATGGTTGAATTTATTTCTTTATGGTTAAATGTATTTTTATTTGTACATAATAATTGTGGCTGTGTGTAAAAAATAATTAATCAGGAATTGTATTACATGTGTTGCTAATTCGTTAAGGTGTCATCAAAGGTTTAGTTTTTCTCTTTAATTAATTAGATTTCAAAATTATGTTATATTTTTGGTTGGAGTATGTAAATTTGTATTGAATTAAAAGTTGAATAGATTTAGTTATTTTAATTTGAATTTAAAAACGGTATGGTGTTTTGAGTAAAATTAATAATAAAAAAAAAATTAAAAACATCTTGTAATAAAGTCTAGTAAATAAATGTTTATACTGGTGTTTCGTATTCTGTTTACTTTTTTTATGTTTTTTTTTTTGGGTTATTATAAACTGGCAGCAGTCATCGGAAGACGTGTTACTCTCATCTCGAGCTATTCCTGCTGTAAGATATTGCCATGGTGATTCTGACTCCGACGATGAAGTTTACGCCGCTTTCACAGAGTGGTTCTACAACTCGGGTGTCTTGGCCCTAATGGAGTAAAGGTAATTACCCAATATATGATTAATATAGTACTTGATAAATAAATAACAATACTTGAGTTACAACATGGAATTACCTAATAAGATTATTAGAGTAAGACACTTTATCAATATATGATTAATAACTGGGGGCCTTGAATTAATTTTCATTACATATGGAATTACCTTCATTTACTTCCTTATTAAATGCGGACTTATAAATGGAAATGATAGTGAAAATAAATTAAAGTGTATGTACTGGTGAGTCGTATAGTATTATATCAATATGTAGTATTATACGTCTATTATGAACCCTACTGATATCCGTATGTGTATTTAAGTGGCAAATTCCCTTATGGATTCCCAATTTCCCAGTAAACAAGCTCTTAGTTTAAGCACCAACAAAAAAAAAAAAGAAAAAAAAGGAATACCTACTTTGCCATCCCAAAATAGGATAAACAAATAAACCCTACTATCCAAAAACAAATACACCCTACTTCCCAAAAACAAAAGATACATATTATTATTTTCAGTCTAAGATTCAAAAAATGGCGAGACGTGCAAGGAGGGTTGATGGGAGCCCAGTATTGTTTTTTGTTGGCCAACCCACTGGCCATGTCCCAGAGTTGGACATCTTGGCATACGAGTTCTTTTTTTAGAGTAGGGATGAGGGAGAGCTGACCAAACTATCTTACGAGATGATTGGCTCTATCATAGTTGACCCATCTACCTTGAATTTGCAAAATCATAATTTGAAAATGCGGTTAATTGGTGGTGAAGGTGGCTTAGTCCCTGCTCATTTCCCCATTATATCAGATACTTATCCTTTCAGAATCGAATTCAAGTATTTCTTAAGGTGGTGCTTTGGTGCATATCCCTTTACTAACCCTGCACAGCCACATTGCCTATTACCAGCAATGGCCGTCGTAGACCCTAGGCCTGAGCTGATGTTAGAATCAGAACCCTTTTATCTTGATATGCTACATGTCCGCATTCATATGGCTTCATATGCTGATGCATTTCAGCTAATTTCATCCCCTTCATTCCCTAGCGCACTTAATCTTAGTGTTTCCTACGCTCATGAGACCCCCAGTAGACCAGGCCACCACTCAGTCGACCTAGATTCGTTGTTCTTGCTTCCTCAAAGCACTATTGTCCCAGTGCCTATCGAATGCAAAATCGTAATTTGGAATGTCCGAGACCTGGCACGGGAATCGGCTCGTCTGTATTTTACCGAGATATTTCAACGATTTCACCCTGAGATTTTAGTCTTAACAGAAACAAGACAAACTACAGACAATGTTATTGAGATACTATCTGGGTTGCCAGGTGAATATCAGTTCATACATTGTCCGGGTGTGGGGTTGTGCGGGGGTGTTTTGGTTCTTTGGCTTGGGGGTGTGATAGGTGTAGTACGTCTGTATGCTCCACTTGGTAGCTTGGAGTTAAATATCCAGGTATATTTACATTTTAGCAACATACAAATATAATATAAATGACATTATATTAAATTAGTACTACAATGGTTGAATTTCATGTTATTTTTCAGGTTCATCTACCATTAAGACGAAGGCTATTTTGAAAGGAAGATTGTACGTGTGCACAATTGTTGTTTTGTTGCCGTCACAAGTTATTAAAATTATCGGCTTTTGTAATTTGGTTATTTGGTAATGCAGTATTTCTGGACCTACTGCCATTACAATGTTTAATGTCTTGTATGTTTAAAACTACTAGCTAGAAATATCATTATTAGTAAGTGTAATAGAGGGTTTGTATTAACCTTTTGTGAGTTCCTGTATTGGTTTGGTTAGCAGGAAAAGAATTTCAAAATATTTGATATCAAAACCTTTGTATGTCCTAAAGGAAAGGAAAAATTAAAAAAAAAAAAATTATTATCGTATGAAGGAGCGAATCACATTACGTATTGCTTGACATTATATTAACTTCTTCTAAAGGGAATAAATTGAAAATGGATAAGCTCCATATTGGAAAAGAAATAAGATAAAAATGAACAAATAAAACTAGATAATTTAAACACTATGCTATTAAGGTCAATCACAAACTCACCAAACATAGTTATTCCTTTTATCTTATTAATCATTTTTTTTTATTTTTTTTTATTTTTTAGTTTCATTGCAGGATAATGCATGCGATTAATATATGTAAATTAATAATGCATGCGATTAATATATGTAAATAATGATAATGATTGTAGATATACTTTTAAATTTATGGATGTTTACTGATTTGGATTTATATAAAAATTAAAGACCTATAACAGATCTTAGGTCATCTGATAGATGTCGACATAATGCTATTTCATCAGGAGTGTATTGCATAAACGGGCATGTAGATTGAACTAGATGTCGACACAATGCTATTTCATGAAGAGTGTAGTACATAAATATGCGTGTATAGGGTAAAAGATGTCGACATATGCTATATGCTATTAGGATGGATGTGTATTGCATAAATCAAAGTACGTATGTGATAAACGGCTCATATTGTGTATTGCGTTTACCAAGGTATGCAGCATGTGAAGTATACAGTGCATAGCATTTAATTCGGTGGTAATTTCGTACGAAGATAATTTCAGTTACCACCGTAACTCCATTTTCCAAAGCTGCGAAAAATGAAATTAGAGGACGTAAATCTTGTGGAAGGTGGCGTGTGTCAGTGTTGCGTGATGCAGTGTACAAAAATCTCATGATGAAAGGTGCAGATTGAAAAAGGGGGCAGTGACTTGTCACAATCAACTTTTTAGAATATCTAAGTTATATTCCAACATCCACCAAATCCACCAGTTTGTTTTCCAATCACGTGTTCTTAACCGATTACATGAGCGATTCATTCTTTTTTAACTACCTGAATGGAAAATTCAATTAGTATTCCAACATTAATATCCTATTGGTTGGGGGAGTACGAAAATAAGAATCTTAAGGACATTCTAATTTTACACAATAAGGTAAAAAAAGTCTTTAATATGAAAATTGAAAATCATGAATGCTCCCTCCGGGATAACAAAAATTCGAGTACAATTGTTGTAATTGTCCAACTAGGTCTTTTTTTGATAACCACCTGTCACAATTATAATAAGAGGTCTTTTTGGATGCTATTTTGGATGCTAGAGTTGATGTTAAAGCCAAAAAACGTCCGGGGATGACCTAGGTTACTTATGTTGCTAGAAAGTTTATATATATATATATATATATATATATATATATATATATATATATATATATATATATATATATGTGTGTGTGAATATGATCCTTAGATCTGTAGTTATCCATTGAAGCTCAAAGATTATCCTTAGGGGTGTCCATTATTCGGATAAAAACCGAAATCCAATCTAATCCAAACCGAATTAACAATTCGGATCGGATCCAAACTTTAAATCGGATCGGATCGGATTGAATTTTTTTGAGAATTTGGATTTTCGGATCAGATCGGATTGACCTTGTTCGGATCCCAAAAACCGAAATAAGCGAATTATGAAAGCGTTATTTTACAAAAAAAAATATTGTTAATATTAATCATGTTACACTATGTTCGTGATTATTATAATTTTACAAGAAATGAATTTGATTATTGCAATTTTATTTTTGTAATTGCATTAGACCCAAAAAATTTTTAATTCGGATTTTCGGATTGGATCCAAATAATCGAATTATAATTCGGATTGGATCGGATCGGATTTGAGTAATTCGGATTGGATTGGATTTGAAAACTAAAAACCTCAAGTTAGTTCGGATCGGATTGGGTTTGGGCTAAATCCTCACTTATTCATTAACTTTACCTTATTAATTAATTATTTTCAAAATGACACTTATATCCTAATTTAATTTATAACCCTAAGTAACCTACCTACACCCAACAGACTCAAGCACCGTTAAGCTATCAGGTGGTATTTTCAAAACACTTTTATAAAATAAAAACACTTATGGTATAAGGTTGGTCAATTGGTTAATTTTGCAATTGGTGTGGGATAGGATTTGCGATTAGCGTAGGAACGGTTCAATCAACCAAAATGAATCCGTAATAATTCGAATCCCCTATTGAAAATTTCAAAATAGTTCGTCTCATATACTATATATTATGTTAACACATAAATCTCTGGCATTGAATATTATTTAATCACTACTAATTTCATATATCAATGTTGTTTGGGGATTATAAAAAATCACCATTTAAATAGATATTTTGTATAATAAAGGACACCATTTTTAAAAAAAATTATGGTAAGTACTACTTAAAAGTAAAGAAATATCACACACAACACATATATTACAACCCACATTGCCAATTATACCCACCGCAGCTCACTATATAAATGAAAGGTCTCTCACCCTTGTGTTTCCCGCACTATCCTTACATCCAAGTTAGCCTAATTACCCAAACATGAGTTCACCTCCAAACCAAGTTCCACCTCCCAATGATCCAAATTTCCCACCAGTCCCACCCCGTAGACGTCGAGACGGAGCCATTCCAAGGCACCGCAACAAGCACCATAAGGTGCAAAATAAGCTTCTCGCAATGGCCATAGCTGGCAATACCTTTTCCCACATCACTCACGGCTGCGTGATTGATGGACCTTCCTACCCTACGGCCAACGATAACAACGTTGGCGAGGGCTTTGGAGGGCAAGTCAAGCCTACTACTGAAAAAGAGGTCGAACCTTCACCTCAGAAGGAGGTCGAACCTCCAGCTGAGAAAGAGGTCGAACCTCCTGCCGAGGAGGTAGCTGAGACGGTGGTTGATGAAATCCTCGATGCTGTCGTAGTTATCCATGGAGGCCATGGAGGGCAAGCTACTGAGGAAGGAGGAAACGCAGCACCTGATCCAATTTACCCTAATCCGACGAATATGGATTTGGGTGAAGACAATGGCAACCACGACCCTGATGTGGTTGCTATTGTGGGTCTTCCGGCTGTTGCTCCTGTCCCTACCATCACATTTACGGTGAAAAGCCTAACCGTAAATGATCCTGGGGTGGAGTACAGGCTGAGGATCAATCAAACCTTCAAAAGGGTCTACTATAACTATGCTGAGATGGTGGATCGACTGACGGATGATTTTACCATCATGAATGCTGATGGACCTATTTGTCAAAATGATACCCCTAACCGTGCTGGTGTTAGGGACGGTGATATGCTATATGTTCGTGGCGAGGTAAAATAGAGTTCTTTATTTTTACTAATATGATTTTTTTTAAGTTTTTACTTAACACACGGTTCACTATCTTTTTTTGTATTTAGTTTTTACTTAACTAACATTCTGGTTAATCTAATTTCAGAATGCTGACTTTAACATGGATGCAAGGGTGAAGCAATTATGTGTCCGTCAAGTCCGCACACGCCCCATGAAGATGATGTTCAAAGTCCGTGTTGAGGGGTCTTTCAAGAATGTGTTTCAGAAATGGGCTGAGGAAGTTGACATGGATCCTAGGGACATTGTCCTGATCCATGAAGATAAGCTTTTGTCTCCATACCATACTATCCGTGGTGTTGGGTTGAAGAATGATCAGGAGGTGTTTTGTTTTACCAACCGTTAATCACACAAAGTATTGGGTCTATGCACTGTTGTCCTCTTGTCATAGTTATGCCACTATAGAAGTGGTTAATTAGCTTAAGTTTCAAATTCAGTGACAAGAGTCTTTTGTAATGTTCTCCAATTTAGCTGTTTATATGTTAGTAGTTGTAATGTTGGTGGCCTAGGTGTTTATATGGCCCCTTTTGGTGAAGGCTTTTGCTGTTAGTTGTTTCATCTTTAAGAATGTCCTAGAGGACCTTGTGTGTGTAAGATGCCGGTGTTCATGTATACGGCAACTGTTGATGTATTATTTTTGTGGTGTGTTGAATTATATTTGTGGTATCGAGTGTTGGTAGTATCTTGTTTCAAGTAAACTCAATAGACCCTAAATAAATTAATTTCTAATTTTATTACGGAAAAAAAAAGCGATAAGTAAAATCAATAGACCCTAAATAAATTAAGTTCTAAGTTTATTATGGAAAAGTAAACTCAATAGACCCTAAATAAATTAATTTCTAATTTTATTACGGGAAAAAAAAGCGATAAGTAAAATCAATAGACCCATAAAGAAATTAAGTTCTAAGTAGTTCTAAGTTTATTAGGGAAAAAAATAAGCGATAAGTAAGTAAACTCGATAGACCTATAAACAAATTAAGTTCTAATTTTATTATGGGAAAAAAAAGCGATAAGTAAGTAAACTCGATAGACCCATAAATAAATTAAGTTCTAAGTTTATTATGGGGAAAAAAGGCGATAAGTCAACTCAATAGACCCTAAATAAATTTATTTCTAGGTTTATTATGGAAAAAACCGATGAGTTAAATTAATAGACCCTAAATAAATTAAGTTCTTAATTTAGTATATGGTGAAAAAAGCGATAAGTAAACTCAATAGACCCTAATACTATTAATTTCTAAAAACGATAAGTAACTAATTTCTTAATGTATTAGTAAAACGATCACTAAAATCAATACATCCTAATAAGTAATAGGGCGTATACACTTTTAATCAGTTAAAAAAAAATATCAGCTCAAAAATGTAAATTAAATATCAGAATCTAAAAAAAAAAGGTATTTTAGAAATAGGACAACGAATTATATATTTTACAAAAACATTGGGGGGTGTGGGTTGCCAAGGGTCGAACCCCGTTGCAGGTGGATGTTATATTAGTGATCGTTTTACTAATACATTAAGAAATCAGTATATTATTTTATTTTACCCTTTTTAAGGCTTTCCTTTTCGAAGAAACCCCCAACATTGATGGGCTGATAGGCTCACTGTGATAACTAAGAGTATATATATGGGCTGATTAGAAGTGGTCTGTATAAAGATTGGCCAACAAATTTGGACAAATGGCTGCGCTTTCTGAATACAAATGGCTGCCATTTCTAAATAGATATAAGATGGGCTCCCTTTTGACTACTAAGTACTAAGAGTATTCTGTATAAACACATAGTGTTTGGTCGAATGCACAAACCAAAAGGAAATTAATACTAACAACAGTAGCTAATATGGAACATAAGTCAAGTATTCAGCCTAATTAGACAAAATGAGTAGCTACTATGAAACATAAGTCCAGTATTCAGACAAAATGAGTAGCTACTATGAAACATAAGTCAAGTATTCAGCCTAATTAGACAAAATGAGTAGCTACTAAATACTTCATGGGTTTCTCACCAAGAGGAACTTGGGTTTTCCCATACTTCATACACCCAAAAAATTGCCCTTAGTCAAGTACAGCCTCGTTTATGCTACAAAATCACCAGATCTGGCGATCTGGGGACAAAGTTCAATGAGATCGCAAAAAATTATGTTGACAGGACCACTAAAATTCAAAGGAGACATCAGAGCACGACTCTTCAGCATCAATGGCTACCCGCCTCCGTTTAACCTGGCACAGGAAAAACAATGCAACCAATAAATATAGCGCCATTTGTTTAAAACAAATCATGTGCACAAACACAACCAAATGGGGATCAAAAAACATACACGTGTGGAACGAGGGTAGTTTGAGTACGTCGTGTTGTTTGTCAACACCTGTTCTGACTTGGAAGCAGCCTGTACCGATAACAATATTATCAACATAGTGTTGTTTGAATACAAGATTAAGTGCAGTGTATGAGAAGGAACTAACTTTCGTGCTGGTATTTGCCTTCTTCTTGGGGGCCTTTGCTGTCTTTGAGGGGTTGGCCTTAGGAGTCTTAGGCTTCCTCCCTGGGTTCTTCTTCTTTGAAACCTTCAAAATAAGAGCCAATTACTTTAGCTATAGCAAAAAATAAGAGCCAATAATAAGGTAATACCTTTGCCCCCTTTGACTTGCTTTGGTCATGGTCAGCTCCGAGAGATAGATCATCTTCATCAGGTTGATGAACAGAGGCAGCCTGTTATAAAAACCACAAAATCTATTAAAACCTAATGCACCAAGATTGTATACATGTGTGTATGGTTTCCATACCTTCTTTGATTTGGGCAGTTTATAGCCCATTTCAGCCAACGTCTTGTGCCTTGAACCTTTCGGCCTGCCCCGAGCCTTCTTCCTAATGGGGGGATCCTTAATAGCCACAGGTTCTGCACTGTCATGGCACACTGGAATGTCTCCAACAGTTGGCATTTCTTCTAGTTGTGGTCTCTGTCCATCCTCGGGAGTGTCAGGAGTGTCTCCTTGTGGTGCCGAAGAATGCATATTCACTGATGACGGAGTTGCAGCAGCGATGACTTGGCCGTCAAAAAAGGGCAACGGTTCTGCCCGCTTCTTCCGGCTTCGCTCATTTACTTCGGAGCTGAGTTGTGATAGGGTGCTTATGACCATATCAACTGTGTCGTCATTAATCATTGCAGCCGCATCACATATAGGCTCAAACGTGTTCATCATCTTGTTAAACCGTTGCACAGCCGCATCATCACATGGGTCATAATAAGGCACCTTAACTCGTGTGTGTTTGCGGGGTATGTCCTTGCGCCACCGGGTTAGTATGTATTTTTCAGGGATCTCAAACACCTTGTTCTGATCTAATATGCGAATGCAGTGCTTGCATAAAATGCCGTGAGTTTCAAACTTTCGGCAATCACAGCTGACCTCCTTCACATCAGTAGAAAACTTCACAGAGTATAGTCTCCTGTAATCTGTGATTACTTCTTTACTTGTTCCTTCAGGTACGATCCAAACCCTATCCTCAAGAACATATTCCATCAACATCTCAGAAATTTTCTTGGTCTCAAGTACATAACAATACCCCATCCGTGCACATTCAGTCTGCACTTCTTGAAATTTGTTGTCCGTGTATATCTTCTGGAACAACTTCTCAACTCTGAAACCACTCACCAACCTTCTCAAATACTTAGCACCTCTCGCATCAGCATTCACCTCATCACGAACCCGCTTCTTCATCGCCCTTGAGTACTTAACAGGGAACTCATGCAACTTCGTATGCCTGTTTACAAACCCATCAAAAAAACGGTTGATGCTTTCAACCCTTTGAGTCGTTTTCATTCCAGCCCAGAAGAATTCCTTCATGTAGGCCGGAACCCACATGTGACTTTCCTTGTGTAAGCTTAGGAGCCACTCATCATCTTCAAGTTCGTACTCATATAGCATTTCAGCCCATCGAGAGTGGAACTCAGCCGGCGTAAAACTCTCGTACACAACCCTCTTAATAACATTTTTGAATTCATGGTACCTGCTTGTTATTACACAAATAAAAACAACCCGGGTGTCACATAGCAGTCAAAAGTATTAAATTTCACCATGTTTGAACATATAAAGGCGTGGCGCATTATGAAAAACCATATCTGACATACCCCATAACCATATACACTATTAAATTTTGTTGTTCAAAAAGCCATATCTCTGTTCATAAATATCATTAAATTCCAGTAGTAATGGCCAACAAGATTACATCTTTAGGTGTTAGACTCGGCTATTTCATAAAAAATATGCAAGATTACAAGAGTTTGAGCGAACTAGTAGAAGTTGACCAGATTATGTAGCTATGCAGTGGACAGGCTGATCTAATTTTTAAAGTGCAAATTATGCAGAATATACCAGGTTTATTATCAGAATAATGTATTATGATGATACAAATCATGCTCTAATTATTAATTCTATAAATAATTATATGTAAACTTAGGTTGTCAGCAAGTTCCCATTAGTAAAATTATGTGCAGTTGTCATCCTAAAAATATCCTCAAAATAAAGTTTCTATTAACAATTAGATTTCCCCTCGCTTTCATGCCTTTGCTAAGTTCCCATTAGTAAAATAATGTGCAGTTATCATCCTAAAAATAAAGAGCTTTCACAATTTGATAACAAGAGGTAATATCTGTTCATAAATATTAAATTTCACCATAAATCTGACAGCAGAAAATTATCTAAGTTTGATAAAATTCATTACATCCACTAACTAAATAGGACAGCAGCAGAACAGGAACTTATCTAAAGCATCAAACAGCAGCACAGAAAGTTATCTAAAGCATCAAACAGCAGCACAGGAACTTAGCAAAATCATGAAAGCGAGGGGAAATCCAATTGATAATTAAGCATGGAACAACAGCCAAGACACAGATACAATAACAAGCACATAGAAATAGCAAATACAATAACAAAAAAGTAATATAAATGTACATTGAATAAACAATAAACAAAAGATAGCAGCACTCTCACCGTGCTCGCTTGCCAAGTTTATCGGGAATCTTGCTCAAAATGTGCCATATGCACCATCGATGCCTTGTATGTGGCATAATTTCAGCTAGAGGCCTCCGCATAGCAGCTGCTTGGTCTGTTAGAATGGCCTCGGGAGCGCGATTGTTCATACAATGTAACCACTGCCTGAAAATCCAGGAAAAAGTATCACAGTCTTCATGCGAGACTAGTGCACAGCCAAGCAACAACGACTGGCCATGATGGTTTACCCCCACAAAATTCACGAATGGGAGTTCATATTCATTTGTCAGATAAGTCGCGTCAAAGCAAACTACATCTCCAAAATCATCATAGGCAGCCCTACTACGGGCATCGACCCATAAGACATCCTTCAACCGGCCTAATATATCCAACCGTTGAGCATAATAAAAATTAGAATTCCCAGCTTGCATCTTTTGAAAATAATCCATCATAGATACCGCATCACCACCAACCATTTTCAGGCGCCGGGCTTTGTAAACTTCATGTTCTAAATCTTTCACTGTCAGCTTCAATTCCCCATTTCGTTCCGCATCCATACATCCATGAATATGAGAAATAGAAACACCTTCTTCAAAGAAACTGAACAACTTCCTCTTCACATTGGAAGTCAATTCCTTCATACGATACTCCTTAACAAGCTTTGACTTGCGCGGAGTAGGATCATGGCCAGAATGCTTTAACTCCACGGTCTTCAATTCCCAATCACCATCTCCATTCAAACTAGCATATACTTTGGCTTTGCATAGACATTTCTTCGAAGTCCTCTTCCCTTTACGCGATTCATCATCACACACTTCCCCACCAACAGATGCTGCTGGTCCGGATATTTCCATAGCTTTTGACCTCTTCTTCGCCTCCCTTGCTGCCCTCATGTCGGGTCTACCCCAACACTCGCACCTCCAAGTTGTGGCAATTCTCTTCTTCTTATCAATCTTGGAATTAACTCCCTGCACCCTTGTCACTCCAAAGCCCTGTTGCTCAGCATAGTCCTTGTAATATGTTTCCACATCTTGCCAAGATTTGAACACCATACCCTCTCTAGGAGGGTCCACAACTTTAACAACATTGACCTGGTTGCTAGCAACAACAGTTTGTGTGGTCTCAACTGTCTTGATGGGAGTTAAGTATGGATTACCCACTGGACCCTCAGTTTCTGTCTCGACTATGTCATCAAAACCATTCAAATCTTCCTCACTTTCAATCTCCAAACCATCACCAGTATTATCACCATTTTGTCCTCCTAAGCGATCCTCAATCACAATTTCATCTAGGCCACCTATGCAACCTCCTTCTACATTTTCGAAGCTATCCTCCATTATTTCTTCTGAAAGATTGTCAATTTCCATGACAATGTCTGAAATCATAAGGTCCAAAATAATCAATTTAGTTATCATATTACAAAAATCCAATTACAAAAATCCAATCAAAACACAAAAATAATTCACAGTGCAATGATAAAAGCACAACTAAATGATAAAAGCTGAAGAAATTTGTTCCTAATTTCACAACTAAACCTGCTTATTTGCAAATTACATCAGAATAATTTTTTTCTACTCTTTTGTCTTTTTGCTTGTGCTGTCTCAAGCTTGCTCTGTTTCTGTTTTTTACTTAAGTCCAGTAGTATATATGTAAGGTTGTTTTTCTTAATTTGATTATCTTATGTTGTAGGGCAGGAAAAAAAGGCGCAATTGCACATCAGCCGCCAATTGGCTTGATGAGGAGGCATTCTTCACAACCATAAAACATATAAAGACTCAATTTTTATTGCCTGATAGAAGAATCAGATAATCAAATTTCTTCACAAGCCATAACATTACAAAAGCAATATCAAACACAACTCCCACACAGCTCGAAATTAGGACCACATCAGGGCACATAAAACATTAATGCAACAACAAACACGACTCCCACACAGCTAATTAGGACCACTTCAGGTCACATAAAAACAACCAAAACAACACACAACTAATTTCATTTTTAAAGTCCTATTCGAACACAAAGTACGCATAATTTGATTATTACATAATCAAATCAAAAATTAAATCGCAAACCCTAACCTTCCATGACGCCAAGATCCTACAGCTCCCCTCTTTCTTCAAATACTGTACGAAGTTTGGTTATTCATCCCTCAAATTTAGATCGATCTGTCCTCAAATTCCAGAAAATTTCATTAATTTTTTTTTTTTTTTTCCTTTTGGATAATCTGGACCTGTCACTTTCTTTTCAGCTCTAGCTCTACGAACTCAAATCTACGAATAACACTTTTTACTGAGATATACAATTTTTTACTACAGTACAACCGTTAAAATACAGATGGACGTTAAAAAATTGAATTTAACGGAAGTTTTAGGTCCAGTAAACTCCGTCTACCCAAGACCCCACATCAGCATCTTCAGTCTACCCAAGAACCACATCAACATCTTGAGTGTTTAGTACAATCAGCAATAAATAATAATAGTTCACAATTCCCACAGCACGAATATTACGCAAATGCCACTAGAGAAACAGAATATGTTTCTCAATAAGAGAAACTGGGGGATGCCCATTTTTAATCACAAAATTAAAAATATATAGTGATAAATAAGTCGCAACTAAGATATAAGGTATGATATGAAATTCTTTTGGTACGTACTGAAATAAGGTGAACTAAAAATAAACTTAAAGGATAATTTGATCTTTGAAGAATGCATGGCTGACCAGATCTCTTGTATTATAATTGACAAAAGATGATCTTCCTTCTTTAGCAAGATCTTCCTCAGCTTCTTCACAAGCTTCGACCATGGCATAATACGACCACTTTACGTGCTCCGGCAGTTCTTCCATGCTACTTTTGCTCCATGGCCTGAATTTTAATTTACTTCACCCTCTTAATAATATTCTCTCCGTTTTTAAATACTTGCTCCATTTCTATTTTTTGCACTATACATTTGTCCTACTTTGACTAATGTTTGTGATTTATACATAAGTTTAAGGAAAATGCTATACATAGCCCTTAGGGCTACATATAAGCATTAACAATACTCTTGAAAACTGTTTAAATTTAGAAAAACAAGACAAATTCACACTAATTACACTGATCTACGCGTGTTTTTGTCATGAATTCCTAATTTTATACAATTTTCAAGAGTGTTTTTAATGCTTATATATAGCCCTAAGGGCTATGTATAGCATTACCCTAAGTTTAAATATAGTCTTGTGGGTACTTGTTGGAACAATTTTAATGAATAGATTATTAATTTTCAATTGTTAGAATTTATAATTATTGATATTTAAAGATGTTAGTGATAAAAGATTAGCATCGACATGCGTGTCCAAAATAAATGAAGCAAGTATTTAAAAATGGAGGGAGTAATGATTATTCTTAGATACATTAAAGGGTGAAGTAAATTATTCCAATTGAATTTATATACTCTATCACATTTTCATCTTTAAACTTGTTAAATACATCTGTATCATTGTGATAAAATTATAATAATTACTCACTTTTGTTAAATATAAAATTAACTTTCCAATAATAATATATACTCAAAAAATTACTTTCTATGACATAAACATCCATATTACTTTTAAAATTGTTTGTTAATTATATGTAATTTTCTAGCTAGGCATTGTTATATCGTGATAACATCAAGGCACCTAGCTTAGTAAAATGCTTACCACAAGGCACAAAGAAACCATGTTGCCTGAGGATACAAAATTTCGACTTGTTTTAGAAAAAATCGAAAGTTCAACTTATTTTTAGCGGATGGGTAAAAGTTTGTATATAATTTTTGACAATCTTTTAACTTTTAATTTAGATGAAGTACGTAGTACTAGACTTTAGCTAGTGGAGTAGTATAATTTTTGACAATCTTTCAACTTTTAATTTAGATGAAGTACGTAGTACTAGACTTTAGCTAGTGGAGTAGTGGGACATGCAATTGGGAAATTGCAAAATGTGAGAAAAATGTGTTAAATAACATAATGACTTGGTGCCACGTACATCTTCTAGTATTCTATCCCTTTGATGATTGTCCATTGAACTTCTTACGGAGTAGTACGTATTCTCCCTTTGATCATTGTCCATTGTATTTCTTCTCATCGTTTTTATTTCTGTGCATGTTCTCGGGGCAAGCGAGGCGATGCACTAAAGGGGTTAAGTATTGGCGCATAGCACCTATATGTTTTAGAAATATATAGGATGACAAAATGTACCACTACAGCCTAATAAGTGATAGGTGGTAGGTATTTTAGGAGAAAATAATCAACGACATAAGATAACAAAAAGTACCACCACATGTATAATAGTACAGAAAAAGTACTATTAATACAATTTATACCTTAATGGTACATTATAATACACAAAAATGTACCACTGTAGAAAAATATCAAATGAAAAAATATAATAAAAACCCCATATTGCCCTCCTATATGCATGCTAAACATATAGGTGATATGCGCCTAGATGCTGTTGTGAGACTTGTGACTGATATATAAACCCATGTTTAAATTTTGGGTTTAATTAGGACAATGATATACATACATTGAATGTATGTGGTCCCACATACATTACCAATTAAAAATTGACAACTCATCATTAGCTAAGAAAATTGAGATGGAAATTTTTTTGGGTTTTGACGTCATTTACCATAAGAAGGTGGGACAAATTTCATTGGCGTCAAAGAATCTTTTTTGTTACTAAAAAAATACTCCAGGTTACTAAAATATACAATTTTGTTACTTAGAAAATAACATCCTAGTCAACGTCATTAATGAAGAGAGAGATTTATTATAAGAATCGAATAATACTTCATTTAACGATATTTTACAAACTACAAATCAAAAAATTATTATAAAAAAACCAATGAAATTATTTTTTTAAATTTTTTTTATAGACATCCATATCGATATATTTTCAAAAAAATTATGAAGTTGGACAATTTTAATCTTAATATGTTTGTTAATTTTTTAAAACAAGTGTTAGTAATTTGTCATTATTGTTACTACAAAAATTTCAATCATATATACTAAAAAAGTATAGATTATATTACATATCAGGAACTATATAAAATTAAGGAAAAATTGTCAGAAACTACACGCTTAATAGGGGTATTTGGAAACAACTACCCCCTAAAAAGTTTTATAAAAAAAAACTACCCCCTAAATTTAAAAAGTTAGAGTAGCACTACCCATTTGCATTTTCCGACGAGAAAGTCCAGCGTGTGGGGCCTACTTTTTCAATTTTTCTTCTTAAAATCCCTAATTGAATAAGTCAAAACAAGTAGGGTATGTAATTCATAGGTAATTCTTCTCTTTAAATCCATTAATTATGAATTTTGATGTTAGGGTGTAATGATTAGAAAAATTAGGGTTCTTAGAAATTAGGAATAATTTGAAATTGGTTGAATTTGCTGCTTTTAATTCAAATTGGTTATCCTAAGGTTACGAATTAAGGTCCAATTTGTCATTGCATCGTGTCTTTTCATAGAAAAATTGAAAAAGTGGGCCCACGCACCGAACATTTTCGCCGGAAAATGCAAATGGGTAGTGCTACTCTAACTTTTTAAATTTTAGGGGGTAGTTTTTTTTATAAAATTTTTTAGTGAATAGTTGTTTCCAAATACCCCTATTATGCGTGTAGTTCCTGACAAATTTTCCTAAAATTAAATAGGTGTTAGCTACAAATTGTACGAATTAATTCATACACTGGAGGGTTTTATTCATTTTTTAAAGGTTTTTAATCAAATAATTGAGAGTTAACATGAAATCACAAAAGCTAAGGTTACACACAAATTTTTATCACTTATTGCTATATACTCCCGTGTGTTTATAACTTTTTTTTTTTATTTGCATTACTAAATAAGTTGGTTTAGAACATAGTTTAGAACTCGTAACTTGGAATCGATATGTGCTTACCAAATATACGTTCCTATGTTACTAAAAATCATAATATGAATTGTTGTGTCGTTTTCAAATTTGTGCGTACCAAATATAGTTTCCTGAGTCACTAAAAAAATTTCTAATAACATTGTTCGAATATTTTGGGGGTTTTCTGCCATTGTCGACGACCTAAGACCATTTTCAACCATTGATGTTGTCGGCCTTCAAATCTCCTAATTCTTTATTAATTAATATTCCCTCGGTTACTTGTGTGCCTTTAACAATTATAGTATTTTAACAAAAAATCCAAATCCATTTGAAATCGATAGGAAGAGAAGACCCATTTCACTACTTCAATTGAAAATAGGTATATTCTGCAAGCATACCCAATAAGTCAATTAAACCGCAAAATATTTAACACAATAATATATTCTTCAAATAATATATATACACGTTTACATTAATTAACTGGAATATATCCAATTTGAAAACCTCCAAATCAAAATTTCAGAAACCTAACTAACTGGATATTTCTATATATTCTCAGGTAAACAGCGATTATTTTGTTCAATTAAACCGTATAATCTTTGCGGTGGTTGTAAATTTAAACTTTTGCAAATATAGGATGACTTTTCAATGGCTACAACAAAATTGTAGCAATTGTAACTATTTTCAATCTTGACCCTCAAAAAATTAAGGATCAATCTAATCATTTTGACATAAAAATATAACTAGAAAAAAAAAAAAAAAAAAAAAAAAAAAAAAAAAAAAAAAACTGCTCGTTTTTCTTTCTCAAAAATATGGTTTTCCGCCATTAATGGTTTCTCTACCTCCAAACTAAAAGACGTCTCTATCAAAATGCATAAACACGGATGATTATGTAATTAAGAATTAATAAAGCATAATTGGATTTTTTCCACCCAAATAAAACATTCATCATCATCACCTAACTCCCATTTTTTTCATAAAAGATTTCTTATACGAGTAAATAAGGTTGAGATTATTTTTAATTTGAATAAAAAAACAAAAGAAAAAAAGTGGTCTTGAAATTTGACACGGATGATTATGTAATTAAGAATTAATAAAGCATAATTGGATTTTTTTTCCCACCCAAATAAAATTAGTAACGGCAATCTATTGTCATCGAATGTCATAAGATAGTAATTGCAAATGAATGTAATGAAGCCATTGTTCATTTCGGCCATTTATCTCTGCGTTGTTCATTTAGTGTTGCAAATTTTATTTTATTTTATTTTTTACAAAAAAAATACTCTCTCCGTAATAATTTACTCGCAACAATTACTATTTTTAGCCGTAACACATTACTCGCAACAAAGAAAAATATTTCCTATTATGGTAAGTTTTTAATGGTGAAATGACTATTTTACCCTGAGTTATTTCTGAATTTTTTTTTTTTAACTCCTAAACACTACTTATCTAACATTTAATCAAATACACTTAACCTAATCTAATCTAATCATTCCCACCAAAAATAACCCTCCCCTTTCTGATTTCATTAGAAATCATTAAACTCCCCAACTCCTCAACTACCAGAATTGAATGAAGAACATTCAATTTTCCTCGTTCATGGTGCCCAAACTCTCCTTAATCTGGAGAATTCTCCAGAAGCACATTATAAACCCTAGATCTGCTGTATTTCTCTCGCTTCTCTCTCATTTTCGTCCTCTGTTCTCTCTCCTCAGTGAAACCCTAGTTTTCTCTCTGTTGTCTCTGTTTAATTTCTGTGAGAATGAGTTCCAAAAAAGCGAAGAAAGAGTCCCAAATTCGTCCAAAAAAGGGTGAGGAATCCACTCTGTACATCGCTCGTAGAGGATCTGGTGTTATGAAACCAGTTCGTCGCTGTTCTTTTTCGTTTTCTCGTTACTCTGGAGGCAAAATTGGGGCGAAATTATATTTTTCAAGCGACGAGGAGGAAGTTCTGGAAGTAGATCCGCTTAAGGTCGTCCCTGTTCCGGCGGAGGTGGTGGCTGAACTACCTCCTCCTGCTGTTGAAGTTGTCGCTGCTGAGATCCCTACGAAGGAAAGCCCCAAAAATGCTGGTCCTGACGCCGTGGTGACGCCTGAGAAGGTTTCAGGCGAAGGGGCGTCTCCACGGGGACAGAAGCGGCCTAGATCTGTCTGGAAGGACGACTACAGTGACTGGGATCCCTGCTACATGGCGTATTTGAGGGACAAGTACCCTCATGACTTTCCCCCAGATCTCTGAGTTTGCAGCGTAACTATTACTAAACCCTAATTTAATGAATTTTGCATAAATATGAGTCCCTTTGACTGATTTTGGGTTGTGATATTCATTCCTTGTTTATTATTGTTGGGTAAAACTGTTGTTGTTTGGTTGTTGGTGTACAAAATAAACAATTGTGGCTGTCATGACCTTTCTTTATGTTGGGTATGGTGGTTGGTTGTAGTTTTTGAGTTGATTTTGTTGATTTCTTATTGGCATTGTTATTGATTGTGATTATAAAATGGGGGTGTTTGGTCGTCTGCTTATGTTGGTTGAAATTGTTGCTTTGGGTAAGGGAAATTTGTTGTTCTATTGTTATATTGGGCACTTCACTTGAATTCATTGGTTGCATGTTGTTATGGTTATATTGTGAGCATGAATTGCTTGGCTTGTGTGGTTTTTTGATACTGCCTCTCAGTTGGTTGGCTTGTGTGGTGTTTTGTTACTGCCTCTGAGTTTCTTGGCTTCTGTGGTTTTTTTTACAATATGGCCTATGAATAGGTTGTTGTGGGTTGGTTATTGTTGATATGACTGTGTGGGTTGGTTATTGTTGATATGATTGTGTTGCTTGGTTATTGTTGATATGACTGTGTTGGTTGGTTATTGTTGAGATGAATAGCCTGTGGAATATCTGTTGCCTATGAGTCCCCACAGTTTGAGTCACTCCCTGCCATTGGTATTTTGTGATAATGCATTGAGTCCCTTTACCCACATTGCATCATAGATGTAGGTTTTCCATATGATGAAGGGACTCTTATGACTTGAGCCCATTACTTAAGGGAGCTCCAACATCTTCTAACAGAGGGTGTTGTTGAGGTGCCTGTTAATAGTGGCTTATATGGTTAATCCAATCCCATCTGATGGAAAAAACAGACAATAACCAACCCATACTTTAAACACATTGTGTACTTGTTAATGCTATGATTTCATTTGCCCAAAAAATTGTTGATTGTACAAAGTTCCATTTCAATAATAAGTACCTACTAAGACTGCCTACCTACTCTTTTTAACAAAATACACCTAACCATTACAAAACATACAAAAACTTAGTTTTCAACTTAATGGTTATGTGTGGCAGTCTTTGGTCTTCTGACTTGGTTGCTGATGAGTCCTTCATTTACAAAAAATTACTTGTAGTCTTGTTCATTTACAAAAAGTTGCATGTTCTTACTTTTGCTGGCTGTGACCTTCAATCTGCATCTACTTCCATATCTTCACTATCTGGTTGAGGTCCTGTGGTTGGAACAAAGAGGTTGTTGAGATATTGCACTGTGTCTGCAATTAGTGTCCTGTCTACCTTCAAAATGTCCTCCAAAGTCCCTTGCCTGTCTTGCCTTGCTTTGCCCATATGTGGTGGATTGTAGTTGTTCCCTCCTTGTTTTTCCAATACCTTAATCATGCAAGCTTGTAGTGTGATCCAAGTGTACCTATTTAGTGTTGGATCAAACATGTCAAATGTCTCTGCCACTTTCTCAAGTAGCTCATCAATATTTTTTGGGAATGACTGGTATTGTATGGATTGAATTGCCTTGAACAAACCTAGGTCCAACACATTCAGGTCTGGTGATTGGGCTGGTTGGAAAACAAATTGAATGTTAAACCCATTAGCTTGTGTTGCTGCCAAAAACTCTTCATCTCTTGGTACTTGATGTGGCCTAGCATTATCCCATTGAATGATAATATTCTTTGATAATTGTGCTGGCCATTCTGCATGAATTGTTGGGATGATTTTGTCTAAAATCATGTGCCTAATAGCTTCTTTGTTTACATTCTGAATTGCTTTTGTCTCCACTGTGCCTGCTTCTCTGTTTTTGCTTTTCTTTTTTGCCCTTTCATGTTTCACAAAAGGGAACAAACCATACTTACCTGAGTGAATAAGTGTCCCATCTGCATCATAAAGTGGTTTGCCCACCATTCCCATGAACATTGCCTTTATCTTAAACCTTTTAGACTGTTGTGCTCTGTATGGGAGCTCTTCATTTGGGGTAAGATAGAAAGTCCTTGTCTCTGGGTTTAGGTAGAACCACTTCTCATCAATGTGTATGTGATGTTGCATATCCATAATTGTAGGGTCCCCCTCACTTGGAATTGGATGAATGTGTTGCAAAACCCACTTAATCCTTGCAACTTTGTGATTTTCTGATAATGTTGGGTGATTACTTGCTGACAGTGCCCTAAGTCTGCCCCTTTTCTTCAACCTGTGTATCACCATATGATGGACATGTAGAGCAGCACCATAGCTTCTGTTTGTGGTTCTCTTGTAAAGAGGGACATACATAAGCCACTCATCAGAGTATTCAAATGGCTTGCGACCAGTTTTCCCTAACTTTTTGATCCTCACATCCACAACTTCTCCCAGTTGCATGTGTTGTTTAATTACTTTGAGCCACCTACTTGTAGTAGATTTGTGTACATGATGTTTCTTTGCCAATGAGGTCAGCATTCCTCTTGGCAGTGTGTCTCCTACCATATTAAGCAGAATATCATCAACAATCTGCTTTTTTTCTTCAATGTTTAATTCTCTGCTTCTCCTCACAAATGCATGTTGCTGATTTTGTTGCTCTGTATCTGTTTCTGATTCTGCTGATGAGTTGTGTTCATGTTGTTGCTGCTGAGTTGGCTCTTGAGTTTCTGACCCAGAAGTAGTGGAAGTTTCTTCCATCACCAAATCCTGCTCCATGAGCAGTTGGTTTATGTTGAAAAAATCATCCAACATTTCTGCCATGAGTCCCTTAAATATTTTTTTTCCAGATTTGATGGTAGGTGATGAAGTGGAGGTGACTTGCCTTTTTTTGGGAGCTTTCAGTGGAGCCTAATTCGTGTACAAATTCACTAATGCTGCTACTACTAACACAACAATTAGGAATTAGGACTAATTTCAGATTATGGTTTTTGTAATTTTGCAAACACTTGGTTGTATCCTCTAACTTCTACTTTTGAAGAATTCTAAATCCCCCCCCCCCCCACCCAATACCCTCTTGTGTTTGAATGAGGGTATTGAATGAAACAGCTACTCCTTTTTATAAGGAGCTTTTGGTTTAAAAAATTTGTTGCTTTTGCTGGCTGTACTTGTGTTTTTGAATTGATTTTAAATTTTATGAATTTTAAGGGGGGAAAATGAAAATTTTGGGAGGCAAAAAAATTTCCCTCCCAAAAACACTCTTGCCTTCACGTGAATAAGGGAAGGAAAGAGAGGGAAATGAACAAAAGGGGCCACATGGCCTCCACTAAAAAGGGACCACCTTTATTTCCCTCCTTTTTTACCACTACTAATCACATGCAATTTACTTTAACTTACTCACTTAAAAACTTTTGCCTAGGAGTCCGTTCTCCCCTAGTTTGTTGCGAGTAAATTGTTACGGAGGGAGTATTAAATTAATTGTATGGGAAATGACAATTATTAATTTGAAATTCAAACCTCTGAATTTTCATTCAAATTTGAAAAAAAAATGAAAACTAGTGAATTTTGGGCCCTTTAAAAGAACCAATGAAATGCCGCCATGTCACAATGTATGTGGGAGCCACATACATTCAATGTATGTGTAGCTTTTTTGGTTTAATTAATTCTTTAACATAGTATTAGAGTCAACATTACACAAAATCACGGATTCGAATCTCATCCATATCTCTTTTTAAAGTACTCGTAGAATTTAAGGTGTGAGTACGTGGGGCAATATATTTTAATTTAATACGGATTAGTTATTTTTAATGATAAGAGGTTTTTTAAAATCAAAACGTAACAAATAAAAAGAAACAAAGGAATATTACTTTTTCTTGAGGATGTTTTTGACAATTATCACCTACAATTGTTGTTGTTTTAGCAATTACCATTTATCACCAACTATTTTTTAAAACATCAAAACTTCTCAGTTCTCACCTACGTGGCTCTTAACTGAAATGTGAGGTCATATGGGGCCCGCGAACTTTTGAGGTTGTATGACGATATAACACATGTTAATAATTCTTATATGATAAAATCCAAAACTCGTATAAGACACGGTTTATTAGCGATCAATCGACCAGATTGGCAAATAAAAAATAATTCTTATATGATATAACATACTTGAATTAATAATTCTTATGTCTAAAACTCATATAAGACACGGTTTATTAGCTAAGTCTACAAGACTAATAAAACACTAACATGACTAATAAAGTTCTCATAAACTTCTAGTCCCTTTGTTTACCAAAGCCTTTGGCACATTGCTCTTCATAGTTCTCATAAACTTGTTTCAAAGTGATATGCTAATCCAAGACTACGTTCGATTTCGTCGATGAAATTCAGCAGTTCTAGAGGGTTGCTCTTAGTTTCCAGCAGCACTTTTTTCACTTCATCTTTAAGTTGGCTCACTTCTTGCTCCTTTTTATCTTTGACTACCTTCATCATCCATGTAAAAAGGGTACGTATCTTAGTACATAGCAACAAAAATATGCATATAAAATTTCTCAAGTTTGATTATTTAACGGAGTAGTAAATATTAAGAGGTGGTACCAAAGACTTTTAATTGTTTGTCGGTCTTAAAAATTTACCTTGTCATGGTGAGGATTTGTGATATTAAGAAAGTGATCACCACAATGACATGGATGAAAATTAGCAACATGACGAAATATTTGAGCAAACATTTTTTAAATTTTTTTCCTAAATTTGAGTTTTCACCTACAACTTCCGAATATGATGTTACTTCTTGGGAAAAAAATTAATAAAAGATTACCTTGTTATATTGCTCAAGAGCATCGAAGTCAATAATTTATTTCTCCCCTTATCCGCTATCAATTGACTATATGAAGGTGTTACAAACTATTCTGATCGATCCATTTCGATCTTATCTGATCTAAAAAAAAGTATTGATTTTTCATTCATATGGACACAATTAATTTATCATGACCTCATACATTGAAATTCAATTCAATTCAGTTCAGTTCAGCTCCTAATTTCCTTCTCTTATAAAATATTTATTTCAGTTCATCAGTTCAGCTCAGTTCATTTCAGCTCAGTTCAGTTCAGCTGAGTTCAGTCAATGAAAACAGACCCTCAATGTATTTAAAATTGATCCAACCCAACATGTCCCAAGTACTGGATTTGACATCTCTACTGCAGTGTTGCATCATTATTATTGTACTCGTTCCAGCATAGGACACTACAAATTCGTATTGATTTTGACATTTCAAAGATAAATTGCTAGAAAGTATCCGTAACATGTCGTCTAAATATGTAATAATGAGAACTATTTATCTTATTTACAATGTCTTAAGCTGATGGTTGCAACACGTTATATGATTTTGTATGCAACAAATTATCACCTTCAAATTAACAAGTGTATTTAATTGAATAGACTCATAGGTTCTCCTTCTTCTCCGTAGGAGGAATAATGTGATTATGGAGATTATGAACCCTAACAAGCACCTTGAATAGGGCGGCCCAGGAGTGATATATCCCATGATCAGCGTCCAACATGATTGATACAAGAGACTAAACGTTGGTGATGGTCAAAGTTGGGCAAAACTTTAAATAGGTAATTCAACCGTGCAAATGATGTGATGCAGAACAAGGAAAAAAGAAGTGGTCGTATTCAAACCCCGACCACACGGTGTGACCATACACACAGAAAATGTGTCCGTATAAATAGTACTTCATATTTCTTAACAATAATTAAAAAAAATAAGTGTTTTTTTTTTAGGAAGCCGGAACGCCGACTACATAATATTTGCACATAAGCAAAAGTCGGAACACCGACTACATTTCATTAGCACTTGAGCAAAAAATCTGAGGCAATCAAATCTTCCACCACGCTTGGACAACATCCTACCCACAATAGTGCACGAGCAGGCTATGATGAGCCATGTCGTGGGCTACACAATTAGCTTCCCTATAAACATGAACAAAAGCATTATTCTACCAAGCATTACTAACAAGTAACAATGACCCAACACTTCGCTTCCCATTCACCGCCTAAAATTTGTTATATAAACCCGCACAATAGACTCTCCACCTAATAAGAACCTCACAGTCACTCTCAAGTGTCAACAACAATCCTTCTAGGATGACATTGAAAAAAGATTAGTTAGTCTTATTAATTTTTATTATTTTTGAAAGAAAGATAAGTTAGTCTTATTAGATTTATCATGATTTTAAAAATCGATAAAAAAAAAAGTATTAATTTAACTTTTTTTTTTTTATTTATTTATTTATTTTTGGGGTGTGTTTTTCGTTTGAAAATGAAAGTACGAATGGCCCAAAATTGATTGGACCGCTACCATAGTACCATCTACGTTTAAAAATAAATAAATAAACAAACAAAATAAAACAAAACAAAACAAAAAAGAAAATCATATAGTTGTGGGCCTTATGACGATTTTAAACGTGGTTTATGAGCCCATTGACGTGGCTACAGTTCTACCAACCAATCACTGATTGTTTCAAGTAGTTTAATTTTACACAAACATTTAAATAAAACGGATGTTCAGTAAATTACTGAACATCCGTTATAAAGTGACAATAAAATGTGCAAAAGTTACACTAAAACGCACAAAAGTTACCGTGACATATATAATAGTTATTTATACTTTATTGATAAATTTGACAAAAGTGACACTAACTTTGACAAAAGTGACACTAAATCTGACAAAAGTGTACCCGATGTACAGTAAATTACTGAAAACCGGGTGTATACAAAAGTTTTCCTTAATTATATCAAGTAATCATATACTACCTCCGTTTCGTATTAGTTGCAACTTTGGAATATTTTATATCTCACAAATAATACCCCAAAGTTGCAACTAATAAGAAACGGAGGTAGTAACTAATATATAAAGCTAAACTTTAAGCCAGGCCATGAGACAGCGACACTTGGCATTTCAACTTTTCGCCAAGTGTCGTGCCACGTTGGATATACTTAGATAGACTTCATAAGATAAATTAATTAGTTTAGATTTCTATTTTCAATCAAATTTGGATAGAATTTTAGAATAAAATTGTTAGTTGAGAGCTTTATTTTTGATAAAATACCAATATTTCATAGGTATAAATTGAATTATAATTTTATTCAAAAAAAAAATTAGATTATAAATCTATTTCATATGTATATCATATAACTAACATATAAAGCTAAACTTTAAGCCAGGCCACGAGACAACGACACTTGGCATTTCAACTTTATGCCAAGTGTCGTGCCACGTTGGATATACTTAGATAGACTTCATAAGATAAATTAATTAGTTTAGATTTCTATTTTCAATCAAATTTGGATAGAATTTTAGAATAAAATTGTTAGTTGAGAGCTTTATTTTTGATAAAATACCAATATTTTATAGGTATAAATTGAATTATAATTTTATTAAAAAAAAAATTACATTATAAATCTATTTCATATGTATAAATTGAATTATAATTTTATTCAAAAAAATATTAGATTATAACTCTAAAAAAATACCAATATTATTATTAATCATTACATGCCTACTACATAGTTTAAATTGTTACAAAAGCACATCAATTCTTAACTAATTTTGTATTAGAGATATATTTTAAAATTTGAATAAAGATTTAAATTTATCTCAAAATTTAAGAAACAATCTGGGCATCGCCCGGGGCACAAAACTAGTCTTACGTATAAAGTTATTACAACTAGAGTGTACCCGTGCTCATACACGAGATATATGTAGTATATATATTATGAGAAAAAAAATATATTAGAAGTGATAGTTATTATTTTGTTTTTTTTTTTTAAAATAAAGGGCTAGATTTTAATTGAGTGATATAGGTAGTTATGAGTAACAATGGTGGTTATTGGTTATTTTTTTCAAAAAAAAAAATAATTAAAAAATTGGATGGCTAGAATTGCAGGGATGAGAATTTGGAGTACTGTGAATGAAAGTTGGAAAAAAAAAAAAACTCTTAAATTATATAATAGATTCACCCTTCCTTGTAGTAGTTTCTCTCAACTAACAGTGATGTAATTACAAGTAATTTTATTCTAAAGTGGTGCCTTATTACTCGTTAATATTTAACTTATTGAGAATGTAAATGGTCTAAACTATCGCTATCCTTAATCAATGGCTTGAACTCATTCCAGTGAACTTGATCAATTTCAGCTCATATAAAATCAGTAAGAAATTAAAGCACAATATATAGTTGAGTTGACGAAGACAAGTTGGTTAGTTAAATAATCGTGATGGATCATGTACAAACAATTAGTGATTAAAATTAATCATTGTATTGATAAATATAATGCCTTAATTAGATTAATTATATCAATAATGGCTGCGATAATGCCGATAATTATATTTAAGGGGGCACATTCAACTTATTTGTTAGCCCGGACATAAAACGATCCGCTTGCAATTTCTAAATAATTAGAGTTATATGCGAACCAAGTAGCTATTGTGGAGCTTCATAGTTTGTAGTTAATGCCAAACTACATAACTTTATAGATCTATGTAGTTTCACTCTACAGATGTTTCTACTGTGTCATTCTTCTAAAAATGACACCATAACATGATGATGTGTCATGTTATAATAGGTCTATTTTTATTTATTTATTTTTAAAAGCCTATATATACTATACATGTATGTATAATTGTAAATACATGTATTTTTTAAAGAATACATAATTATAGATTTTTAAAATCTATTTTTTTTTCTTATTAAAATCATTTTCGAAAATTAAATTATAATTAAAATTTAAGAAATAAAAAATTCATCATTGTTCATCATTGGTTTTCATTCATGATAGTAATTAACCACTCTCATAATCTTGTATAATCTATTCGCAACGCAGACCAAAATTCTGACCAAAATTCCGTCAAAAATCCCGTCATATTCGTTTACAAATTTTGTTTAAAGGTTCGATTGATAATTTTGATTAATGTAAAAATCACATTATTTGATGTTTTTTAGAATGAAAAAAGCATTAGGAACTTGTATTATGATGATACAAAATGCAGATCTTTCATATTTTTTTTTAAACGATGAATGGATAATGAGGGTTTGCTCTTTGATCCGAAATCTTGTTTTGCGATTTTTGTAATCTGTTTATGGTTAAGTAATCACCTGTATTTAGTTAGGTCATTACCTTTAAAAAGTTAGTTTTATTTTTAAAGTTGGAATCTATTTGTACGCTAATCGTATTAAAAAAAAAATTATGAATTTTTATCATATAATTTTAGCAAAAAATGTTTTTGGGATCATTATCTTATTATATTTTGGAAAAAATATATTTGAAATTTTTATCAAGTAAAAAATATTTATGGGATAATTATCTTATTATATTTTAGGAAAAAAATATTTTTGAAATCTTGGGCATATAAATTAGTGGCTATAATATTGGGATATTCCTAATTAGCTTTTATTCACTTTTTTTTTTTTTTTTTTTTTGTATTAACTATATACGGAGTATTGTTCTTTATCAAATCATATGTAATGACCAAAGATAGTTTAAGTCATTACCTAACCCACAAACAAATTCGAGAAAACTTAATTATATTTATAAGATTAAACAGAGGTTGCGGTAGGTAAAAAAAAATTCGACCCACTTCATCTTCTACAAACTTGATACTCTATGTTCTTTGACAAAATTGCACAATTTGAGTCCACATAAATCATATTTTCAAACCATTTAAAGCGGAATTTGTCATTTGCAAATACTTAGAAATGAGATTGTTATTGAGATTTTCTTACGAACGAAAACTTAAAATCAAAAGTTGCAAAAAGCAAATGCAAATACACAATTTATTTTCAAATTTTTATCACGATTTTAGCTGGGATTTGCGAATTTATCAACAACTAACATTGAATTTGGGAATAGGGGCTAATCTATTACATGATTGATGAACAATGATGAACGATGACGATCGAACACTGATGAACCATGATGATGAACGCAGGCCAACAAAGATCAAACAATGATGAACCATATGATCGAATGATGATGAACGATGATGATAGAACAATGATGAATGATGAAGGATGATGATCGAACAATAATGATGATGAACAATTTTATCACGTTGATATCTAATTATAATTATAAATTTGAAAATTAATTTATATTATAAAAATATATTTTTATAATTTATAATTATGTATTAAAAAAATACATGTATTAAAAAAATACATGTATTAAAAATAATACAAAAAATAATACAATTTTAATACATTGTGGACATTAAAAATAATTCAAAATGAAAATAAAAATACAAAATATAGGCCAATTATATTTTTGCCACATCTGCAAATTGTGGTGTCATTTTTAAAGAATGACATTGTAGAATTTTTATTCACTCTACCCAATGCACACACATATATTGATTTGTTTAATATTTTTCATGTATTTGTTTTCTGCTATTTTTTTTTTTAAAGGAAGTAAGATGTCATTGTAGAACTTGTATGTAACTTAAATCATGTAGCTTGAGGATAAGGAGTGGACCAGGTTAAATGAGAGACCCGCCGGTCGGGGATGGAGGGAGGTTTGCCGGGTGATGGGGCGGGGATGAGTATAAAATATTAAATTGTGTACCCGTCATAGGTGATGGGGCGGGTATGGATTTTAGAGTAGAGCCGCTCCATACCCGCCTCGCCCTGTACCCGCCTTATACCCGTACCATATTTCCTTTAAAAGAGTATAAATTTATGAAACTTGATATCTCCTAAAAGGCCTTATAAGCTTGAATAGTAAAAGTCATAATTTTTTAAACCTAATTTGATATAATTATCATTAATGTAATACAATACAACATCATGACAATAGATTTGGGACGGTTTTGGGGAGGGTATGGATATCCAAGTGGGTGATGGGGCAGAAATGGATCGTATCTTGTAACCGGTGGGGTTGGTATGAATGTGGATATTGTACCCGCCACGGGTGGTGGGGCGGGGATGAGTATAAGATTTTTTAGGCGGGTATGGACATTGAGGTACCATCATCTATCCACATCCGACCTACCCCATTATCATTTCTACTTGAGGAATAATAATGTGGCAACCCAAAGTTACATATACTACCTCTGTTAATTTTTATGTGCAATTTTGGGGTATTATTTGTGAGATGTAAAATATTCTAAAGTTGCACATAAAAATTAATAGAGATAGTATATGATAGACATTGTGGATGCTCCAATGCATTTCTGAATAGAAGAAAAAAAAAAAAAAAAAAAAAAAAAACTAGCCATTGAAAAATAAATACTCCCTCCGTCCTCGATTGATAGTCACTTTTGCCATTTTTTGTGACTCAAAATATTAGTCACATTTGTTTTTTTCAAGTACTATTAATATTATTTTTTTTACCAAAAGTCTCTAACAATTGCAAAAATATTGGTGCAAATCTAACTTTTCCATGTATATTTTACTTTCCCATGTACTTTAATTAATTTCTCTCTCTACTTTTTTGTATACTCGATGTAAATTTACTTTTTCAATGTACTTTCTTTAATTCTCCTTAATTCCTGTGATTTTTCTGTAAAAGTGACTATCAATCGGGGACGGAAGGGAGTACTAAACTGTATTTTTCAACGTATTTTTGATAGACTTAATAGAAGAAGAATTATTTGTTGATTAATTTTATAGGTAAAATACCAAGTGTTCACATCATATCCTCAACTATATATATGTATCGAACATCTTACTCATCCTCATTCGAGTTTAACCATCCTTCTCTACTTCATACTTAAACAAAAATATTGTTCAAAAAAAAAAAAAAAATCTTCCCGTTGATTTCTTGCTAAGCAGACGGTAGTAATACCAATTACCAAGTTACCAACTACAAATGGCAGCACCGATAAACAACGTACGAATTTCTAGTCACTAACTTCGAATTTAAGTTCTATTACGTACATATGTACTCCCCCTATTATATGTCTCTTAAAAATTCTTCCTCTAATTTACCTTTCTTTGATTTAACCTTTGTGTTAATTATTCTGCGAGGATTGCAGTGGTCCTTCCAGCTTAAAGATGATCAAGTCATCACAAAAATTATGATTAGACATGGATTCATTGTCGATGGAATTGGCTTCGAAATCACGGGTTCAGTTGGAAAAACTGTAGAGTGGTTTACAGGCTCCGGCGGATCACTTTCTGAGGTATCATAACATGTAACAACAAGTCGAGTCGAGTTTAGTAGTATATGATTTAACGCTTTTGTTGAATTGTAACACTTATTTCATATCTGATTGGTTTGATAAATTAAATACAGTCTTTCGTAAAAAGTAGGTCTATCATTTATTTGATTTTACTATGATATGATTGAAGTAAATATATGTACGTTAATGTAGATTCCGCTGAGTGTTGGAGAAAAAATCACCCATATTAGCGGGTCAACCGGGACGTACCACGAGGAGATATGCATCACCACAATTAAGATACATACCACTTCACGTCCAGAGGGGTATGGACCATATGGTGAGGCCAGGGCGGCCAACAATGTAACGCCTTTCTCAACTCCGCTTGCATTGGATGGTTCTATTGTTGGGTTTCTCGGATCCAATGGACAATATTTAAATTCTATTGGAATTTATAACGCGGTATGTAACAAATTTCATTATAAGATCATGTGTGTAATGTGTTTATTTATAACTTGTTATCTAAATGAACTTTATTTATATGTTGGTATCATCTCCCTCGATATTCCTAGCAATTACCACATCAAGAATTTGTATTAAGTGTTACAAATCTTCATTTAATCGAAGTAAATATAATATTTGTGGTGGTATATACGTAGTAGTATATATTTATATAGTTATTTTAATTTTTAAATTTCAGCGCAATATAATCAAAGAACATGGACCGTTTGGTAACAAAGAAAGTGGACAAAAATGGCAAATTGAGCTTAATGATGGTGAGCGATTTTCCAAAGTATTTATCAAACATGGATTCATTGTTGATGGAATTGGCTTTGAAGTATCAAGTCCTACCGGAAAGATCAGCACCCAAATGTTTAGTGGACCCGGTGGTGACACTAGTGAGGTACTTTTTTTTAAAATTATTATTACGAATATAACTTTTATGTTACGTTCTGACCATATATAGTGATTTATATATAAGTATATTATATCTCGGATCCATTGTTTTTAAAACATACTGAAAGGTATGTATAGATACAATAATGTACTCGAACTATATATATTTACATTCGTTATACAGATTGATTTGGATGAAAAAGAGTATATGACACAAATAAGCGGGGAGTATGGAAAATACTTCAACCAGCATATCAGAATCGCTTCGATAACGATCTATACAAATTTAAAAGTATATGGACCATATGGACGAGCAGAGCAGGTCACTGAAGCTAAGCCTTTCTCAACTCCAGTGCCATTAGAAGGCACTACTATTTTTGGTTTTAATGGATCCTATGGGACTTACCTTAACTCAATTGGATTATCTGAGAAGGTAATTAAATTATCATCCAACATTATATTAGCGATAATTATTGTTAAAATTATATGTATGATTTTTTATTCAATTATTTAGTATCACTTTCTAATTAAGATCTTTTTTAAACAATATTTTTCAGTACAAGAAGGTTGACACTTACGGGCCATTTGGACGTGCTTAATGTTATTAACGTGTTTCGCAACTTACATGAAGAGAGTCGGGTTTTTTTTTTTTTTCAATAAGCTTACGGGCCATTTGTTGTTTGTTGTTTTCTTTCTTAGTTCTCAATGTCAATAAGCTCTTTTCATTCTATTTGAACTAGGAGCCAGTGTTTATTGTATTTGTGTTGTCATTTACATTTCGTTTTTGTTGACTCTCAACATCAATGGACTTTTCTTTTACTCGTAATTGAGCAAATGTCCCTTTATTTTCATTTTATTTTTGTTGTATATTCAGAGTAAATCTATCTTTTGAGGTTGTATGACAATATAACATATGTTAATAATTCTTATGGGATAAAATCCAAAACTCATATAAGACACAATTTATTAGCTAAGTTTACTAGACTAATAAACACTAAGGGTCTTTTCACATTTACTAGAAGTGGGCTGAAATGAATTACACTGAATTGAACTGATTGAAGCTGAACTGAACTGAACTTAATATTTTATGAGAAAAGAAAATTGGGAACTGGAATGAACTAATTAGATCTGAACTAAACTGAACTGAAATTAAGTTGAAATGAATAGGCCCTAATATGACTAATAAAGTTAGAAGTTCGTGGAAATTTCTAGTCCTTTTGTTTACCAAAGCCATTGGCACGTACTCCCTCCGTTTTTAAATACTTGCTCCATTTATTTTTAGTTGACACGTACTCCCTCCGTTTATAAATACTTGCTCCATTTCTCCATGTGCAGAATTTTAGGAGAAATTGGAGAAACTAATAAAGTATGGAGGTAGTGGGGTGGGTAGAAGAATAAAAAAATGTATATATTAAAAGTAGTGGAGAGAATTGGAGGAGATAGAATATATATGTTGGGTCCACTAGGTGAGAGAAATTAATTTAATATTGTAAAAACTTTCCAAATAAGGAAATGGAGCAAGTACTTAAAAACGGCCGGAAAAGGAAAGTGGAGCAAGTATTTAAAAACGGAGGGAGTATTCCTTTTTAGGAAGTTTTTTTTAGTTGACACGTTTATATTTGGGGTAAATTTTTTACCTTGCATTTACAAGGTACCCCACTTACTTTTTCATTCTCTCTCACTCTCTCCTCGATCGCCTTAATATATGTGCCTAAATCAAAAGCGTCTCAAATAAATAGAATCGGAGGAAGTATCTATATAACTAAACTACATAAAAGTTTTTTTTGGAGGGAATTTCCCCTCTCAAACTCTATTTTTTTTTTTGTTTAGATTTTTAGAATTATTAATGTGTCTAAAAACTTTAAACTTGACAATTTTATTATCTATTATGATGGATTTTTAGACCACATTTTTGGTGAGACTTCTATATTTAATTTCAGTTACCATTATTAAAAACCAAGCATAGCTCGTGCATTATCTAGTAAACTAATAAAACAAAAAAAACAAACCATATAGTTGTGGGCCTCATGACGATTTAAACGTGGTTTATATGAGCCCATTGACGTGACTACAAGTCTACCATTATTACCAACCACTGATTGGTTCAAGGACAAAGGCCCATTCCATATTTCCACCTCTGAGTCTGACATTGTCTATATCTCTTTCTAGTTTGTACTTTGTACTTTCTAATAAAAGATCTGAAATGAAGGCAAAAAATTATTGAAGTAATTGCTACTGTTTTGCTCGTAAAAGTCCAATGTGTGGTTGGTGTACTCGAAAAGAATATTAAGTATATAGTATATTTAAAAGAATATGGGCGAAACAAAGAACATTATTGACATCTATTATATAATTTAAGAGTCGTTTTAACGAGAGTGATCCAAAACCCAAATACTTGCCTCACATTCACTCCCTCCCAAATACACTAATCCCTCCAAAATCACCTACTGTATTCTAATTTAAAATTTTAAAACAGTTACATTTTCCAAACAAAAAACTAATAACATAATAAGTACCCACTACAAACTACCCATCATAATCTACTACAATAGCACACTTTACGTTTACATGGCTATAATATAAACTACCCACTAAACTCATACTTATCCATTTCATAATCTCTACTGCAATAGCACATTACTTTTTTTCTCTTCTTAAATTTCTTTAGTTAATTACGTATTTTCCATTTGATAAATGAAATCAACAAGGCAATTTATTTATATTTTCCTAGGAAAATTGATATTTCTTCAATCTTGATAAAGTTGTATCAAAATCACAAATTTTGTTCCCGAAAATCGAGGAAATCTCAATCAATTGATGCCAAGGTTTGTCAAGATAATTCTACTGAAAATATTTGAAGGTTGAATTTTAATTTGATAATGGTGGATAGAGTTTAACGGTTCATGTACTGAGAAGTAGTCTTTATTAGACTGTGAAAATAGAGTTTATCGTCTACGGTGTGATTTAATTTATGATTGATTATGTATTGCAGGGAAGAAAATCACAATTATATAAAGAAGTGTATTTTTTTTATGTAGTGAATAAAAAAAATAAAGAAAAAAAAATAGAGGGAAAAAACAGCACCAAAAAGTGACAAGTGTCATTCTTGGTGTCTGTTTAATATTATGTTATTGATTGATATTGGAGTATTACTTACCCCTTTTTTTTTTTTTTTTTTTTTTTTTTTTTTTTTTTTTTTTTTTTTGTAGTTACTATTTTATGGTTTATTAAATATTATGGAAAAATACACTTTACTAATCCCAACTATGGGTGATTTACTTTTAATAATTCCAACTAAGATTTATTATCTAATAATCCCAATCATGCTATGTGTTTGCCTCCAATAGTCCCAACCGGTTAACACTAAGTCAATGATCTGTTATAACAGGTAACCATGACACGTGTCAACGTGCAATTGGTTGAAATTTAAAAAAAAAATTATAACATAAAAAATAGGGAAAAATTAAAAAAAAAAAAAACAAAAAACAAAAAAAAGGTAATCATAACCACCTTTTCCCACCGTCGAACCTTAACCCCGCCCCGAACCTCGCCGGAAACCGGCCGGCTACCCCCTCTTAACCACCCACATGACCCAACCCCGACCCAGAAGCCACCCACCTAGCCAACCCCGATTCCAAAAACCACCAACCCAACAACAACCCGTACAACTCCGTCCAACCACGCCCTGCCCGCTTCTCTCTCCGTTCAACCTCAGCACACCAGCCCACCGCACCTTCGATCTCACGCATCACCAGCTACAACTCCCGCAACGACCAGCCACCAACAATGCTCGCTTCTCTTACAACTTCAACTCGCAGCCCATTCCACCGCAACAACCACCAATTCCTCTCCCACAGCCCGCTACAAACAACCCAGCCACACATCTCACCAACACACACCAACCAACCAATCAATTCGCACTCCTCTGCTGACCTGCTCCCTGAAACCACCATCAATTATCTCCACCACACCAAATTATAAAATCCCTAACCACGCAACCTCATGCACCATCAGCCACCTTCTCCGTCGCAACTACCAATTGATCCACCCATTCGACCACTAACAACCATCAATTTGCAATTACATCAATTTCGAACTTTGTCTTCAATCTTCGAATTATGCTCCGTAAGATCACCAACAATGATCTGAGTAGTGGATTGAGGAAGATTGAGAGAGGAAGAAGAAGGGGTGAGGAAAGAGAAAGTGGAGGTATAAGGGTGGAAATGGAGTTTGGCAGTGTCTGGTGGAGAAGGTGGGTTGGGAATTTTGGTTTAATTTGAACCATTGCTATTAAAAGTTTAAAAAAAAAAAAAAAAAAAACTTTTTTAGAAGGTTACCGGTCATTGGGACCATTGGTGGCAAACACATAGCATAGTTGGGATTATTAGATAATAAACTTTAGTTGGGATTATTAAAAGTAAATCACCCATAGTTGGGATTATTAAAGTGTATTTTTCCAAATACTATATGCATCTATATACTTTGTATTTTTTAATCCTATCTTTAAATTATAACACGTGCACATTCTAGTCTATATTATAATTGCAGAGTCGTTTTGATGAGAGTGCTTCAAAACCCAAATGCTCAACTCTCATACATTTTTTTTTTTTTTTTTTTTTTTTTTTTTTTTTTAACTAGAGTGTATCCGTGCTAACACACGGAATATACGCATGTCAATCGTATACTCGTATGTATATGTAAAATAAAAGGAATTATGTGAAAGTTATACTGTTATAGATTTTTTTTTTAAAAAAAAAAAAAATTGAGAGAAGTGGAAGTGATATGGTTAAAGTAGTGAAAGTTATCAAAAAAAAAAAAAAAAAATAGAATGCATAGAATTGCTCCATTCAAGAATTAGAGTACTGTGGTGAGAAGTTGCAAAAACAACTCTTAAATTATATATATAAAAGATAGCTACCTATCCCACTACTTTATTTTTATTTTTTTATATTTTTTTTTAAAAAAATCAATAACTACCCATTCACTATTTCCTTTTGGTTTTTGTTTTTGTTTTGGTTTTTTTTTTTTCAATGGACTACTACTAACATTTCACTTGGGTACAATAGTGTATATATGCCATGCATTAGCACGAGTATACATTCCTTTATCAACAATTCACTATAGTACTCTAAATCCCCAACCTTTCAATTATATGCATTTTTGTAGGGACTACTCGGCCTCCAAACATTGTCACTTCTTTAATCATCAAAAAAAAAAAATACAACACGTTTTTGTGCAACTAGCCTCAGTGAATAACTACTTGCAACAGAACAAAGTTTGTAACTCCTAGAGCAAGACACTAACCCATATGACACTAACCGAGTAACACGAGTAACCCCTATAACACTGAACATGTAACCTCTATAGCTTTGAAAAAGTAAACCCCATAATAGCATTGGGTGGCCACCAACATAAAATAGTAGGATCCTATTTTTTGAGCTTTTAAGCAAAACATAGAATATCATATTTCAGCATAGCACAGCAGGTGTCAGCACATTATTAATACAATTATTAATACTCAATACAACAGAGCTAATTAGAGTTCAACAAAACCGGCCAGTCCAAAACTGACCATTGCAACTCAAGTCTAAATTACAACATTAAAATCAACTTTTCACATTTTAAAAATACTTTTTCTTATATATCCTGTGCATTTTGCACGGGTACACTCTAGTTAATGAAGAACGCGAGCATAATATGTTATTTGAAATTTGATTATTATTATGTTCTTTGAGTTTGAACTATATGTTCTTTACATTATACTTGTTTTTTAATGTATGTACATAAAAAAATGTTAAATAAATATATAAATCTATTATAACTAATACTAGTTTAGCAACCACTGATGTCATCTTTTCCAAAAGCTGTACACATGGCGCTACTTTATGAAAAAATTCCCCGCTCAAATGTTAAGCTCATTTACTTAATATCTATATACCTAAACTACATAAATGTTTTTTTTTCCCCGACTCAAAAAGCTCGCACGACCTGACCATTTTGAGCGGGTTTGGGCACCCGAATCTTGGTCCGACTTGGCCTAAGAAGTGGGATGATTTTTTTAACCTTGGCCCGCCCCTCTCAAAGATCACATTTATCTTTGTCAAGCACAAACATGTTCTTTTGTTAAACATAGGGTTCTTTTTCAAAGACATCAATTGAGTAACCATGAAAAATAACATGTTCCTTTAATGTATTATCATGTTCTTTTTGTAAAGACTTTATATATTTTTTTTTATAATGTCATATTCTTTGTCAAACACAAACATGTTCTTTTGTCAAAACATGTATGTTCTTTTTCAAACACTATTATGTTCTTTTTTCGCCCACGTTCTTTAAAATATGTCCAATATTCTTACCGGGTGCATCATGCGCATGATGCACCCGGCTGCACTATACTATTTTAAATAAAAGTCTACTCAATCTAGAGGAAGGAAATAATAATGGCTTTTATTTTAGACCTTTTTCATTATTATATCATGGCCCGTACCGTTAATGAATTTATACTATAATCTAGCTAACAAGTGTCCAGAGACGTTAGATAACTAATTAATATAATAGCCTATCGGTCCGTGCAATGCACATAATGTTTCTAGGTGTACAGTACAATATAAAATTTTATTTTATAAAATGTTTTAAATGGAAAATGAATAGTTTATAATGGGGAAGAAATGGTGGAAATTAAATATAATTGTAGAAGAATTAAGCTGGGGGAAAAAAGAATCAATTAACATTCATACATGTATTAAATAAAAGCTATTTTTTTTTAATTTTATTTTTAATATGAGAAAGGGGATTTATTAATGAAAACTAGCCTTCTACCTCGTGCAATAGACAGTTTATTCATAGAATATTGCATTGAAAGATGAATTAGAAAATATCAATACATCATTATGGTTATGATGTGTAATTGAAAACATGATTAAAAAAATTAAATTTTTGGAATTTTAATTAAAAATCAGGATTAAATAAAGAAGGTGTAGGGACTAAAATTAAAGAGAGAGAAACAAAATGTTGAATTGAAGAGGGGAGATGAAGGTGAACACTAGTGGAAAAAATCTTATTTGTAACAAGTTATTCGTAACGGACATATGATTTTCCGTTACAATTAAGTCATTTGTAACGGGCAAATTCAATGTCCGTTACAAAAAAGTTGTGAAATGGGCAGGAAAAGGGTTATTCGTAACGGACAAATTGGTGCCCGTTACGAAAAAGTTGTTATTCGTAACGGACATATTGGTGCCCGTTACGAATAAGTTGTTATTTGTAACAGGCATTATTCTGCCCGTTACGATTAAGTAACTAATCGTAACCAACAAATATTGCCCGTTACAAATAGAAAAGTCAACAGACTTTTGACCTTGTTATTTGTAACTAACATAGAGTGTCCGTTACGAATAAAGTTTTAAAGTAAGCCCTAAATTTTTACTTTCCCCTTTCTCACTCCCTCTGTCAAAAAAATTCCTCTTTCTCTCTCCAATATTGAAGCAGCTCCCGCGCGTTTTGCTCCTCTCATTCTCACTCTTCTCCTCCATTGAAGCGCACTTTAAGTTCTCCATTATTGAAGCGCACTCCGAGTTCTCCATTATTGAAGCGGACTCCGAGTTCTCCATTGAAGCGCACTCCGAGTTCTCCATTGAAGCGCACTCTGAGTTCTCCATTGAAGCGCACTCCGAGTTCTCCATTGAAGCGCAGTATGAGTTCTCCATTGAAGCGCTGTCTGAGTTCTCCATTGAAGCGCTCATAGTTCTCCATTAAAGCGTACTCTTTCTCTGTCCTCCCCCAATTTCGTAACCCTTGTTTCAGTTTGCTTAATTGCAATTACTTAGGGTTCGTTTGGCATCGCTGTAGTTTTCTGTTTTTTGGTTTTTTGTTTTTTAAAAGTATATTATACATGTCACATAATCAATCAAAAATTATTTAGACTTATTAAAATCATGATAATTTTAAAAACTGACAACAGAAAAGTGAAAACACCTTTTTCTTGTTTCCTGTTTTTGGTTTTTGGTTTTCAAAAAAACAAAAAACTGAAAACCAAAAATAATGCCAAACAAGCCCTTAATTATAGGTTTTTAGCTTTTAATGCAAATTTCTATCAAAATTCTTCAGAATTTCTATCAAAATTCTTCAGAATTTTTAGCTTTTAGCTTTTAATGCAAATTTCTATCAAAATTCTTCAGAATTTCTGCAGAAATTTCCAGTTCATAACATGTACTCATTTGGCTCTTAGACAACAGTTTGGTTTTCCAATTTTTAGCGTACTCTTTATTTTTAGCTTTTAATGCAAATTTCTATCAAAATTCTTCAGAATTTCTGCAGAAATTTCCAGTTCATAACATGTACTCATTTGGCTCTTAGATTTTTGTTTTCTGAATTTGTCTCATTTAAGTGAATTCATGGACTTGACTAACTTGGGCTAAATGCTTCCATGAATTTTTTAGTTGGTTGTGTATGTTTAAATTCGTTGTCCATTTTAAATGATTAAATAATGTCGGTGTTTCATTATTGAGTTTTGCACTATGATAGTGGACACTAACTATTTTCTTTTGGAAGGATTAAAGAGGATGATAAGATGATACAAGCCGAGGGTGTTGAGTCACTTTCAGAGGCAGAACTTCGTCAAGCATGTAGAGATAGAGGTTTACTTGGTTTGCTTTCTGTTGAAGAGATGCGTCAACAGGTTTGCTCACAGTGCTCTACCAAATTTATTTTTGACTTTTAAGTGGATGATGCACTACTTGTGTTGATCTTTGTTTTAATCTAACCATTATTTATGGTTGCAGTAGATTTGTGCCTTCTTGAGTGAAATGATGTAATTTTGAACCCTTACAAATTGCTAATCTTATGATTTAGAATAATTTGTGCTTGTCAACTAATATTACCATGGTGGTTCTCGGCTATCTATAGTACCTGATTCTGGTCAATGTTCATTCATTCAAGTTTTCATGTATGTGCAGCTGCGTGATTGGTTGGACTTATCTCTCAATCACTCTGTTCCGTCATCTCTTCTTATTCTTTCCAGGTAGGCAATGTTTTTCTTGGAAATTCTTCTGGTTTATAAGGAATTTCATCACTTGATGTTTGTTTATTATATATTAAAATAAAGCTTATTAGCGCTAGTTCCCAACTTTGTGCGTTGATCTACACTTCTTTTGGCAGAGCCTTCAATGTGTCTGGAACAATCAAGCCTGAGGAAGCCGTGGAGTTTGCTATTTCCTCTTTGCCAGATGAGGTTGTTGATACCATTGGAGCAACATCTTTGCCTTCTGAGGATGCAGTTTCAGAAAGGAGGAGAAAGTTAGAGTTCCTTGAAATGCAGGAAGAAATGATCAAGGTTTTAGTCCCTTTTACTCCGAACGTATTAGGTTTTAAAATGCTAAATTTTACTGGCTGCTCATTCCTCTTTCTAACCTTCTGAACACCATGTAAAGCATTCCCTATGCTCTCTCCTTTAGGCTAAAACCTGCTTCACTTGTCTGAGGATAAATATATTAAAGTTTATTCAAGTATTGGGTTTCAGACTTCAATAAACTTATGTTCTAACTTACCAAATTGTAGGAAGAGGAGGAGAAAATGAAAGCAGAAGAAGAAAAGGCGAAACTTAAGGAGTCTACTGTTAGTGAAAAGGATGTTGCCTTGGAAGAGATGGTGGATGCAACTAACAGGCAAGCACAAGATTACGAAAAGGCTGCATTGTCAGATAAAGATGATCAGCTTTGTGAGCTCAGTCGTTCATTGGCTGTTCTGGCTTCCGCATCAGTAAGAATATTTTGGTGCTAGATGTATTACAACGAAGCGTTGTATTGTTGTATGTTACTAATTTTTGCTATATTTTACTTTCGTTAGTCAGTGAGCAGGGAACGGGAGGAATTCTTGAGACTTGTGAATAAGGAGGTAAGTGAACAGTTGGAACTAGTTTCTTCAAACTAACTTTTCCACCACTTTAGGACGCAGGATTTATGTCTCTAATTCTCTTTTCCAGATAGAGTTATACAATACTATGGTGGACAAGGAGGGCAAAGAGGGGGAAGCTTAAGCTAAGGAGGCATACAAAGCTGCCCGGGAGGGTGATGAAGAAGAGTTAGATACTGCTCAAGTTTCTTCAGCACTGATAAACAAGGCCTGCACGAGTTTTTATTTTTCTGATCCAGACTCTCTTAAACTAGATGATATTATTCCATTGGCTGATGCATCTGTAATTCTGTTTATTTCCTGTACCTATTGAATTACTGGGATTCTTTTATTTTGCTGTATCAGGTGGATGCTATTCTTCAAAAACTTGAAAAAGAAATTGATGATGTGGATGAGAAGATTGGTGGTGAATGGCGATTGCTTGATAGGTATGCTATTGAGATTATTATCTGGCAGGTTTTAGTTAGATTTTTATTAGCCTGTGGAGATCTTGGAGTACATAACTATGTTTTTATATGGATTGTGGCTCTCAAGCTAGAACAATGACGAATTGTTTTGACATGTGGCTGACATTCATCCGTGTTTTACTCTTGATGTTATGATATATGGCAATAATAACGACCCCTAAATCATGGACTTGCTATATAGAGAATTCCCACCTCCTGGCCCCCTCCTAGTAATAGGAACCAAGGGCATTATTAACTGCAAATCTCTTGTGTAAACATTGTTAAATGATTGAGCTAGCCAATGATGAAATTATCTAAATTATGGACTTGATCTATATTGAGATTTCCCACCTACTGGCCCCCTCTCCCCTGGCTAGAAACCAAGGGCTTAATTGCAAATCCCTTGTGTAATTTTGTATACATTGTTAAATAATTGGACTTAGTAATGTACTTGTGATATGATGTTATTCTAAGCTAGGCAAATTCCAGCCTTAATTTTTTTGGGTATTTTATTTGTATGATTGTAGTTGAGGTCTTGAGAATATTGAGTCAGAAATTCTTCTACATTAGTGAGGTGGAACTAGTTAAGGCACTGATATAATAAGGCCGTAGTGTTGTTTCACATGTTTGACTCTCTTGCACGGACTATTATATTTCTTTATATTTTCTTTATGTGTAATCTTGCTCTTGTATTATATGACCTTTAGTTTAACTGCTGCATAATAGAGACAATGCTCATATTAAACCTGTTTCTTGACATCTAGGGGTTACGATGGGAAGGTGACTCCAGAAGAAGTAGCTTCTGCTGCTGCATATCTGAAAAACAAAATTGACAAAGATGGTATCCAAGAGCTCATCAGCAAGCTGTCAAAAGACAGAGGTTCGTTTAATACACTCCCTCCGTCTCTAAATCTAAAGTTCTAAACTACATATCTGTTTCAAACTATCTGAATAGTACGTAGTATATCACTTTCTAAAATGAGAGTGTAATTTTTGAACCTACCTAAATTATTATATACCGTTCTTCTATATTATTATGTTGTATATTTTGAAATTTTTTATAATGAAGGCTAGCTGTAGTATATTTACTTCTAAGTTTTTAAATAGCCTAAAATCAATTGCAGCCCCTATTATTTAGAATAAAGTGTGATATTTTTAACATATACTTCGTATAAGCTAGGAGTAGGGATCGATTTTCTTTCCTAGCATGAAAGTGTTATTAGTTGTCATGTATGAGTGCTCTTAGATCTCTATTAATTTGGCACTAACATTTATTGTACTAGAAGACATCTTTAAGTTGGTCTGACCCAGTTCTTTTGCTTTACTGATTCTGTGTGATTGTTTTTATCAGAGGGGAAGATACTTGTTGAAGACATTGTTAGGCTAGGCAATCAGAAGCATGGTGAGGAAGCTGAATCTGAAAGATGAATAGATTCAAGATTTATCCACTTTAGAAGTAAATATTTATTGAATGCTTAACTATTAGCTTAGGTAGAACAACGTAATATTTTTAGTGTTGTTGTATATGTTGGATAAATTTATACAAGTTTTTATTTGTAATGTGTTACTACTTCAGTTTTTATATTACGTCGTATTAATTTTTACGAAAGATTGTTCGGTATAATTGCTTTTTACAGGAACAGGTATATTATTACAGGTTTTAATTAATATATATTAATTATATATAAATACATGCTGTCGAAATTAAATAAAATGAAAATTTAATTTAATAATTATTTGTAACGGGCAGCAAAATTGTCAGTTACAAATAACCAGTTATTCGTAACGGGCACTTTTGTTGCCCGTTACAAATAAGTGTTAAATTATATACCATAAAACTCTATTCGTAATGGACATTTAAGATGTCAGTTACGAATAATCACTTATTCGTAACGGGCGTTTTATGTGCCCGTTACGAATAAGGACTTATTTTAATACAAAAAAAATTTATTCGTAACTGACATTTCAGATGTCCGTTACGAATAACCCCTTATTCGTAACCAACATTTAAAATGTCCGTTACGAATAATGGGTTATTCGTAACGGACATCTAAAATGTCAGTTACGAATAATGGGTTATTCGTAACGGGCATCTTAAATGTCAGTTACGAATAATGAGTTATTCGTAACGCAAATGTCCGTTACGAATAACTCATTATTCGTAACGGACAGTGCCCGTTACGAATAACAATGGCCATCCGTAACGGCCGCATATGTAACGGACGCTGCCCGTTACGGATGACCCCTTTTTGCCCGTTACGGATGAGGATTTTTCCACTAGTGGAAGTGGCCTAGGCATGGAAGATGAAATATAAGTTTAATGAAAGAATTAAAGAAAAATAGTGTAATAAAAAAATTAATAATGTAAGAAGACATGTGGCACTTGAGTTAGAGAATAAGATATTGAAATGTAATAGGATGGAGACATGTGTTTTTCTTGGTTAGAATTTTTATATACTAAGTATAGATATAGATATAGATCACATATAAAATAGTATTAAGTTTGAAATGCATGACACAATTACGAGTTGATTGGTGTATTTAATGTTAATTTTTCATTAATATTTCCAATTTTAATTCTCTGATCTAACGTCTCGGGACGCTCGTTAGTTTCTGTCATTATACTATCCTAGAAAAAAAAACTATTGGAGACCATACTATTCACAACATTTTGACATTCTTTTAATCTACAAAAATAGTGGTCTAATGTTACAGTTTTAGTTCTTGACATCATTAACGAGGGGAAAAAAACACATACATTTAGGGGTATAAATGTCTACACCTATAAGAGAGTTTATTTTTAATTTTTTTTTTAAAGAAACGTTAGTGCTTTATAAATCAAGGTTTAAAGACAATCAGCAGGTCCATGAGTACATACGAGGAAACCTCACGCAAACAATGGTTTTTCCATACTTGTTTTACTCTGAAAAGCATTAATTTATTAGTAAGATGGTGAGCAACACAATTACCCCTCACGTTTTACAGGAGACTAACTAATACAACTATAAAAGAAAACATCATCTAAAATTTTACGGATATTTTACCATATACCACTGAGTTTTGACTTAATTCATCATATACCATCGAAAACTTTTAAATTCACTATATACCACTGAGTTTAACAGAAATGTCATAATATGCCCTTTTCCTTAACTCCATTAGTCATTATTAGTTATTTAAGCCCGCAACAACCTGTAATTGGCTCTTATTTTAATTAATTAATTTTAAAAAACTTTTTACAAAAATTATTAAAAAAAAAACAACCACCACAACTTACTAACAACCAACACAACCACCCATTACCGCCACCTAGCCTTACCCCTCATCCTAGCTCCCAACCTCTCTCCCTACCGCTCCGGCGCCGCACAACCTCCCTGCCCTGCGCCACTGCCTGCGTTCCTCCCCTAAATCACCTTACCCAACTTGAGTTCCCCATCCCTTCTTGGCGAACAAACAACTAGCCAAAATACCTTTGCCGGAACCCAACGCCAACGGCCTAAATCCCCTGCCCTTGTATCGTCGCCGCTCGATTTAACTGCAAACAACCACCCAAAACCCCAAAACTCAAAACTGAAACCTTAGGGCTTGTTTGGCATCGGTTTTGGTTTTCAGTTTCTTGTTTTTTTGAAAACCAAAAACCAAAAACAGAAAACAAGAAAAAGGTGTTTTCACTTTTCTGTTGTCAGTTTTTAAAATTATCATAATTTTAATAAATTTATATAATTTTTGATTCATTATGGACTCATATCATATACTTTTAGAAAACAAAAAACCAAAAAAACAGAAAACCACAGCAATGCCAAACAAACCCTTAGATTTTAATTTTGGGGTTTTAAGGTTTTGGGGTGGTGGTTTGAAGGGGGAAAGGGGTGGAGGTGGAAACAGAAGGGGTGAGGTTGGTTCGCCGCACTAGTAGAAAAACGTACATTTGCGTCGCCTTATTTGCATCACTCATACAAAAGAACGAAGCAAATGTTTTTTTTAGCATCCTTAAAAGTTATTTGCGTTGCACATTAACAAAGAAGCGATGCAAAAGTCAGATACATTTTAGCATTCTGTTATTTGCGTCGCTCTTAATTATTGAAACGACGCATATAATAATGTTATTTGCGTTGCTCATTTAGTGACAAGTGACACAAATGAGTGATAGAATTAAAATGCGTCACTCCTTAATTAATAAGCGACGCAAATAAGTAATGTGCAGCATTAAACTTTGAGCTATTTGCGTCACATTTTATTAGTTGAGTGACGCAAATCACTCTTTTGCATTTAGGTTATTTTGGATTCCACTTGCTAGCTACCTCCCTTTTACTAAAACAAAAAAAATAGCACTACTCCTATCTTCCAAGAACAACGGTTTCCTACACTTAAACACCCAGAATTTCAAGCAAAAAAACCCCAGAAATTAGAGCAAAAAACCCCCTGAAATTCGACCCATACACCCCAAGAAATTCGAGCAAAAATCACCCTGAAATTCAAGGAATTTCGACCCAAAAACCCCTAGAAAATTGACCCAAAAACCCCTAGAAAATCGACCCCAAAACCCCAGGAATTCGACCCAAAAACCACAGAAATTCGACCTAAAAAATCCCCTCCCACAAATTCAACAACCAAACCGCAATGTTGACAACACCCATAATCGGAAAAAATTCAGGTTTACAAACCCCCAATTTCGAGAAAAACAACCAAAAAAAACCCTAAGAAACCCTAGGATTTCGAGCACTAATTCGAGCAAATTTGATTATGGGCAAATACGAGCAAATTCAAGCAAAAAAATTGAGCAAATTCGAGCAATTTCGAGCAAAAAAATCGAATTAAAACCCCAGGAATTCGTTGAGTGAATTACTGCCTTTATAATTGAATTTTTGAGTGAATTACTTGATTAATTTCGCCCCCCAAAAATCCGAGGATGGACGAGCAAATTACAGCCTTTATAATTGAAGTTCAATTAGTGTAGCAGTTTGACCAGTATTCGCCCAAATTAACTGCATTTAGGCTCAACATTGTTGAATTTGTGAAGTCAATTTCACCTAAGGTAAGATTGCTTTTATTTTTGTTCAATATTTTCATTTTCTCAAAAAAAAAAAAAAAATGTTCACAGAAAATTGGGTTAATATATGTAATTTTATTTGTAGATAGAATTAATTAGAAAATATTTTATAGTGTGATTGAATATTGTTGGTTTAAAATATGTAATTTTATTTGTATATAGAATTAATTGGAAAATATTTATAGTATGATTGAATATTAATTAGAAAATATTTTATAGTGCTACTGGTGAAAGGAAAATGAATGTTAAAATACTGCAATACATCATACCAGAACAAAGTTGGAAAACCTTTAAAGTTTCCTAACGATAGGATGGGATTCTTGGCTAGTGAACATGTAACTTCATATTTCTTTTACAAAGAACACACCTATTTGTATTAGTAAATGAGGTTTGAGTATCTATAATATCAAACGGTTTCCAAAACATTTCCAGTGGGTATCATCATCAAGGTTATTTGCATGTATGTGAAAATGGCCCATCTGTTGTGAGCTTTGTAAAAGCAATTTAGTTTCTTTCTGTTGTGAGCTTTGCATGCTTAGCTTATGTAAATATATAACTACTACTGTATCATATAAGTGGTTATTTTAAACACACATTTAATGGATGGTTTACAAACATCCTGAACAAGCTTAATTTATAAGATATTCTTTTCTGTCATCTTCAATTATCTAGTACAAATTATGTTATAATTTGCCTTTGAACTAATTGCATTTGGTGATGTTCCAAAATTCAAGTATCAAACATTTAGTTAGCCCTCTAGCACATTAGTATTTGTTTCTGCTAACATATACTACAAAAATGATTTGCTAGACCATTTCCTATACAAACAAATACAGACAAAACCGATGAAGGACACATAGCCTGTTCCTCTTAGCAAGGCAAAGATAAGACCCAGCCAGATATGCTAATAAGTGATAAAAAGCACAAGTCAAACAATTGTCACTCTACATAGAATTGAAGCATACATTGAGACACAGACTCTGTAGTGTTTATCTGGTTTTGATGTACATTTGTTGGCTGAGCTGCTGCTGCGGACATTTCAGACAATCCATGGACTGCAGAAGGTGCAGGATTCAGACTCTGCAAGACACCTGTAAAAATAAAATCAACACAGTAAAAGCTACAGACTAAATACAAAAGCAGGCATGCATATAGTGATGAGAGCGGTACCAGGAGAATAATCGCGTGCATTGAAGTAGTAGATTCGCTCATAGTGTTGAAGCAATGAATAGTAGTATTTTCGCAGCACAAAAGAAGCATTTGTGGATGTGGAAGGGAAATTGAAAGTGGTTGTAACATCTTTCCATCTTTTTTCTGAGAGTATCTGCAGACATGAACAAAATACTGATGGAGCATGAATGATATTGAGATGTAAATTATTGGACAGGTTGTTAATATAATGCCGTCATTCCCAATTTTATGGGTAGGCCAAAATACAAAGGAGACTCTGCCGAAATTTACATTTTCATTCATTAATATTGCATTTTAATTTCAATTATTGGCGTTAGCATATTACTTTATACCACTACCAAGGAAAACAGGTACTACAAACATATACAAGCAATTATTATAATTTAAAAAAAAAAATCACATCATTTGCGTCACTCATTAAACAAACAAGTGACACAAATAAAGCAATTGTGTATTGTCTAGTAAGTCATTTGCGTCACTCCTATATAAACAAGTGACGCAAATAACAAACAAGAAATTGCACATAACAGCTATTTGCGTCACTTGTTTATATATAAAGGAGCGACGCAAATAACTTTTATTTGCGTCACTTGTTTATAAAGGAGTGATGCAAATGACTCTTATTTGCGTCGCGCCTAGGAGCGACGCAAATGATTTTAAAGTCATTTGCGTCGTGAGCAGTTGCGTCGCTCATAGAAGCGACGCAAATACACTATAAATGAGCGACGCAAATGAGCCTTTTTCTACTAGTGCCGGCACGGGGAAGGGGTTTGGGCGTCGTTCGTTTGTGCGTCGGTGGTTGGGGAGTGAGAGTTTTTAAGGGAGGGAGAGGGTTTTAAGGTGGTGGGATAGCGGTAGTGGCTAGCTGGTGGAATTCCGGGTTGGCTAATCGGATTCCTCGCCGGCTGCGGTGTCAGGACAGGGTGGTGCCTGGTTGGGTGAACGTGGGTGGCTATTTTTAAAAAAAAAAATTTTTTGTTAATTAAAGCAAAATTTCACTATTACTACCACTCAATCACCCTTACTTCACTTTTACTACCCATCAAATGCTTTATTTTTATTTTGCTACCACACAAAATCACATAATATTAATTTTGCTACAACTTAACACTTTCAGTTACAATTTCCGTTAGTCAGATCAACAACCCTCACTGCCGCCCCTCCCTCCTTGGACACCCCTAGTGCCTCCCCGTCTAGGGCTAGCAAACGGATCAGGTTGGGTCGGGTTCGGGTCGACTAATTTCGAGTCAGCTACCCCCCCAACCCCAACCTGATCCATTTAACTTTTTGGGTTGAAAATCTCAAACTGAACCTGATATTTTCGGGTCCGGGTAAACCCGAATATGACCTTATTTGACCTTTTTTTTTAGTTTAAATCAGGTTGCTTTAAATTGAAAGTAGTCTAAAACTGACCTGATTTTTATCTTCCAATAATAATCTGATCAGTGCTTCAATTAGGTGAATCGTACTGATTATATGAATATATAAGACCATAGAAATTATGTAAATTGTTTACATTATATCAACAAAACAACAACAATATGTACAATAATGTATAATAAAATTAGAAATTAGTAAAAACAACAAGCATTGTCCAATGAAAGGGAGGAGCACTTGAAGTTTGAGCACTTGCAACTTGGTGAAGCTTGATGTCCGTGAAGGAGAGGAAGACATGAAGGAGGAGCACTTGCAACTTGCAAAGGATTTAGGAATTGATTTCTTGAGAGTTGAAGAGAGAGAAAATTGATGTTGACAGTTGATTTACCTTAGGAGATTAAACTTTGAAGCCCTTGAAGAGAGAAGATGTGAAAAAGAGGAGTAGGGAGCAGCAGCTACATCTAATACAAGTGATCCTTAGGGTTTTACTTTTTATAAGGAACATAAATTTGGGCTTGGGCTAGTTACTTTAGAGTTTTTTTTTAAAAAAATGTTTATTTCTGATTTGTTTTCGGGTTATTCAAGTCATGTTCGGGTTAACCCGACCTGATTTCGACCCAATAATTTTTTCGGGTTATATGGGTCATTTTCGGGTTGGAATTTTCAACCTTAACCTAACCCATTTAATTTTTAGGTCGGGTTCGTGTCGACTCATTAAAGTTTTTGAGCCAAAAATCTCAACCCTAAGTCGCTATTTTCAGGTCGGGTTTGTGTCGGATTATCGGGTTGGGTCCGCTTTTGCCACCCCTATCCCCGTCAGCCACCTTTTACCCACCATGAATTTTTTTTTAAACAGAAACACCCAGCCACCATCGCTGCCCAGCAACCCCCCTCTGCTGACATCAGCGATAGCCCACCCCCTCCCTTATCCCCTTCTCGGTGCCCCAACCCCAAGCTCGAACCGGAAAACAACCCCCTCCCCTGAATTGACCCCTTCCCCTTCTCCCACCCAAAACAACCACCCCTAACCCTTAAACACCAGCCCGACACCACCATAAACGAAACCCTCAATCTCGTTTAGGTGGTTTTGGGCTGGTGTTTAAGGGTTAGAGGTGGCAATTTTGGGTGGGGGAAGGGGAAGGGGAGGGAGGATCGATTCAGGGTGAGGGAAGGGGATGGGGCCGATTCCGATGGGGAGGTGGTTGTTTTCCGATTTCGGGGTAGGGGTTGGGGTAGCGAGAAGGAATAAGGGAGGGGATAGACTGCGTAGGTGGAGGAGGGGGAGTGGAATCGCCGGCACCGGGCGACGCTTTGGGCGCTGGCCGCCGGCAGGGGGAGGGGGGAGGGTGGCTAACAGGAGGGCGGGGTCGGTGGTGGCTGGGTTTTTCTTTTTTAAAAAAATTAAATTTTTTATTTTTTTGAATAAACTTAACGGAACTCTAACAGATTCCGTTAAGTGGTAGCAATTTTTAACAAACTTATTTTTGTATGGTAGTATAATAAAATTAAAATTTTCCCCGGTAGCAAAAGTGAAGTACGTGTGTTTTGCTGGTAGCAAAAGTGAAAATTTTCTTAATTAAATAGAAGGAAAATTTGTTAACAATAAGTCAACCTTTGCGCGATTAGCTCAAAATAAGTCAATCCTTTGATTAACCAAAATAAGTTAACCTTTATAAAACATCTTTCCAAATTGAGTGATGACTGGATGGTTTTGGGAGTAACCGGTTGTGTTGGTCAAATATACCCAGTGATGAGTACCTTTCACGTCGAATCATAATCGAATGGAAGTGAAAGTGTGGAAAGTTTAGTGTTGCGGATAGTTTTAATTTCTTTTCTCTTCTCTCTGTTTTTGAAAACTTATTTTAAGAAAACAGCCAATCCAGTTTGGTTGGTCCATGATATGGGTCTAATAGTAGTGTAGTTGGATAGGGCTTGAAAAGACCTTTCCAACGATATATTATAAGCCCAATTCCGATGAATATTGAGGAAGTTATGGCCAAATTACTGAACTGGGCCCGATTTGAGCCTTATATGCGGCCCAATGATCTAGAGGAGGGCCTAATATAGATTTATCATTCCTAATGCAATTGGGAATGGTTTTAGTCTTCTAGATTCTTCTAGAAGGTTCTTTTCATTCCTAATTTAATTAGCATTGATAAATTGACTTTTGTTGACTTTTAGAGTTTTAATCAGAATAAAAGAACGTTTTTGAGGAAAATACGATTTTATCCTCCCGTACGGCAATTTCTATCTGATTTTTAGAAAACGACCTCGATTTCTAAGTCAACGCCAAACACTAGCATTAGCGCCTGACGCTAAGCTTGGCGCCTGGCGCTAACCTTGGTTTTACGCGTCAGAACTCTGTTTTGATTTTTTATCTTTTGGCTGATTTTCTTTATAAATAGCTTCCTAAAAGCCCCGTTTTGATCATTAATTTTCATCAGTTTTCACCAATTCTCATCAACTCTCATCAAGAATTTCTTTATTCTCTCTCTCTTTTTTCTAAACTAGCCTTCTCACAAATACAAAAATTCCGCATTCATTAGATTTAGAAACACCTAGCCATATTCGAAGTTGCCTTCGCCCTAGACGTGAAAGGTTTAATTTCTGAGGGTTTGGTCCCAAATCTCTCTTTCAATTATTTAATTTAATTTTTTTGTTTGTTATTTTCCTTGAAGTTACTAACGCGTGTATTTTGTTATTAGAAAGAGGTACGAGGCATCCAAGTAAGTTCTTTAATTGTTTAATTGATATTATGATATAGAAATCATGCTTAGATTGTTATTTTGATTCCTAGTATCATGCATGTCTAGGGTAACTTTAATATCAAGCATGATTAAAAGTATGATGCCTTTTATGTTCTTCCTAATATTTATGATTGTTAGTATCATGTTAGGGCTAAAGCTTTGATTTTTATTGTTTAGTGACATGCTAGGGTTTGTTATTAATTTTGTTAGTATCATGCCTAGGATCTTGATATTATTATGCTTTAATATGATTCATGATTATTTTTATAATTGTTTTAATTATGATTATAACTTTATGATTATTATAATTATTATGATTATGTTGCTTGATGCTTATTTATTGTTATTGCTTGATCACACCTTTTATGCATGTTTAAAGGGAATTTGGTACTTGTAATCACGCTTAATAAGATAATTAATAATCTTGTTAGGGTTAATTTGATTATAATTCAAGTGATCACCAATAATAGTTTTATTTGTGCATTAATATTCATCCAACATAGATAAACAGGTTTAGAGTTAATCACATTGATTGCATGTTAGTCAGAAAGCGCACATGAATACGATCAGAATAAAGTAGAGGCCTATTATTAGGGCAGGTTCAATCTCTTTTAGGTTGGATTTGTACCTTCATCCCCGAACTACCAGTCATGGTTCTAGACCTATTGGAGTTGACGATCTCTTGGACCGTTAAGGGGTGTAACCTTCACCTCGTGAACGGTTTACAAGTTCCTAAAAACTTGTTGGCGACTCTTTTGCTCTATCTTCTTTCCCTTTGGACGCCACCGTACTTTAGTGTATGATCACAGTGGGGTTCAAGTTAGGGGATTAACGCTTGAAATATTCCCAACACCTACAAAATTTAACTTGTTACCCAATCATCACTTAATGCAATGCCTTGTTCATGACAAAACAAATTAAAGGAATTAGATTAACATAAATGACTGTCTATATGTCACGATGGAGCCCCGGCTTATCTTCTACGAGTAGGAAAACTTTTTGCATTTATCAAATGACATTTTAGTGATTAATGGTGTTAAAATCGTGAATTTTGATTTTAAAAAATTGTCTATTATACGCTGTGGGTCCATGTGTGTACAATGTTAACGATCAATAAAGGAGAACATGAAAGGATGTGGAGTTGGCTTGATGGTAGCACTCCCATCTCGTAACCTCGAGGTTACGGGATCGATCCTTGCCCCCAGCATATGCTTACCTTAGAAATTGAAAATAGTATAGTGCATCCGGGTGCACCATGCATGGTGCACCCGGAAAGAAAATGGGCAAAAAAAAGAACATGCTAGTGTTAGAAAAAGAACATACCTATATTTGACAAAAGAACATGTTTGTGTTTGACAAGAACATGACATTACAAAGAACATAAAGTCTTTACAAAAAGAACATGTTATTTTTCATGGTTATTTAGGTGTTGAACGTATTTGAAAAAGAACATTTTTTTTTGACAAAAAAGAACATGTTCGTGTTTGACAAAGATGTAGGTGATCATTGGGTGGGCCGGGCCAAGGTTAAAAAATCAGCTTACTTCTCGGGTCGGGCCAAATTTTGGGCCAAAGTTTTTGTGCCCAAAATTGTCCGGCCATGCGGGCTTTCGGGTCGAGTAAAAAAATCAACTAAAATGCATAAAATGCATTCCCAAACCCGCCCAATAAATTAAATTTAAGGGCCGGGTCCGACCCGATTTTGGGGGCGAAAAAATTCTGCCCAAAACCCGTCCAAAATCGGGTCGGGCCGTTCTAACTTTGATCACCACTAGCCAAAGAATATAAAGTCTTGACAAAAAGAACATGATAATACATTAAAGAACATGTTCTTTTTTCTGGTTACTCGAGTGATTGATTTTTTTTTTTTTTAATGTACATACATTAAAGAATATATTGTATAATATAAAGAACATATTGTATAATATAAAGAACATATAGTTCAAACTCAAAGAACATAATCATCAAACTTAAAGAACATATTATGCTCATGTTCTTTATAAATATATATAATGTTTTTTTTTGCCCATGTTCTTTTAAATATACCTTATCTTCTTTTCGGGTGCACCAACCATACATTAAAAAAATGCCAAATTATAAGCTTCAAATGCATACAAAAAGACCTCTGAACCTATGATGATGGCATGCTGTGAGATCTGCACCATTAAATCCATTGTTAAATTCTTAATCTTGTTCATAAGAATCATAACAAGCTTATTTTAGATTTGAATTAGTTGGCCAATAAGGGGAGCTAGAGTGAAGAGAAAGAGAGAAATTAAATTATAACAAGCTTATACATTATCTTGCATACATTAGATCACATAGAATTTTTATCAAATTATGTCCTTGTGTGTACTTATTAGTGGGATTACACTATTGCCGAGTCTTTATTTTAAGTTAAAGTTGAAAGATAGAGAAAATCACGCATCAAAGATATAGTTAATTTCATGTCAAATATACATTATTGTACATATGGATTATAACTTGTATATTTGATGATAGAAAGTTGTATGTAGATTCACTAGTAGAAAATTTGTTTCTACATTATATTATACCATAACGCAATAAAAGAAAATCAAAGGCGAGTATAATAAATATATAAATTTAGTATGGGCAACTCTACCTGCATTTACATATTATGTATAAGTGCATTAACTTAATTGCGCACAATGACGATCCAAGTAAAGCAAATTAAAAGGGTAATTGAAAATTCTAGTAAAGAAAACAAGGTTTATTTTATACATAATGAGGAAGCAAACAAACTTAGGCACATACATTCTCACATAGTCACAATATGTAACATTATTTATGAGGCATTTTTCCCATGCCTCAAGACACCAACTCAGAACGTAAAAACAAAGGACACAGTCCAAACCACATACTTAGCTTGCTTACAAGAGAATAATTTAAGGAAACATCCTTATATACGTAGTAGAAATAATATTATAAGGGAATTGGATGAGCAAGAACAGATGCAACTTTGTCCTTGAGAGTTTGGTTAACATGTGTGTAACCATCATCATAACCTTTGTAGATTACATTAGCAGAACGAGCTAGGTTGAGAATTCGAGTAAGTATTGGCTTTGGAATCACATAAGGTTGGAGCATTGCTTGATTAATAACTTTCCAAGCATCCTCAACTTCTTCTTTTAGCTTCTCATTTGCTTCTTCCTCTGATAGACCATGCTTCTCCATCAAGCATTGCACAGCTGACGCGACATGCTTCCTCTGTTGCTCAAACTACTCCAAAATACAAATTCAAACACGAATACAATTGTTACTACGGTTGTATTTTATGTGAGACATAAGAAATTTATTTGTTATTAATTAATTGGTATGTACCTTGTGACCACCTATGTCATTCATGAGTCTTATTATCGTCGAGGCAGCTTTTATGATATCAGGCATAGGATTTTGACAAGCCCATTCATATACTTCCTTGGATGCAATATCTCCCATGCCAAGGAATGAGGCAACTATTCCATGAGGGTATGGAGAGGTCACCAAGGCAATCTTCTTCATATACTCATCATATGTAGGAACATATTTTTCATGGCACCATCTTACCTCTTGAATATAGGCTTTGCATAAGGTTCTCACCTTGATTAGAGAAAAAAAATATACAATAATGAGATCTTGGCTTAGTTATAAAGATTGAGGTTCTCTGCAGTGTATAATACTTGTGAATCATCATAGGCATAAAATCACCGATCCTCATTCGTAATATGTATTGTCCTTTCGAGAAAAAAAAAAAAAAAAAAAAAAAAAAAAAAAAAGTAGTATATGGAAGATAATGTTTGATTTTAATGGCAAATCTGACTAAATAAACCTTGAACTACTGTGTACCCGTGCAATGCAAAAAGCCAAGATCCTCAATACTCAATCCTCAATTCTCAATGTTTTCCTTCGCATAAAATATAATCCAGGCAATAGCAGGGGTATGCACATTGACTGAAATTTCAATAACTACCTTATTGTTAATCCAATAATCAACAGCACGTTTTCTGTGCGGCAAAATACCAGTGTAGCTACTTGCAAAAGAACAAAGTAACTCCAATAACACTGACGGAATAACCCTTATAACACTAACGGGATTACCTCTATAACATTAAATCGATAACCCCTATAAAACTAATAAAATAACCCATGTAATAAGTGGGCATACAGTGTGATCAGCCACATATAATACTTAGATACCATAAAAAATTTAACTTTCTGTATTTGAAATATAATTTTTGTTACTTTGAAATATAACACTTAGATACCATAACACTTAGATTTTTCGTAATATCATTTTGTAAAATATATTTCCCCTGTAATGAAAAAGCCGTATAAAATGATGTCTTATTAATTTTGTATTAACTAATGTGTAATTTTCAAATATGAAATTGCATAGTATTTTTAATCAAATAATCACGAAATTAAAAATATATATAGTGATAAAAAATGAGAAAGCCCAAATTTATCTCCTTCATACTTTGTTTATTAAGTGGCAGAATCGTAAATAAATCAATAATTTAATCTAGTCAGCATGACATTTTGATAAATAATCCAAAACTATAGGACCCATATATAGTACTAGTAAAATGTTGTTGATTTATTTACACTTTTGCCATTAAAATAATTGTAAGATCCATATATGATAAAAATTTGTTGAGTTATTTACCTATGTGCCACTTGATAAATATTTTTGTTTATCAAGGAGTTAAACTTGTAATTTCTCGTAAAATTAACAAATAAGAAATAAGGTATGATCTCAATTTATTTTGGTACGTATTGAAGATAAGGTGAGCTAAATATAAAGTTAGAAGATAATTTGATCTTTGAAAATGCATGGCTGACCTGATCTCTTGTATAATTGACAAAAGATGATCTTCCTTCTTTGGCAAGATCTTCATCAGCTTCTTCACAAGCTTCGACCATGGCATAATACGACCACTTTACATGCTCCGGCAATTCTTCCATGCTACTTTTGCTCCATGGCCTGAATTTTAATATACATTATCCTCTTAATAATTATTCCAACTGATGTAAAATGCAGAATCTTAAATAGTAGACAAAAAATTAAGCTCACCTTCCCATGCATGTATAGTAAATTAGTAAGAATTACAAAAATTGCCTAACCAAAGTTAACATGTTGTTAATAATTGAAACTTAATTAGATATCTTGGTGAGACTATACATGGGAATTAAAATTTTCAAACCTTTGAAATGCTTCAGTGAGAAGTTCAAGCTCTTCAAGAGTTCCATATGCATCATACGTATCGTCTAATAATGATGTTGACTTGAAAATTTTTCGATACACTTTACGAGTAAATGCAAATTGGGGTTCATAGTAGGCTCCTAAAATCCAAAAGTACGCCTCTGTTAACCTGTCTCTACTGAATGATACATTCAAATGTAGTCCTTTCCACCACCTGTGTGGAAAAAAAAAATTAATGAAAATAATTTCAGATCAGTAAAAATTAGTGATTATGAAAAAGAAATATAATAAAGAATTAGTAAAAATAATTTCAGTTCATTTAAAATAAGCTGAAGAGAACATGACCTTACAAAGTAAATACCTTTTTAGATCTTTGAGCTCCTTCTGGTGTAAGGCTTGAAGCAAATTGAAATCAAGTTTTGCAAACTTGAGGAGAGTTTTGCTATGTGAAGGATCCTTTTCATACACCGAGATATAATGCCTAGTCTCTACTCGCGGCATCCCCTTGTGAAGAGGTTCGTGAAGGGCATGGGCAACTTGATCAGCAAGAGGTGAGCTTAATTGGTTGACCATGGCATTGAGACGAGCTTTCGAAAATGCAAGTGCTTCATCGAGTATCTTGTCATCGTCAACTCGAACATGGGAAGCCTCATACAAGCTTAACAATCCTAGAACGTCCTTTGTTATCGACTCCTTGAAGCTTCCATTTTCATCTTTGAACTTGTTAAATACATCTGTATCATTGTGACATAATTATAATTGTTACTTACTATTTTTAAATATAAAACTAACATTCAAGATAATAATATATACTCAAAAAATCACTTTCTATAACTTAAACATCACTTTCTATAACATAAACATTATCTATATTAGTTTTAAAATTGTTTGTTAGATGTAATTTTCTAGCTAGGCATAGTTATATCATGTAAACATCAAGGCACCTAGCTTAGTGAAATGCTTACCACAAGGCACAAAGAAACCATGTTGCCTAAGGATACGAAATCGAGTCGAAACGTGGTAGAGATCATCTTTGGCACATTGCTCTTCATAGTTCTCATAAATTTGTTTCAAAGCATCCTCAATCTCATGTTCAAAGTGATATGCCAATCCAAGACGTTCGATTACGTCGATGAAATTGAGCAGCTCAAGAGGGTTGCTCTTAGTGTCTAGCAGCTCCTTCTTCACTTCATCTTTTATTTGACTCACCTCTTGCTCCTTTTGAACTTGGACGGCCTAAAAAAAAAAAAATTAGTACGTCACAATTAAGATAACAAAATAAGTTGAACATAAGAAATTTCTCGAATTTGTTTATTAATTAGTAAAAAAATGGGATATTACCTTGTCATGGTGAGGATTAGTGATATTAAGAAAGTGATCACCCCAATGACATGGATGAAAGTTAGCAACAGGACGAGGTGTTTGAGTTGACATTTTTATTTTAACGAAAGTTGAGTTTTCACAAGCTAACTTCCAATTGTATGTAATGCAATGGTAGCCTCATTTATATAGCAAGAGCCATCTGCATCAATAATTAAAATATATTTCAAATTTTATATGATCCTCATTAAAGATGTACTCCCTTAGTTTTTAAATACTTGTTTTATTTCTCTATGCGCGGAATTTAGGAGAAATTAGATAAATTAATAAAATATGGAGATAGTGGGGTAAGTTGAAGAATAATTTTAGCAAAAGTGGTAAAAATATATACTTATTTATATACTAAAGTAATCATCGGATTGGACACTTGACATAATTTTGTGAGAAATTTTCTCTCCAAAATGCTATTTAATTTTTTAGAAAAAATCTATCAAAAAATTACACTAATAATTAAATTTTAATTAACTCTATTTCAAGTGACTATCGTTATTAATAAATCTTATTATTATGAATTTGTGCATTGCATGGGGCTAAAACTAGTAAGGTGAATTAAACAAACTAAAGACAGGCCTAACTATTAAGTAATTTATGTAAAATCAATTTTAATCAACTAAATGATTTAAAAGCTATAATAGTAACAAAAAATCATATCCACTTCACCTTAAACTAGCACTATATGAACTCAATGCGTGTTAAAATTTTAGAATGCATGTAACCAATATTTATAATTTTTTTTTTATTTTATTTTATTGGTAAGAAGAAGGGCTCTATTGGGCTGAACCCTCTCACAGGTCCTCAAAATGGTAATCTGATTATTTTTATATTATTACTAGTTTTGTGCCCCGTGCGATGCCCGGGTTGTTTATGAAGTTGATTTGAATCTATACAACGTGGCGCGACACTCAAATTTTATTTTATTGAAAATAAAACTCTAAATTAACAATTTTATTCTAAAATTCTATCCAAATTTGATTCATAATAGAATTATAAACTAACTTTTTTATCTTATGAAGTATTTTTAAATCTATCCAACGTGGCGCGACACTTGGCGAAAAGTTAGAATGCCAAATAGTTTTGTGCCCCGTGCGATGCCCGGGTTATTTATTGAAGATAAATTTTCAATATATATGTCAAATTTTTAAATATATCATTGGTACAAATTAGTTAGGAATTGATGTGCTTTTATAACGATCTGCTATATTTTATCAAAAAAATTTTAACAAAATTATAATTTAATGTGTACCTCTAAAATATTGGTATTTTATTGAAAATAAAACTCTAAACTAACAATTTTATCCTAAAATTATATCCAAATAGAATTTTAAATTAACTTTTTAATCGTCTATTTAAATTCATCCAACGTGGCGCTACACTTGGCGAAAAGTTGAAACACCAAGTGTCGATGCCTCGTGACCTGGCTAAAAGTTTAGCTTTATATATTAGTTACTAGTACGTACCCCGGGCGATGCCCCGAGTTCCCTCCGCAATATATATCTTTATGTTTTAAAAATCCTTACATTAATTCGCTACTTATAAAGACAGGTTAAAGTTGTGTTAAAAGTATTTAAAAGTTATAATTATTTATCTTATGGGTGTCACACTAATTCATATTTGTTGTTTACATGACGTGACACTTGGCGAAAAATCAAAATGCCAAGTTTATTTGTTTTGGTTGATTAAAGTGTATCACAAATAAGTCCTGTTTTGTACAAATTTATAAATTTATGATATAAATTTAATTTAACATATTTATGAGATATATTTTTAAAGTTACAATCTACTTATTCATATGGAAAATTAGAAGTCCTATCAGAAATAAAACTATAAATAACTTTTTATCAGAAATAAAACTCTAAATAACTTTTTTATCTTAAAAAAATCTATCTTAAATTCTCTTATCTAGCGTAAGAGGTGTCATACTAAATCTTATATGTCGCCTACGTGGCACAACACACCAAGTGTTGTTGTTTCGTGGTCTGGCTAAAAGTTTAGCTTTATATATTAGTTAATTATTATTATTATTATTATTATTATTATTATTATTACATATCCCTGAACTATTGGGTAATTAGGTAAAAATACCTTTTAGGCTTATATATATATATATATATATATATATATATATATATATATTAATCTTATATAGTAATCACTAAAATTAGTCAATGAGAATTATGTGAGTAGAGCAAAATTATATATATAAATGCACCGTTTTGCTTTTTGCTCTACTCACATAATTCTCATTGACTAATTTTAGTGATTACTATATAAGATTAATATAGTCATATGGTTACTTGTTAGAATATCAATGTCAATATATAACTTTTTTAATATTACCTTTTGTAATTTGTACTTATTTTCATAATTAAAGTTTCTATCGGTCAAAGTACTACATAGCATATGTACTGATGTACCTAGACAATCGGAAACATTTTTTTAAGAATAAAGATAATATTATTATATTATTAAGTTATTGTCATAACAACCAACATGAGAATTAAATTGAGGTAAACACAAACAAAAGGAATAAAAGGTAGGAGTATGTAGAGAAATTATTTTACACCCGGGTACACCATACACCTATAAATATTTTGTTCTCATTAATTAATAAATGAATAACAAAATTTAACCTAAGGTTAATTGGGTGTATAATGCACCCAGATAGAGTGTGTGACAATAAAATTTGGATGAAGAGACTACTAAAAATCTTAAAAACAACCAATCATAGAATAAAGGGAATGTAACTGTCTAGAACCTCATTTTGACTAAAACAAAATCCTCAATTTAAAAGTAGCAATCGACGATAACAAGATAACAAAATAAATATGTCACGAACTCATGATTCATGTGAATAAACATTTTTTAATTTAATTAAATATTAATAGACAAATTAAGAAAATTGACTTTAGTACCAGGACATAAAGATATTTAAAAGGAAAAATCCTTCCCTATTTTCGAGACAGATATTGATATGATTATATCACGTGAATCATGTGATTACATAATTTACATATTACATTGTTACAAATTCATAACTAATGGCATGAGCTGAAATGAATTGAAATGAGCCGAAATAAATTGAATTGAATTGAACTGAACTTATTAGATTGAACTGAATTAAACTAAACTAAACTGAAAATAATCTTATAAGAACAAGCCCTAAGTCATGAAACACGCAGTTACATTACATTACCAATTCGATGTATAATAGTCACAATTTCAAATAATTTTCAATTATTACTTAAATATAAGTACTCATATGTTTTATTCTTTTTCTTACACTAAACTCATCACTTGCTTTAATTTTCTTTCTCTATCCGTTTTGGTTTCTGAAGTAATAGTTTGTAATTGTAATTGATACTTAGTTATAAAAATAAATAAATAAATAAAAACCAAAGGGGCATATTATTACGTAGGAATAATACAAAATAAAAACAATTTGTACTATCACAAATTTTATTTGTACATATAATACTCAATGACAGAGTAGTTCTTTTAATATTCTTATTTAAAATATCAAAGGTAAAAAAAATTAAAGAAGTAAGTTATTAAAAATAAGGTATACATCTAGATTAATTATCAAGATCTAACAAATCTGGTACAATATTTATGAAATTGTCTCTTTTCTCTCTTCCATTGTTGAATTTTGAAAAATGGAAGTGTTTCCATCGATTTTTATCGGTGAAAAGCCCCAATCGTTTGTTTTTGTGTGCTTTTTCTATTGTTTTGGGTTTATATTAACTCTTCATCTTTTTTAGGAGGAATATTTATCCCTCGAAAGACAGGGCTTTTCTTCTTCTTTAGGAGGATTTGGCTCCTTCAAAAGACCATGTTTTTCTTCTGTCTTTTGAGGGAGGATTTGCTTTTTTTATTTCATAGATTGCTATACAGTTATTTCATGGGTAAAATTTTGTGCGGGATCGAAAAACAATGAAAAGAGTGAAGGATAGATTACTTTTAGTAAGAGCCATTAGCATAACAATAAGTTAATACCCTTTAAGTGAGTAAGTGAGAGCCATTAGCAAAACGATAGGTCGATACCCTTTAATTACTCCCAAATTAGTATGCTAATAGTTGTCATGACCAAGTCATATCTTATAAAAGCATCAAACAACAGAATTCTAAACATGACTACATGAGGTGGCTAAGCTAACATTATTGGAATTAAAGAAAGGCCACCATTGTGTGGACAAAAAACCCTATGTTACTCGAATTCGTAATCTTCTTAGTGACACCGTCACATTAAGAGGCAAGTTCGGACACGCACGCTACCCTTTAAGTGAATGTAATTGACTTCTAGATAACACCACTAACATCCCTAATAACTATCCTTTATACGGAATATTATCAATCCTTACTCTATATGCATGTTTTCTTAATTAAAATAACGTGTCAAGCCAACCCAATTCAAGCGTTGTAATTTATTCAAAACGGAAGCAATATGTTGTTTTTGGCTCAAAATTGAGTTGATTGAAATTATTTGAAAATCAAATAATTAAAAATCACATGGTTTTATATTGTCGTGCACATACATACAAGCATAGTAAATAAATATTAGATTCGTTGAGAGTCTTGAGACATTATAATAAGTATATATGTGGAAGATTTGAGCACCAGACATTCTCTTTGTATTGATCATAGCAAATAATTATATTGATCATAGCAAATCATATAATAAATCCACTCTCAAATAAAAACTTTCATAATTCAATGAAATGTCACGTCTCAAATAATAAGTTATTGAAATTAAAATGGGTATGAATGTCATTTCTATCTCATTACATGTATTAAGATTTAAGATGATTCTAATAAAATTATATATTTGCAGTTTTAAATAATATTATATAAATCTTAATGGGGCCATTAATTAAGAATGGATAGTCTAAAATAAATGCAACTTTCCTCCACCAGCTACAACTAATTTAACAACACTGTACCAACAACTTCAATACTTAATATTTTTTTTTATAACAACTACTCCAATACTTAATGGTTATTGGCAGATACATAATATCTTCTTCGAGATCATCAATATTGTCTTTAACACCCTGATTAGAAAGAGAAACAGACGTGGAGTGGGCTTTTCTGCCAGTAGTTGATGAAAAAGATAGTGTCATGACCATGGGCCCATAGTCATAAATGAATAAAGGTATAGAGAAAGATTACGATGCCAATCGAGCTCGAGTATCACTAAACTCGATTCGAACTCGTTAGGCTCAACTCAAGCTCGAAAACTTGCAAACTTACATTTTTAAGCTCGAACTTGACTCGTTAGTTCAACACCTGAGCTCAAACTCGGCTCGAGCTCGATTTGGACTTGGCTCGTGCTCGTGCTTGATTTGAGCTCGGCTCAAGTTCAATTGAATTCAACTTGATCTTGAACTCAATATAGCATGTCTCAATATAAGGCCCTACACTAATTTTCTAGTACGAGTATAATATTGTGTTACTTTGAAAACATTTCTAAAACCCATCTTCTTTTCCAACACTTCAATGTGGGGTTGTAGGCTTGTAGAACATCTAATACCATTATAGTTTTCTTATACTACATCCTTTAAATATTATGTGCAACTTTAGAATATTTTATGTCTCACAAATAATACTCCAAAGTATATTTCTCATTCTACGTTACTCTACCTCATTATAATTTTTCGATGTGGTTGTAACATCATATTATTATTTTTATAGCTTTGCACACAATATATACCATCAATATCCTAATATGCATAACATTTTATAACCAACGTCCTTAAAGTTTTATTACCTTTTTTTTTAACACATAAAAGACGATTTATTAATTAATTATAATGTTTACAACACAAACAGCCAAACCTAGCAACTAAAGCCTCAATTCGAACACAAAATCTGAGGCTTAATACAACAGAAGAAAAAAAGCGAACATCTATACCACTGAAAACTAGTGAACACTTCTCCTTCTGAATAGACAGTGCCCCTCCGCAAAGCAGTAAAGAACAGAAAATTAAACAAAGCTGAAATACAGTTATAATTTAGATTGGCAGGGGGTTCAATCATCCACCTGCACTTCCTGAGCCTCCTCTTGTGCAGCAGCAATGGCAACCAATTCCACATTGTATATAGGCTTAATATTCTTAGGACAGGCCATGTGCAGACGGTGGCCAACACTCATATCCAAACCAATTGCAGCCAGTTCATGAGCCACTGCATTGTGGTTCCTTTGCACATGAATGATTTCAAACACACCAAAATACTCTATGTTCTTCTCAATATCCTTAACCACAGCAGCAAGTTCATGATGAAGATTATTTCCTACCGATCGAAGCATGACCTTAATTGATAAAGCATCTACTTCAAGCTCCACCTCTTTCATTTCAAGACGCTTCACCATCTCAAGTCCCTCCCTGACAGCTAGTAGTTCTGCTGCAAACGCTGAAATTGCATTGTACTTACTCGAGAAACCCAAAATCCATGAACCATCGTCCCTTCTCACAACTCCTCCTCCTGCAGCTTCATTAATTCTCACCCAAGCTCCATCCGTATTAACCTTCACCCAACCTTGCGGAGGTGGATTCCAAGGTTTCCTTTGATTGGAGCTACTCGCAGCAGATGTAGCTATAGCCTTACCCTGCATAATATGGTTAGTGCATTGGTAATCAATGATAAACCTGCTAAATACTACTCTTGAGTTATACATTTTTAATTCAAAAACAGTAGTATTCCTTTGCTTCCATAAATGCCACAAAGAAATTGTAAAAATCATTCTCCAATGACTGTCAAGGCTAAAGTTATAGTTAATCCAGTCATACCAATCCATATCATAGAATAGATGAAAATTAAAAGAAACAGGAAGATGGATTTTGGAAAATATATCCTTCCATAGAATTGCAGAGGAAATACAGTCCCTAAAAAGGTGCATATGAGATTCATTACTTAGATTACATCTAGCACACAGGGGAGAGATATGAGGGAGAAAAATTGCTAGCTTTTCAGCAACCGGAAGAATGCTGTGAACTATATTCCACAATAACATCTTATATTTCGAAGGCACAGTAATCTTCCACAAGGATTTCCATGCTGAAAAATAAGAGAAGGGGGAGTATGAAGAAGAGATGAGAGAGTGATATGCAGATTTAACTGTAAATTCACCTGTTTTTGAAGCTGTCCAATGAATGAAATCTTTAGAGTTCGAGATAGATGAGATAGGAGTGGCTAAAATTTCAGAAATTAAATCATTAGGCAGAAGATGCTCAATGTCCTATAGATACCAAACACCATTCCTAATGATATTACTAACAAACCAATTAGCCATGAGAGGGGGAATATCTCCTATAACCCTTAAAACAATAGGTCCTTTACCTACCCAATGGTGATACCACAGAGATGTAGTAGCACCATTACCTATCCCAATTCTAAGGCCCGAAGCAAGAAGCAATCTTCTTTTGAGGATGTCCTTCCATAATTGAGAATGAGAGGCCCTGGGTACATAATCAAACAAAGCAGAATTCTTTAAATATTTCTCATTATAAATCCTAACCCAAAGCTTTGAAGGATTATTTAATATAATCCAACCCAATTTGGCCATAAAACAAAGATTCCACTCTCTAAGCCTCCTTATGCCAAGACCACCTGCTGCCAAAGGCATCGTGACATATTTCCAACCTAACCTAGGGCTATAGTGAATACTATCCACCTTGTTCCAAAGGAATTTTCTGCACCCTTGCTCGATCTTATCCAAAACTGAAAAGGGAATCAGATTAGTTTGCATATTATAAACAGGATAAGAGCTCAAAACTGATTTAACCAAGGTACATCTCCCAGCTAGATTTAGGAGCTTAGCTTGCCACCCTTTAATTCTATCCATAATCTTATCGAGGAGTCCTAGATAATGTGAAATTTTGAGTTTATTAGGACTAATTTCGATACCCAAGTACTTACCAAAGGAAGTTGTACATCTAACCAAAGAATTAGGCAGAATTAGTTCTAACTACATGATTCATCTTTGGTGGAAAAATTATAGAAGATTTACCTTGGTTTATTCTCAACCCTGAGATATCTCCAAAAGCATTAATGACAGCTAACATCTCCTTGATATTCTCCATTGTAGAATTCCCAAAAAGAAAAACATCATCCGCGTAAAAAATATGAGACAAGAAAATTGAGGGGGTGATCTTAATCGGTTTCCACAATCCAACTTTGACATGATGCTCAATCATAATTGATAGTCTTTCTAAGCATAGCACAAAAATATATGAAGACAAGGGATCACCTTGCCTTATACCCCGAGAGGGACTAAAAGACTCACAAATCTCACCATTCCATAACACTGCTATTTTAGGAGAACAAATGCAATTAAGGATTAGTTTGATAAGAGAAAGGGGGAACTTAAAAAAGTTCAAATTATCCTCAATGAAGTTCCATTCCAAGCTGTCATAAGCTTTGGTAAGGTCTAGCTTAAGGGCACAAACATTTTTTTCCTTTTCTAGCCTTTTTAAAAACGTGAGCTACTTCCTTAACCACTATTATATTATCCTCAATACCCCTTCCTGGTATGAAACTTGATTGCAAGGGGTTAATGATCTTTGAAAAAAAAGGTTTAATTCTATCAGAAATCAGTTTAGTGATTAATTTGCAGCTAGTGTTACACAATCCTATGGGTCTAAATTCTGATATTTTCGATGAATTAAGGCAATATAAGAATGATTCACACTTGAAGGCACTTCACAAGAATTAAAACAATCACACACAAAATTATAAATAGAAGTACCCAAATCTGACCAAAAAGCTTGATAAAAACGTGGTTGTACAATCTAAATTTGCTTTAATTATTTTCTTAAAGAATTGTAATATTTTATTTATGTTAAGTAGAAGTGTGTTTTTAGTTTAATGTTTTTGTATATTATATTATGGTGATTACCAAAAATTATATTGTTATTATTTTTATCTTAATACACTATCCTTTGAAGCTAATTATAAGACTTAAGAAATTAAGAGAATAATTTTACAAAAAATTTTGAAGTATATAAAAAGTTTTTTAAAAAATTGTTAAATCATATCAAGCTTCTCACGAGCTTTTCAAGTCAAGTAGTGGCTCTATTTGATTCAACTTGTTAAAGCCCTGATTCGAGCTCGAGCTTTGACCGAGTAGCTATCGAGCTATCTTATCTCATAAGCAGGTCTAATGTTTAAAATTGCCACAACTAATCTTTAATTCTACTCATTTAAATATAGCGTATTGACCGCATAAAGTTTTAAGTAATTGTGCTAGAATATATGATATAATTATCAAATATTCGGTTTTATGTACATACACCATGCTTTAGAAATGACTACTTATCTCTTAAACATCTTACCAACCAAAAGTTCTAGGATTTTAGTCACCCGCTCAAATTCTATATCAATGCGATCCTATTTATTCAAAATTGTCTGTTTTTAGTTGTCTTTGTTTTCCCTTCTTCCCTACCAATTCTGTTCATAAGTTGCACAAAAGGTCCACTACTTGCGTCTATCTAGGTCCCGCTTCCAATTATCGTGGTTCAAAGTGCTATAATATGTCAAGTGGAAAAATTCTTATTTGTCGTCATGTGAAATATGTCGAAATCGAGTTCCCTTTCTCCAAAATTCACTCACCTAAAAAAGAGGATTATAATTTTTTTGATTATAAATCATTACTTTCCCATTTACATTCACAAAGAATTTCCCACCTACTCCCTACACCTCACGATGAAGGGGCAGCCACACCCATCGCTCATCCTTCGGGCACTGGGTCGAGGCAAGCCACCACAGCCTTGGTTTCTGCTCTAGCTGCTGGTTTTCCAGTGCCCGCTGGGTCAGCACTCCAGACACCAGCAACTGGCAGCCCCCCATTCCCTAACGATGTCACTTTCAATCCTCCCTCTTCTTCGTAACCTACCCCACACACTCACATACCACTAATACAGCCTGGCAGCCTACCACATCTCCCTCTCACTCATCATCACCACTTGACCAAACCACACAACTCCCCGAGCCTATTCCTATCTCCCATAACATGATTACAAAAGATAAAAATGGCATTACCAATCTTAATTCAAAATATTTTTCACAATTTAATTAAGCACCATGATTACACGTAACATCTCTCTTATACCCAAGGAACCTATTAGTGCTATTCAAGACCCTAATTCGAGAGATGCAAAATGTTAGATGAATATAATGCTCTTATTGATAATGATACATGGGAATTGGTTCCAAGGCCATCAGATGTTAATGTTATCAGGTCAATGTGGATTTTTCGTCATAAGAAAAAAATATAATAGTTCATTTGAGAGGCATAAAGCAAGGCTTGTAGGTGATGGGAAAACTCAAAGGTAGAGTATTGATTGTGATGAGACTTTTAGTCCGGTTTTCGAATTAGCAACTATTCGTACTGTTGGGGTTTGGTAAGTCCAACTTACCGCGGAAACAACCCCGACCCAAAGAACCACTTGCAATTAATAAAACCATAAAGCATAACAAATAAACATAAAAGGATAAAATCGGAATTTACCTTTGAAGCGTGCTTCGCCCTCAAAGACGGGCTCTTACTTGAAAGCTTAGCCCCGCTAACACGAGAGCCTCCAACGGAAATCCACCCGCAAAAACTACTAGCGACTTTTAGATCTGTTACCACGAGGTTAGCGAGGTCCGACCAAAACCCGAGTATTATATGAGTTTAAGAGTTTTTGCTAATGCAATGCTCTATTGAACTCCTACTCAAGCGAAGAATTCTCAAGCCATGCTTTGGCTATTTATAAGGAAGGATAGCTTGTGAATTCCACTCATCTTTCAATGTGGGACTTTTTCACAAAAAGATCTCACATGGAAAGATTGATGAATTCAATCCTTAGTTAAATAAACCAAGGAACAAGTAACAAGTGTCACATATGGTTAGGTGAGGACCACTTTTCCACTTGATCCCCAAGGCATTTCACATGCAATGTGAACTAACCATGTGTCACCCAACCTTGAGCCCCAAGTTGGGTTCGATTGGGCCATTTTATTTTGGCCCGTGTCCATGACCCATTGCCCCGGGTCCACGGCCCTTGCCACATGTGTTGCTACATTGGCGCGCTGCCACGTGGCATGCTGCCTACATGGCACGTTGCCATTTGGTGGCTGCCAACTTGGCGACTGCCATGTGTGCTGCCACATGGCATTTTGCCATGTGTGCTGCCACGTGGCACGCTCATATTGGGCGCGCTTTCCTAGCCTTTCGCGTGGCTAGGATTTTACTTGTTACTTGAAGCATTTTTCCGTCTCGCCAAATCCTAAATTTTGGCTCAACATTTGAGATTCTCCGACGCTCAGTTTTGACGCTCCAAGCTCGAATTTCCGACGTCTAAATATTTAATACTCGGGCGACGAATTAATTTCTTCCGAAATAAAATTAATTCGTCTAGTCGGTTCGTTTACTGCTAAGGGTGTGACCCAAAGGGTTCAGTCAAGATTAAGCTGTAATATTAATTATGCATTAATATTACTGATCGGAAGCGACCTCCACCTAGGCATTCCGATCACTTGACCTTACTGAATATATTAGCTTTCTAATAATTCTGAACCCACTAACGGAATAGTACACTTGTTCGAAGGACACCATTCCTTTCAATCTCCCACTTGTCCTTCCGGACAAGTGCGCATTTAGTGTACAACCTTTTTCCTATGTCACTTAATCTCTCTTCATGAACTATAAGGTAAGATTATTTTGTCATCCTTATTACGTCCAGAAGTGTTTCTCGATTCCGAGTCCGACTGTCAATAAACAGATGATTTCTAAAATCCATCCGAGCACATCCGTGCATTTTCACAGTCTCGCTCTACGAGAGGCCTTGTATACAACAAAGACATCTTCCCTATTTTAATAGGGGGACATTCCCAGTCTTGTAATGTTGCTCCTCTTACTGAGAGGACCTACCCGCCCGAGTGTTGCCGTTATAATCCCCTATTACGGTAGACGTTTGACAACATCAAAGCGGACTAGTACTCAAACAAGAGAACTCACAATACTCATGGTCGAGAAAATAGGTTCCGATAGCCATAATGAGAAATATACTTATGACGATTTTTAATCTCTTAAAGTATTCTCATAGGTCGATCCAGTATGGTTCTAAACCAATACCTGTGCAAAAGATTTATGACATTCATTACCTCGTAGCACAAGAAACGGTGCTATAAATCAGAATACACACTAATCTCAATTGGTCATTAATCGTCCATCGTTTAAATGCCCTCGATTAGGGATAATTTTCGATTATAATATTCAACGTTCACTAAATAGGTGTTTCCTTACCAAGACTGGTCTTGATACCCTATTTTGAATATTCCAAGAATCGAATGGACTCATTATTTAATCCTAAACCACAATTAAATAGCAAACGGAGTGATAAAATATTGCATGAAATTTATATTACTCCAAAACTTGAATGGTTTTTCTTATGATAAATGGTTTTTTCGAATGTTTTAAGAGTATCACTCTTTATAAAACATTATAGAAATCACACCCATATCTAATTTGCTTGATTTCTTTCATGCAATTGTGAATGTTGTCGTTCACTCATTGCATAGGTTTAGTTATAATTACTTTGCTAATCTTAGCATCTTCATTACTGATCACTTTCATAATAAGATGATAAAATTTGAGAGTGTCATGGATTATATGTGATTTAGTATTTATTGTCCAAGTGATGGCTCCCACTCATTTTCATAATTGAGACCTTCAACTTGACGACCTACAATCATTAACGTTCAGCAACGAACTTTCCATAGAACATCTTCTTTATTATCGCCATTAAGGCAATAATATTCTCAACATATATTTTAGTAGACTTCCTGATGATGCTTTGCTTGGGTTTCATTCCAAACGGCTCACAATGATTTGGGATACCCTAATCACTTGTGATCATGGAAATTTCCCTTAAATTCCTTCACATTACACATGGATCCACGTCCATGTTACCATTCTCAAGCCACGACTTATTGTTAGCTCGTGCTTATAAACGACTTCCTTGTTAAGGATCTAATCCTTGTTAAGCCTTGTGCTTGCAACATCAATTCTCAAATTGTATTTGTTTCCACAAGTCAAGAACTCATCCTGTTACTTATCCAAGTACTTTGGATGTTCTTGACCATAATCTAATGATCTAATACATAGATTCAGGTTGATTGGTGCTTCATACATACTTCACATGCTCTAAGCAAGTAAGTCCTGTGACGATTCCATATCACAACGTACATGATGGATTAAATTGCAGAGTAATTCTCAATCTTATTCCATCAATTTGTCATTTTAGCTCATTCAGTTTCACTGAGTCTTTGCTAAATTGTTTGCTATGTGATATGGTTGAAAGTCTCTATTAGAGTCTTTCATGTTTGACTTAGTATTTAGCCTAGCTTATACTTAGTTCAAACATTTACTTAGTTTTATACATATGGGTCGAAAGTCTTTCAAAGTCCTTCAATTCATGTTTAACACGGTAAACTCCTTTACATGTTCAAACATTTTATCAAGTCTATACAATAGAACGTAATACCCAATACGTACTAAGTAATGTCTTTTGTTTGGTCCATTGTCAAAAATACTTTCAAATCTAAGCATTTAGCATTTGATAGTTATTTCACAACAGAGTTCGTAGACTTCTTATTGGACCTTTATATAATTTACTTTTGCTCCCACTAAACTTCTTATTCATAAGAATTTCTATGTTTCTCCATGACTCAATCCTCTTATTAACTTCATGAGAAAACACGTTCCAATTCCTATATGCAATGCTTCCTTAAATCCCATAACGGATTCCTTGAGCTTGCTTTCAAATCTAGCATTATTTAGATTTTCAAAACCCTTAGACTATTTTCATAGTCACTTCCAAAATCCTATTTAAGGAAGGCGGTTTTGGTATCTATTTTGCCATATTTCATATGAGCAATTTTGCTAAAACAATCACGAAAAGACTTTAGCATTCCGATTGGTGAATAGGTTTTTATTAAAATCAACTCCGTGAATTTAATTGTATCCTTTTCATCCAATCTAGCTATGTATGCATATACATTTCCACATTTGTTAGTTTTCTCATTGAAAACTTATTTGCAATCGATGGGTCTTTCACCCTTTATGCAAATTAATCAGGTTTCAAACATGATTATCAAACATGGGGTCTGTTTCGGATTTTCATGGCCTCTAACCATTATTCGGAATTTGGATTTGCCGTAGCTATCTTACAAGACATTATTCCTTTACTATCTAATAGTAAATAGTATGCTTGTAAGTCTTAGGTTTAATTATTTCTAACTTAATAGAAATTTATAGGATTCAATCCAAGCCTTTGGTGAATTCTATACCTATACGGGGCAATTGCATCAACCACTGAGTTTCAAGGAGTTTCCCAATCCCTTTTATTATTGTAGGGAATATTTCAAGCAGTACACCAAACTTGAACCCCACTGTGATCATACACTAAAGTACGGCGGCGTCCAAAGGGAAGGAAGCTAGAGGAAAAGAGTAGCCAACAAGTTTTAGGAACTTGTAAACCGTTCCTGAGGTGAAGGTTATTCCCCTTAATGATCCAGGAGATCGTTAACTCCAATAGGTCTGGAACCATAACTAGTAGTTCGGGGATGAAGGTACAAATCCAACCTAAAAGAGATTGAACCTGCTCTAATAATAGGCCTCTACTTTATTCTTCTCGTATTCATGCGCGCTTTCTGACTAACATGATATGCAATCAATAGGATTAACCCTAAACCTGTTTAATCTATGTTGGTTGAATATTAATGCACAAATAAACCTATTATTGGCGATCACTTGAATTATAATCATATTAACCTTAACAAGATTATTAATTATCTTATTAAGCGTGATTACAAGTACCAATTCCCTTTAAACATGCATAAAAGGCGTGATCAAGCAATAAAAATAAATATAATATATCAAGCAACATAATAATCATAAACAATAATCATCCTAAAATTATAATCATAATTATAAAAATAATCATGTTAAAGCATAATAATAGCAAGATCCTAGAAATGATACTAACAAGATTAATAACAAACCCTAGCATGTCACTAATAAAAATCAAATATTTAGCCCTAACATGGTACTAACATGAATAGTAGGAAGAAAATAGGAAGCATCGCATGAATCATAATTGTCATATTTGACAATAGAAATTACCCTAAACATGATACTAGGAAGATCAAAACGTCCTAACATGATACTAGGAATCATAACAACCTAGACATGATTTGTAAATCATAATATCAACAAATCAATTAAAAGCACTTACTTGGATGCCTCGTATCTCTTTCTAATAACAAAATACACGCGTTAGTAACTTCAAGGAAAACAATAAATTGAACAATTAAATTAAATAATTGAAAGAGAGATTTGGGACCAAACCCTCATAAATTAAAACCTTTCACGTCTAGGGCGAAGGCAACTTCGAATTATGCTAGGTGTTTCTTGGTCTTGTGAATGCGGAATTTTGAATGCAAAAAGGTTGGTTTAGAAAAGAGAGAGAATAAGCTTTAGCTTGAGAGAGAAGAGAATTAGAAAATTAGAGAGTTGGTGATATTTGAGAATTGATGATGAAAACGGAGGTTTTAGGAGGCTATTTATAAAGAAAATCAGCCAAACGGATAGAAAAACAAATCAAAGTTTCGACGAGGATAAAACAGGTTAGCGCCAGGCGCTAAGGCTAGCGTCAGGCGCTAATCCCTGTCGTCAGGCGCTAGAAATTATTTTCACGTGTTTTCTTAATTTTGATAAAATTTAGCCGTACAGAAGGGAAAAATCGTATTTTAACACTCTTTTATTCTGATTAAAACTCTAAAAAGTCAATTTAACAATGCTAATTGAATTAGGAATGAAAAGAACCTTCTAGAAGAATCTAGAAGACTAAAATCAATTCTAATTGCATTAGGAATGATAAATCCATATTAGGCCCTCCTCTAGAGTCTAGATCATTGGGCCGCATATAAGTATCAAACCGGACCCAGCTTAGTAATTTGGCCATAACTTCCTCATTATTCATCGGAATTGGGCTTATAATATATCGTTGGAAAGCTCTTTTCAAACCCCATCCAACTAGACCATTATTGGACCCTTTCTATGGACCAAACCAAACTGGATTGGCTGTTTTCTTAAAATAGGTTTTCAAAAACAGAGAGAAGAGATAAGAAATTAAAACTATCCGCAACACTAGACTTTCCACACTTTCACTTCATTCGATTATGATTCGACGCGAAAGGTACTCATCACCGGGTTTGGTTTTAGGGAGACACAAATGGGTTTCTAAAATTATGTTGATCTTACTCCAACATTTCTGATGTTTTGTGAGTAATGAATTCTCTTTTAAGGCACTTGTAAAGTCCTTTTGAGTATTCTTGATCAAGCATTCTCATGAATCCCTGTTAAGGTCTTCTGAGATTCTCAGTTCTAGTTTGTTGCTAAGCTCGATGGTCATCAAGTTCATTTTCATCCCACTTGTCGTTTTGGAAACGTGTTACTTTCCAGAAAGACACCACTTAGAGCAACAAACATTATGTTCTCAATTATGTTGTAGAGGTAATGCCCATGGTCTCACTTGAATGCTTACAAAGAGACATGTTTATTGTCTTTGGGTAAAAGTTCGTTGTAAAACAAACAATTAGCTCCTACTTGATCTATCTTAGCCTTTAATGATCCATTAAGCTCCCACTCAACCACCTAGCTCTTGCTAAGCCGGTGAGCTCCCATGAGTCACTTAGCTCCCACTGAGCCAGTGAACTTCCATTGTGGCTAAGAGTTATACTTGAAAAGACATTTAGAAGATAATTCTATCCATAATTGAATATGGCGTCCTTTCTTAGCTTCGACATTTTGTTTAGTGTAACATTAGTCCTTCGTGCAAATCTTAAGAATTTTATAGGAAGGGATGTGATCCATCATTGTTCGAGTCATTTTTAAATGGCATCAAGGTCTCCGTGAAGACACACTATGTTCTTTGTGGAGTTATTTATGAATATTTCAATTTCATAACTTTGTGATGGTCACGCTTTGCTCAAGCAAACATCACTCGATCTAATCTAGACGTTTTGATATCTTGCCAAGTCGATTTTGTACTTCACTGAACTCTTGAACTATTCAAGGTCAAGTTTGTTCACGTTTGATGAATATAGCCATATTCTTTCAAATTCTTTGTGAAACGTTGAAGTAAATGAATCCTCTTTAGCTTTCGAAGTCAATTGTCTATACCAAGAACAATAGCTCTTTACTTTGTTGGTTTCAACAAGTAAGACTTGCTTGTCTTAGAACGATTCGGAATCGATCAACTATCAAGAGCCTATCTAATAGAGCCTTGAGTACGTTCTTATCGATGTGACATTGCTAAAGATGTTCGGAACGCAAATCATGCCCATGACTTTGAGCCTTTGCCACTTTATCATATTAAGAAAATGTTTGTTTATAATCAAGCATTCTTGACTCATGGTTTAGACAACCATGCCATTCAAATAAATTTGCAACTATTGCTCATTTATTTGAATGTGAGTCTTTCCGTGTATAAACGGATCAATTGCTGATTATGGAACACAATAATCATTTATTTGTTCCAGCCTTAGCTTAAAGGTCTTTAAACAGCATACGTCCTTACAACTGATGTAGCACCACTTGCTTCATTCTTAGCTTGTAAGTCGATAAATTAAATTATCTTATCTTCAATAGTTTGAGGTCACTTTCAAAGTGGAACACTCAAGCAGTATCTGATACTTGTGAAGATAACGAATTGCTAAGTTAACTACAATAATATGAACTCATGGGTTGAAATGGAATCTTATTCCTTTTCTTCGTTCCTCGTTTCCTATATTTCTTATCATACTTTATCTCATAATCTTTTAAGAACCATTTTTTTAAGAGTCTTTGACTTTTATACTTTGTTAGGCATAATTAAGCATCTAATGCGCCGTAAAACAAAGTTCCATCTTTTCCTTTAATTTACGCTTGAATTACTACATCAATGAGTCCTACTCATCTATCTATTAAGCGAAAAGATATGTTGGTTGTCAATATTGACAATTTGAGTTTGTAATTCAATACTTCATGTTTTATCAAAATTACCTAGTATTTTGAATACATGATGTCCAACCGTCCTTTCGGACTTTGTTATAAAAGTCATTTATGAGAATTGTATTTTAGAAATGCTTTACTTTTCTTTGAGAACCGTTCTCAAAGATTTCCTTTACCAATTATGGAAAAGAATACAGTTTGATTTGGAACTCTACAAATATAAGTGCAAAGTATAACCATTTATCAAGTAAATAACATAATAAGTTTGAAAATTAAAAGGTATTCATGCAAATCTTCAATCTTATTAAACGTCTTATCCACGCATTAAAATTGTCCCCATTTGGCGAGAATAAGTCGATTCCAAGATCCGAAGAAACAAAGAGTGGTTAAGCATGCTTTGGCTTGTCTTAACATTCAATCTCCTAAGGTAAGAAACTCTTTGCTAATGGCTCCAAGCCACTCTTGGTTGAATAAATCGTCGCATCTAATGCTCTCTCAACAGATTATTCACTTTGCCACGACATGTTAGGACTCCATCACTCATATCGTTGAGTACAACCAAAACCAACTTGCATACCCGGTATTCCTTACGCTCCTAAGAGAGGTAGTGATGCCTCGCTTTGGCGTAGCCCACCACTATCCTCGTTCGGTTGGTAAGTGTTGTTTTAGAATGACAAGTTTTACTCAATATTTAGGGACCTAAGGTTTCTATGTTGGTTGATTTAAGTGGACTTAATTAATCATCACAACATTCGAAATTCTAAACATGCATCTAACATATAATTCATATACATAAACACACACACACACACACACACACACACACACACACACACACACACACACACACACACACACACACACACATATATATATAGAAAAACATAAATATAGATGCATTTGGCAACTAGCATGACCCCTTGAGATCTTCAAATCTTCAAAAGGTCTTCATTCGCAACTTCATGGCTACGTCTTCCAAGAACCTCCATCTTCAAGACTTGACCATAATTAAATGCATTACTAGTATCTACGATTAGGACTAATATAAATATTAAGGTACAAAAATACTTAACGGCTCGCAAACCGTATTTAGATTTACAAAAATACATCACGGATCGCAGTCCGTATTTTCTATCCTAATCGGGCCCCACTAGTTGCCATTTCATAAAACCTGTGAGAGAATATACATTTTATTCATCCATTCACTATTAATGAATGGCCCATGCATTTTACAACGATAAACAAGTAATAATGTATAAACACGCATGAACTAGTAAATAATCTAGGTGGTTAATCCAATTAACACGCCTAATTAAAACTAGTCAAAGTTGTTTTAACCGATTATGTAAATAAGCGCAATTAACATTTGAAGCTCCCACTAAATTCCGTATCCAACTCAATTAATCCAATTAATTAAGCCGGTAAATCCCAAAATTTGTTAAAATAAATTTTGCCAATGCCGCTCAATACTCGAGGCCTAGCCTCCAAAATTTTAATTAAAATAATAAAATAAATTAAAATAAACAAAACGGCCAAAAGAAAAATTAAAACCGATAGAAAAGTGCATCGACTACCCAAGGCTAGCACCCTTGACCACTCACACGCACGCAAGTGTTGAGCGCTTGCCTAGCAGCCTCGGCCTTGCATGCTGTTATGCTGTTAGGCGCTGCTTGGCAACGAGCATTCGATGCGCGTCTAGCTGCAGCTGCCTAGCACTGCTGCTACGCCTAGCATCATCTCGCACGCCCCTTATGCACCAAGTCAGCACACAGCTCCTCGCACACACCTAGCACCAAGCGCAGCAGCCTCATCCCTCGGCAGCCACATGCGGGCTGTGAGAGCAGCCCAGCTGGCCGAGGGATGCACAAGGCTATTGTGCCTTGGTTTGCGTGCTTGTGCCTCGGGATTAATTCCCGATTTTGTGTGACATCTCTAATTAATTCTAAATTAATTTTAGAATTAATTCATTTTAGCAAAAATGAAAATTTAAACAAGTCTAACTTAAAATAAAATTTCAAAGTGCATCTAACCAAAATAATTCCCAAGAACCATTCTTTAATTTAATTGGTTTAACTTGGTGCAACAAAAATAATAAGAGGGCAATTACTCACTATTAATTTAATTAGTTTAAATTAATCTTGAGTTTTTGACAAAATAAAAGGGAGTTGGAAAAATGAACATAAGTTCAATAAAGATTCAAACTTTAATACTTGTGAATCCTTGAAAAATTTATATCTTCCAATGTGAAGATAAATAATTTTCTATCACAAAGTTTCAAACTTTATGATTCCAATCAACTAAAAAATGATTAAATCAACAAAGTTTAACAAAAATTCATGGAATTTAGTAACATAAAGTTTCAATCACTTAACATAATTAAAGATTGAATCTTTAGTACTTGGAAGCCTCAAAGAACAACAATTTCACACTTAATGCAATTAATTTGCAATTATGTGAAAAATAAAACCAAGCTTTCAAACACAAATTACCACCAAGTAATCATGCCTAAAGAGGTTTAAAATTGCATATAAAATATTTATTGAACCATTACATAACCACCATAAATATGCAATAATTTTCAAGGTTAGAAAGACTTAAAAATTTTCATCAAAACGAAAAATCCCTCGAAAAGTGCATTTTTTGGCCGTTTTTTTGGCTAAAAACCGACCCCTAGAAGGATAAAACCATTTCCGGAACGCCTTTTCCACCAAAAATTCCCTATTTTTGGGTCGAAATCTGAGTTCGGGGCTGAAGTCAACTTTAATACGAGGTTAAAATAGATAATACGAGCTACTAATCTAATTAGCAACTTAAACCAAAAAAATTAAGCCATAAAAACACCTTGAAAAAATATTATGATTTTAAAAATAAACGAGCCTGGCTCCGATACCGCTGTTGGGGTTTTAAGCGTGCTTCGCCCTCAAAGACGGGCTCTTACTTGAAAGCTTAGCCCCGCTAACACGAGAGCCTCCAATGGAAATCCACCCGCAAAAACTACTAGCGACTTTTAGGTCCGTTACCTCGAGGTTAGCGAGGTCCGACCAAAACCCGAGTATTATATGAGTTTAAGAGTTTTTGCTAATGCAATGCTCTATTAAACTCCTACTCAAGCAAAGAACTCTCAAGCCATGCTTTGGCTATTTATAAGGAAGGATAGCTTGTGAATTCCACTTATCTTTCAATGTGGGACATTTTCACAAAAAGATCCCACATGGAAAGATTGATGAATTCAATCATTAGTTAAATAAACCAAGGAACAAGTGTCGCATGGTTAGGTGAGGACCACTTTCCCACTTGGTCCCCAAGGCATTTCACATGTAATGTGAACTAACCATGTGTCACCCAGCCTTGAGCCCCAAGTTAGGTTTAGTTGGGCCATTTTATTTTGGCCCGTGTCCATGACCCATCGCTCGGGTCCACGGCCCTTGCCACATGTGTCGCCATAGTGGCGCACTGCCACCATGGCACGCTACCACGTGGCATGATGCCTACGTGGCACGCTGCCACTTGGTGGCTGCCACGTGTGCTGCCACATGGCGTTTTTCCATGTGTGCTGCCATGTGGCACACTCCTATTGGGCGCGCTTTCCTAGCCTTTCGCGTGGCTAGGATTTTACTTGTTACTTGAAGCATTTTCCCGTCTCGCCAAATCCTAAATTTTGGCTCGACATTTGAGATTCTCAGACGCTCGGTTTCGACGCTCCAAGCTCTAATTTTCGACGTCTAAATATTTAATACTCGGGCGACGAATTAATTTCTTCCGAATTAATTCGTCGAGTCGAGTCGGTTCGTTTACTGCTAAGGGTGTGACCCGAAGGGTTCAGTCAAGATTAAGCTGTAATATTAATTATGCATTAATATTACTGATCGGAAGCGGCCTCCCCCTAGGCATTCCGATCACTTGACCTTACTAAATATATTAGCTTTCTAATAATTCTGAACCCACTAACGGAATAGTACACTTGTGCGAAGGACACCATTCCTTTCACGTACTGTTCTAAGCATTTCTCTTTCAAAATCATGGTATATTCATCAATTAGATGTCAAAAATGCTTTCTTGCACGGATATCTCAATGAAATAGTCTATATGCATCAATCTATGGGGTTTCGTGACAAGAGTCGTCCTGGTCATGTTTGCTTACTTAAAAAATTCCTTTATGGTCTCAAATTGGCTCCACGGGCCTGGAATCAGCTATTTGCAGACTTTGTCACCACAATTGGATTTTCTAACAGTAAATCTGATACTTCATTGTTCATTTACAGATAAGGTTTGAATATGGCTTTATTCTGTTATATGTTGATGATATTATTTTGACAGCATAATCTGATCGTCTTAGAAAGCATTTTATGACTCTTTTGGGCACTGAATTTGCTATGAAGGATCTAGGTCCTTTGAGTTTCTTTCTAGGGATCGCAGCCACTCATAATGCTGCTGGTATGTTTTTATCCCAGAAACAATATGCTATAGATATCATTGGTAGGGCAGGGATGTCTAACTGTAGCCCATACCATACGCCAGTTGACACTAAACCAAAGCTTAGTGCCTCTACGGACTCCCTATATGAGGATCCCACTAAGTATCGTAGTATGGCCAACGCGTTGCAATATCTTACTTTTACTCGGCCGCCCAACATCTCCCATGCAGTACAGTAGATATGCCTTCAAATGCACGATCCCAGGAACCAGCATATGAATGCTCTCAAACGTATTCTACATTATCTGCAAGGTACTTTGTCTTATGATCTCCATCTTTATGAATCTTCTTTTAATAAGCTCATTTCTTATACTGATGCTGATTTAGGAGGATGCATGCCCTGACACCCGACATTCCACCTCGGGTTATTGTGTTTTTCTTGGTGGAAACTTATTGGTCTCTTGGTCGTCTAAACGACAACCAACTCAGTCAAAATCTAGTGCAGAGGCCGAGTATTGCAGAGTTGCTAATGTTGTCTCTGATTCATGTTGGATCAGAAATTTACTTCTAGAGCTACATTATATTGTCCGATCAATAAAGTAACCCTGATATATTGTGACAACGTGAGTACCATTTATCTTTCGAGTAATCCGGTGCATCATCAACGCACCAAACATATAGAAGTGGACATTCATTTTGTTCGTTAAAAGGTCGATAAAGGCGATGAAGTTCGGGTTCTACATGTTCCCTATCGTTATCAGATTGCAAATATCTTCACAAAAGGTCTTCCTCGGGTTTTATTTGATGATTTTTGGGACAGCCTTAGCGTTCGTGAACCTCTCGCTACGACTGCTGGGGTGTGTTAGAATATATGATGTAATTATCATATACTCGGTTTTATATACATATCTCTAATTTAATTAGTTAAGCTTAAATTATCGTATATATCTTTCCCTTGTATAATGCCTTAATTGTAGGCTAGAGTTTTGATAGAGTATAAAACATAATCGTGGGCCTCAACCATTAGCTTAAGCTTTTGGTTGAGTTGGTCCTCTAACATGGTATCGGAGCCAACGTGACATAGAGGTCACGGGTTCGAATCTCATTCACCTCTCCTTCAAAGTGAAATTAATTCGCGCCAGGTTTGGGTGGGCATGTGTTGCATCCACATTTCAAGCTCAAAGGGCCTTTCATGTAAGGGAGAGCGATAGTGTATAAAACATATTCTTGGGCCTCAACCATCAGCGTAAACTTTTGATTGAGATGGTCCACTAACTAGTTTAACCTGTAATTTGTATATATGTGTTAAGCATGCTAATGACAAATTCATCCAATTCCATTCTTTCAAATTGAGTTAGTTACATCTGGTAAAATATAACTCGTATATGTGTGTGGGGTTTGTTATGAGATTTAATAAAAAAAATTTCAAAGAAGAAAGAGAAAGATAGGATACTAATAATTTATGTAGACCTAAGGGATTTGAGAAAAGAGAAATATGCATATAAGAGTCTACACTAAGGGCCTGTTCACATTCACCGAACTAAGCTGAACTGAACTAAACTAATTGGAGTTAAACTGAACTGATTTGATTGGAAATGAACTGAACTGTACTGAGTTGAATAGTGCTGAAATGAATATTTTATGAGAGGAGAAAATTAGGAGCTGAACTGAAATAAATTGAACTAATTGGAGCTGAACTGAACTGATCTGAACTGATTGGAGCTGAACTGAAATTAAGCTGAAGTGAACAGACCCTAAGTAAGTTAACTTTTAAAAATGGAAGAAATATGTTAATATTATTTGATCGCTTAAGATAATCAGTGTGGACATTCAATTAGTTGTACTCATTTTTTTTTGGTGTTTAGAGAGTCACAATGGCGGGTGATGAGAATCGATCTCAGGATCACCTGGGACCGAGAGGGGAGCTCTAACCACTTGAGCTATCCCTCACTCTCAATTGTACTCATTTTTTTTCCAAACGCAATTTCATTATTGAAAAAAAAAAAAAAAAAAAAAAAAAAAAAAAAAAAAAAAAAAAAAAAACATGCATCAGACGTATTCCATTCTTATCATGAAAATTCAAAGTTTTATTCATAAAATAAGGTACTTTTAAATAATACTCGTAAGACAATGCAAGATGCAATCATTGTTACGTAAACACAATGACGCATTAGTGCAACCTTAAAAACAAAATAACAAATACACACATTGCATGAAAATAAAATAAAACGAAACAAGATAACTACATATTAATAGGATGAACAAGAACAGATGATGTTTTATCCTTCAAAGCCTGGTTAACTTCAGTGTAACCATCAGTACCATCCTTGTAAACAACATCAGCCGAACGAGCTAAGTTGAGAATTCGAGTAAGTATAGGCTTTGGAATCACATGAGGTTGAAGCATTGCTTGATTAATATCTTTCCAAGCATCCTCAACTTCTTCTCTTAGCTTCTCATTTGCTTCATCCTCGGACATTCCATGCTTCTCCATCAAGCATTGCACAGCTGACGCGACATGATTTCTTTTTTGCTCAAACTGCCATAAATTAAAATCACATAATAAGTACGTTTTTTTTGGCACAATTGGCATGTCACTCACCTCTTTCTTATTTTATCCACCCTTCTTACACTTTTTTCATACTTTATTACTTTTTTGTTACATCGCCCACCTTTTTACACACTATCACATTTTAATTTTGTTATTATGCAAATAAAATACAATAGTAAATATTAATAACATTAGACACCATATTAAACATAGGTCGTATGTAACATATGTAGCGAGTACCTTATGGCCACCTATGTCATCCACGAGTCTAAGTATTGTAGATGCAGCTTTGACGGCTTTAGGGATAGGAATTTGGCTTGCCCATTCAAAAACCTCCTTCGTCGCTATCTCTCCCATGCCAAGGAAAGAAGCAATTATGCCATGAGGATAGGGTGAGGTAACTAGGGCAATTTTCATATACTCATCATACGTGGGTACATATTTTTCATGGCACCATTTTGCCTCTTGCAAGAAAGCTAGGCACAAAGTTTTCACCTAGCATAAAAGGTAGGAAAAAAATAAACGAGAATACATGAGAAATGAAGTTAAAATTTTTCATTAAACTCAAAACAATAACATAGATGTAATTGGATAAATTCTATATAACACTCAAATAAATAAAATCCCTTTTTTGTTTATAATTAATAGGCACATCAAATAACATTAGCTTATGACAATTAAATCAGAGCGAAAGGACTATTTAGCTATATATGAGGTATTTATATTACATATATTTATATCAAACCATGTAATATTTAGCTATATATAGATCGTCGTAGGAGATATTTTAGACATAATGAATTAAATCCTATTGATACCTACCTGTTCTCTTGTATAGTTTACGCAAAATGATCTTCCTTCTTTGGCAAGATCTTCCTCGGCTTCCTCACATGCTTCAACCATAGCATGATAACTCCATTTCACGTGCTCCGGCAGTTCATCCACATAACTTTTGTTCCACGACCTGAATTTTAATTTATTACACCGTCTTAATAGTCATTCCAACCAACTCATCAAAATAAATAAAACATAATTTATATACTCCGTATTTTATATTAGTATTTCAAACGTAAAATTTAACCTTTAAAATAAGTCAAAGTTATAAATAAGTGTTTATCATATCATTTAAATTATAATACGAAATTTTATCTTGACATAGACAAAAACAACGCTATACATATATTGATAGAAATATAAAATTTCAAACCTTTGAAATGTTTCAGTGAGAAGTTCAAGTTCTTCAATAGTTCCATATGCATCATAAGTATCGTCCAATAGAGATGTTGCCTTGAAAATTTTCCCAAACACTTTTCTTGCCAAGGAATACTTGGGCTCATAGTAAGCTCCTAGTATCCAAAAATACGCCTCTGTCAACCTGTCTCGGGTGTATGATGCATTCAAATGTAGTCCTTTCCACCACCTATGTCAATTAAACATCATGATCAAGTTATACTTGTACGTATTATAAGTTGAAAATTTCTGGTATATCGTTAGATCAAATTGCATTCATATGATTACGTACTTTTTAAGATCTTTAAGCTCCTTTTGGTGTAAGGCTTGAAGCAAATTGAAATCGAGTTCTGCAAACTTGAGGAGAGTTTTGTTATGTGAAGGATCCATTTCATACACCGAGATGTAATGCCTAGACTCTAGTCGCGGCATGCCCTTGTGAAGAGGTTGGTGAAGAGCATGGGCAACTTGATCCGCAAGAGGTGAGCTTAACTGACTAACCATGTCATTGAGATGAGTCGTCGAAAATGCAAGGGCTTCATCGAGTATCTTGTCATCGTGAACTCGAACATGGGCAGCCTCATACAAGCTTAACAATCCTGGAACATCCTTTGTGATTGATTCCTTAAAGCTTCCATTTTCCTCCTTGAACTTATTAAACACATCTGTGCCATCATTTTAATAATAACTCTCATTATTTATATATAATTAACAAAATAAATAGTTTTGGGAAGCTAAGACTTTTAATGGCCAGAATGAAATTGTTTTCAATCAATATATTGGCGATCCATTCACATGTCGAATTTAAATTAAAATTATAATTAAAAAAATAAAAAATTATTTTTAAAACTAAAATTTAAACTTTTCTATTAAGGAAAAAAAAAATTGTTTCTCACTAGACATTGATGCAATTTTAAGGCATTGTTCAGTTCACCTTAAAAGTGCCTTAAAATAAAATATTCGGTAATAATATAATTTCAGTTCGGTAAAAATAAGTTGAGTTCAATAATAATATTTTTAGTTAAGTAAAACTAATTTTATTTCAGTACAAATCAATAACTTTATAGAAATATATGACTAATAGAGAATCAGTAAAAATAATTTTAGTTTAGTAAAATTAATTTCAGTCCAGTAAAAATAATTAAAGTTCAGTAAAATTAATTTCAATTCAATAAATATAAGTTGAAATGAAGTAATGAACGAGGCATAAGTTTCTATTTTAAAGTTTCAACCTTCAAAATTAAGCTAGATTAAATATATATAGATCGGAATAACTATACTTTAATTATGTACTCCGTATGAAGCTTCCATTTTCATGATCTTTGAATTTATTAAACACATCTGTGCCAGCATTATAATAATTACTAGCTTTATTTATATAAAAATAAAACCTCAAATAAATTTATGTGTGTCATTTCAAAATGATACTTCATTTTCTAATATAATACTATACACTAGCTTCATTAGCTAATTATAGTTAACTTTTATTTCATAGTGCTGATACACACATATGAATATTGAAATATACAATTGTGTACTAAACGGGATTTTAATACTTCGCAGGAACAATAATTCAATCACTCTATATCTAATTTTGTCTCTAAGCCTTGTCCTTGATGATGCAATTACCACTTACAAAATTGCATTTTTAAAAATTGAACTATAACCCTAATATAGCTTTTTTGTTTTTTTTTTTTTTCCAATTGAATTATAATCCTAATATAGCTTCTTTTTTTTTTTTTTTTTTTTTTTTTTTGTGTGTGTTTCAAGAAAAGAAGTTATATTAGACCAGAACCTTACACGGGTCAACCAATATCTAATATGTAGGTAATAAGGCTTCTTGGGAGTGAGGGCCAGTAAAAGATAAGAGAGTCTTTAACCTCAAGATGCATCTAATCGAGATTGATCTCACAACCTTCTACTACTTGTTCTTAGTTTTAATCATTATTTACAGTTTGAAGTACTACTACAGGTGTAAATAGACTTGATAGTTGATACTTCGATCTTTGTTATTAATAATTATTTAGTACTCAATACAATAATTAACTCCGTATTATTTTCGTTCGTTAATGTTATTATAATTTATATTGCACAATAAAACATCACAAATAAGTCAATACACCACGTTAAAATGCTTACCACAAGGAACAAAGAAACCATGTTGCCTAAGGATACGAAATCGAGTCGAAACATGGTAGAGATCATCTTTGGCACATTGCTCTTCATAGCTCTCATAAACTTGTTTCAAAGCATCCTCAATCTCATGTTCAAAGTGATATGCCAATCCAAGACGTTCAATGGCGTCGACGAAATTCAGCAACTCAATTGGGTTGTTCTTAGTCTCCTGCAGCTCCTTCTTCACTTCCTCTACATGTTGTTTCACTTCTTGCTCCTTTTGAACTTGGACATCCTAATTCATTCATTGCAACATGACCAATAAAACAGTAAATAGATACATCTATACAAATAAAGATATATGTCGTCGAACTAATTTAGTTGGTAAAATCTTAAGATAAAATATGGAGTACGTAATAATAATCAAGACTAAATTTTGATCGTGTAAAAAATAGTTACCTCGTCATGGTGCGGATTTGTGATATTAAGAAAGTGGTCACCCCAATGGCATGGGTGATAGTTAGCAACAGGACGAGATTTTTGGGATGACATTTTTTTTTTATTTTTTTTTATGAAAAATAGTTTGAGTCTTTAACTCTTTACTAAACAACTTCCAAATGCAGTGCTACGAAATGGCTTGATGAAACATTTCCATATATATAGCATTATCGCCAACCAAACCATTAATTATTTTATTTAAATATTTTATTTTTTTTTAATTTTGTTATTGTTTGAAGAGCCACTATATAAGGATGGATGATAAAAACCAATCACACACTGTCCTAATTCTCAACCAAACCATTAAATGTTATATGCACATATCGTGATTTATTATTTGATGTCTATCCTAAGTAATTTGCCCATATTTTTATTTAATGTGGCTATTTATTAAAGAAATTTTACACCGCAGTATATTTTATTGGCAAGAATCATCTTTATTATTTGGGGCATGTCTTTGCAGAAGGGGACATTGCATCCAAATATATAAATTAAATGTACATATCAAGGAGTTCTTGATGATGCCTTAATTATATGCAATATGGGAGTTAGGAGAAAAACAGTAAAGGCTACACATATGTGATCCCTTAGTCCCTTACTCTCATAATTGCAATTAATTAAGGCATTATCAAGAACACCTCCATATGTACATTATATATTTGGATGTCCCCTTCTGCAGAGACATGCCCCATAATAAAGATGATTCTAATCACCCGTACGTTCTGGTGCCTCTTTAAAACACCAAAAAGAATTAAATTCAATCTTGAAATAAGCAATCTTGAGCTTACTGTTAGAGGACCGACTCAACTACAAAAGTTCACGGATTCAAATCTCATTTACCCCCTACTTTCAAGTGGAATATTTCGCACTGGGTATACAACTGCCCATGCTGCATCCACGCTTCAAGCCCAATGAGTTCTCGTGAGAGGAGATGTGATAGAGTATAACATGGACATCAACCATCAACTTAAGTTTTTGGTTGAGTTGATCCTCTAACACTCACATCTACCCAGCCCAATTTAAGGAAAACTTGCTTAGTTATTTTACACCTTTTTTTTCGAAATATGTTTTAAATTACTGATAGAGTATATAAACTAATCATATAATTCAACCAACACTGTTCGTTGAATAGATTCTTTATAAACATGATATTACATTCAATGTGACTAAAAGTCACGGATTCAAATTTCATCCACTTTCTTTCTTTCGAGTGGAATTTATTTCACGTTCTTCAACCAATATTTTTATATTTTTTTATTATATATCTCATTTATGGACTCTACTCGTATTTATTTATTATTATTATTATTTCTCTTGCACACACATTACTTTTAAATTACTTTTTTTTTTCAAAGTATGTTACTTTTAAATTACTTATTAATTAATTCAACTATCACTCTTAAAATCACTAGGCTCTATTCACTTCACCTTACAAAAAATATTCAGCAAAAATAATTTTAGTTCAGTAAAATAATTTCAATTTAGTGGTACAAATAAGTTTAGTTAAGTAAAAATCAGTAACTTTACAGAAATAAAATAGAGAATCGGTAAAAATAATTTTAGTTTAGTGAAAATAATTTAAATTCAACAAAAATAATTTCAATTCAGTAAAGAAAATTCCAATTCAATAAAGAAAGTTTCAATTCAGTAAAAATAAGGAATAGTGAACAGGGCCCAACGAACTCTATTGTACACCGTTTAATTCAATCTCCTAAAACTTTATGCTGGAAAAAATTCAATATACATCGAGTCAACTTTTATATATGACCAATTATTATGGGGTTACTTCGTTAGTGTTATGGGGGTTACTCAGTCAGTGTTACCGTGTTACATGGGATTATTTCGTCTATGTTATAGGGGTTACCCAATTAGTATTACAGAATTTACTGAGATTACTCGATCATTATTACAAGAGTTACTTTTTAAATTTTACAAGCTGACACGTAATGTGATTAGCCACACACAAAACGTGTTACAAATTTAATATTGCATACTAATATAAATTTTATCAACGGTAAACATTTGACATCTTAAATATATCGCTGTAATAGAATATAGAACATTGTTACAATAATTAAATCTGATAATCAATTTTTTATTCGTAATAGATACTATATGGGATGTAGGATTAAGAATAGTTGGTGAAGATGGTTAATATCAATATTGTATGGACTTTATTAAAGTTATTAAGTAAATTTGTCAATTGCAGTCATTTAAAATTTGTATTTTGTAAATTTCAACCATTAAAAAAAAATTACAAATTGCAGCCCAAAAGTACTAGATGGGTTTGTGTATTACAACTCAACTCAATTTTTTCATCCATATGTGTGCCAAAAAATATTCCGCTAAAATTTTAGGGGTCATTTTTTTTTAATTGCACCTGTAATAGAATAAGTTGTAAATTACAACTCAATTCAATTTTTTCATTGATATGTGTGTCAAGAAATATTCCGCTAAAATTTTAGGGGTCATTTTTTATTAAATGACAATAATTTGCAAGATTCAAACTTATATGCTTTAACTTGTCATAATTTAACAAAAAATCCCACAAGATATACAAGTTACACAAAAAAACTTATAACTAGATGGCTAATTCGATTTTTTTTTTTTTTTTTTTTTTTAAGGTATAGGTTTTGAGGTTAGTTGAAGAACAAGATCTATGTTGATAAATTTTATACTCGATACCATTCTTGAAAGTTTGCTCGCCTCCTCCATACTTTGGTTTTTAGAAATGCATGAAAAATGTGAATGGGCCGGGTGCCGTGTTTGACTTTTTTTTTTTCACTTTATTTATATACTTCTTTCGGTTTTTTTAATTGTCACCGTTTAACTTTTACACTATTCACACACCATTATTTGACTCGCTTTTGTAAATTATAGATACGATAAATATTCACATGATCTTGTTTAAATCATCTCAGATGAATAATTTTTTAATATTCATTTTTTTATGATTTTACAAGTTGATAATTAGAGATATTAATCGTTAAAAAAAAAAAAAAAAAAAAAACATTGGTAATCAAACGTGATAATAGAAAGGTGTCAACTAAAAAACCAGAAGAAGTATTAACTTTGACCCTCGTTTTTTTAGTAACACATAATCAACAAATTTCATCATATACTATGTTGTAAAATAGAGTTTTATAGTATCGACTTTTTAAAATACTTAACTAACATTTAATCATATGTATCTATGTCAAGCTAATATATTGACACCTGTGTCAAGTTTGACTGTATCAATTATTCAGGAACGAAATGAGTAGTTCAAATAAATAGATAAAGTGGATGGATGTAAGAAAAATATGAATAAAGTATGAGCAAGAGTGTGTAAAAATGTAGAATAGGAGGCATAAAAGTAATAAGACGGGAAGATAATAAAAGAGTTTTTTTTAAAAAAAAACAATAAAATAGAAATGAATCGAAATTTTTAGGATTTTTTGTGAATCACTACCATTTATTTTACACTTTTTGTGAACAACTACCATTTAAAGATTTTTTTAAAAAACAACTACCATTATTTGAAAATTTATTTGAGGTCCACTATCATTTAACGACAACAATTTAAAAAGAAAAACCCGTCTTATGGGGCCCACTTGAATCTAACCACTCACAACTCCCACACCTGAACCAAGCGAGAGCCAACCCCACTTGAACCGAACCATCCACCTACCACTAGTTAAGTAGTTAGGGTTCGGTTCATGTGGGGGACGGAGTGGGTTAGGGTTCAGTTCAATTGAGGGATCCGAGTGTTGCATGGGTGGTTAGGGTTTGGTTCATGTGGGGCCCATAATCCCATATGGTGATTTTTTAAATTTTTGCCGTGGTATTCAAATAATGGTAGTTTTTGTTTTTGTTTTTTTTTAAATTAAAAAAAAAAAAAAAAAAAAAAAAAAAAAAAACAAAACAAATCTCAATAATAGTTGTTCACAAAAAATGCAAAGTATGGAGTAAATGATATTGGTTCACAAAAAAATCTAATATTGTAAAACACCTCAAAATAAAAAGTGAGTGGAATTGTAGGTAGGTATATTCTATCAAAAATTATAAGGACATAGTTTCCTACTTTCATTGCTAGTTCATTCTAGGTTCTACAACTCCTACCTGTTGAAAAATTAGTTAGGACTTCGAAATCATCAGTATGAATTCAGTATTGCATAAAAAAAATCCAGCAATGTTTATTAACGATGCGTATCACATGAAAGATTTAATGTGTGAGGGAATGATATTCGGTAGTCAGAGATATTATGTTAAGAGTATCTTTAAACCTTTAATACCTTAAATATATATATATATATATATATATATATATATATATATATATATATATATATATAGTATAAATTACTAATTAAAAAGACATTGAAATCGATCATATTCACGACAACATAATTTTGACATGCACGTTATGCAATTAACACATCATAGTCGTTTCTTGAGACACTACACCACACTTGTTCATGCATACAATTAGGGATGATTATTGGATAGCGCCAAAAGTCAATCCTACAGTTTTGTGGCTCACGGGGGCCGAAACTTCCTATTTTATCAAGTTCCATTTATTCTATTCGCAAATACCATAGCTTTATTTGTTTTATTAAAATTAATTAACAATTTTATGATTATAAGGTCACAAGTTCAAACCCCCATCAATAATAATATTGCTTGACAGTAAGGGGATACCTCCCCTCTACTTTTAAACGTTGACGTGAGTACGTAGCTACTAGCTATGCCAACTTAACCCATAAGATGTGCTATTTCTATAAGATCCTTCATCTTACAAAACAAATAAATTAGCAAACTTACAACAAAAACAATTTAGTTGATTAATAAAACGCAGTCCTTGAATTAATTGTATTGCAAATTTTACAAGTACATCATGATTTTGGAATAAACTATACTACCTCCATTTTTTTTAGTTGACACCCTTCTATTATCACGAATTCACGATTGGCAACGCATGTTTTTAGCGATTAATATCTCTAATTATAAACATTGTAAAATTATAAAAATAAAAAAATAAAAAAAAAAGTGGTTATTAATAAAATATATACCGAGAAGATTTTGGGTTTGTTCACTTTAACTTAATTTCAATTCAGTTCAGTTCATTTCGGCTCCTAATTTCCCTCTCTCATAAAATATTCATTTCATCTCACTTTGGTTCAGCTCCAATCAGTTCTGTTCATCTCAGTAAAGTAAAACAGACTCTTAAACAAGATCAACACATGACTATATTTTATCGTATCTATAAATCGTAAAAGCGACTCAAAGTATAGTGTGTGAATTGTATAAAAGTCAAACAGTGTCAACTAAACAAAATAGAGGTAGTATATCGTTAGGCGTGAATCGTGGTGAAGATATATATAGTAGAGTCCGAGAATAATTCCATCCATAATTATAAACGACAACCCATCTTTTGCCAATCAACTACACTACTTTTTGGATACGTTTGATTCAGCTGAATTTATTTAATCTGAATGTATGTAAAATTATTAAACCTGATTGGGGTTAATTTAATTAAAACTAATTGCAAGAGAGTAAACCTTATTATAACTTATTGAACTCATTGTACCTAATTGAACCTAATTTGAATTGGAACCAGGCCAATTGAAACTAAAAGGTATAATTCTGCAACTTTATTTATTTGAAATAAATGCACCCTTAATTTGATCCTTATAATTTCATGTTTTCAAATAAGAGTAAGAATTCATCCATCACGTAAGAAATATATTAAATAATAGTATTTCATTTTAACTTTTGACATTACTCATCGATTTCACACTTACTATTATTTAATATTTTATACGTATTTCATCAAAATCAATTAAAAAAAATTATTTTATACTAGTACATGAAAAATACTTATATTAGCTCTCATTGCATTAATCTCGATGTATATTTTTGCATAATATATACATCCTCTGTAATTTTAATCGCAACGTATGAAATTTTACACTATTTACACACACTAATTTGATCTTTTTTGTGATAAACGTCGGTTGAAATATATAATCATGTACTCGTAATTACTTGTTAGATTTTTCTCGAAATACACTTACATAATATCAACTTTATATAATTTTACTACACAACAACTCAAAATATTTAAATTTTAAAATTTATATTGGTACACGTGAAATTCCTAACTTAACCTTGAGATTGAACAAATGAAGGAAGTTTTTTTTTAAGTATTTTTTTACAATTTATGATTAAAGATATTAGGTTTAAAAGCGTGTTAACAAATATGTCAAATTAAATTTGATCTGAACATAGTAACACTAGTGCGATAGTTAAGGGTGAGCATGGGTCGGGTATCTGAACCGTTAACACTATCGATTCAAGTAATCAATGACCAATAACACTAAAAAAAATATCCATAAACCGAACTGATCAAATAAGTTCGAGTGGATTTTCAAATCGGTTATCGGGCACTCAATATGATATCCAAAAATGATAATTTAGGCTTTATTATTTAATTATTATCATATCACATTAATTCCCAACAACACCATAGTACATGATCTTGACCAAATCTATCTATAACTATTACTAAAGTCAAGACCGCTAACATCATCTTTGTACACATGTCGTTTTTTAACGAAAAAATCTCCCTCCAAAATTGATTATGACATCATCTTTTTTTTTCAATTTTTTTATCTTTCCAACAAATAAATTCAAACATTAGGAAGAAAATTTTTAAAAAATATATATAAAAGTATGAGTATCAATTACTAAAAATACATTAATGACCTTTTTCTTCCTAAAAGTACTCTTTCATATGATTTGTTGCAAAATCAATTATTTAATTAATAATATAATTGATAAAAAAAATTAAATTCTTAAATCGTGCGATAATTAATCTAGTTACTAATAATATACTACTCATTCAAATTATAATGATATTATGAAGTAAAGTAAGAGTTTGGAAATTGGATAAATAGAAAATAAAAGAAAAAATTTCTTATCAAATAGGATATCTGTTAATTTAAAATGATACCCAATAATTGTACACGTTAACAAATTATCGGATTGGGTACCTGAACCGTTATGGTTATCAGATCGGGCACCCTAATTTTCGGATTGTAATGGGTCGAGCTTTAGATTTTTCGGATAGTTTTGCTCAACTGTTGCGCTAAAGCGACACTTTTTTAATGCTACTCATCTATGTTGAGATTAGCGATGGCGATCCTGGAACTGACCCGGATCCGTGGATTCAAATCTTTTTTTCACAAATATGAGTCTTGGAATTTTGATCCAACGGATCCGGATCGCTCCAATTCCTATTTTTCAAGGAAAAATTGTCAAAAATAATATCAATTTTGAGCGATCCGCTAAAAATAAGTCAATTTTTAATTATTTCTAAATAATACAAACTTTAAGGGATATTTGCTTTAAACAAGTTATTTTACCTACAAGTTATTTAACCGGGTTTTTTAAAAAAATTTATCTTATAAAGTTGTTTAATAGTTTTAAAAAGATAATACAATATCACGTGTTCCATATAATCTATTCATGAGCTAACTAATCGGTTTAAACTTGTTTAAAGCGGATAACTCTTAAAGTTTGTATTATTCAAAAATAATTAAAAGTTTTTGACTTGTTTTTGGCGGATTGCTCAAAGTTTGTATTTTTTTTTTTTTTGACAATTTTTCCAATTTTCAAAAGGCATTTCCTAAAAAATTTCTCTTTTAGAATGGGTCTTTTTTTACTACAGGAGTATTAAAAAAGAAAATTGTGTGTCATGCCAACAACCAAAGTCCAGCCCATTGAAGAATACTCCAATTATCAAACCAATGCACCATGAGCCCACATAGGGGTGTACGTACGAACCCGTCATTCAAACTTCTCTCTCAGCCGCCCAACTCAACACCACAGCCCACCTTGACTCTCCCCTATTGCGGTCGGGCAGCATACACCAATATCAGCTGACTGTTCGGGTTTGGATTTGGATTCAATATCGAAACTTAGCAAATTAGGCTCCATTTACTTCACCTTGTTTTTTGTAATCTGAAAAAAAAAAAATTAGTGAAGCTAAATTATTTTTAATGAACTGAAATTAATTTTACTGAACTGATTTTTTTTTTTAACTGATTTTCTATTATATTTCTTTTTTATAGTTACTGAATTTTACTGAACTGGACTTATTTTTACTAAACTAAAATTATTTTTACTTAATTTTTTTTTAAGGTGAAGTGAATAAGGTCTTACTTTTTAAACCTAAGTTTTCACCAAAAGCGGGTCATTTTGGTTCAAACATAATGTTTCAGATTGAGTTCAATTGGCTTTTAATTCAAATTAATCAATGATCAATTTGGATACCGGGTAAGTTTTGGTTTGAGTGAAAGCAGTTTAAATCACTTTGTGTATTGGTTGAATATTGTATTAAGCCATATTCATGTACATTTAGATTCATTCAAGTTTTAGATTAAGCTTTGCTTTATTATTTCATATCCAAACAAAAGTTTGTGCATGCATCATGTGTACAATAAACTCAAGCCATGTTCTTTTGAGCTTCTGGACAAATTAGAGCAGAGGAAGTGTCAGTAGAGCAGATTTTAAAAGAGCTGAACTAAGAAGAACAGATTTAAACAAAGCAGAGCAGAATAACTCTAAAAAACCAGGCGTTAATGTACATTTGATTATTGTTTACCAAAAGTTATTCATATTATCATAAAACTTACCCTTAGTTTTAATTACCCTTGTTATATAGTTATGTAGACACCCAATTGTGTCTCCCCAAAACCAAACCCAATCATGAATACCTTTCACGTCCATTGATTATCGAACAAAGTAAAAGTGTGGAAAGTCTAATGATGAGGATGTTTTTATTAAAATATTTATCTTTCTGTTTTCAAAAATATTTCTTTTCATACCCTATTTATGAAAAATAGCCAAGTCCAATTTGGTTTGGTCCATGATGAGGGTCCAATAATAGTGTAGTTGAATTAGGCTCGAAAAGAGCTTTCATTCCAATGATATATTATAAGCCCAATTCCGATGAATTATGAGGAAGTTATGGATTAAATTAAATTAGGCCCAATGATTTCAAAGGAGGCCCAATGATCTAGAGGAGGACCTATTAATTATTATTCCTTAAGTGATTATGATTATTTTAATCTTCTAGGAATATCTAGAAGAATGTTTTTAATTCTAAATAAGATTATGATTGATAATTATATTTTAAAGATGATTTATTTAGAATAGAAATATATTAAATCTGATTTTGAAAACTGCTTGGACGCATAATTACCTGCAACCGGTTTGAAAGGTAATTACGCGTGTGAAAGTGCGTTGACTTTTGAACCAGCGTGAGACGACAGAGTCGTCACCAGGCACTGACCTTCGTCGCCTGGCGACGATCTTGTCGTCTGGCGCTGGCTCTTGTCGTTTGCGACAGGAGGTATTTTATTTTGAATATGATTTTCTTCGATCCCGTGTTATTTTTTCCTATAAATAGGGGTCGTATTTCCCTGTTTTCAAATCATCTACATCTGCAATCTACACCTACAATCTCTTTCTCTTTCTAGAAGCTTTCTCTCTCTCTCTCTCTCTCTCTCTCTCTCTTCTCTCTCTAAACCTTCCCTCACTCATTAGTTCTAGAAACACCTAGCCAAGTTCAAAGTTGCCTTCGCCCTATACGTGAAAGATTTGACATTTCTAAGGGTTTGGTTTTGGGGAGACACATTTGGGTGTCTACAAGTTACTTTATTTTCACAAAACAGCCCTTTAACCTATAAAAATTTACCCATATTTCCCAAATAATTTTAGAAAACAACACCACAAATTTCACAAAAAATAGTTTATAACACCACAAAATCTTAAACTTTTATTATAACACCACAAAAAAAAAATGGATCTCACCACCCTTAACGGCCTCTTGGATGGAATTCGTTAGTGGGGCTCACTATGGACACCGTGTCACTCGGCGATTTGTTTAAAAAACAAGATTAATTAAAAAAAACCCTAAATCCTAACCCAACCCAGCCCACCACCGGAACCATCTGCCAAGTCGCTGACAACCCAAACTCAACCGCTAGAACCCCCTGACCCAACCGCCGGAACCCTTTGACCCCACCTAAACCGCTGATTCCATCAATTCCCCCCTTCCCCTTCCCAAAAACCACCCCAACCCCCTCAACCATATATCTCACGCACCGCACCAACCCACCAAAAGACAATAGCACGCATCTCAACAATATTGAATCCAACACCCAAACGACAACCCACAGAACTCCGCCTTGCCGGCGACGACGACCAAATCGCGAAACCATCTAGCGACCCTGCCCTAGAAACCATCTAACGACCCCGCCTAAATCCCCACTCTAGTTTGCAACCCCATCCCTTGCAAGCAACGAACCAACCACAACCCTTGCACAGGAGCTGAAACCCAACCAAATCGGGACTAGGGCATGGGTATTTCAAGGTTTTATGGTGGCTGGGGTGTTTTAACTTTTAAGGATGGGTTAGGTGGATTTTTCGGTGGCTAGGGTGTTTCAACTTTCAAGGTCGGCTTAGGTGGGTTTTTCAGTGGCCAAGGGTGTCGATGGTGGGGTTGGGATGGGGAAATTGGTTGCCAAAGGCAGGTGTTAGGGTTGTCGATGGTGGGGCTGGGTTAGGGTTTAGTTTTTTTTTTATAAACCAATGAATGAATGATATGTGTACATGATTGACCAAACTAACGAATTTATCCAAAAATTCGTTTATTGGTGGTGAAATCCAATTTTTAGGTTTTTTTTGTGGTGTTATAATAAATTTTTAAAATTTTATTGTGGTAAAAAATTTAAATTTTGTGTTATATTCCATTTTTTGAGAAATTTTCAGTGTTATTTTCTAAAATTTTCATAATTCTATTCTTATAAATTTTCCCTTAAACAATCAAAAGTTATCCATAAATTATCAAAAGTTACCCATAGTGCTTTCCTTATTCATCCCGCCACACAATAAATTGTTGTACACCTACTCTTTTAAAACATTTGTCATATCCAAATTGGGTCTTGAGTTGAGTATTTCGATCAAAGTAAAGTTTGTTAGGTATAAGTTTACCTTTCATAGCCGAAAATAAGGAAATGTGGTGAATTAAGTTCATCACTTTGATGAATAATGATCATAAGTATATGTAATTATGTTTAGAAAAATTTAATCAGTGTTAAAATAAAGATTTTTTTTTTTACAATAACCACCAACAATTGTTGTTGTTTAGTAATAACCATCAGTCTTTTATAAAAATGATAAAATTTCCCAACACTTAAATTAACTCCACAAAGATGACGTCATGATGGGACCCACAAACGATGTTCCCCTCATTTTCCCTCCTTTTTTCTCTCCCGATATTCAGTCTTTCTTCTTCATCTTCTCTAGAATTTTGCAGAAATACTAAAGTCAAATTGTTTAATAAAAAATTAGTGTTTCATTGTTCTTGCTTTAAATCTCCAATGTAATTACCAAAAAGGTATGTTTGCAAAATTCTTCTCGCGAATTAATTTAAGGGTTTTTCAATTGATATAAGGATTTAATTAGTTTTGGTAATTTGATTATGTTGTCGAAATTAATCAATTAAAATTAGGGTGTAATCAATTTTCGCTTAGTTATCATCAAATTGAAAACCCTAAATTCAATTCAATTGAAAACCCTCAATTAATCCCAAACCCTAAACTAGTAATTAGATTCCCAAATTGAAAACCGTATACCGCCAATTAAATTCTCAAAGTGAAAACACAAAACCCTAAATTTAATTGAAAACCCCCAAATTAAGTACCTAAATCCAACCTTTAAGCAAACATATACACCTTAATTCGTGGAATCATTAGAGTGGTAAAGCAAGAAAAATGATTGTTAAAACCTTAATTTTGTTATTTAGCAATTCGATTTCAATCAATGCCCTAATTTAGATATATAGAAGTGGAAGAATAGGGAAGTGAGAATCGAGAGAAGAGGAAAGAAAGCATAGAAATTAAATTAGCAATGATGACGTCATCTTTGAGTGGTTGGTCAAAGTGGTGGGAAATTTTTGTATTTTAGAAAATGTAGGACCCTTGGTGGTAACTAATTTAAGCACCAGCAATTATTTCCCTCCGAAAAAAATATATACATAAAAATAACAATTGTATGTGATTATTGTCAAAAATCCTTAAAATAATGATATTTGAAAAATATATATTACCTCCATTTCATATTATTTGCAACAATGAGTATTACTGTAGACACCCAAATGTGTCTCCCCAAAACCAAACCCAGTGATGAGTACCTTTCACGTCGAATCATAATCGAATGAAGCAAAAGTGTGGAAAGTCTAGTGTTGCGGATAGTTTTAATTTCTTTTCTCTTCTTTATGTTTTTGAAAACTTATTTTAAGAAAAACAGTCAATCCAGTTTGGTTGGTCCATGATATGGGTCCAATAGTAGTGTAGTTGGATGGGGCTTGACAAGACCTTTCCAACGATATATTATAAGCTCAATTCCGATGACTATTGAGGAAGTTATGGCCAATTTACTAAACTGGGCCCGGTTTGAGCCTTATATGCGGCCCAATGATCTAGGGGAGGTCCTAATATGATTTATCATTCCTAATGCAATTAGGAATGGTTTTAGTCTTCTAGATTCTTCTAGAAGGTTCTTTTCATTCCTAATTCAATTAGCATTGATAAATTGACTTTTGTTGACTTTTCAGAGTTTTAATTAAAATCAAAAAGCATTTTCGAGGAAAAGATACGATTTTATCCTCCAGTACGGCAAACTTATCTGATTTTCGAAAACGCGTCAAAAACAGGCCTGGCGCCTGACTCCAGGCATTGGCGCCTGGCGCCTGGTGCTAGCCATTGGCGTCTGGCGCCAATCAGCTGGTGCTGGCGCCAGCTCTATTTTGCGTGCGCCAACCTCGTTTTGCGTGCGCCAAGTGCTCTGTTTTGATATTTTATCTTTTTGGCTGATTTCTCTATAAATAACGCATTAAAAACTCCGTTTTCATTCATCAACAATCAGTTTTAATTAATATTCACCTACAATCAGTTTTCATTGGTTAATTCTCTAATTCTCTCTAATCATTCACCATCGCTTTCTCTTTAAACTTGCTTTCACATACAAAATTCCGCATTCGCAAGATCTAGATACACCTAGTCATATTCGAAGTTGCCTTCGCCCTAGACGTGAAAGGTTTAATTTCTGAGGGTTTGGTCCCAAATCTCTATTTCAATTATTTAATTTAATTGTTTTGATTTTATATTTTCCTTGAAGTTACTAACGTGTGTATTTTGTTATTAGAAAGAGGTACGAGGCATCAAAGTAAGTATTTTAATGGTTTTAATTGATATTATGATGTAGAAATCATGTTTAGATTGTTATTATGATATTCCTAGTATCATGTCTAGGGTAATTTTAATATTAAATATGATTGTTACGATGCTTCCTATTTTCTTCCTAATATTTATGATTGTTAGTATCATGTTAGGGTTAAAGATCTGATTTTTATTGCTTAGTGACATGCTAGGGTTTGTTATTAATCTTGTTAGTATCATGCCTAGGATCTTGCTATTATTATTATGCTTTAATATTAACATGAACATGATTATTGTTATAATTTATGATGATTATGAATATTATTATTATTATTATTTTGATGATGATTATTTTATTTATGATTATTATTGTTTTGATTATGATTATAATTTTATAATGATGATTATTATTATTTTTATGATTATAATGTTATTATCATGATATTTATTATTATTATGTTGCTTGATATTTATTTTTATTGCTTGATCACGCCTTTTTATGCATGTTTAAAGGGAATTTGTACTTGTAATCACGCTTAATAAGATAATTAATAATCTTGTTAGGGTTAATTTGATTATAATTCAAGTGATCGCCAATAATAGATTTATTTGTGCATTAATATTCAACCAACATAGATAAACAGGTTTAGGGTTAATCCTATTGATTGCATGTTAATTAGAAAGCGCACATGAATACGATCAGAATAAAGTAGAGGCCTATTATTAGGGCAGGTTCAATCTCTTTTAGGTTGGATTTGTACCTTCATCCCCGAACCCTTATTTGGTTCTAGACCTTATGGAGTTGACGATCTCTTGGATCGTTAAGGGGTGTAACCTTCACCTCGTGAACGGTTTACAAGTTCCTAAAACTTGTTGGCGACTATTTTGCTCTATCTTCTTCCCTTTTGGACGCCACCGTACTTTAGTGTATAATCACAGTGGGGTTCAAGCAAAGGGGTTAACGCTTGAAATTATTCCCTACAATTACTATTTTTATTACTACCTCCGTTACATATTATTTGCAACGATTAGACATTTTTCCTCTCTACTTTATGTCAAATCGTTGCAAATAATATGTAACAGAGGTAGTATTATTTTTTAGAGATACAAAATTCCTTTTTTACAATTAATACGAAATGAAGGTAGTTACAAAATTAATCTAACATATTACACAATATAACATTCACGTGTCCGCCATGTGTCACCTGTGTCTAGACCTGGTTATTGGGCGGGTCGGGTCAGGGTCGGTGCAGGTCGGTTGCGGGTCAGGGTCAAAGAGGTTCACATTTTATAGGGTCAATATAGGGTCGGGACAATGCGGGTCGTGGGTCGATAATGGGCGGGCCTACAAAATATCAATTAAAATAAATATTGGACAAAGCCATTATTAAATACATATGAATACAAATTAATCTATATAATTATTTTTACATTATGTATTTTCTTTATCAACTAAATTGGAAAAACATATTGCCCCTATATTGACCCTACCCAATAAGGGCCCTATCCATTAATAGTCCTGTCCATTAAAAGCCCTATAAGCTTGGCCCTGACCCTATTATCATTGGGCTACCTTGTCCAATAACCACCTCTACCTGTGTCTTATACTCTCATCACGCGCACAACAACCACATTAAAAAAATAAATAAAAAATAAAATAAAATCACGAGTGATAATGCGTTTGTAGGGTGAAGACTTGTAGCTCTCGTAGTCGTAGATCTTGTAAACATGTCCATTTGCGCCTCTCCTACAAGCTCTATTTGTGGTGGTCAAGGACAAAACCTAGCTAGAGGACCACGACCACCTCAGCGACCGTCTAAGATTCCCTCTCCTTCGAATTTATACTTCCATGTAAATAGGTTCACTTTCTCTACATTAATCTAAGAGAATTTATGAGATCGATCTTGCGATATAAGTAGTTATTAATTTTACATGTCTATTGCCCATCAACTTTATTTGATTCAATTTTGTGTATTTGTCAATTCAGATTTCATTTTTGAATTTTAGATGACTTTTTATTAATGAATTGATTTTATTCAAAAATAAAAATTATCAACATAAATCTTTATCCATTTCACAATAGTTGTATCATATTGGTTTTTTTACAGTATTCTCATAACTTGCCCATGTTTAATCACTAATATGTAACTATACATATATTTTTTAATTGTTATTAGATTGATCTTAATATGTATCATTTACAATATCACAAATTTTCATATGTGACTGACTTACTCGATCAAGGTTTATTCCGTCGGAGGTTACTCTGTCAGGCTGTCAACCAGGGGTTATTCACAATAGTTGTATGATATTGGTTTTTTTACACTATTCTCATATTAACTTGACCATGTTTAATCACTCATATTAAGTCGTTCAAGGTTCGTTTATTCGGTTACAGGTTACGCTGCCAAGCTGTCAGATATGGGTTATTTGGTCAGGGATTGTACGGTTGAAGTTACTCAATTAGGGGTTACTCGGTTGTCAGGAGTTACTCAGTCGATCAGGAATTTTAGGTTAGTGTTTTGGTGTCTGTCAGCTTGTTTCATGGTGGTGAGGCTGGCCACACTTAAAAAACGCTATTTAAAAAAATTGATTAATGTATTTTATTGAATATAATTAAACATTAAAGATATCTAATAAAATAGTGCAGTAAAATTATCCAGTTATCTACAAGTATTTTTTTTAACTTCAATTTAGAAAATAAGTATGGATGAAGAAATTTGCAAGCAATTGTCAGATAATCTATATTTATATCTATATATATATATATATATATATATATTAAAAGTCATGGCAAGAATTGTAATCATGCCACGTGTCATAATTCTTGCCACGTGTCGTTTGATAAATAATGTGGGGTCATGTTATATTAAAAACGATCATCAATGTTTCCTCACAAAAATTTATGTTCATAAATTCTTAATTTTTAATTGAACTTATATACGAAGTATATACTTCAATATAATCTCATTCTTTCATTTACCCATCCATTTTTTTTGAGGCATCATTTACCCATCCATAATTCATATAGGTTTTATATATTTAAAATATGTATCACAAAAATACATAGCAATTTCAAAACCACAACAGAAATTTTTAATGGTAGATAAAAATTCTTTTAACAAATAAAACAAACTATGAAATACAAAAGGTAGGTTACTGCATATTTCTTAATGAATTTTGATAATATTTAATAATATTTACCAAAAAAAAATAAATTATTTTTTAAAAATTATAAAACCACCAATAAATTTCACTTTAATTTATATGACCCGGGGCATCGCCCGGGCCTAAAACTAGTTATATCTTATTTGGCTTGTCACAAACTAAAAGCCAATGAAAATATGTCACGTTAATTTCCACCTATTAAATTTACATTCACGGCAGGTATTATGAATGGACTTCCTTCCCTTTTCCTAATTTACAAGCAATTATCCTCAATCATTTGTCATTTCTTTCCCCGAACTTCTTTAGACTTTCAATCTCTCATCTACATTTCCTTAAATAATACTCTACCTATGCCATTATCACAAGGAAACAAATGAATTTTATAATTTTTATTATTCATTTTTAATTAAAATTACATTGAGTTAAATCCCATGTAATAAATGCATAGTTGTTAAATACTTTTAATGACAATAAAATTAAAAAAAAAAAATAAGGACACAACACGCCAATTATTAAAGAGTATAAAGTACATTTTACAAAAAAAAAAAAAAAAAAAAAAAAAAAAAAAAAAAAAAAAAAACCACAAATAATTAGTAGTTACAATCCTTTTTTAGAGGAAACATATTTTTTTTGGTAAATATTTTTAAAGGAAATAAAAATATTCAATGTAATGCTTCCAAGTGTTATTTTAGGTTTCGCCTTTAGTAATAAGTAATAGATTTTATTATGAAATTTCCTTCATGAACAACAATTATTTCCCTTTGTTAACTTTTCCTTGATAAAACTTCAATAAAAAAAAAAAAAAAAAATTCCTTGATAAATAAATTTAGTGCTAAAGTTTATTTGATTATGCATGTAATAAGTAGCATACCCTAACTTCCCCTCAAAAAATGTAGCATACCTTAACTATATAAGTAATAACTATGGTAGATTAATCCAATGTGGACCTTTTCAATATGATATTGGATTATTAATTAATTGGGTATATCAACTCAATTGTAATTCCAATTTTTTTGGATTTCCAAACAAAGGGATTTTGAAATTGGAATCATTCCTACGAATATTGAAACAATGTAAAGGATAATGATATAATATACTCGCACTTATTTATAAATTTGTAAAATAAAGTAAAGGAAGAATTGACAACAACCATATCTTAGTAAGATTATCGATCAGCTTGTCCTTACACTCTAGTTTGGCCTGTCACAAACTCGTTCACGAATCACCAATTGCCACGTATTAAGCAAGTGGAAAATTATCCTCTTAATTGTCACTTTCCTTACTTTTCTAAACTTGTTTCCTCACAATTTCCTTAATTAATTTAAATATCTAGGTCTAGCTACTTCAACACCTAAAGTAAACAAACATGGGAAACTACGTGCATGAATTATTATTCATTTTAGAAAGTATATGCTACATACCTCCAAACAAAAGCAAATGAAGCTACATGAAATTTCCTTCATGTATTTTACATTTTTGCCCTTGGATATAAATTTTCTAAATTGAAGTTAAAGTAATGCGAAATATGACATCCAACATTACAAGTCAAAATTAGAAATTTACCTAATAATGTTTCCACAAAATGATAATTTGACCATAAAGTTCAACTTTTTCTCATTCTATGAATTGATTATTACTCCTCATTAAAAGTCAGAGGTATTTAGAAATTTTCCTTAGAATGTTTCCACAAAATGATAATTTGACCTAAATTTCAATTTTTCTAAGTCATTTAAATTATTTAGCTTATAAATAAAACAAATTTATATTCACTTGGTATATTGCAATAACATATTTAAAAATCACAATTAGTACAAAACACTACTCCCATAGTCCTGTAAATATAGGGAAAAGAAAATGAGACTATTAGCTAGCTTTTTTTTTAAAAAAAAAAAAAAAAAAAAAAAAAAAAAAAAAAAAAAAAAAGAACTATTCATTAATAAAAAGTCATAAGACATTTACAAATGAAATCTAAATAATTAATACATAAAATACTAGCTAGCTATATAAACAATTTTATAATATCTTATTAAATTTGATTCAATGTATATATTCCATTATGATTTCATACTTGTTATAAATTTTGAGTCAATGTGGAAATTTTTTGAGAAAAAGGTTATAATTCGACTAATGGATGAAGGACTTTCACAAAAAAGTTATAAATCAGGTCTCTTCTTATATCTTTTTTTAAGGTACGTAGTTTATCGTAATAACTCAATTTTAAAATTGTTTTTTGACAAATGTTTCTAGACTGAATGTTACAATAACATTGTAATATTAAATTCATATTTTATTAAGTTTAAATGATTAATTAGATCTTTTTTTTAAAATATTTTTTCTTAAAAGGTGGTTTTAACAAATTTTTGAGTAAAAAGTTATAATCCGACTAATGGATGGAGGACTTTCACAAAAAGTTCTAAATCAGGTCTCTTCTAATAAATTTTTTTAAGGGTACATAATTTATCGTAATAACTCAATTATAAAAATGTGTTTTTTTGACAAATGTTTCAAGACTGAACTTAGGGCGTGTTCGGTGCTGGCTTTTGAGTAGCTTTTAGTGGTTTGACCAAGTCAAATCACTACTTGAAAAAAAATGTGAGTGTTTGGCAAAGTAGTGGTTAGGGTAGCTTTTAGTGGTGGAGTAGCTTTTATGAAAAGCTAGAAAGATTAGCTTTTGAGGTAGCTTTTGAAAATTTAATCTATAGTTTTAAAAATAAAATGTTGATTTTTATATGTAACAGCTAGTCAACCGCTACTTTACCGAACCCACATATCTAAATTATTTATCTTCACAGCTAACAGCTTGTTGACAGCTAACAGCTACATACACAGCTCATAGCTATCTCCACAGCTACAGCTACCTTCACAGCTATATTTTGCCGAACATACCCTTAACAATGACATTGTAATATTAAAATCATATTTTATTAACTTTAAATGATTAATTAATCAGATCTTTTTATTTTAAATTTTTTTCTTAAAAGGTGGTTTTAACAAATTTTGTGAGGAAAAAATATAAAGTAATTTATACAAGGGCACGATTTACATGTAAATTGCTAAAAGAAATAAAAATTCAATAATTACAGTACTCCATACTTTGTATCAAAATTATATCTTCTTTATCTATTTATTTTTTTTTTAAAAAAAATTCTGGTTTAGAACAAAACCGAATCAGCAATTTTACGTTTTACTTTATATAAAACCACAAATTATAAAATCTATAATTTTTGATAAGGTGATTTTTTTTACGTAAATAAAAAATTAATTGGTAAAACCGCTCTAAACCCCCCAAAAAATTATACGGAGTATTTAGAAAGGACGATGACTTTGACAGTATGTAGGAAATTTTGATACTCCATAAAAAGTACTTAAAGTAGTAACATTTTTTTTTTTAATAGCAAAAATATTTCATTAATTAAAAGTCATACGACATCTACAATAGAGATTCGACGTTAACAAATACATAAGATATTGAATCAAATAGAATTTTCCTTCATAATTATGGAATTTTGATTTTTTTTTTTTTTTGTAAAACAATTTTCATGGAAATCACTTAATTATACGGAGTAGGATTTATAGCAATGTGAAGTTTCCTGAGGGAAAAGACAAAAATGCCCTTGAAATAGCTTCCCCGAAACAGAGTAGTAGTTACTGAAATTCGGCCGACTTGTTAAACAAATGTCTGATACAATATACACGGTACATACACATACTCATTTCACACCCCATGTCTCTTTCTCCGCAACTCCCTTCTACTTTCCCTTTCCTTCTTTCCTTCTCATTATTTATCCCCTTCGCTCTTCATCCAACTCGATAATCACAACAAAAATCCGAAACAAACCCAAGAAAAACTAATCTTCTAATCGAGGAGTTTCCTTGTTTTACAAAGAATAACAATAATGGCGTCTTCAAGGAAGAACGAGCAACAACAACAACAAGTATTCCAAGATCAACTCCCATTAATGGCGGAAAAGCTAGGAGGAGACGGCTTAATCGGAGAATTATGTAAAGGGTTTGAATTGTTGGTAGATAATGATAAGGGTGTTATTACATTTGATAGTTTAAAGAAGAACGCAGCTATTTTGGGGTTGCAGGATCTTACAGATGATGATTTGAGAAGTATGTTACGCGAAGGCGATTGCGATGGCGATGGCGCGCTTAATCAGATGGAATTTTGTGTTTTGATGTTTAGGTTGAGTCCTGAGTTGATGGATGAAGCTGAGTTTTTGCTTCATCAAGAACTTCAATTTTTTTGAATTTTTTAAAAAGGGGGTTTTTTGGGGGGGATTTTTGTGCTTCTTAGTTTGAAGCAAGTTTGTAATTGATGATTCTTTTGGCCATTTTTAATGATGGATTTATACATTATACATGATTATATTGGGTCTTATTGTGAGAGTTATTGTTAGATTGGTTGCAATTAGCATGATTAGCATATAGGAAGTATACAATTAAGAAAGAAATATATGCATAATTTTATACGGATTAAAGTATTGGTTATGTTTATTGATCTATTAAATAGTTTCAATTGGAATTCGCAATATGATCGATTTTAAATTTATTGATTGTAATTTTCGGGATTTGATTAATTTTCGTACCAATATAAATTTCTTACTCATCTTAACTATTGTCATGGAGTTACTAATTGGCAATTACTATTTTGTCTATTTGCTATCATCTATAATTTGAGAATAACAAATAGTGTCAAACTGCCAATCAATTCAAAATTGTGACTTGGTGAGACTACACTATTATTAAAGTCAAAATTTACCAAAGGAAAAACAAATTTGTAAAAGTCATGCAGCCTATTACGCCTTGCAGGCCTAAAGTAAATGACAAAGACAGTCACCAATACAAAAGTCAATTCCAGCCTATAACGCTGTTTGGTCCTCCTATTGTTCGGAATCTAGGCCCATTTCAATTACTATCCCAAACTCCTTACAGAGGTTGTTCAGGACATAAATAATTAAATACGTAGTACATAACTGTAGAAGTCATGCAGCCTATTGCTCTTAGCAGGCCTAATAGCTAATAAGTAGACTTGTGAAAATTTCATGCTACACTCGGGTGTATCATGACTTCATGAGCATAGAACACTCGACCAGAAACAAGAGTTATAAAAACGCGGAAGAAACATTGTGTACAAATACAAAGTACACGAGTAAAAAAAAAATATCAAAACGATTCTTTCTTTGGGTTAAGGGATTGATTTGTTATTTGTATTCTTCGATTTATGGAATTAATTTATTATTCATATTCCAGATAACTTTTGATAAACAAAATTTCATTTGTTTTGTTAAGAGAGTAAAATTGAGTTTATAGAGAGAGAAAACATGGTAAATTTTGAATTTTGAATTGATTTCATGTTATTACGGAGTTGATTACATCGTTTCGATGAATCATTTGATTGAAAGACGTAATTGACAAGTTCGTTGAGAGAAAACATATTTTTGATTTTTTTTATTTATTTTTTGTTTTGTTGTTATTTTTTTAAGGTTGAAGATGATGTTCTTCATATTTCTGATGAATGTTTTTTATCATTTTATAATCAAAATGAAATATGTTTTTTTTAGTCTAATCAACAGTGTTCTTTGAGTCTAAACTATAAGTTCTTTATATTACAAACAATGTTCTTTAAGCTATATAAATTAATCGTGTTCTTCGGGTATATAATACAACTTATGTTCTTTTTACTTATATAATATATTCTTATAATTTGAATTTTGGAATTTTGAAATTTTAAAATTTAAGAATGAAATTTTGAATTATATTATTTATATTTGTGTGAAAATAATTTTAGATAGCAATTTTTTTAAAAATTTGAATGTTTTAAAATGCTTTGACATTGCACAACATATGTATATATAAATAAAATAAAAAAAAAAAAAAAAAAAAAACTCTAGCCTCCTCTCTCTGTTCTCTCTCCTAAACTATAGCTTCCATTGTTACTTTTGAAGGGTCTTCCATCGGATTTCTCTGGTGGAAAACCCCAATCTTTATTTCTTTTACGTTTTCTTTGTTTTTTAGATTATAATAATGTCTCCCTCGAAAGAAAGAGTTTATCTCCTTCGAAAGACAAGGTTGTTTTATTTGCGCTTAATAGGGTCTCTAGTTGTGCGGGGCTTCAATTGATTATGGCTCGGATTCGAGTTACGAATTCAACACAAGGATTTTCTTTCTCACAAAACTATGAAGCGGCGACGGATCCACTCAAAAAGTTGTATGAAACAACGAATCGAGAACGTGCCGAAGTGTTATATCTATGTATTTGGATTCTTAGCCCTTCCCCGATTAAGTCTTATTTGATTTTGTAAAATCTGTTTTCATAATCATTAATTGTCAATTGTAGATGTCGTATGACTTTATTTAATGAAGTTTAATGTCCTTTGGAACTTCTTTCAAAAAAAAAAATGCTTTGACATTAAATTATTGGTAAACTCAGTTAATAATTATCTTTTACCTTTTACAAAAACTGGATCTCATAAAATATTGTGTTATTTATATTTCAATGATTTGTTCTTTTATAAATTCATGATATTCTTTATAATTATATACTACGCTCTTTCCGCTTTAATCCGGGTGTACCATGCGCATGGTACACCTGGGTGTACAAACTACTAATTGGACCATGTTTTGTGATATATATGTAAGGAAAAATATGGTCAAGTAGGATCTTGTTAGATTCGTCACAATGTATATTTTCAAAATATCAAATTTTGTAAATTTGGCTTATCGTTAATTAATGACTTAATTTGTGCATTTGCAAACATGACTAAAGAAACGTGTCAACTAAAAGGAAACGAAGGAAGTATATATCTTCTTCATAGATTATCGTACATAAAATGTCAAAGTTTGGTCAAATCAGACAATCGGATCAAATCAAATCAGCAAAAATAAGGTGAGCTAAACAAGCCCTTAATGTTTTTTATAAAAGAGAAGGTGTTGCATGCGTACGGACGCACGAACTATTTGGTGTGAGAGGCTTGGCTGATATATTTTACTCGTTGGCTGATATGTTTCATGTGTTCGCTGATATGTTTCATTTGTTGGCTGATATGATTTTTTTGTTGGCTAATATATTTATTTTGTTGGCTGATATGTTTTTTTTTCTCCTTTTGTTGGCTGATATCAGACATAATTTGGCTTATATGTTTCTTCAGTTGGTTGATATATTTATTTTTTTAAGTGTTATGTAAATTTTAATTGTTGACTTATATGTTTAATTTTATCAGCTGATATATTTATTTTGTTGGCTTACCTTGTTTGCTAATTTCATCCTTTTGTGTTGGATGATATGCTTATTTTGTTCGCTGATATGCTTTCTTCGTTGGTTGATATGCTCCTTATGTTGGCTGATAAGTATCTTTTGTTGGCATATATATTCATTTTGTTGGCTAATAAGTATCTTTTGTTGTCTGATATATTCTTCTTATTGGATATCAAACATCAATTAGCTTATATGTTCATTTTAATGGCTGGTATACATCTTTTGTTGGCTAATATGAACATTTACACCTCACATAATATAAACCCAATTACAAGTAATATTAATTACTTTGTAAAGTTAACAAGACTTTTAAAGCGTCTAATATGAAAGTGGAATTATTTAAAGTAACACCCGGAATGAAACCTGGGTCATACACTAGTTCAATTTAAAATGTTAAAACTATAAATGCCATCAATTAATCCATCAATTATCAATTAGCCAAAATATGGTGACAAACTGCCAATCAAATCATTGTCTAGACACTTTAACAATATCATCATATTGACTAGGGGTGAACATGGTTTGGTTTGGTGCGGTTTGAGTCCAAACCAAACCAAACCGCAAAATACGGTTTGGTAAATTTTTCAAACCAAACCAAACCATATTAGTATTGAAACCAAACCAAACCAAACCGTAATATTACGGTTTGGTTGCGGTTTGGTTTGCGGTTTATGATGAGATGATATTTTTTTTTTCCAAAAATGTCAAATAATACTTCACTAATTTATAATAATGTTTAAATAAGTAGCCCAAACGGATTAAATTGTACTACAAAGTTACAATAAAAATATCAACTGCTAACACATAATAAAAATAATACATAACAATTAAAGATATTCATATGAGTACTACATTATAGTCATTAATTATAGAGTATTGACGGTATAGTTTTTATCTATTTTTCATAGTTTTTTTATTTATTCTTTAATTTTTTTTATATAATATAAAAAGAAAAATTTATTGAAAATTTATATAAATATTAAAATACAGTTTATTGGTTTACGATTTGGTTTGGTTTATAATTTTTGCAAAACCAAACCAAACCATAAAAATACGGTTTGGTTACGGTCCAGACCAAACTGTGTACAACCCTAATATTGACCGTCTTTGTTGCCTAAAAGATAGTTACCATTCTTAACAATAAGAAAGTAAGTAATACTTCCTTCCATTACCTTTTGGGCCTTGTTTAGTTCACCTTATTTTTATTTATTTCAGAAAAAATCAGATCAGATCAGAAAAAAATAAGTTCATATCAGATCAGAAAAAAAATAAGTTCGGATCAGATCGTCGTTTTATGTGTAGTTTTAATATCTTTAATTTCATAATTTAAAAAATTCTTAAAATTACATATTAATAAAATACATATTATTACGAATCTAACAAAACCCCACTTGATATATTTTTTCCGTATAGATTATCGTATATTTAAGGTCAAAGTTTGGTCAAATTTGACATTCAGATCAGATCAGACCAGATCTGATAAGATCAGATAAATAAATATAAGGCGAACTAAACAGAGCCTTAATCTTTACATTTGAAATTTTATCATTTAAGAAAATGGTGAAAGCATAAACATTAAAAAGTGACAAATAGAGTACTTCATAAAGAAGTAAATAATTTTGCAGACGATAGTTTACTTTTTACTAGAGCCAACGGAGTGGAATGCTCAACAATATTATTGTTGTAGAGGCTTTTATGTATTTGGATCCTCCTCCTCCCTTGAGCCTGCTGTCCTTAATTGGGTCACCAAAGAAGGAAAATTTTGGGTTGTGCTTATGGCCTTCCTTCAAGTAGTGCAGGGCCCAAGGCAAAAAGTTTGCCCGCCCATTTGTAGTGCAAATTAGGCTTCTCCCTTGATCAAGGTTGTAATCCTTTCACCTTATGTTAACTCCTTTTATGGTCAATCAGTTTTAATAAGATAACATAAGATTAGATCGTTTTATACAGCATCAGAGCTTTTAAGTAAGTTTTTATCTAACTAGTTTGTTCACATGAACAAGTAATCATAACTTTATCAAATAAAGGCCTTGGCGCCTTGTTTACCAATTGACTGTTGGTTGTTAGTTGTTTCTCTTGGACAGTTTGACTAGTTGTATGTATTGGCTTGTCTTACTGGTTATTTGACTATTAGTTATTAATAAATATGTTTGGTTTATATAGTTGTTGGCTGCTTGTCTCAATAATAATAATAATAATATAGTTGTTAGCTGCTGATTGTTTTATACAAAATTACCTTTAAGAACATTGGTATTTAATGTTATCTCTGTAATATACATAATATTATTTAGTCCATTAATATAATAATAATAGTAATAACAAAAAGATAATACTCACAACTATTATTATAATTATAAATATTTTATTGTTATGGTTACTATTAATTATTAACGATTAATTATTAGGGAAAGTAAGGATAAAAAAGAAATTTTATAGATAAAAAGACAAAATTGAATACCAATTACTAGCCTTTTGTTTTTGGCGAAAAAAAAATCAGTTTTTCAACTAGCTGAAAATCTATTTACTAAACATATATTTTTGGTTGTTTGACCAAAATAATTTGCCAAATATTAGAGTTTGGTTTGGTTAATTATGTTAATATTATATATTTGGAAAGTTTATCTTGTTAGGAGTTTTAGGCAAGTTAGGTCACGCACGTTACGTTTGATCAACCGGAACAGTAAGGTTGGTTGGACGTTTGCTCTATTTGTCGGTCACTCGATCAAAGTTGAGCTATTCGGTGCATGTTTTGGCACAGTTTTTGAGTGAACCGCAGGTTTTTCATTGGGATACGATCCATTCGTGTTTTATGCTATCTTAAGGGTAGTCCGGGACAAGGAATCTTGTAGTGACCGATGAAGGATTTACGTTTGACGGTGTTTTGTGATAGTGATTGGGCGGCGTGTCCTTTGACTAAGCGCTTATTGTCAGATTATTTTGTGTTTTTCTCAGGCCGATCTCCTTTTTCTTGGAAGACTAAGAAGCAACCTACCGTAGCGAAATCCTCGACTGAAGCCGAATATCGGTATATGGCTTTCACCACTTGTGAGTTGAAGTGGTTGAAGCAATTACTGTATGTTCTTGGTGTCAATCATTCTAAACCTATGCAGTTGTTTTGTGATAGTTTGTGGGCCCTGCATGGCTGCATATAGTCAATAATCCGGTGTTTCACAAACGTACAAAACATATTGAAGTAGATTGTCATTTTGTTCGTGATGAGTTGTTAATAAAGGGTAATATTTCTACTTCATACGTCTTGACGGGTCATCAGTTGGCATATATTCTTACCAAGGCTCTTGGACGACAACAGTTTGATTTTCTTTTATGCAAGTTGGGCATTCGTGATTTACATGCTCCAATTTGAGAGGGAGTATTAGAGTTTGGTTTGTTTAATTATGTTAATATTGTATATTTGGAAAGTAGTTTATCATGTTAGGAGTTTTAAGCAAGTTAGGTTATGTTTTGTATTGTGTATATATATGTGATTAATATTAATACAAAGGTCAAGCCGTTTTCTCCAATATTCCTTGAGTTTAATACAAAAGCCATTAAAAAAGCCAACCAAAAGCCATTTATCAAACATGGTCAAAGTGAAGAGACCAACTTATTAAAGTCCTACTTTTAAATATTAAACAAAAGTAAATATTAAAGTCTTTTTTTTTTTCTCTTTCTTTTTGTACAAAGGTAATTAAGAAATCCGAAAACAAATCTCAAAAAATTCCTAATGCATAAGAAAAGATGAATTAAACAAGTGTTGTTATGAACAATAATTTCATTAACTAAATGACTAACATCAACAATCCAACCGATGTCTAATCTACCTCGCGATAGATATGGGGAATGTATGTTATGAATATATCCAATCTACCATGATATTGAGCATATAACCATTGGCGCGGCCTTTAATAGTTGATGACTAAGATATCATCACGTTCAATATGAATATTTCTAAACTCGTGTTCAAGATCTAGAAGAACGGTAATGCATGTCTCTTTTATAATACCCTGATGTACTTGTGTTATCAATGCATCGTACTTAGGAGTCCAAAGTAGTGGGTATATTATAATTAGTACTATAACATAAGAATATAGGATATCAAAATTAAATTGTCCCCCCACACCTTCCTAGCTCCAAACAAAAAAGGCCATGATTCATTGAATCTTAGATCCCACTAATCCACTATGCCATTGAAAATATTAATAATTTTGATCCAAATGGTTTCTTTTTAATTTTTTATACGTATAATAAATTCTACAAAGTTCTTTCATGCACATTCATGTAATTTATGTTATTTATATAATCCTCATTCTATGCTCAATTGTTCAATCTACAATTGAGGAATGAAATCAATTAGTGTCACAAATGAAAATCTATAGATAGATTGCCGATCAAAATTATATATTGATTTATATGTGTATAATAACCATAGTTGTGATTCTGATTTTGAATGACATATTCACGTTTGCCATCGAAGTAAGAGATAAAAACAATTGTACTGTGTTCATAAACTTTGAACAACCATATGTCTATATGTACCCTGAATTGTACATCTTGATCAAATTATCTAATTAATTTTTATCTAAAAATCTCGCTTCATACTCCTTTTATTTTTATATTTTTTTCATTTATATTTTAGTTTATTTACGTATCTTACATTGGTCATGCACCTAAATTCAATTATATTTGACCCTTTATTTTTTCAATTTGTCAATTTTGTTACCCATTTTAGTAGAACCCAAACCGAACGGGATTCTACAAAAATCTACACAAATAGGCTATGTTATGTATGACTAGCTAATTGTCTCGTGTCCATGTCTTCTACCAAACATATAATCCAATTATGAGGTAAGAGGCACTCATGAATTGAAAATGAGAAAAACAACAAAAGCAAAAGATACAAAAAATAATTCCGCCAATTGGGACTAGAATTACTTGTATTGTGGACTTTCCCCCTTTTTTAACGATGGTCGTGACAATGCCTGACATATTGGCCGATGTAACACATTATACACATTATTACATGTTTAATTATGGATGACCTACACCTTAATTATCTAACTGCAAGCTTTGTCTACATGACCCTATGAGATAGGTATTTCTCGATGATTAGAAGTTACTTTTCTTCCACGGATATTGAGAATAATAATGTGGATGAGATTCGGTAAGAGTATTATTTATTATACAAAATTTTATCAACTCAATTAGTTGACATCTAAAATGAAAATATTTCGCAATTATTTTATGATATATGTACATAGGAAATATATTGAATACTTGATAGTATCAATCATGTTCACAAATTCACACCAAATATCTTTGTACAAGTATTTAGTCATGAATTTAAATGCGATAGATATCTATTGCATATTTGCAATTTTGCATTAGTATTGTTGTGGTCGACTGATCGTAATATTATGATCATGCTGATGTCAAAAAAAAAAAACTATTCATATTCAAATCATGATCATATATATTAAACGTCTTCATGTTGCTACTAGCTCATCAATTATAGACTACAATTGAACAACAACAAAGTGAGAATTTTTATATGTCACAAATTTGAGTAAATACAAAGTACTTATATTATAACTTTGTCTCTATCACAAATAAGATTTAACAAGTTCAGTCATATAAGTGAATCAAGTACACAAGTCCTTACACTTATACTTTATTCTGGATTTTTTTTAAAAAAAAATTCAAGAATCTTCTAACATTGATTTAATGTGGACAATATTTTTGAGAATAAGATGCGATTGATATCGGTTCAAATATAAGCTAAAGAAAAATTAATTTATTTGAAGGTTAATTTTTAAATTACCACCCAAAAATGTAACCATTTTCGAACTTACCACCCGTTTAATTTTTTATTTTAAATTACCACCCCTTAAATTAAATAAATGCTCATATTACCACCCATTTCAAAAATCCGGTAGATTTTTCGTCTGTAGGCCCCACCTAACACTTATTTAAACCCTTTTGACTTATTTTTTTTCCTCGATATTTCTCTTTAAAAACGCTCTCTATACTTTAATTCACATTTCCATCACCAAATTCAACCAAATTTCAAAGAGAAAAAATGTGAATTGAAGTTAGAAGAGCTTTTTTAAAGAGAAAAATCGGGGGAAAAATCAGTCAAAAGGGTCAAATAAGTGTTAGGTGGGGCCCACAAACGAAAAATCCACCGGATTTTGGAAATGGGTGGTAATCTAAGCATTTATTTAATTTAAGGGGTGATAATTTAAAATAAAAAATTTAATGAGTGGTTAGTTAAAAAATGGTTACATTTTTGGGCGGTAATTTAAAAATTTTCCTTATTTGAATTATACATGTAAATTGTAAATCACTCAAAAACGTAGTGATGAAAAGGAAAATTAAGAAAATGTGAATTGACCAAATATGTGTAAATTTTTCCTAAATTTTTTATACTCCATGATTTTGCCTGGCATTAAAAAGTGATAAAAACGTAAAATATATTCTATATCTTAGACTTGAACTCGTAATCTTCTAGAATTTGATAATATTTGTATATACTTTCGCAGAACTTTTATACTATTCACATAATTTTTTTAATTGTCTTTTGCGATTATTCGGTAAGGAAAAACATAATTAGATTTGTCATGAAATATACTTTTCAAATATCAACTTTTTATAAAATGTATAATTACAGATATTAATAACCAAAATAATGCATTGACAAGCGTTAAATCAATCATGGTGCAATAAAAAAATACAGAAGAAGTATATAATTATATACGGAGTACTTATATAGCATAAAATTTCAAATGTAATAAACTTATAATAATAAAAGACATAAATGATATATACTCCCTCCGTCCCATATTAATATATTATATATTATCGTATTTTGAATACCCAAAACATTGTCCATGTATCTATATATGGATAGTATATAAAGTAATAATACCCTAATTTTCTTTAATTTTATTTATTATGAAAAATCGTCAAAAATAATACAACCTTTGGGCCATTCTTTTTTAATAATACAAACTTTGGATTATTTTGTAATAATACAATCTTTAGGGTTTGTTCATTTAAAAAAGAAGACCAATCGAATTTTCGGTGGATTATGAGATTAAAAAAGGGGAAGGAATGAGTTTTTGGTGGTGGGGATGGGGAGGGGGGAATATCCCCTCCCCTTCTACCATAAAAATTCTATAGTGGTCGTTTGAAATATGACTACTATAATATTTTAATGATTATATAGTTCATATTTAACGTATTTTTATCCAAGTAATTATATATATTAATCTATTTTTGCTATAAATATTATTATCAGCATTTTTTTAATTTATCAAATTTTTAGTTTTATTTATGTAATTTTTACACTTATTTTATATTTTCTCGAAAAATATTTATTTTATGTTGGATTAAAATTTTCAAAAATTATATTTGCATTGTAGAAATTAGAATACTAATTGTGTTCAATTTGTAGTGTGAAAAAATGAATCGCTCATATTGTTTATCATTAAAATAATAAGGTAGTCATGGTTGCTATGAGTTCATTCATTATATATTAGTCAGAGGTAGATATCTAGTCCCTCGAGTAGGGTAAAAAGTTCTCTTCTAGGGTTTGAGCGATAATACAAAAAAACCCCCTGTTTCATTGTGATTTCATCAATTTTTGCGCCCAATTCAATCAAATCATTGCTAATTAATTTCCTAGGCTACGATGGAAGACCAATTGGTGAAAGCTTGGGAAAATCTGAAACTTACGGAGGACGAGAACTTTGTTTTGGGTGGTTCAGGTTCGATGGTGGAAGATGATACCCCAAATCAGAGAATCGCCCTGTCTCTGGTGGGAAAATTATCGACTAAGAAGACCTTTAATGTAGATGCTTTGAAAAGGGTGTTAATTAACCTTTGGCGTATTGATGAGAATGTTGCTATCCGTATGATCGATACGAATTTGTTCGTATTCCAGTTTTTTAATGTCGAGGACAAGAAGAAGGTGTTGGATGGTAGGCCATGGGCTTTTGACAACCAAATTCTTTTGCTGAAGGAGACCTGTGCTGATGAACAACCTTCGGATGTGTCCTTTGATGTGTGCCCTTTCTGGATTAGGATCCTTGACGTCCCTTTTGGCAAACGTTCTTCTCAATTTGCTAGGGATGTTGGTGAATGTATTGGGGAGTGTTTAGAGGTCGACGAATCCGATCCTCTTGGATGGGATGAATACATGAGAGTTAAAGTGATGGTGAATATACATAAACCCTTACGCCGTGGCTTGAAGATTGCTGTTGAGTCGGGTCACACGAAATGGGTTGGCTTCAAGTACGAAAGGCTTTGTGATTTCTGTTATTATTGTGGTCGAATCGGACACATTGATAAGGATTGCGAAGAGAAGGATAACTGTGATAGCGAGTCTCCTATGGTTTTTCAGTATGGCCCTTTCTTAACTGCTTCCCCTCACCGTTCTAAGGTGTCTGCAATTGAGAGAGAAAAGGAAAAGAAGTGGGCTGAGAGTCTTTCTTTGAAGAAGAGGATTCAAAGGTCTGATTACAATGATCCCTCGGCAATTCGAGTTGGTCCACCTGGAGCTACTCGTAAACTCTTGTTCAACTCACCAAGTGCGCATGGTGTCACTACCCCCAAGCCTCGTGCTATTACTCTGATGGTTGTGGCTAATGAGGGAAATTCGAAGATGGTCCTACGACCTACTGCTGTCCAGAATACGAGTGTGGCTAATGCTGATAAAGTGCCCTCTCAAGCTGATGTGCTGGAAGGGGTCGGTGTGAAAGATACAATGGTGGAGGATGATACTCAACCTGAGACGCTGACTGGAAAGAAAAGCTGTAATGTGGCAACAAAGCTGAAATTAAAAAGGAAGATGCAGACCGATGGTGTGATGAGTATGGATATGGCAGAAACTGATGGTGGCAGTAAATGCTCGAAAAAAAGGAATGTTGATGCTGTCTTGGACGAGGATCAGATGCTGGACGGGAAAATTTCAGAGAAAAAAATAAAAATGAGTGTGATGAGTAGTTTTTCTTCTGATTGTATTGTTTCTAAAGTAGAGGGACTTGGGAATGCCCAAGCCCTCGAAAAGCAATGAAAATGCTATGCTGGAATTGCCACGGAATTGGCAACCCGTGGACAGTTAGGGCCCTCCAGGATCGATGTTGGAGGGATAGGCCAAATATTGTGTTTGTGATGGAGTCGATGATTGATTAAAAGCGTCTTAATAAAATAAAAAATAAATGTGGCTATGTTGATGGTGTGTGCATTAGTAGTGTTGGTAATTCGGGGGGTATGGGAATGTGGTGGAAAGATATTAAGGCTAATGTGGTATCTTATTCTGCTCATCATTTTGCCATCGATGTTTTGGACAATAATAATTGTGCTGTATGGAGGGATATTGGAATTTATGGATGGCCGGAACAATCTAATAAGCATTTGACTTGGGCTCTTATGTCTTCTCTAAAAGCTGCTTGTAATTTACCGTGCATTATGTTTGGTGATTTTAATGAAATAACGAGCTTGTCTGAGAAGGAGGGAGGGGCTCCGAGGAGTGAGAGGCTTATGGATTCTTTTAGGGAGGCTATGGATAGTTGTGCTCTTCGTGATCTGGGATTCAAGGGAAGTATTTTTACTTGGGAGAGGGGTAATACTATCGAGACATACATGAGGGAAAGATTGGACCGCTACATTGCTGATGAGGAATGGTGTAATCTCTTCCCGAATTTCGAAGTACGTAATCTGCCTATTTTTAAATCAAATTATGATCATTCACAAGTTCTTTTGTCCACGGAGAAAAGAGGGGATAGGCATAGTGGAGGGTCCGGTTTTAAATTTGAATCATTGTGGCTCTCTCGTGAGGAGTGTGGTGAGGTGGTGGCGAAAGGATGGGGGGACAGCGCAGGGTTGGATATGGCGAGGAGGGTGGCAGTTTGTGGTAAAAATTTAGCTTCATGGGCGGCTCTTACTTTTGGCTCGGTGAAAAAAAGAATTAAAGAGGGCGAAGAGAAGCTAAGGGATTTAAAGATGGGGGTGATGGATGGAGCAAAGTTAGAGAGGTGCAATGTGTTGTCTGCGGAGCTTGAGTCCTTGTATAAATTAGAAGAGTCTTATTGGTATGCTAGAACTAGAGCAAATGAGCTTCGAGATGGGGACAAGAACACAAAATATTTCCACCACAAGGCTAGTCAGAGAAAGGCTCAGAATAGAATAAAGGGGCTCAATGATGATAATGGTGTATGGTTCGAGAAGCGGATGGATTTAGAGCGGTTGATATCTTCATACTTTGCTAACCTGTTTGCCACGAGTTCCCCGACTGGTTATCAAGGGGCGATGGAGGGTATAGAAAGGGTAGTTTCTGAGGACATGAACACCATGCTTGACTGTGAGCCGACAGCAGAGGAGATCAAAATTGCCCTTTTCCAGATGCATCCTAACAAAGCTCCCGGCCCCGATGGTATGCATGCTCTTTTTTTTCCAAAAATTCTGGCATATTGTTGGTCCTGATATTATAGCTTTTGTAAAGGGTTGGTGGAGGGGTGATGTGAATTTGTCGGATGTTAATAATACTTGCATTGTGCTTATTCCGAAGTGTGATTCCCCATCTCATATTTCGGAATTTAGACCTATTAGTTGTTGTAATGTAATTTATAAAATTGTGTCGAAAACAATAGCTAATAAGTTGAAGGGTATATTGGATAAGGTGATTTCTCTTAATCAAAGTGCTTTCATTCCGGGTCGCCTTATTTCTGATAATGCTCTAGTGGCTTTTGAGATTTTTCATGCCATGAAGAGAAGTGGAGAGGGGAAAGATGGTAGCTTTGCATTGAAACTTGATATGAGTAAGGCCTATGATAGAGTGGAGTGGGTCTTTTTGGAGAAGGTAATGGGGAAGATGGGTTTCTCGGAGGCATGGATTGGTAGGGTGATGAGTTGCTTACAGAGTGTCCAATTTGCGTTCAAGATTAATGGGCAAATATCTGGATCTGTTACTCCTACTAGGGGTCTTCGACAGGGGGATCCAATTTCTCCATATTTGTTCTTACTTTGTGCGGATGCTTTTTCTAATCTGATCAATAAAGATGCTAAAGATGGTCTTATCCATGGTGCCAGGATTTGTAGGGGGGCTCCCCGTGTGTCACATTTGTTCTTTGCCGATGATAGTATACTTTTTGCTAGAGCTAATACTCAAGAATGCTCTATGATAGCTAATATAATTAGCCAGTATGAGAGAGCGTCGGGCCAGAAAATTAACCTTAATAAAACTGAAGTGGCTTTTAGCAAAAAAGTTAGTGTTGAACGTCGGAAGGAAATTGTCGATACATTGGAAGTCAGAGAAGTGGATAGGCATGAGAAATACCTTGGTCTACCAACGATTATTGGGAGGTCGAAAAGGGCTATTTTTGCAGGCATCAAGGAGCGGCTCTGGAAGAAATTGCAAGGTTGGAAGGAAAAATTACTCTCCATGCCCGGGAAGGAAGTAATGATTAAAGTTGTGGCACAAGCAATCCCGACGTATATGATGAGTATTTTGAGGATTCCCGATGGTATTATCGATGAGATTTACTCCCTCTTAGCTCGATTTTGGTGGGGTACGACGGACTTGAGGAAAAAGCTACATTGGCAAAAATGGGATGAGCTTTGTAAACCGAAAGATATGGGTGGTATGGGTTTTCGAGATTTGAGGGTGTTCAACCAAGCTCTACTTGCTAAGCAATGTTGGCGACTCCACCATAATCAAGGTACTCTCCTTCATGCTATTTTGAAAGCTAAATATTTTAAAAATTGTGACGTGTTGGAGGCTAGTAGGGGTTTCGACCCTAGCTACACTTGGAGAAGTATGTGGGGTGCTAAGTCTTTGCTACTTGAGGGGTTGAAATGGAGGGTGGGGAATGGTAGTAGTATTTCGGTTTGGGACTCGGCTTGGCTACCTTGTAACTCTTCCGTATGTGTACCAACTCCCTTGCAACATAGTGATATGGGGCTGCGGGTTTCGGACTTAATTGACCACGACACCATGTTGTGGCGTGAAGATGTGATTCAAGCCAATTTTATTGCAGCAGATCAGGTGTCAGTTTTGGCTATTCCGCTGTCCTTTCGATCTACCAAGGATGTCATGTTTTGGTGGCCAAATAAGGATGGGGTGTACTTGGTTCGGTCCGGGTATTGGCTGGGTAAACTTGGTCCATCGAATGCGCAATCCCTCACTCGTGATGCTGTATGGAGATTGATTTGGGGTATTAAAGGGCCTCCAAAGCTTGCTCATTTTCTATGGAGGGCATGTAAAGGTTTTTTAGCGGTGAGGGAAAGGCTCCATTTTCGACATTTGGTTGAGAGTAAGGTGTGTGCAATTTGCAGCAATGGGGATGAATTGGTGATTCACGCTACTTTCGAATGCAAGGCAGCACGGGATATTTGGGCAGCTAGTAGCTTCTCCTCTTTGATTGATCAAGCCCCTTCTTCGAGCTTTAAGGATAGACTCTTATGGGTAGCATCCAAATTGAGTAGCAACGAGGTATGTGCTTTTGTAACTCTTGTGTGGGCGGCTTGGTGGTGTCGTAATATGATTATCTTTGATGGTTGGTCGGGCTGTCCAATTAGTGTTGCTGCTAATCTGTCGAAGTCTGTTCTTGAGTATGGTGCATATGCGAAAAATGTATTTATGGGTCAGAGCTTACAGGGGCAGCCATCTCCCTCTTCGTGGTTTCGGCCTAGCAGGGGAATGGTAAAAGTTAATTGTGATGCTCATGTTGGGAGTGCTACTGGCCTCGGTGTGGTAATCAGAGATGAGATGGGTAACATCTTGGCTGTTGCAGTTCGTAAAGAGAAGGTGGGCTGGTCCCCGGAGGTGGCCGAGGCAGCTGCGTGTAGGTTCGGGCTCCAAATTGCAACAAGGCTGGGCTATTCTTCGGTGATCCTTGAAAGCGATGCATCTAATGTGGTTCAAAGGGTGAAGAAGCAAACTGTTAATTTCACTCCATTCTCTTTGATTATTGAGGATATTTGTGTGATGTCTCATTTATTTGTAGCCTTTTCTATTTCTCATGTAAGGCATGCGGGTAATACTCTTGCTCACCACGTTGCTAGGTGGGAGACTAATGGTTGTATTGAACGTATTTGCGTTGGTCCTTTTCCCCTAAGTCTTTTAACTTTGGCGGAAATTGACCTATATTAATGTTATTATCCGCAGGTGGTTTCAAAAAAAAAATAATAATAATAAGGTAGTCATATTTCAAATGACCATTGTAGAAACATCCACTTCTACCACCTCAAAATCCAGTGAAAATTCGATTTTTGTCTTGTTTAAAATGAACACCCCTTAAAGGTTGTATTATTACAAAATAATCAAAAGGTTGTATTATTAAAAAAGAAGGGTAATGCTATATGCAACCCTAAAGACTTCATATAAGCATTTAATATACTTTAAATTCTTTTTTAGAATTAAATTGGGAATTTATCGACAATTCAAGAGTTTATCGGTATAATAAATGTTTATTTATTGTCTATTTTTTCACTTTTAGCTTCTTATATGCAGGTGTTAAGGCTGCAAATATCTTTTTCCAGAAAAGCATAGGCCAAAGGTTGTAATATTGTTAACAATTTTTCCTATTTATTAAACTTTCTAAATTGCCTTTGCATTTCCACTTACCTTGTATTTTTTTTCCACTTTATCTCTCTAACTCTTGTCTATAATTATAGTTTTTTCTTTTTAATGTAGTTCATCCACTTTCTTTTTTCTCATCGGTTAAATAAGTGAAAAAAAACACAAACAATAAACTATAAATTGAGACTCCCATAAAAAAAAATAAAAAAAAAAAGGCTATAAATTGAGACGGAGAGAGTATATTTTTATGCATAATATGAAGTACTCCGTATTAATTATAATGTGATACCAATAAGGTAATAATGTAAATTTATATCTTGGAAGAGAAGTGACGGTGAATGACATGATGATGGATAAGCGTGACAGAGTGATGGCATCATTCAAAAACTTTCAAAGATCCAAATCAAAACAAGCCAGCTGCTAGCTACCCCCTCAAGACGGCGTCGTTTAAGGATTAAGTCTCTAATTACAGCAACTAATCACCCAAAATCATTTAATCACCAAATTCCAATTAATTGGTAATTGAAAGTGGGCTACTCCTACTATAAATATCCCACCCACTTTCCCTTTCCTTCTCGTCAACGCATCTCATTTCAATCACTTCACAAATTCATTCATTTTTTTAACTGAATTTTTAGACAGAGAAACTCCGAGGCAATTCATTCTTTTTCAATGGCAACCAAAGTTTACATTGTGTATGATTCTCTTTTACTCTCCTCTTTTTTAATATTATTTTTGTTGTTGTTTTGATTAATGAATTTTATGTTTTATTGAAATGCTATTTGTTTGCTTTGATTGTTTTTGTCAACGATCGAGATTATCGTAATGAAGTTCTACTCACTTTTCGTTTTGATCTGTTTGTATTTCATAAAGTTTTACTACTGTAGTTTTTACAGTATTTTCTATTTTGGGCCGTTCTATGAATTTCTATTCTGTTGGCATTTTTATGAAGTTTGACCCACCCACTAGGCCACTATGCATATTCTTTACTTTATCTTAGTTAAAATATTTAAACCCCACTTTTATCTCCTTATAAAATCTCTACCTACCTAACTTAGGAGTTTAGTCTAGAATATATGAAGTACCTTTTTTTTTTTTTTTTTTTTTTTTTTTTTTTTTTTTTTTTTTTTTTAATTCTATCTATGGAGTATGTTATACACTATTTGAACGTTTAATACCTCTAATTATTGACATTGTAAAATTATAAAAAAAAAAATGAATATTAAAAAAATATACTTCGTATAAATCATAAAAGTTAATCAAAGTATAGTTTGTGAATAGTGTAAAATTGTGTTAATTAAAAAAAAACGAAGATAATATATATTAACTTTTGTCATAATAGTATAAATTTTATAAACGTTAAAACACGACGAGCTTACTCCGGTTTCTCTGTTGTGGGCTCTACATTTGATTGTGATTGGATAAAATTATTGGTTTATTTATGAAAATACTATTTCACTAAGAGTCTAAGGGCCGGCCTGTTCATATTTACTTATTTTCAGTTCAGTTCAGTTCAGCTCCAATCAGTTCAGTTCAGCTCTAATCAGTTCAGTTCAGTTTAGTTTTATGCATTTTAATTTTTCAGTTCAGTTCAGGTCAGCTCAGTTGAGTAAATATGAACAGGCCCTAAGAGAACCTTGTATTTTATGTCAAAAACACACATCCGGTCCATTTGAATTTGAGTAGCTTCCTAATATTTCAAATTAGGAGCTGAATCTACAAGATTCCACGTTTTCTTTATATGGAGTATTTTATTCACCAAGTATGGTCAAATGGGATTGTATGAGTATGGTAAAAGTCTAAATGATGAACGTATTAGAGACTTGATATACTTGGTATACAAGTACACATTATTTTTCTTAGTGTTAAATGGTGCTAGTAATTTCGATTGAGGTGAATTTTAGTTCTTTGAATCTTTGGTATTTGGAGATCTGAGATGTACTTTCAGAAGTTTATTTCACAAAGAATTTAATATGCTCAATTATTGCCTTACAAATGTGTAATGTTATTTTTTGGTAATGATTAATACCACCCATACCACCGGGCATAGGAAAATAAAATATACTTTGTATATGTATATATTTTCCAATATTGTATAGAGTATATTAATTTAGAAATGGATGACAAAGCAACTTGTAAATTAGAATTACTAACTCTTGATTATGCTTAATATTGTATGGAACGAGTATATCACATAGGAGTACATAAAATGGTATTCCCTCCGTCCCTAAATTATATTCCTATTTCTCTCATTTAGAATGTAATTTAGGGACGGAGGGAGTAAAGTTTGAAAATATATGAAAAAATCACTCACTGATTGGTATTATTAAAGCTATAGTTCTTGAGAGTGAGGGATAGCTCAAGTTGTTAGAGTTTCCCTCCCGATTCCAGGAGATCCTGGGATCGATTCTCACCCCCGCCTTTGTGGCTCTTTAAACACCAAAAAAGCTATGGTTCTTAGTTAGTCCTTGATGATCTTTTTATGTGCAAGTAATGCAATCCTAAGACGACTGCATTTATCATTTTCCTATTTATAATCTTTAAGGTTCGTTGTATATTTCAATTATTTTGTCATATACTCGTATATGCATTCATGCACAGATTATGATTAACTGTTGACTTTTTGGATTAACCAATTAATGATTTGTGTGATCTATTTTGGAAATCAGTTTTAGTAAAATAACTAACTAAATTTGACAAAAATAAGAAAATATCAGTTTTAATGATTACATATCAGTTGTAGTTGGCAAAAACCAGATTTGGATTTGAAATCTATTGATTTAAGAGTCAAAGGTTTGACCTGATGTATAAAAAAAATGTATTCACCTGGAATTTGGATTAGAAATCTATTGACTTCATGACCCTGTTTCTTTCATTAACATTTAGACTTATACTCCTTACATGTTTGGATAACAGACTAATCACCGCGTTAATTGACCAAAAGATTTGAAATTAGCATGTGTCATTAACATTATACTGTTATTGCCTCGATTTGTCTTGTGAAAGTATTTTGAGAGTTTGAGGTTGTTAACATAAGTTCTATGTGGTTTTCAGATATTATTCTATGTACGGACACGTACACAAGCTAGCAGAGGAGATCCAAAAAGGAGCTGCATCAGTGGAAGGTGTAGATGCAAAACTCTGGCAGGTAAACATCAGATGTTCTTGTTAACCTTCTTCAATTTTGTTTGACTGGTGCAAAATGCAAGTGAAACTGGCTAATTTTAGCTGAACCGTCTTTTGAAATAGCTGGACTAGTATAGATCATGTAGTGAAACTCTTCTAGCTATTTATTACGGAGTACAAGTTATCCAAGTTTTGGAAAGAAAAGGTTTCTTACAGTTCTTGTTTTCAGAAGCATTATTTGATTGCTATACACTGAAATTATTTCCTGTATAGTACTCCCAAACCATCATCAGTAGTCAGTAGCTGTAGTGTTGAGAGTGTTCTACATAATCAGTGGCGACTCTAATATAATGAATCTGATTTGACGGAGACACAATCATGTAAAGTTTATTGCTGTGTCTGTGTGAGGTGGTGATACAGGTTCTGGAGTTACTTAGATGTATTCTCTTGCTTGCAATATCGCTCATTTTGTATATTCCTATTGCTGATGAAGCTTCCAATATTATTGCCTCGGTCTAACTTCTCCACTGGTTTGTCATTGTTTTCTTTTAATTAACTGAAGTTTATTACCATCTTGTTGTAAACCTTCTAGCTTATTACCTTCCTGCTAATATCACGGCGTGTAGGTCATTAGTCCTACCTTATTCGCTCACTCACCTTACGAGGATGCCCCAGTTTCTCACGGTGAGAAACGAATTCGTTTCTCATGGTGGCATTTTTGTGAATAAATCAACAACTTTTTCAACTTTGTTCAACTGTGGAGCCCACAATATTGAAAAAGTTGTTGATTTATTCACGAAAATGCCCCCATGAGAAACAAATTTCGTTTCTCACCATGAGAAACAGGGAATTTCCCCTTACCTTCTACTGTGGCAGTCAGACATTCCTAAGTCAAGCTGGGCTGCTTTTACGCTTTCCTATCTTGCTAGCCCCATCTGTAGTTACGTGTATTTGACTTTGCTGAGATGTATGAAACAGGTACCTGAGATACTGTCAGATGAGGTACTTGGTAAGATGAGTGCACCAGCAAAGAGCGATGCTCCAATAATTTCTCCAAGTGAGCTACCTGAAGCTGATGGCTTTATATTTGGCTTCCCTACAAGATTCGGAATGATGGCTGCCCAATTTAAGGCCTTCCTCGATGCAACCGGGGGTCTTTGGAGGACTCAGGAACTTGCTGGAAAGCCTGCTGGACTATTCTTTAGCACTGGATCCCAAGGTGGTGGACAAGAAACCACTGCGTAAGTCCCCTATTGTGTCATGACATTGTTTATCATTCTTTTCAAAATATACACTTTCGTACTAATTTAGATGATGCTTGTCAACAGCTTGACCGCCATCACTCAATTAACTCACCACGGAATGATCTTTGTCCCAATCGGCTACACATTTGGTGCTGGCATGTTTGAGATGGAGAATGTGAAGGGTGGAAGCCCCTATGGTGCTGGAACTTTCGCAGGAGATGGTTCAAGGCAGCCAACAGAGCTCGAATTGCAGCAGGCTTTCCACCAGGGGAAGTACATTGCTACCATCACAAAGAAGCTCAAGGGAAGCGCGTAATTGATTTCTAGAATTCAAAAAAACATACAGCGGATCATACTCATTAGAACACATACACCATTTGTTTCTTTTACCATTCTCAAATCTTTATTTTTGTGCTATTTCTTTGTTATGTAATAAATGCTCCAGTTATGTTTTCTTTGTACTTTTGAATGAATGATAAAGATTGTGTTATTTATGCATTGAGAGTTTTCGGCTATTTTCAAGTAACATCTGCTTCCTTTCTAGTTTAGATGATTATTTCTCCATTTACAAAATTGATTGCAGTTTCCATATGCTAAAGCAGAATTCCTAATGTTTATAATTCCTAGATCTTCATAGAAACTCCTATAAAAGGACTGGGATCAACCGTTCTACTGTTCTAGGCCCCGTAGGTGCATTTGCTACAAAAATCAATTTACTCTCATAAATCACATCACAAAATATTTACAACTTCAAAAGAAAACATTGCAACTAAAAGAAAACGGATAAAAATGATGAAAACTACTACGGAATACTATAATAAAAGGTTTTTTAATTGATATAAAGGGATGAAACATGTGACTATAAGAGTTTTATTTTAACTTTTCGAATTTGGTAAAAAAAGTGTTGAATGCCCTATTAGTTTTGAAATGGTAAGATTGGCCCAAATTATTACTTGTTCTTAAAAGGCAATTAGATAAAGGATTGAAATGAATCAAATGACTACTACTTGTCATTTTTGTTTCCCAACTTACATCGCTATATCCTAAACTTACAAATTTACAATCTCTCTTCCTTTAATCCTTCAATAACCTTTGTCTAAGCTATGTGAGCTAGGCATGGGTTGGGGACTTGGGGTGCACTCTAGATGCTTAGACCCGACACTATAAAACATGACCAAGTATAAGCCCGTTGTAAGCCTAGCACGACACAAGTGGTGTTAGGAAATTAGGGTGTAATTATGTTTGATTAATGCGGAACAAGTCAATGAAATTAAGAACGGAGAAAAAACAATAAAGAATATAAATAAACAACACAAGGATTTACGTGGTTCGGTCAAAATAGACCTACATCCACGGGTGGGGGATTCGAGAGCTTCTTCACTATAATGGAGAAAGAACGAGAGAATAATACAAGGAGACTTAAATCTAATGGCTCAATAAGGTATGATCTAATTGATCAACTAAAGGGTCCTTTTATAACACAAGGAAACCCTAATAAAACCCTAAGATTGTTCCCCAAGTATACTCAAATAGCCGTCATAGAAAAGATATAATTTTAGGAAATATTCCATAATTATCCTAGAATAACCTAACTACCGAGCTATAGCTCGGCAGCTATCTCATGCCTGTCGCAAGTCCTCATAGGGCCGAGCTATAGCTCACTCGCATAGAGCTATAGCTCGCAACCTCGTTGCAAATTTTCAACTTCATTAGGTTTTCGTAAAACGGTCATAACTTTCTCATTTCTTATCGGAATTGGGCATATGACCTATCGTTGGAAAGCTCTTGAATCAAGCTATCACCTCCAACTTGAATCACCTCAATATCAGTTGTAGTTTGAGAGATATAATCGTTCAAAATCAGCCCTACTAGATTTCGAATCACAATTTAACAATCTCCACCTTGACTTGAAATCGACCAAAAATAAGGTAACTCCACCTTGAACCAAAAACCAAGAAGTAATGCTCATAATAAAACATAAAACCTCCACCTTAAACAAAACTCCATAATCCTACTCACATTAGGCTATCACCAAACGGACATCTTCCATAACTTGTGAACCGGTGCGTCTCCGAACACAAAATTCCGTACACAAAACCATCACATGGCCTAGATTGAGAGTATAATGTCCCGACGCCAAGCATGCTTATCAAAATTGACAAAACTCTCTTCAAACACTTCTTCATCTCAAAAAAATCAAACTAAAAAACTTAAGCAATTCTAGAAAAATAAAAATTACATCAAGAATTTCTATATTGCAATTATACTTAGTAAATCACAAAAGTACCAAAATTGAGATAAGAAATAGCATAACTAGAACAAAATCTAATGCATAACCAAGATTTCTACTTTATTACAAACGAAAATCAAAAGCAATCTATCATAGACTCCATACCATAAATCCACACGGTTTCTCGTTTTACCAAGAGATCTCAAAGGGGAACTTATCATGAAGAGATCGTAGAAACCGCAACCCCAAAGCTCGTAACCCTAAAGTGCATAATCATCATCATCGTCGGTATTGGCAATATTTGCGTATTTGTCCTCATTGGATTTCTCCTCATTCTTCTTCTTTAATTTCCAACACTCGGCTTTGATGTGACCCTTCACATGACAATAGTTACAAACTTTTCCTTTACCAAAATTCTTATTACCACCATGAGCAACTAAAGCATTATTTTGAGCCGGATTATCAGATTTATTAACCAATTTATTGTCAATTAAATCTCTTTGAGTTAAGGCATCCTTAACATCCTCCAAACTCAAATCATCTCTACCATACAATAAAGTATCTCAAAAATGCTTATACGTAGGCGGTAAAGAACACAACAACCTAATAGTCATATCCTCATCATCGATCTCAACATCGATGTTTTACAAATCCATAATAATAGAGAAGAATTCATCTGAATAAGACTTAAGCGGTTTACCTTCTTCTAGACGAAGATCATGAAGTCTAGATTTGAGCAGTAGACGGTTGGTCACGCTCTTTGTCATATAAAGTGACTCCAACTTCAACCACAAACCCGCAGAAGTCGTCTCCTTGGCAACCTCTCTCAAAACATCATCAGAGAGACATAATTGAATTGCCGAAAGAGCCTTCAAATCGATCTCCTCCCACGTATCCACCGTCATGCCCAAAGGCTTGTTGGATACACCTTCAAGAGCCTTGTGACATCCACTTTGAACCAAGATGGCTTTCATCTTCAATTTCCATAGGCCAAAGTTCACTTGCCTATTGAATTTCTCAATATCAAATTTCATTGGCATAATTTAAACAAAATAACCTATAAACACCTAAACCTTAAGACCTTAAAACCTTAAAATCTTGGGTCTAGATACCACTTGTTAGGAAATTAGGGTGTAATTATGTTTGATTAATGCGGAACAAGTCAATGAAATTAAGAACGGAGAAAAAACAATAAAGAATATAAACAAACAACACAAGGATTTACGTGGTTCGGTCAAAATAGACCTACATCCACGAGTGGGGGATTCGAGAGCTTCTTCACTATAATGGAGAAAGAACGAGAGAATAATACAAGGAGTCTTAAATCTAATGGCTCAATAAGGTATGATCTAATTGATCAACTAAAGGGTCCTTTTATAACACAAGGAAACCCTAATAAAACCCTAATATTGTTCCCCAAGTATACTCAAATAGCCGTCATAGAAAAGATATAATTTTAGGAAATATTCCATAAATTATCCTAGAATAACCTAACTACCGAGCTATAGCTCGGCAGCTAGCTCATGCCTGCCGCAAGTCTTCATAGGGCCGAGCTATAGCTCACTCGCATAGAGCTATAGCTCGCAACCTCGTTGCAAATTTCCAGCTTCGTCAGGTTTTCGTAAAACGGTCATAACTTTCTCGTTTCTTATCGGAATTGGGCATATGACCTATCGTTGGAAAGCTCTTGAACCAAGCTATCACCTCCAACTTGAATCACCTCAAAATCAGTTGTAGTTTGAGAGATATAATTGTTCAAAGTCAGCCCTACTAAATTTTGAGTCACAATTTAACAAGTGGAATGACAATTGGTTGTGAAAAGACATCATTCTTGAAATTTGATGTGATCCGAAAAAGAGCATGACAGTCAGTGTTAACCAATAAATAAAATATCTAAAAATTTATAAGGAGGCTCACCAGCGTGGCGCGACATGTGGACATAGCCATATATAGGCATGATAGATCAATACGAGCTCAACAAAACACACCTTTTCTTACTCAATTCAAGCACAACTTCAAGGGCCATGCCCAACTTTAGTGGTCATTTAACTTGTTGTGTAATTCAATGTTAAAAATAATAATTGATGAACATGATCTTCTCTCCATCCTCAATATATCCTCTTTTTTAAACTTTAACAAATTCAAACACACGTTGAATGTTTGTCAATTTTTACACATCATTGAGAAAAGTTGTTAGAAAATACTTCATATATGAGTTAGAACTGATTATCCCATTGTAGAAAAGATGAAGGATTGTTATCATGTCACATAACTCTAGTAAGTTGCTCCACACATTATCAATTGATTTTATAATGGAATTCGATTAGAATTGTTTGTGGTGATCACATACTCACACTCTCTTCCAATTTTTATGCTTGTTGGCTTGATGGGAATTTGTCATGGTATCAAGAGTGAATTATAATCTCAATAAATCAGCTCAAATTGCGTGAAAAAGATGAAGGTAGTTTGGTTATCCGTTGATTTTGCTCTAAAAGGAAAGGAAGGACAATTAACATATGAATTTGTCAAGGCTATTTCGTCATTTGGTTTTATGATAAAATCTTATTATGCGTGCTTTAGGGTATTTATAATTAACTAAATATCCTACATATATATTTTCAGTTCCAAAGCCTATGTTTATATTATAGATACACGTACACGGTCCATAAGAGATATACTTTGTCATCATCATCAATGTGTGCTTTAAAGCCTTTAAGGAGCAGAAAGAATTTAAAGAAAAAGGAAAAAAGTTTGTGTAAGGAGGTAAAGTATGATCAATGTACACACTAATCAAGTAGATTAGGGTCCATTTAAATATAATTATGGTACGGTACAATGATGTATGTAGGATAAAATTGTATCATATCATTCTTACTTGCTTATAAAACAAAATTGAAAATGTTCCTTTTAATCATTAGTCATTTATCCCAAAGGATTCTTAAATCAAAAGCTTTCAATTTTCTTAATTATTGTACATGTAAAACATTCTCTTTTCATATGACCTACCGACTTTGAGCTTCGTCTTTTCTTTTTGTTTGCGGTTTAGCAACTCACCAGTTGTACACACGAGTATAGGAAAAGTGAGGGAGAATCGTTTTTTTTTAAATTTGAGCTAAAATTGCAACATTCAAGTGTAGTGATTAGCATATTAGCATCCCAAGATTAATAATATTATGCACATGACACATAAATTGTAACACATTGTACATAGACTTAATTGCTAGCTCTATTATTTTGTCAAATGCAATTTTAAAAATTCCAGGTATAAGGGAGGCCATGTAATAATCCTCCAAATGAACCATCATTACATCAATTAAAATGTTATGGAGTTGAAATTAAAGTAGAGCTAGGCATGGACTAGACCAACAAGAGTTGTAGTAGTAGGCATGACACGAAAATAACCTAATCTGGTTTGATATGAGAGGCACATCAGTGGACCATGAAATGTGCATGAACATCACTTTAAAAAAATATATATGCGTGAGCATGACAAGCCTTCACACTTATTCTTTTTTACTAATCTACAAAGAAATATACTACGTATATATTATTTAAGGAGCATTATTCTGGCATGGTTCAATCGGTATGTCATGACACATGGACTGTCATGTATGAGCTTTGTTTATGAAGAATTAGCATGAGCCTAACAGGCTAACATAACTCGAATTCTTCTAGACCAGTTTACTCATTAATATATAGTGAAATGACACTTATACCCTTGTTTAATTTAAAATCCTACCTAAATTACATATCCCACAATTAGCTTATTGATCTTTTCACATACTCAAATAACTTTAAGCTATCAACTATTTACCAAACACTTTTATACAATTAGCTAATAAAATAAATTAGCAAATCAGTTAATACAATCCGCTAGTCAAAATCACCTACATAATCAGCTTCAGCTTTAAGATATTCACCAAACACGACCTTAAATTGATAGATGTTGAAAACTTGAATTTTTTATGGTGATTCTTGTACTAGAAACAAGAGTTCAAATTGGGATCCATTTCAAAGGACACATTTGATGATTTCTTCACCAGCCATGAATATCATTTTAACTGTGTTGAGGATCTCATTTCAATTGGTCTAGAAGCTAAGTCAGTATAAACTATGATTCTCGATTATCATTTGATCCAATTGGTGGCGCCAAGGTGCATATTGGTGAATTGGAATCTTGTTAATTTAACTTTCCCTATGTAGCCTATATATTATTAGTAAATCATATATATTATCTTTAGAGTACACATATAAGTGCTTTAATTTTATATATTTTAATACAACAATCGTATAAAAGTGAGATAAATTATTGACAGTTTAGGTATTTTCTGTAAACACCGCTACTGATCTCTTGGCCCATATAATAGATCATTTAGTTTTATAGCTAAACAAATAAATACTCATTCTAGTATTCCACAATACAAACATGAGGGACAAATTAAAAAATAGATTGATAGTCACTTTAGAATGACCCCAAGATTAATATTCCTTTTAATCAATTTGTAGACTCGTCTCCATTACATGGATTTTAATTTCTTACTCATGAGTAAAAACTTTGGAGGTGCAAGGTTATAAAAACACATTTTGAAACTCTTAACACTGGGACCTCTTAGAAAATTATTGTACACTTCTCTATTTTAAAAGTTTAAAAGTATGTCTTGTTAATTAGATCCACTCTGGAGGAACCTATGTTATATACTGATCAACAACCATGCTAGATATCTTATAAATCATCCAAGTTAATGATGTATTAAGAATAGATTGGTAACTAAAATGATAGAAATTAAACATGCATTTGAATTGCTTAGAGGATTATACAACATTTAGTATGGAATTTGAAGGGCTTAAATAGTATGTAAAAATAGGGTTTTTGTAGGTGAATTCTTAATGAAAATCACGAAGATCGATCTAGGGTATATATATGGAAAAGCGTTGCAAAATAAGATTGCTAAAGGCTATGAATGTTTTGCCCTAGTGTTGGTTGCTGCAAGTGTGCATGCTAGTAGTGTACCTAAGTTGTGTATTCTGTCTTGTTGCATAATGGAACATTTTGTGCTCTTCATTTTACAAAACTCGGTATGTATTGTGTTTGATAAGCGTATTTGGCCCTAATGAATAGGTTTATGAATAATTAATGCATAGACGATGGAACAAAATTTCTATTGCATTGTCTACTACACCTATTAATCTAAATTTGCACTAAGATAATAGTCAATATACAAATACTTATACCCCCTAGTTGTAGTGTTATTTCTCACTCAAAAAGAAAATATGTTTAATTAGGCATATATATTACTCATTTAACAAATAACTTTAAATAATTCCTTAATTATCTTTCACTTAGACGTTAAATCACTCTCATTTAAGGATCAAATCATCTTTCCTAACTTGTAATTAAATGATGTTATCTACATTCCACCCTATATATGAATAGACAAGCCTATGACCTAAGACGTCATCTTATATTGTCACAATTTTACTTGAGTTGTGAGCTTATAAAGTTACATACTTTGGTAGCTAGCATTTATTTCCCTTATCAATCCATGGTTAATTATAACAATATAGCATATGCTATTTTGGTAGGATATTCTATAATCAAAGGTTTTGATCCAAAGCAAACAAAAATTATTTTTCTTCAAAACTTCAAAAACTTTTATAAATCTAGATGTACTAGAAGATAATATAACTTTCTTTTGTGTTAGCCATCCTTAGCACCAAAATGCATTTTAAAAATATGTAATCCAAGATGAGAAGTCAAACTAAAACTTTTGATCGTAAAAAAATCCTTTGTTTTTTCAATTAGCCTCTTGCTCCAATGAAACCTTCCAATGGACGCTCCTCAATGTGACCATTCGATGAAAAGCACAAAAGTATGGATGATGATGGGCTCCTTTGGAAATTACACTTTACTCCTTACTATTTTTCTCTAATTTACAAGAACTTAATTTTAATAAAATTAATAAATCCCAAAAAGTAGGAAATTGTGGACCCCTTTAAGCACTTCCCACTAACATATTCCCTATCACATAAACAAATCTAAAAGTTAGATTTCCAATCCAATGACATCCCCCACATTCACTCTCTTTCTCTCCTATTCTGGAATTCAATTATTCCAAACGATCACCCTATATCTCTCCTTTCCTCCTTTTTATCTCTATGATCATCATATAAGTTACAAAGTGAGTAATTTCATACATGTGCAATTTTAAAGGTAATTAGTGTATTTCATAGAAAAATGTAACAACAAATAAATTTAGATGATTATAAACTCGTTTCATCATGTATGTCATCATAAAACGTTGTATGACCAGTTATACCATACGCACATGCATCAAATTACACGCTATATAAATAAAAAGAAGTTGGAGTTTAATGACGTCTGATTAGCATGTATTTGAAAAAAAATTCAAATCTTCCAATACAAATTAAAAGAAAGTAGTATGTTTTACCTTTTAAATTAAACAAATCGCATGAGGATTTTAGCACTCCAAGACTTATAAGTTTATTTCCTCTATTGCTTATCTTCTTGTCGCATGAGTGAATTCCGACCTGTCTATGGAGTGCTAATATCTTCATCCAAAGCTAACAGATGAATTTAGTCGATCCTATACTATAAACTTCAATTCCTATGCTTTTTCTAACATTCTTTGTTGGTGAAACTCTTACCAACCTCAACACTACCTATAATTAACAATTAAAACTAATCATAATCATGCAATTATTACAAAGATGATGAGTATTTTCTCATGGCCCTAGCTCTTTTAGCTTGCACCTTGGTCCTCAAAGATAACCATGATTTTTTTATTTTTATTTTTTTCTTGGCTATCCAAATGGTCCATGCATTCTCCCTTTTTTCTATCCTTTGGATTGAAAGCCATATTCCTTTCCCTTTTTTCCATATTCACAATTTTTTTCCCTCCATTTTTCCATGCTCCAATGTCCTTGCTAGTACTACACAATCAAATTCATATGGCTGCATTCTTATAACGTCATCAAATCCACCTTCTTTTTCTTCCTTTCGTTTCCTCGATTTATCTCATCAATCGACCAATCTCTCTCGAATTCAACTTGCATAGGGAGATTCCGTCTATGAGTTGTATATTTCTCCTTTTTTTTTTCACCATCGTATCAAGAATAAGTTCTTATGAATGATCCCTTTATCTTTCACCTAAAAGTTCCTCCAAATGTAGGCGTCCAAAAATCTACCGTGGTCTCATGTGTTACAGGAAATGTGCTAGAAACGGGTACTAAACATAACCCTCGACTCCTTAAATCTTGTTTCGGACCATCCGGATCAATCTTCGCCTTTTCGTTACCCTACATTATTAAGGCATAATCCCACATATGATTACAAAGCAATCATCATTAAACAAAAAAATTAAACAAATATTTCTAATATTTTTTTTCTTAATTAAACTACTATTAAAAAAATATAGAGAATATATACCGGTTGATGTTGTTGGTAGGAGCCTCCACTTTTCAAGTATGGGTTGCTTAAAACCTGTTATTCAACCCATGAAAGAAATGTTATTATAAATTAGAATATATGACACTTTTTGACCTATTTATTTTCCTAAAAAGTTTGTATTTTTTTTTAATTAACTAATTAATTAAGATTATACATTTATATTCATAAAAAAAAAAAAAAAAAAAAAAAAATTAACTTACACTGACTTGTTCATGGAGAAACTTGATGTACTCAATGGCTTCAGAGAGGACTGACGCAGTATCAGTCTGCAAAAGGTATTAAAAAAGGAAATAAAGAAATATACCATGATTCATATATGGACCAATATTAATTAGTGTGCACAAAAAAATAAAGCCTAAAAAGTAAGCTTTTTTCGACCCAAAAAAATTGATCGAAATACAAAGGAATGACATTTGATGAATCATCTATCAATGCCATGCTTAGCTCTTTTATTTTTTTTGCTATAAAGTAAAAAATTAAAGCTGAAAGAAACGGTGGGAAATTTAGCACCACATGATTTCTAGCAAATTTTATCCTATATTGTATATTTCTAAGTTTAATTATTAGTGTAGTCTTTATTATTGTAAGATAATGACTAGCTAAAATAGATGATAATTATTTCGGGTAAGAATGATTCATGTATACAACGTATATGTGTATTGTATTATGTACTTGTATATGATAGTGTAGTCATTTCAAATCATGTATAATTCGCTCTTTTGTAAAGTTGACTTTTATGAAATCAAACGTGATCGAGTAATCATACTGTTTATCATACACTCGTTCAGTTGTAATTTTGTGCTATCATAGTGTATACAAACTTATTACACGAAGTAGATTGACTTAATACAATTAAAAAAAGATATGTATATAATACAAAGTACTCATTTTAAAATTAAAATTTACCTTTCCGAAAGGCGAAACTAATTGTTGAAGAGCAGTGATTCTGTCCCCCATCTTCTCTTTCCTCACCTGGTAAAAAGATTTTCCCACAATCAATCAATAACGTACAATATATACCTAGCTATAGCTAGGCAAGTCTTTCATCAATGTGTCCTATGAACTAATCATACAACTAACATATCTTACTAATATTACAAGTTTAAGATTAATCAATACCTTAAATGGTGGCAAAGTTGATGAAGCACCATCGTTCCTAGATCGTTTATTATTATTCTCGGAACCATTCTTTTTCGCCATTGAACTCGTATCTCTCACCTCCATTGTAGTCTACCAAGTCGTAATATAAATAAAGGTAAAAAAAAATGATATATATTAAAAATAACTTAGTGATGATTTTTCCAAGACAATATTAATTAACTTATTACTGCCGCCAAGTGTTAATAAGGTAGTTTAAGTTGAGAAAACATTATTCTATTGATAACTAAATTTACCTTAAGTAGTTAAATCGTCGAAACCCTAGTTAATAAGGTAAAGTATCATTTTAGTTACCTTTGGTTTCTCTTCAAATGTTGGCATGGTAGGCAATTGGGCACCTTGCAACGACGAAAAGAAATTCGGCCTAACATCAGTTAACGGAGCTGAGGCACTCCAATACGGGGCGTTGTTGATGAAATGAAGTTGTTGTTGTTGTTGCTGTTGTTGTTGTTGTTGTTGTTGCTGCGGCTGTTGCTGCTTAGGAGAAGAAGCTCTAAGGAATTGAGGCACTTTCGCCCAAGAAGAAGGCAATTGCGAGTGTTGTTGATGATGATCATTACTAGTAACACTACCCATACCAAAATAATTAGGTTGAAAATTGCTCGTATTTAATTGTTGTTGTTGTTGTTGATGTTGGTTGTGTTGTTCAGTACTCATAAGACCTTGCAAGATACTCGAGGGGCTACCAAAGACGGAGCTAGAAGAGGAAGTATTATCGAGTTGAAAGCTTGAAGGCGCGGTTAGCCCTTGGCAAGTAACCGTGCTTTCAATGGAACTACCATTAGGTGAAAACTGTGGTTGGTTATCTAAGGAAAATCCGCGCCCTATTTGTTTGAAATCCGTGCTCGAATCTTCACTACTCGGAAATAGTTTGTCCGGTCTCCATTGATGTAACTGTGGTGAATTACTACCTCCGAACATGACTCCGCCTCCTCCTCCACCACCGCTCGTGTCTTGCTGGAAGTTCGCGGTTAGGCCCATGCCCTCTTGTAGCATGGACCTAAAGCTATTCTCGGCTTTCTCCGGATTCCTACTATGTCAAAAAAAAAAAAAAAAACAAACAAACAAAATGACAAAAATCAATTCAAATGTATAATTACAAACTTTGAAAATTCTTTAGTCCACTTAGTGTTTACCGTACTATTTACGATTTTCCTTGATTTTCGGGATTTAGTCTATGTGAGTAAAGGACGAGAATTTTTATAAGGTAGTTTTTCACAAAAACAGTCGTATTACTACTTACAGTATAGCTGTTTGTTGTTGATTCCACTCTGCCATGGCTTGAGAGGACAAACCAAGCCCCACGAGCTGAAGCGAAGAAGCGTCCAACTTAGTGTCCACCGCCGTCGGTCCCTCGGTTAACCATCCGTAACCGGCTCCACCACCGCTATTGGCTAGCGTCGTAGTAGAGGAAGTAGAAGAAGAGCCGCCGCCACCACCACTACCACCGTCGAATCTACTTCTATTAGTTGATGTAGTTGAATCCCACCAATTTGCTCCTCCACAATATTCTTCAGCCATAATCTAATATTTATTACCAAAATAGTATGTTGTGTATATATTTAGAAACTGGTTTAATTATTTTCTCTATTTTGTTGTAATAATATAAGCTTGTGTTACAAGTGATATAAGCTAAGGGTTTTTTTTTTTTTTTCTCTTTTAAAAGGAAAATAACTTTGCTTAGGTTTTTGAAGGGGTTGATGATAAAAATGAAAATAATGAAAAATGGACCGCTACATCTGACCACATATTTATATTACCGACTTTATACCATTTGAGAAGGATGTGGTTGACAATATTTTTTTTATTTTAATTTTATTTTTTTGGGTTTCTAGGGTGATCATGAAAACAAGGAAAGGTCATTTTGAAATGAAATTCTCTGACTTTTGTAAAAAAAAATTAATTTAAAAACGATGGCTAGCTAATGATGTTTCTTAAGCTTAATTATGTTATCTTAATTACCCTAATCCTTAAGTTGTATGACTTTGGTAAAATATTGAGTGCAATGTTTTATCTAATTAATGAAGATTGTTGTCACTTGCTTTATAGTCAATCAAGGGGTGCCACAATAATATAAAGTTTTTTTGTTTTGAGTCATTGAATATAACCCTATAATACAAGTGGTTAAATGAAACAAATTGTCCCAAAAAGTAAAAGAGAAAAAGAAAAAAAAAAAAAAAAAAAAAAAAAAAAAAAAAAAGATTGTGTAAATTGGCCAAGTTAGCTAATCATGAGGGCAATTCTTTTTGGATGCTAATCATGAGGTACTAAATTGAGAAAATAAGAATCTGCCTTCTGTAAAGCTGTTGTTATAGTTTTCTCTATGGATGGTTTTTTTAGTAGCTAGATTGAAGTAAGGTTGGTGATGGTAGCTAGACACCTTATAGATATATCCCGTTTAAGTTGTTAATAATTATTACTTCATTCGGACTTAATAATGGTTTGTAATGCTAATAATAGTGTGATATAAACTACTAAGTGTGACAGTAATTAGCCCTGAACACAAATAAGAATAAAGAATACAATAAGATATATCCCGTTTAATTTACAATGAGTAGATAGGACAATTAGTACAATTTCAGATGTCGTTAAATAAGGGTGTCTAAAGGTACCTAGAATATTAGTTCGAAGCTAAGTTTTCAATATATATCTTTTTGTAATGCATGATAAAATTTGTCTCTTTGACACATTCCAATGTTATCATATACTTTGCATCTCATACGTACCTTCTTGGTTAGATAGAGGTTTTGTTCAAGTCCTATACTCTGATGATATGTCTCATTAATATATGTTCTCTCCTTCTTGAGTCATTAAAATGACTCGAAAGAAGTTGCTATTGTTGAGTCCATTTTGACTCGGTCAACATATAACACAGGCGGTGGTGCAAGATACCTAAAAGGCAAGCTTTTACAGCGAGTGGTTGTAGTAAGTTAAGAAGCAAGACAATAAGATACAAAAAAAATAAAGATTAGACTCCCATCCAAACTTTAATAATTCAGGTATTTTGAGCTTTAAGTCCTTTTAATTCAAAAATACAAGTAAAAAAAATTAAATGATGAAATAGCAAACCTAAGGATGCTTACCTTGACTAGATTCTCTACACTTTTTATGTAGAGGATGCGTACAACGTAACATAAAGATTATTTAGACTAAAATTTTGAATCTCTTTATTTTGTTGGCCAAATATATTTCCAAATACTAATTGACCTTATAAAGCTATAGGGCAAAGTTGTAATTACATTAGCATATAAGTATGTAATATATTTCCTTACACGAAAGTTGCATAAATAACAAGTTGCATGAAAGTTTAAAACAATGTTTAGCTACGTTTGGTGTGGTTTAACATAAATACTTTATGTCAAAAATAGTTAAAAAATCATGGGAAACCAAAATCTTGTAACATGGAATTTGTCGAACAAAAAAAATATCCTAAGAAGAGTTGAAGATTCTATATGCCATTAATTAATAATTAAATAATATACCATGAATATATACTCCTATATATGCTAGCTTAATCATAAGGCTTATTGATGCTCATGTGCTTCTCTGGTTCTGACACACAAAAATAAAAGGGATGATTTTTGGGTGTCTTTGGTAATACAAGTGGCCAGAATTTTGAAAGTGTAAATGGATGTTAATCTTATATTCTTTCAATTTCATGAATTTATTTCTTGCCTTTCTCTGCCAGTTACTGCCTTTAACCTTTTATTTTTCTTTATTTTACCTTTTTAATTGATGATAAAATTTAAGATGGTCTTGTTATGGCTACATGTAAATGTGCCATGATGATTGATGATGGGTGTGATTGTGCAAAAATTATTGTTTTTGTATAAAAAAAAAAACTTTTTTTAAAGTAGCAAAGAAATTGGTTAAGGCTAGTACAAATATAGTAACAAAACTTGATTTTAGCACACCTTTATGTGAAATCAACGTAAAAAATTGTATTCTCAAAATGAATGTGCCAAAATTATTATCCATGGAAAGTCAGTTTATTGATGACGGTTTGTGCGGTGTTGCAACATATGTCTACATTCTCTACAATCAATGAAATCAAAATTTTTACAATTGAAAAATTACAATGGCTCAAATAAGAAGATCCACTCGTGAAAATTTTTATTAACTAACAATGTCATATCTCATATACAATGACTATGATTTTTGTAGGTTAGAACATTATTATTTAATCCAAATTGTTTTGTATTTATTAGTTTTGATTAATGCCGTATAAATTTTTATTAATTAAATAATTTTACTTTTACAAAAATATTCAAAATATATAACCATTGTCTTTTTGTATCACTTAAGTACCAAAATCATACTCGCAACAGGAACATAATTGTGTTCTTTTTTACTCCCTCCTTCCCAATTTAGTGTGTTCATTTTCTTTTTGTAATTGTCACTGATAGAATATAAAACCTATCCATGAGCCTTAACCATCGGCTTAAGTTTTTGGTTGAATTGATCCTCTAACATAATGGTATCAAGAGCTAGCGTTATACAAAGGTCACAGGTTCAAATCTCATACAACCCTCATTTTAAAGTAAAATATCAAGTGTCTGGTATGAAGAGGACCCATGCTGCATTCACACTTTAACCCCAACGAGTTTATTCCTGAGGCTCAACCTTCAATTTAAACTTTTTTGTTGAGTTGATCCTCTAACAATCACAATTTAGTTTGCCTATCTCTATTTTTTGCCAAGGACCACTATTTTATTAATACTTCGCTCTTCCTAGTTCCCACTACTAAAATTAGAGTCTCACGTTCTATTTCATTTTCTTAAAAAGGTATCCAACTATTCTTCATTATAACAAGAATGATTTTCATCTTATACATGTGATTTTATTTAAAGTTTGATAACTATTGCGATCCAATTTTGTCTAGTCGGAATCTCTCGTCTTGACTAGTATAGAAAATGTACAATATTTACACCTTTATTTCTTAGTATACCAACAAGGCAACAATGACTACACCTCTGGCCTGGACTTCCATTATAAGAAGATCCATCAACATTCCAACTTACCTTTTTTGACAACGGCAACACTCCCATACAATACACCCATACGAATCTTTACTTCTTTACATTTAAACTACACCCCGCGTTTGCACTAGCTTCATATATAGTGCAAGAAGCCAAGAACCTTACGTTAAGTGGTAAAAAGGGTTTTATAAAATATTTGTTTTTAACGCGTTATTATTCTATCTACTCATGGATATTTGTTAAGTCCAAGGAGATTTAATTCCAAAACCATACTTCCTCCGTTCTTTTTTACTTGACCCGCTTTGACTTTTACACTATTCACCAACCCACTTTTGACCGTCTTTTGTGAATTACTAGATTAAACCCCGTGCAATGCACGGTTGTTAAATAATTCTAATGACAATAAATTTTACCAAAAATAATGAATATAAATATTATAAATAGACTTAGTAGTAAAAAGTATGAAATATTGTGAAAGAAATTAATTAAACATGTAATAGTTATAATGGGCAATTTGATATTTAAGGACATTTATTTTAGATTTTATACAAACTAAAAGTAATAATTTAATTACAATAAGCTTTTTTAAGTAAGTGGTTTTGGAGGGAAAACTTTTTATAATATTTTGCCAAGTGTTCTCTAAGTTTCGCCTTTAGTATAATGTAATGATAGGTAAAGAAAAACATATTCATGTAGGATCTTGTTAGAATCGTCTAAATAAGTACTATCACAATATATACCTTTTATAATTTTTACTTATAGAGTATTAAAATTATTGATGGTTAAACTTGTGCATTGGCAAACGTGATAAAAGAAACAGGTCAAGTAAAAAAGAACAAAGGAAGTATATAATAGCTAATAGGAGGAGTAGCCTTCTCTCAGCTTTATGATGTGTTTTATATTTTATTACTCTTTTTCTTTATCAATATAGAACAATTATCATGTCTTGTTTGGGAAGGTTACATTTACAATACGTATGACCTTTGTATGCATACATCATTTTAAAGGTCGGTGAGCTGGTGGTGGAAAGACCTTCGGATGGTGGTAGGATTTGATCAAGGTGGTGAACATGGTGGTTGGGAAAGAAACCTCATGTGCCACTCTCGTGGGAGTTTTGGCTAGTGAAAAAGTACACGGCAGCAAAGGTATAGTCTAAGGAAAAAGTATTTTAAAGTGTCGCATTTTTTAAAAGGTTATTTCTCACAAATTGGTCGACATAAAATGTAATTTCTAACAAATTTTCCTAATGATATTTTTTTTTTTTAGTGAAGAACACAACTACAAATTTGTTATCCTTTCTAAATCGATTAGTGAGAAAATGAGAAGGAAATGGATGTATTGGAGGGGAGATATAGGGTGGAGGTGATGAAATAGACACGAAAATGTGTGACATTCTATTTTCTATATCATTCTAAAGGATAGATTAGATGCTTGAGAAAACTATTTTAATTTCCTCCCCATATCAACTAAAAAAGGAAAATTAATTTTCTTGGAAAATATCATCCTCCCAACTAAACACACATTGTCATGGTCAAGGAACGAACGGTGAGAGGTATCTTGTGTCATCAACATCTATTTTAAAAATAACATAAATCATTAATATTCGGCTTTATTTTCTACTCAATTAAATACTTAATTGTCATCAAGAAAGAAAAATTGACGGTTATTTGAGAAAAGACAACCTAACATATATGGGGAGAAAGTTTCCAATCATATTAAAAAGCTAATCTAATTAATCTGCAAACCAAATTGCCAAAACAAATCAAATTGCAAGCTTGCTAATACATAACAAGAGACCATAAGACTACCAAAGGTACAACTATACATATATGTAGGTTTACAAGTTGATTGAAACCCAAATAAAGCCAAAACACAAGTTAGTTAGCAACTAAACCAATGAATTACACTTTGTGAAAAAAGAAGTATATAGTGAGGGCTGCTCAAAGCAAGTAAACCACACACATAATAAATTAAGCATCACATCATAATACCATATATATTAATAACAATTAATCTATTGGTTAATAAGCTAATAATAGAATTGAAGTAGTAGTAGTTGTTGTTACCGTTGGTAGAGAAGGAGTTGAATAAAAAAGGTCAACGAGTGGGACTAAGGGTGAGGTGGGGTCTACACGGTGCACGCGCGGGGGCAAGAAGAGGAGACAATAACAGGATTAGGAACAGAAACAGACTCCGTTAGTCGATTTAGTCTCAGAGTCAGAGCCAGACAGCGACTTCTTATTCTTCTCCTCATCATTACCATTCCCATTATCATTCTATCTCTCTCTCTCTCTTTTTTTTTAAATCTATTTTTTAGTTTATCTTTTCTTGGGATATTTTTTAACAACATTCATTTGGTATAGCTGGACACACCGTGCAACAAGCTGACAAGCACAAAACACTGCTTGAGTAATCCCTAACCAACCGATTAACTTTTGACTGATTGAGTAATTCATGATCGGATAACTCCGACTACATCGTGTGGCCAACCACATATGAAAATTTGTGATATTTTAAAGTAGAATTAGGCTAGTTGCCTACTATATTATTGTTGAACCTTTTGTATAATTCTATTGCCAAACAACACATGTGAAAGTTTGTATTGACGAGATTGCTCCTAGCATGAGATATATGTGGTTCATGAATTAAGGGTTTGTTCTCTTCAGCTTATTTCAGTTCACTTCAGTTCCAATAAGTTCAGTTCAGTTCAGTTCTTAATTTCCTTCTCTCATAAAATATTCAGTTCAGTTCAGTTCAATTCGACTCCAATAAGTTCAGTTTATCTCAACTCAACTCAGTTTAGTAAATCAGAATAGGCCCTAAGCATATAACATGGTTTATGTTAAACATCTGGAAGGGAGTTTTTGACCTATCTCGATTGCAAGCTTAAATTGACTCACCTATAAAGGAGAAATATAATGGAAACAACCTATATAACTAAGTTGTAAGAGAACAACTGAAAAACATACAAAGTATAAGATTAGTAGGACACTCCAATTGAACTTGTTAGACAAGTGTGTGGTCAGTTTCTCTCCTAGTGGGAGCTTGTACTCATCCCGGTGAAGGTTATCAATTATTTGTCACTTATAAATTATCTCTATGCTTCAAATGTACAATATACAGAGTACATGATACATTCATGGTCATTTCATAGGAACTTTCTAATATTTCTTCATCCATTGTTACTACAAAATTGAAATTTACATGAATATCTATTAACAATTGATAGTTTAATTATTTCTTATGTTTTGTAGCATTTTCTTTTTGATTCCTATAAATTTCTACTTTCTTTTTTACATTTAAAATCGGTTCAATGTTTCTATAATCTCTATTAGTTGGCTTGGACAATGCACCTATCACGTCACGAGTTCAAGGAAGTTAAATTCTCAAATACCACATTGTAATAGTAGAAATACGCTCTTACCCTTAACCATCTCATCTCTTATCGATGTAGAGTACTCACAAATAAAGTCACATATATTGTTTGGAAAGGTCATTGTTCGATCAACAAAAGAATTACACAATTAAAATTCAATTTGGAAAACATGATTATACATTAATTTATACAATTCTGCTACATTATTGCATTGCACCATGAAATTGCTGGTTCTCGTATAGTGTCTTGGACATTTTAAAACTAATAATCATTAACAAAACGTAAACATGCTACTTTACCGGCACAAGATGATTAAGAAATGATCACTCTACTTTTATGATGCATGAGTTGGTAGATGATGGAGGAAGATAGCAAATTAAATTTGGCCATCAAAGAGATCTATTGATGACCCTATTGCTTAATTTCAGTGTCTAGTGGTGGAAACATCTCTCATTGACATTGAGGCCCCAACTTCAAGTCCCCAATAGGCATACAAGGAACTTATATTTCCCTTCTTCGGAAACTTCGAGCTTGTATTATAGTTTTAAACTTAATTTTTTTTTTTTTTATCGGCTTATTTACAGTTTATGTTATTAAAGTTTCGAAAATTTTTGACTGACTTTGATGATTTATACTCCGATTGTTTTAACTTAATCGTTGTAACATAGGACAACATGCCTTGTTGGCATGTTGTTCGGAAAAGTAATTATAAGGTAAACTAACAAATTAATTCAATTTTTCATTGTAAAAACCTAGGTTTTTTTTCTCTTATTGGTGCAAGGCTATATTGTTAAATTTTAACCATGCATTATCTACTTTCATATACGTAATATATCTTAATTGAGTGTATAATGCATGCATGTGTTACTAGTAAAGTATACATGAAAAAACGTTTTTTTGTAAGATCTTGTTGGATTTGTCAATGTGTATTTTCATTATAACAATTTTTTTTTAATAATTTATAGTGCTAAACTATGCAAATCACAATACAATTTATAAAATATTCAAGGAACGAAAAGAATACCTATTTATGATTTTGAAGATATTAGATTGGTAGGTCAAATGAGAATGGAAAAACTTGCATATACTAATAAAATAATGTATATTAATTTGTTCTAATTAATTCAACATTAACCCAAGTACAATATAAATTAAGGTCCGGTACATTAGCTAAAATCAATGTATACATTCACTCATAAAGTTCATTCTATAGAAGTCATATCGTATGGTATAAGAATACTTGTTTGATATGTGCAAACCTTATACATAATGATAGAGTATATAAATCAATCCAAGGCTTCAACCATTAACTTAAAGTTACAATTGAGTCTATTCTTTAACATAGTATTAGAATCATCGTAAAAATTCACAAGTTCAAATCTTGTCCACCCCTCTTATATTAAGTGGAATATTTAGTGTTAAGTATGGGAAGGTCCATGCATATAACATGTGGAGTTCTAGATGTTCCTATGAGGATATGCTTTATTTTTATTATCTTCTTAGGGCATCAGAGCATATATTAAAATCTTAAACTTTCAGTCTTCAATACACATATTGACATATATATATAGACTATCAATCACATTATCCACTCTCAAATCAAAGTCCGAACAAGCCTTAATTGTATTCCGACGAAACAAGTTATTCCATTATGAACATGATATGAATCCTCCTTCCTACTTGCTTAAAATTCAAAATGAATCATTATACTAAGGGTTTGCTCTCTTCATCTTAATTTTAGTTCAGTTCAGTTTCTAATTTCTTTCTCTCATAAACAATTCATTTCTGCTCTATTCAGTTCAATTTAGTTCAAAAGCTCCAATCCGTTCAGTTCAGTTCAGTTAAGCTCCAATCAGTTTAGTTCACTAAATCAATCACAAGCCCTAAAATTTTATTGTCAACCTAATTTTTTAAAAACCCTAACAAGAAATCTCTCCAAATAAAAAGGAAAATAAATATGATGTCATGATTTGGTAGGCATGAGGTGCATAAAGTGACAAAAATGTGGACAAACTAACTCACGCAAAAAACAGAGAATTTAGAAAAGCGAAGGAAGAAGAGCTAAGTGGGACAGTAAGCCTGCAAGACACACGAGGTGTGATTAGAAGAATAGTATTTTTAGACTAAAACATAACATAACATCATTTATTTATATTTTTAACATAGCCCCACGAACAAAGGTGGGGTTTCATTCTTGGTCACTTTCTTCAAAGAGGTATAATTAAACCTCCCTACCCCCTTACTTCTCCTTTATCTTTAAGGCACATTAAGCATTCATACATCTCCAAAAGATTGCCAAATCACCACTTATAATTCTTGTTTTGTCGTCCAAATTTCCCGTTTGAAATCAATGATTAATTTTAAATAGCCTTTGTTTAATTGGCTATCATTACACTAAGATTGTAGAATCAACTATTATTTGCATTTTGCATTTTTCTGTCTATTGAACTGAACTGTTCTAATACTAATAAAGTATGATGTTCCTTATCGATCACCTAAAATTTCAAAGTATAAAAAATTAGACAAAAATTAATGTTTGTAAAATCTTACAACTAACTTCATATAGAATTATGTATGTCATTTTTTACATAATGAATTTTATCTCATTACATATGCAAATTAGATCATGGACACATATATATCTTAATATTGGAGAACTCAATGCAAATAAATCAAGTAAATGATTATATAAATTGTTAGATTGTGAAATTTCATGATTAAAGAATATTCCATTGACCAATATTTATTGAGTTTTTAATATGTATGACTATCCTAACACACTTATGAACAATGTGATAGTGTTTAAATAGAAATATACCCTAAACCTTTGAGGGGGGAAAATTGAATAATATATAAAAAAAATAAATAAAATAAAAAAAAGAAAAGAAAAGAAAAAACCTCATGCATAATACAACCCATCAATCTAATGTTATGAATAAGGTTGTGCACTATAATGTTATGCATATAAATACGAATTGAATATTCAAACAAACTAATAAAACGATTTGTTTTGTTATGGTCTTTTGTATTTGACGGAAATTTTTCACCTACAAACCGTCAAAGAGGAAAGAAAGAAAAAATAATTCCACCGATTTTTTAATTAAAAAAGTCAACGACATAATACTAGTATACATGCACCGTGTTACCGCCCTCATGTCAAAATTTTCTAACTTGTCTATGAGTATTATGATCTATCTTTATCATTGAGTTAGGTTTACTATATCTTTTATCTTACAAATTAAGATATCCTGAAAGGATAGGAAACACACCTAATGTAAAATTATCATATGCTTGCGTAGTTATTTGTATCATCCATATAATTTTAGATATTACATTATAATTTTCATATTCTTCCCTGCATAAGTTTAACCATAAACTAGTGTGTAGCCGGGCGTTGTATTGAGTTGCTACTTTATTTATTCCTTGTGATTATATGTATTTGATATATATAATGTCTTTTTTTAATAGAACTTGTGATTATCAATTATATACATATATTTTCATGTTTATAACATAATTGATAGTTGGCTTAGATGTTTAAATAAACATATTCTTTATAATAAGTTGGGTGTTTAAATCCCCTTATCATCATCTTTTTATATGACCCAATATTGAGTGACGTGGCATAATGATTCAGGTTAATTGAGTAGTTGTGATGTGGCATAGTGAGAGATTGAGTAGGTGACGTGGTCTACGTGACACTGAGACGTTCTTAGTAACGCCTTTTAATAGATTAGATTGATAAGAGTATTGACATATGCCACTTATAAGCATTAAATGGATTTTCTAAAATGATGAGTATAATAATTTCAAAAAATTAATGACAAAAGCATGTGTAGTGGATAGCATAATTAATATTCATAATATTTTCTATTTGTAGTTTTTTTTATTATATGTAGTCCGTAGGATTAGGTACATCATTTTCTTTTTATTTGATATTATTCATTAGAAATTACTAAAGATAATCGGAATATAGGCGTGTGAAAAGTGAAATGAAAAAAGTTAGATCTAAAACTAAATAGAGGAGGGAAGTAAGCTAGAAGCTTTTCTATTGGTCAAAACCAAATGTATGTTACTAAGCCGTAGAGGTTATTGTCATAGGAGTTTAAAAAGATGCTTTACTTTACTAAATGACTTTAGTTTAATTAATGATGTGATTGATTCTTACATTAGTTTGCTAATGTCACAATTCCTACAAAGTCAATATATAATGATTAATTTATGTGTGACAAGTCAACTTACATGGATTTGGAGGTTGACTCATCCTATGGTGACAATGAAAAATAGGGTTATAAGACTTTTGTGGGGTCAAACTAACATTGATCATTAACTTGCTATTTGTAGATAGTTTGGCAAAATTCCGATCATGTTATGAGTTGTGACAAGAACTTGTGCTAGTGTACCACATGAAATTAGGTCCAACTGATCTCAACATAAAAGTAACATATACTTGTATATGTCAATTAATAAGTCATAATATATCAAGTAGATGAAGGAATAATAAACACTTTTAAAATATGTGAAATTCAACTAGTTACTTGTGGCCTTGTGGGTTGGTCCTCGTACTCATCCGACGTGCCTCCATTTAGTTTCAAACGGAGTATTAAAAGAGTTCGATTTTTTTTTTTTTTTTTTGGAAAGTATGTTTTAATAGCTAGAAACCAAAATAAGTGCTTAATTAAAAGTTTGAAGGGTAGTTAGTGGGTAATTTAGCTATTATAGATTATAGTACCTCTCTGATCTAAAGATTCTAATTAAATCACCTCTTTATATCTAACCTTTTCGGCTTATAAACCTTTAGAGTTAGAAATGAATTGGACTGATAAGCAAGTGGCATAAGTCCCACACGAAATTAATTGGCATGACTCAGCACAACTAGCTCATCCTAAGTCAAGGCATGTTACGAGAGGCACGAGTGTGACCATAATCATGCATGCGTATCATTTGGGGGCTTGTTGACATATCAAAAGATGTTGATTAGCTTATATTAACTAATAAACAAAATGTATAATAAAAATATCAAGCGGCTCATTCGTTAGCAAAAGATGACCTGTCACGACATCGCAACATGTTGGATTGAGTCCTGCACATATCATGTTTAGTTTATAAAAGATCGATCAACACAAGCCTAACACAACATGACTTTTCCTTAATACTATGTGTAGTAGTATGTTAGTTCCAATGCTCCATCATCGTACCTATTGTGCAAAAACACCTTCATAAAAAGGATTTGTGTGAAATGTTATGACGCCTTAGATAATTATGATTATTTAATTAGCAAGAATTTTAAACAAAATTTATGTTGTTGATATTGACTAAAATTGTAAGATTGAAATGATACTTTAGATATCATCTTTAAAATTTCTACAATACGGAATATATCTATACTTTCACTTTTTTAATAAAAAAAAATTAAAAAAAAAAAAGGCTATTTACAAACCTTGATCAATTAGGGTTACTATATTATACAAGTACATGTGTTTGAAAATTAAGCAAAGTCGGTGTGTAGGGAAGAATGTAAATAAATTATATGACTCGTGTATTAGATATTTTATGAAGCAAAGGACAAATTATTAGTGAATAAAAGGTAATACAATTTTATTTTTAAATAACATGCTTTGTCCAAGTGCTCCACTATCGTACCTTCCATAATAAATTATGTATACAAATCCAACTAAGAATTCCATTGTTTCGAACTAGACAAACATACCACGACCATTTGACAGCTTTTACCACCGGAAAGAGGTTTAGCTAATCGTATAAAGCTCATTTCATTCCCTTCTTTATTGGCATTATTACACATAAGAGTCCATTTTAGTGCATGTCAAATTTTCTTGGTGACATTATTGTATGATTTCATCATAACTTAATCACAAGTAGAATGATTAGGATGTAGACATTAATTATAGATTAATTATGAGAAGGATTATGTACTTACACATTGTTATTAAATATTTGTGGATTATATGATGTAGATTCCATGTTTTGCTACAACTACCAATTAGATTTGGTTGTTTAGTCTATATACAATGGTGCGTGTAGAGGAGGAACATAGATAGGTAAGAGGAAGATTATTATATTATATTGTATATCTGTGCGTACCTAAAAATATGTATGATTTGGATAAAACTAATAAGCGTCACGCTAATCTAATGTTTACATCTATCTACGATACATGTGTGCATCATATCGCCTTCATGTCACGCACATATCAATGTAAGTATATAATTGACATATAGAAACATATATGGAATTTCATATGTTTAATTATAATATACCTAGCTAACTCATATTAGAATTTCATATAATCTTGTATTAAAGTATATATAACGTTTATAAACTAATTCATTGGCTACCTTAAGAAGTCTTGTTAATTACTTTAATTTGTAGTTTTTTTGTACTTCGTATTTTCTATTCGGTATGTCTTTTTTTTTTTTTTTTTTTGGTCTATGGTTTTTTCCTGAGATAGGAAACCACTAACAGCTTTTGGTCTTTTTCTTTAAAAACAAACAAAAAAAAAAAAAGAACATATAATTACATACACGAAATACTCCTCATACTAGATTAAGGAAAACTTTGGGCCATTGGCCATACTGCCATACACATTGGTGTAATTAATGTTATTTTATCCTAAATATTTCCTCTTTTAGCTTCTTATACGCCTTTAGGACTATGTTTATCATTCTCCTATAATTATTAGGAGAAAGAGGAAACAAAACCCTTCTTTCGTGATGGCCTTATGGGTTTTGGTTATGTGTGACATTACTGACATGCAACATGCTCAAATGGCTCAACCAATAGTCTTACATAGATGGTAACTAATCCCCACCCAGGCCTAAATAAACCATTAACTGTAACCTTTCTAAATATAGCTAATAGCTTGAATAGCAACCACATTGATTCATTAACAGTAACTTTTATTTATGCAATTATGCATAGTCAACCCTGGCCTACTAGTATCAACTCTGTATTTGCATTGTCATAAGCGTCATTTGAATCAATAATCTCATTGCGTATCTATCATCTTTTATACATGTTACATAACTAGTTTTAGGCTCGGGCGATACCCGGGTTATTTTTTGTATATAAAATATTATGATAAATTAAAGTGAAATTTATTAGTGGTTTTATAATTTTAAAAATATAAACTTTTTTTTTTGGTAAATATTATTAAACATTATCAAAATTTATTAAGAAATATGCAGTAACCTAAATTTTATACTTCATATTAGTTTGTTTTATTTGTTAAAGGAATGTTTATCTATCATTAAAAAAAATTTCAAGGTAAACAGATGTTGTGGCTTTGAAATTGCTATGTATTTTTGTGTTACATATTTTAAAGAAATTTTGCAAAAAAAAACCATCTTTTATAAGCAATTTTTTTGCAAGAAACCACCTTATAATTTTATTTTATTTTTGGCAATGACACACCTTAATCAAATTTTTTTTTTTTTTTGCAAAGCAATACCTTTATGTCAGAAATGAGGTTTGACCCCATTTTCCGGCGTTGACTACCCCAATCTACCCACGAAACCACCTCCCTCCCTAGCCCCACCCACGAAACCACCTCCCTCCCAAGCCCCACCCACAAAACCACCCTTTCATGGCGTTGACCACCATAAACACACCCCCTCTTACGGCGTTGACCACCCTAAACACACCCCTTTTAACGACGTTGACCACCCTAAATCCTCCTCTATAGCCCTAGCCACCCTTCTCCCCTCCACTCTCAGTTTCGTGGGTGTGGATGGCGTAGTCAACACCGGAAAATAGGGTTTGACTCTATTTTCCGGCATAAAGGTATGGTTTTGCAAAAAAAAAAAATGATTAAGGTGTGTCTTTGCAAAAAAAAAAAAATTATAAGGTGGTTTCTTGCAAAAAAAATACTTATAAAAGGTGGTTTTTTGCAAAATTTTCTTTTAAAAAAAAAGGAAATTTTGCAAAAAACCACCTTTTATAAGCATTTTTTTTAATACATGTATCATATTTGAATTATGAATGGGTAAATGAATGAATGCGATTATATTGAAGTATATATATAAGTTCAATTAAAAATTTAGAATCTATGAACATAAATTTTTGTGAGGAAACATTGATGATCATTTTTAATATGATATGACCCCACATCATTTATCAAGTCATGACGACACGTGGCAAGAATAATGATACATGGCATGATTAAAATTTTTGCCATGAGTTTTAATAGATATATAGATTTTAAATACATATAACATATACGAAGTATGAATTATGAATGGATAAATGAAATAATGAGATTATATTGAAGTATATATATAAGTTCAATTAAAAATAATTTTTGTGAATTTTAATATGACATGACCCTACATCATTTATCAAGTCATGATGACACGTGGCAAAAATAATGACACATGACATGATTACAATTCTTGCCATGAATTATATATATATATATATATATATATATATATATATATATAAACTAGACCTGGACGATGATCTGAATTTGACCCATATATCATATCTTGGAATGATATTAATTTTTTACACTATTTGAGACAGATTTTTAACATGATCCGAAATCGAGATCTAACCTGAATCTGAACTTGACCCGTTGACCCAAACTAACAAATCTATAACCAATCAATGACCCCATACACTAATAGTGTGACACGTGCACACGTCTCATTTTCATAATTTGTCTTTGTCATCACTTTTATTATATTCTAAATAGAAATTTTCTTAGTATTCCACTAAGGATCGATGATCTTGTAAGTAAATTTAAATTTTCAATCTTTATCTTAAACTTCTTACTAATAAGCTAAGTAAAAATCAATTGTGAAACTTGTCAAATTCTAAACAAAAACTAACTTTTCCTCGATTAATTATGGTTAAGTATAAAAACCAATCCTTAGTTTCAACCATTAGCTTAAGTTTTGTTTTAAAATTTATTTATTTATTTATTATTAAGTTATTTCTTTAACAAATAAAAAAAAATTAACAAGAGTCCAAAATAAAGTATGAATTATATATGGACGAGGACATTAATAAGAGCATATAATTTACTAAACATATTAACCAAGAATAATACATATAAGACCATTTTTTCACCTTTTTTTATTGAACTGAAAATAATTTATTTTTATTATATTTATTCTTTAATTTAAATTTGATATTAATTTTTACTGACTAAAACTTAAATTACCGAGCTAAACTTATTTTTGTTGAAATTAACTTTTCTTTACAAAAATTAATTTAGTAGTTTCATTGAATACTAAAGCAAAAGGTTGCATTGCAATATTGGTTGAAGATAATATTCAGTCTATTACGAGAACCTACAAGTCTTGAAAGTTTAACAAGTTTAGTATACACTTGGACATACATGACTCTTGCTCAGCCTTCATTCAACTAATGCACATCTGCAAGACTGCAATAGTTACGTACCAAAACACCTACCAGTCACGAACTAATCATTCAACCACCAAAGTGTAGCCAAAAGGTCGGTTGACTTTTAGTAAATTATCTAATGTACCCTACGACGGTCATCGGAACACCTATCTATTACGGACTAATCATTCAACCACCAAAGTGTAGCTAAGGCCTAATTTTTATAAATTACCTAATGTACACTTGCGACGTCGTCGCAACACCTACCTACTACAAACTAATCATTCAACCACCGTAGCTAAGGTCGGTTGACTTCTAGTAAATTGATGATTTTAATGGGTGCTCCACCTATAATATGAAGGTAAACTTGTTCATCCCATAACAATTGACATGTGAAATAATATACACAATTTTGACTATTAGTGGAGTCCTTCCTGTCAATGTTACCTACTAACTCGTCAACCCCTTCTTCCCTCAGGTGTGGTTGACATAAATATTTGGTCTTAGGAAACATTCCTTGATAAGCCTCTAATTGGGTCCCGCTTATCACAAACTTTGTTTTTATAATTCCTAAATTACATTATTTCAAAGCATGGGGTTGAAGACTGTTCTTATATTTTGTCCTCTTCTACCTTTTATTTTTGAAAAATATTTTATAATTTTAAAATAAAATATAAATAATTGTATAGAAAAATATTTTCTTCCTGAGTGGCCATTATTGTTCTTGTCTTCTAATCTTTGATACTTTGTATAATTGACCTATTTAGATTAGATTAGGAAGAAAAAAACTGAAAAAGAAGCTATATGGCTTTCCTATAAATTGGTCTTTATGTTCATTATTGAATAAAAGGATAGGTTCTTCTAAGGTTTCATACTTTAGTGCCTTTGTGGGGTTGGTAACCATGATTTATAATTATATTTTTTTTATAATGTAGTTTCTCACGAGAAATTTATTATATTCTTCTTTACTGATGTTTGATAGCCACAACTTTAATTATGTTTATTTAATTGAGGTATTCACCAATAATTTGTTAATAGAAAACGGCTTTAAGATATCATTATTGAATGTTAGGAGTAAGAGGAAAATTATAGATACATATACTTATAATAACACAATAAGGGCCTGTTCTCTTACGTTGAAATTCAGTTCAGTTCAGTTCAGTTCAGCTGAGTTCAGTCAATGAGAACAGGCCCTAAGTCTTGGGTTAGATGGTCTTGCTTATCATATGTACGGGATCAAAATATTACATAAATATCTTCTTTGAGTAAGAGAAAAAAAAATCTCAAAAAAAAAAAAATCTTAAAATCTTATATTACTTTATTATTATTATTATTATTATTGTTATTGTTATTGTTATTGTTATTATTATTATTATTATTTGATTCTTATTAAAAAAAAAAAAGAATAGATTGATTCAAATGACTAAAGTGGTTAAGTTGTATTGAGGATATTATATTTTAGGAAATTATATGATAATATTTAGTTGCTATATTTTGTGCCTAGAATATAATCTTTTGAGATATTTGTGATATTTCCTAATTTTATCATATTAGGGAAACCTTGTATTATATATTGGCGATGATCGTATCAATGGAGATCAGGCAATTGAGTTTGTTCAATTTAACATATTATCTCTATTTTAGCATGGTATCAAGAGCAGGTTAAATCGTTTTTATTTTTTTTCATAAACATGGTTGGAGATGATGAAACCCCTCCACCGCAAACACATAACAATGCCATCAACACAGCTACGCAACATCAAGACTGCACAAATTCGGTCAGTGTTGTCCTCGGATCTGCTGTCCGTATAGTCTCAAGAAGGGGTTGTGCGTGTTCCGATCGTGGTCATAAGGGCTACAGCAGTCAGGGGGGGCAGTGTATAGTGCAAGCTAATGTAGTTTCGAGTGCTCATGTTAATGCAATTACGGGATTGTTTGGAAATGTTAATATTCCCGATAATCGTTTGAATGGAAAATTTGATGTTACTTCTTGGATTATTGACACAGGTGCAACTCATCATGTAACCGGAGACAAATCTTGGTTGTTCGATACGCAGAGTTTTGAGTGTCCCATTGGCCTTCCCAACGGTGACACTGTATTGGCTTCTTTGATTGGTTCTGTCCGTTTGTCGGACAAACTCATTTTAACCAGGGTTCTTTATGTTCCTAATTTGAGTTGCAATTTGCTTTCTGTGTCACAAATTACCGATAATCTTAATTGTACTGTCCAGTTTAACTCTTATATGTGTGTTGTACAGGATCAAACGAAGGAGTTGATTGGAACGGGAGCTAGGAGAGACGGACTATACTATTTTAGCAATTCAGATTCGGTGAATCATGTGGATGTGGGCAATGCAATGTCGACTTTGGAGTTGTGGCACCGTCGAATGGGTCATCCCTCCGAAAAAGTGGTTAAGTTACTTCCTCATGTTAGTGGCAATAAACATCATCTTTCTAACGGGTGTGAGGTATGTATGCGTGCTAAACATCCTAGAGATAAATTTCCTTTGAGTGATGGTAGAGCTTCTAGGATTTTTGAAAAAATACATTGTGATTTGTGGGGTCCGTATCGATCGACATGTCTCTTCGTGTGGTGCTCGTTATTTTTTTTACTATTGTTGATGATTATTCCCGAGTTGTTTGGATTTACTTGTTGGTTGATAAAACTGAGGTTTTTCGAATGTTCTTAGCTTTCGTTGCAATGGTTGATAGACAATTTTCTCAAACCATTAAGGTGGTGCAAAGTGATAACGGCACTGAATTTAATTGATTGCATGATTATTTTAGTGCTACAGGTATTATTTTTCAAACCTCTTGTGTGGGGACTCCGCAACAAAATGGGAGGGTTGAGAGATAACATAAACACATTCTTGAAGTTGGGAGAGCTTTGAGGTTTCAAGCTAATTTGCCTATTTATTTTTGGGGGGGAATGTGTTCTTGCCGCTGCCCACCTAATTAATCGTACACCGACTCCTTTGTTACAAAATAAAACTCCATTTGAAATTTTGTTCAATAAACCTCCCTTATTTGATGCCCTTCGTACTTTTGGATGTCTGTGCTTTGCGCATAATCAGAAAACAAATGGAGACAAATTTGCAAGTCGGAGTAGGAAATGTATTTTTGTGGGATATCCCTTTGGGAAGAAAGGATGGAGATTGTATGACCTTGAGTCGAAAGTTTTTTTTGTGTCTCGAGATGTCAAGTTTGTGGAAGATGTGTTTCCGTTTGTTACTCCGGAAGATGTTAATCTTGAGTCACAAGTGTATGAGTCGAATTATGATATTCATGATGATTTTGTGGAGTTTGATTTGCGGGGTGATAATGACGATGGTTTAATTATGGGGGATGATAGTGTGGCAGAACACCCGCACCAAGATTCGGTTCAGCATCCCACCTTAGGGGACCCTACGGCTGCTGACACGGCAGGGCAGCAACACAGCCACGGCACTGGCCTGCCTGCCAGTACGTACAGCAGCGGCCCCGCAGCAGCAGCAGCATAACTTGCTGGCTGGGACTGCCGAGGAGGCCAGCAGCTCCTCTGTTCGTCAACAACAGCTAGCTGGGACTGCCAAGGAGGGCAGCAGCTCAGCAGCGCATGACACGGCTCCCTTGGGTCGTAGTTTCTGGGAGAAAATTCCCAATGTTCGTCATCGTGACTATGTGACTCACTCAGTTTTTGCTAAAAGTCCGTCTCCGTCCACTCCGTCTACAATCCCTCCTTCAGGTACGCCTTATCCTCTAGCACACTATATAAATTGTGACATGTTTTATGTGAATTATCGCAAATTCCTTGCAGCCGTTGTTTTGGGAAAGGATCCAAAATCCTTTAAAGAAGCGATGAAATCCGAAGGTTGGAGACATTCTATGAAAGAAGAAATAAGATCATTGGAAGACAATGGGACTTGGACATTGGAGCATCTTCCTCCCGGCAAGAAAGCTCTAGGGTGCCAATGGGTGTATAAGACGAAATTTTTGTCTAATGGTGATATTGAGCGTCTTAAGTCTCGTTTGGTTGTTTTTGGTAATCATCAACGAGAAGGCATTGATTATGGTGAGACCTTTGCTCCGGTTGCAAAAATGACTACTATTCGCGCTTTTCTTGCTATAACAGTTTCAAAAAATTGGGAGATTCAGTAGATGGATGTTCATAATGCTTTCCTACATGGTGATTTAGAAGAGAAAGTGTACATGAAATTACCCCCAGGCTTTGAGAGCTCGGATTCGAGTTTGGTGTGTCGTTTGAGAAAGTCTTTGTATGGGTTGAAACAAGCTCCGAGATGTTGGTTTGCAAAACTCACTACGGCTCTAAAAGGGTATGGTTTCATTCAGTCTTACTCTGATTATTCTCTTTTCACATACACTAAAGGAAATGTTCAGATTAATGTCTTAGTTTATGTTGATGATCTTATTATTTCTAGGAATGATTCCGCTGCATTAAATGTGTTCAAAGCTTATCTTGGTGATTGTTTCAAGATGAAGGATCTTGGTCCTTTGAAATATTTTTTGGGCATTGAAGTTTCTCGTAGTAAATCAGGTTTGTTTTTGTGTCAATGAAAATACACCTTGGATATTGTTTCTGAAGCAGGGTTATTAGGTGCGAAACCTAGTGGTTTTCCAATTGAGCAGAACCACAAGCTAAGTCTTGCTAGTGGTGAATTACTTGCGAATCCTGAGTCTTATCGTAGGCTGGTAGGGCGGTTGATTTATCTCTCGGTGACTAGACCGGATCTGGCATATTCGGTTCATATTCTTTCACAGTTTATGCACGAGCCTCGGATTGAGCATTGGGAAGCAGCTCTCAGGGTGGTTCGTTATTTAAAAGGTACCCCAGGACAAGGTATTTTGTTGAGTGCAGATAGTGACCTGACTTTGCAGGGATGGTGTGATTCAGATTGGGCGACATGTCCTCTTACTCGTCGCTCGTTGACAGGTTGGCTTGTGTTCCTTGGTAAATCACCTATTTCTTGGAAGACCAAGAGACAGCCCATAGTTGCCACATCCTCTTCTGAGGCTGAATATCGGTGCATGTCTTCAACCACACATGAGTTGAAATGGTTGAAGGCCTTGCTTTTGAGTTTGGGTGTTGAACACCCTAAGGCGATCAAGTTGTTTTGTGACAATCAATCTGCTTTATATATAGCTCAAAATCCAGTTTTCCATGAACGTACGAAGCACATTGAGATTGATTGTCACATTGTTCGTGATGCCATTACAGAGGGCTTAATTGATCCTTCCTATGTTTCCACTAACGAGCAACTTGCAGACATTTTCACTAAGGCGCTAGGGAAGTCTCAGTTTGATCATCTTCTTTCCAAGTTGGGCATTTACAATCCCCATGCTCCAACTTGAGGGGGGGTATTGAGGATATTATATTTTAGGAAATTATATGATAATATTTAGTTGCTATTTTGTGCCTAGAATATAATCTTTTGAGATATTTGTGATATTTCCTAATTTTATCATATTAGGGAAACCTTGTATTATATATTGGTGATGGCCGTATCAATGGATATCACACAATTGAGTTTGTTCAATTTAACATATTATCTCTATTTTAGCAAGTTGTTTTTCAAAAAACTTAAGCATACTATTGCCTCAACTAATTCTTTCAAAGACAATGATGAGGTAAGATAGTGGTCATGCAATCAAAATCAATATATATTAGTGAAATTACAATAAATTTATGGTGGTAACTTACCAATGCTAATAAACCTTAATCACCTTATATTATACTTAGCTTGTATACTACTTCCATTGCTTAATGTTCTTGATACTTTGATTTATGACACTATTTTAAATATATATTTTGATTTATGACACTATTTAAAAATAACATTGTAACCATTGTTTATAATTTATATGCATGTAAAATTAATTCATGTGATTCTTGTAAGATTCTTCTTAATGTATACTTTCATAATTAATTTATATATTTTTTCTACAGTTATAATTAAAGTTATTATTAGTTAAAGATTTTATGTTGACAATTGTGCAAATGTAAAATGTTAGATATATTTCGAAAAGTAGGTAACATATTCTTTAACTCGTATACTAATATGAATCATTATAAGCCATGATGATAGGCCTAAGGGCCTGTTCTCATACGTTGAAATTCAGTTCAGTTTAGTTCAGTTCAGTTCAACTCCTAATTTCCTTCTCTTATAAAATATTCAGTTCAGGCCCTAAGTCATGATGCTTCTAGGTCGTGTTGGGTCATGTCTTGCGTCACGACCTCATTTTTTAGCCTAAATCCATAGATGAACCCACTCGCTACATGTAGTGGAGTGACAAGTTTTCAAAATAGTAGATTGTGCACTACCCAAACCCACGTGCTATTGTACCATGTCGTTCTTGCCGAACTTTACCTCATTGGCTATTGCAATTCTCCTAAAAATATGACTTAGGCTCAATCATAACGCACCATGGTATTTCTACTTTGCGCCTACAACCTATGTAGAGCTGTCAGTTTCTGACCCGAACCGTTAAACCCGACTGTTTCGAACCGATCCGAAAAGGAACTGAACTGTTTAAAACCCGTTTTTTGGAAACCGAAAACTGACCCGACCCAATTTTCTCCAAACCGAAACTGAACTAAACCGAATTTGTGCAAACCGTTACTAACCCGACTCGTTATCAAGCCAAACCGTTACAACCCGAAACTGAAAGCAACCCAAACCGATTATGTTTAAACCCGATAGTAACCCGACCCGTTTTAAACCGAAAACCATTAAAACCCGATAAAAATCCGATAAACCTAAATCGTTCCAACCCGTAACCCGTTGTGACCGAACCGGTTATAATCCGTAACCCGTTGTGACCGAACCGTTTACGACCCGTAGCCCGTTATGACCAAACCGTTTAAAACCCATAACCCGTTATGACTGAGTCATTTACAACCTGTTACCCAATATGTTTATGATCTAATCTGCTTCAACCCACTACTCGATAAACCCAACTTATTTATGACTTGACTTGATTATAACATGACTCGTTCCTACCCATTATCTGACTAATTCGACTCGATAATCATCCGACTCAATTTTAACCCGATATGATTTTGATTAGAAACCCGTTTCAAATTAGGTAAACTCGTTTTCAAACCAACCAAGTTCAATCTAAACCGATTATAACCGAAACAATAATGGTTGGACCCGATTTCACCCGATCTATTTTGAACCGAAACCCATTTTCGAACCGACCCAGTTAAACCCAAACTGATTATGACCTGAACCAATTACAACCCGTCCTGATTAAGACCCGAACTGTTTTTAACCGAAACCCACATTAAATGGGCTAAACCCGTTTTCAAACCGACCCAGTTCAACCCAAATTGATTATGACCCGAACCGACTAGAACCCGATCCGATAAGAACCCGATCCGAATAGAAACTGCAATTAAAAAAACCAAACCGAACTGACCCGATAGTTTTCAAAACCGACCCAAACCGACCCGCTTATTATTTCAATCCGTTATAAACCGACCCGTTATAACCCGAAACTGATAAATCCAACCCAAACCCGAACTGTTTAACCGAATTGACACCCCTAAACCTATGTCGTTCTTATTTCATGACGGGTTGTGTCGTGCCATAGGCCGCCCCGACGGGTGCTATCTGAAAGACAAGATTAGGGCACTTCATTCATTAACATTCCCCCTTCTTTCCTCACTCCAACAAAACAATCCGATCAAAAACTTCATTCGGATTCTGTAAAATGGATCTTCTCTGCAAAACCTACTCAAACAGTTCCGATGATGAAGATGAACAACAAATCAAACCTACCAGAATCGTTCCTCCTCCATCGAAGCGGCCCAAACCCTATAATCAACCAATTCACAAACCCGTTTTTCAGGCTCCGAATCCCCAAATCGGAGCTCCGATTTCCGGTACTGGTAGGTACATCTCGAAGAGAGAGAAAGCTCTAATGGCGTCAGCTTCAACCACTCATGCTGAGCCATCTCCTACCTTGCCTCCTTCACCTGGTATGATTTTTCTCATTTTCTGTAATTTTTTTTTGGTTATATTCAATTGATTGTTGTGGAAAACCTAGAATTGAAAAAATAGTTAGATTTGGGGAAATAATTACATTTATTGAGTTGCTGTCGATTGATTTGTGTATATTTATGGTTGTGCATTGAAAGAGAATTAATTGTTTTATGGAGTGTGATTTTGAGTGTCGAAGTTTTGTGTGTTTATGACCAATTGTGAGATGACGAGGAAGGTGAATAACCCGAACGATGCCGATACTTGAGAAATGATTGCCTAGTGATTAAGGATGGATTGAATGGATTTTAGGTGCATTTTTGGAAGAATTGGTGGTAGAGAAGATATTATGGACCGAGAAATACTTGTATAAGATTAGTACAAAAAGTTGAAGAAGGCTCGAAGTGATCGAGTGATATATTTGGTTTCTAATTGGCGTTGCAAATGGAATTAAAAACGAAGTAGATAACAATTTCAAGTTAAGACAATGAGAAAAATTGAAGGTGATTCTCGAGGTTCTTATTTATCTAAATTTGCCTCCTTAGTGTCCTACTTTCCAATAGCAAACTTTATTTGGAAGGGAGAAGATTCTCTTAAGATGTGAGCTTTTGTGTGAACAATGAGCTTGGGAAGTATTAGTGCGTATGATTTGATCCAAAATTAGGGAAAGCAAATTGGCTATTTCATATGGCAGTTGTGTGATGTGCTGAGTTAATGCCGAGCCATGCTCTCATGTTTTTTTCAATTGTCAATTGGCTTGTTACCTTTGGAGAGGCTTTTTTTGATGTGTCTAATGAGACTTGGATAAGTCCTTCAAATATTTGGGTTGGTCTAGAGCGGAACCTGCAAATCTTTAATGGCATTGCTGCTATCTGTGAGTGTGTCGTCGTGGGATGAAGTCAACCTTTTAGCTTCTTTATGGGATTAGGTGGCTGGTTCTTTACCAAATTATTTTACAGTGGAGATACAATTCATACAAATTACAAAGGAATTGGACTTCTTGTATTTGTGTTAACCTGTTACTTATTGAGGACATCTTGCCCTCTTGATGTACTTACTGCTTCAGTAACATTTTTGTTTTCTATAAAAAATAATCTTATATTGTTGTTCATCATATGATTTTATTTAAAAGTTTATCTTTGAAACTTCTCTCCTTTTATCCCTTAATTCTCCCTCGTGTTACTTCCTCTTATGCCTCAATTGATATTTTCAAAATTCAAGTCATACTATCTCTCATGATAATTCTCTCCTTGACTTAAGAACCTAGTGCATTGAATAGAAATACAAAATATGGGGCTTTTTGGCTCACTAAAGACAAAATGAAAGAAATTGAGTTAATTAATTGATAGGAAATGATTCGAGAAAAGGGAATAAAAATAAAAGTTTGGTTTGTACAAGGGAAATATGAGTCTAGACAAGGAATGAAGTTGAGAAAGGGAGTTGCTAGGAAGCAAATCAAATGAGTTCATTTTTACTTGACCATTCTTGGTTCACATGTTATCATCTCACACCTCTGTCTAGCCGACTTCTTTACCAAATTCATTGATGTCCACGATATGATGTCCTCACCGCTATTTTCATGTCTCTTTATTACTTTCCATAACCAGCCTCTTCTTACTATCCTTTTTGTGCTCTTGGAATGAAATATGTGCTCCTGCAGCTATGATCTTGTTATTATCTAGATTACTCATTATTAAGAACTGAAGTAACATCCTGGACTCAAATACTGGGATGAAAGCTGCATTATCTAACTTAATGCAATGACAATGACTGGACATTTTGATCTCTAGACTAGTGTTACCTGTTACCTGTGTTGTGGTATGCTTAGGTATGTGGAACGGGTATGGGTCTATGGGAACACAATTCGTTTCCTAGTTTTTTTTTTTTTTTTAAAAAAAAAATTAGTATAAAAGTATACTGCTACACCATGTACCACCAGGTAGCATGGAACAATTTATGGTCTCAGAAACAGGGAAGGGGTAATTCTTGAAACAAGAAAATGACTGGGAAATGTTTAATGAAAATTATGTAATAAAAAATTCAATCATATACCTTGTATACATCAACTCTATTGTGTGTATCTAAAGTTATTCAAAACACTTTTTTTTTTTTTCTTTATAAGTATACTACCTCCGTACACCATTTGACTTTTACACTATTCGCAAACTACACTTTGATTATCTTTTGTGATTTATAGCTACTATAAAATATAGTTAAGTGAGATCTTGTTTGAATCATCTCAATGTATTTTATTAATATCCACTTTTATAATTTTCTACTGTCGAGAATTTGAGATATTAATCATTAAAATAGTGCGTTGGCAAGGGTAATAAAAGAAAGATGTCAACTAAATAAAAACGGATGTAGTTTTTTTTTTTTTTTTTTATTTTATTTTTATTTTATTATTATTATTTTTTTAACATGGTTTCCTGGGTGGAGGGTAAAAGCTCATTAATAGACGACAGAAACAATTCTACCTAGTCTCATACTTATGGACTTCATGTATGTAAGTAAAAAGATATTCGAGTAAAATCTGCTGCTTTCCCGTCCTCTTCCAGATCTTTTTCCTCAAGAATAAACTCTATTTCTCTGCCACTTGTCTTCTTCTCTACAAAGAAATTGATCTGAAGATTTGTCCCATACACCACACCATCATTTCGGCCAAGGTCCCTATTATATGTTTTCTTATAAGAAATTTTGTCAAAAAAGTTTCCATTTCAGTAATGTGTACAAGTAATTTTTTTCTCTCTATTTTGAAGTGAGAGTGCCACAATAGTAATCCTTTGCTTCCCCCTTCTTATAGTTATTGTATCTAACCTGTTCCACCCCCTTCTCCTCTCAAATACTTATTGCACAAATGAAAAATGAAAACAAATGCACTTTCTTCCTATCCACACTTGAATCACTGAAACCTCAGTTACAGTCTCACACTCACTGCTCTATTTTTGGCAGAAATAGGGAGTATTTCTTCAGCATATGTGCGGCCAGACATTTTGTTGTCTTTGAAGAAGCGAACAAATACATGTGCAGAGAACAACAAATTACCTTTCAGGCTGTCTATTGGTTTAAATGGACATGTGAAAGCAGTCAATGCTGTGCAGTGGTCAACAAGTCATGGTTAGTTATTGTTTCCTCTACTGGATTGGATTAAGTTAACCTTTCTTCATTTGATGCGCTTTAATTGTATCAACTCGTTAAGAACTCCAATAGAATTTATTTTTGTACAGTAACGTAGGTAAGTTGGGCTTAATTTACATTTAGCGTCATGATATTGTCATATTTGGCCAAGCGTCTACTGTGTGCTTCTCTATGTGTGGTGTCGTTATGATATCTCAAAAAAAAAAAAATGTAAAAGCATTAGTTATTCAGTGATATCAAATGCCAAATTTTCTTATCTCAGGAACTCACCTACGAAGCACTATACCGCCCCACCATGTATTTCTATTTCTTTGAATTATAAAACCCAACAGAACACATTTGAAACAAAGCGTTTCTTAACTACACGTGTTTCCACTTTCCATACCTGCAAACTGTAATGTCTGTAAAAAGATGAAAAAGAAAATACTTGAGCTCAAATTTAATGAGAAATACCCCTACTTTACATGAAGAAAATACTCTCTCTCTCTCTCTCTCTCTACACATTCTCACTCTCATTTTCGAATAGCTATGGTTTGTGGCTACTTGATTGGAGCTTCAGTGAATCTATTCTTAAGGACAGGCCATTAGCAGCTGCTTATATGAATACATGTTGAGAAGTGAGAGTTAGAGTATAGGTTAAATCTGAATATGGAATTTTTTTTGAATTTTGCTAGTTGAACCTCTTTATTGTCCTACTTTCCCAATATCATAAAAAGTTCATTATTTATCATTAATGTTAGACACCCTTGAAGATATTAATGAAATAAGGATTTAGGGTGTAGGATCGGAGGGGAGGCTACTTTGGCATCAACTGTGATTTCATGGGTTTTATATTGACCTCGTAACTTGTAGAGGCTTGACGCATTAAAGGAAATTTATTAGTTGCAAGGCTTTGTGACATTTGAGTAGGAAGTTTGGACTCTTGGGCAATTGAAGAAACAATGCTTGGAAATAGGCGGTTCCTGAACCAAGAGTGTACTAGACTGGTTTACTTGACAGGGCCAGATATGGTTGTTATGCCATAGTTTACTTTGACAAATGGAATTACGTGACAAAAAAAAAAAAAAGGGTGCGACTTTTGTTGCTAAAGATATGTTATGTTGTGTATTACTTTGGCAAATGGATTTTGTGACAAAAAAGCTGACAAGTAGTGGGAATCTAAGTTTGTGCAGGTAGCCTGGTAGGGTAAACATGTATAAATGTATTGCCCCTTGCAATGTTGCTTAAAGAGCTTAGTAATAAATTTTTCTTTTCATTTGGCTTAGCCTTTGGCAAGTATGGCCTAGATACTTGTGGAATATGCTAGGGGGCTTAGGTTTTAACTTTTAATTAGAGGCAAAAGAAGAAGGCTTGTGATGTTGATATTCAAGTGGTCTTAATTACTGATGATCACTTGTATAAATGCATTCTGATCTGTTTTATGACTTTGATTTTGGTGTAGCAAACTAAGATTTTTAAGATAAAGTGTTAGGCAAAGATTTGTTAAGATTTTTTTAGTGGTCTCTTGCGTTTTCATATAGGGAAGACACTAGGCTATTTGAAAATAAATAAATAAATAAAAAGTATACGCTTATGAAATTACTTGAATCATGAAAATGATGTGGAGTTGGCGTACTTTTTTAAGAACGCAAACACAATATCTTGACAAACCTTAAAATTATTGTTGCCATATATCTAGTCTTTATTCTATTCCCAAGGTTTGAGCCTTGGTAGTTTTGCCTCCAATTGAAAATAATCTTACACATATTTCCTCATTCCGAGCTTTCAAAATTGTCTGATAGCTTCCCATAGTGTAATTCATCTAGAAGTTATTCCCCAGTGTTAGTTCTAAGGTGGATGTTTGGTATATGCCTCGCGTCCTTAAAGAAGAGGTGGAATTCAAGTTTCCTTTAAGAACAAAATACTCACCATGAATTATCGAGGTGCCACTATATCTAATCCAATGGAGACTACATGATTTGTACTACAAAACACTTCAGGTTAACATGACACGACCAGATATGTGTATGAAATTTGTATTGAGGATTTGAGGGTTCTGGAAATTTGATAGGGTAAGTATAAAGGAAGATTGATTGTAAGGAGGAAGCAATTCAAAAAACGTGTCGTTCTAGTAATTTTAATTTTGGTTGGGGGGGGGGGGGGGTGGGGGGGGGGTTGTTAATATTTACCAATTTTTTGCTTAAACAATGGAATGTGTATCCTATCATGCTAAAGTGACTTGTTTTTACAACTATCTTTCCTATGGTCTTCTCCAACAATGGTGAGTGGTGACGAATTGAGTAACTCACATTCTTGTTGTTTTTATAATTTTATCATCCATGGATAGGTAGGGGATAGAATAGAATAATTCGTAGTATAAGAGAGAAAATTCAACCTGGTACTTTAACTTTATGGCTAGTCTTTCCTGTTCTTACCTCTCTTCGCTTTCATTTCTCGTTTGATTGTCTTCAACACTTTAATAACTCAAAACTTTTAACTAACATGGAATTTGATACTTTTGATTTTCTTTGGCCTTTCAAATTTATTGTAATTACTCTTGAATTAGGAAATTAATTTTCTTTAATATATTTTGTTGTGTCCCCATATCCTTGCCTTGAATTCCAGCTTTGCCAATTGTAAAAGTAGGATACCATACGATATATGATTTTGAGCAACATAGACCGAAGTTTAACTATTAGCTTGATTGGTGGTGGTGAACTGTTGATTATGTACTTGTTGCAAAGTGCTTACTCGGTTACTCCTTACAATTGAGTCTAAGTAACTAGTGAGGCCTTGTCTTATTTACATATTATTTATTGAATTTAAATTATTTTTGTTGAACTTAAAATAATTTTTTTTTTGAACTTAAATTTTTTTCTTTGAAGTTAAATATATATGTTGAACTTAAATTGTTTTTGTAAAACTTATATATATATATATATATATATATATAGTCCTATGGCACGCAATTCAAGGAGTTAATTAAAGAAGACAAACGATATTTTTAATACAAAAAAATAAAACCACCAATAAAAGGGATGAATTGGGGTTTCATGCTATTAATTTTTTTTATTTATCTTATGTTAATCTTCTTTAATTTCTTCCTTAAATTGCGTGCCAAAGGGCTATAGGTCAAGTAAATAACAACGGAGGAAGTATATATTTACTGATTTTCTATTGTATTTATTTTGTAAAGTTATTGATTTTTAGTATTTAAAATTATTTTTACTGATCGTAAATTATTTGTACTGCTGAAGTGAAATATTATTTCTATTGAACTTGAAATATTTTTTTTATTGAATATTATAAGTTTAAGGTGAAAAGAAAAGAGTCTAAATTGGTGAGGACATTCTATCATTAACCACAAATGATCACATATATTTCTTTTTTATTTGCTATTAGATCAGTTTGTATCTCTTGCAAAATGCTTTGAGCCTTTGATCATGTTTTATTGGATTTTCACATGTCAATTCTCAAAAGAATACATTTCCTAGTAAATTGATTTAGTAGGCTCATTTTGTATTTTTGAAAATTGAAGAAAGGCATTATTATAATGGCGTGTAGTTGCAAACTTAGATAATTTTCTTGTGCTTTTTTTATTTTCCAATCACGGAGCGTTTGGTATGAGGGATAGGATAAAGAGGGATAAAAAGGGAGGATAAAGGTGGGACTAAATAAGTGGGATTAAATTTATTTTATCTCTATCCTTTGTTTGGTTGATAGGATATAGAAAGAGGATAAAGGTAGGGAATTGATATAGAAGAACAACATATTTACTATATTACCCTTTTATAATCATCAACCAACCAACTCACACCATCCCTCCAAACCTCCATTTTTAGCACAGTTTCCTTCCATCTTCCCCTTAACTCTTTCATTTTCTCATTTTAATTTCATAAATTGCTAACAAATTAATACTCCATCATCAAATTATCATTGATTGTAGCCTTGTAGGTTTTTTTTTTGTTGCCTTCGTGAGTTGTGGGGGTCGTCAGTTGCTGCCTCTGTTAACCACTGTTGTGGTGGTTGTTGCCCAGCGTGGTGGCAATGCTTGATAGAGTTGTCTAAGGTTGAAGATGATGGGTAGAATGGTAATTAGATACGAGAAGGATTAATCCCCATTCTTTATACCTGCTCCTCTCAGTTAAAAGATTCAAGGGATAAGGAGCAATTTAATCCCTATCCCATCCCAGTGAAAAATTCAATTCCTTGTAAACAAACATGGGAAAAAAGTGAGGAAAGATAAGAAATCCTTATCCCTACCTTATATCCCTTTTACCAAACAACCGGTCATGGTATAAACTAGAAAGTCAATAATGTAGGGTTTTAGTTAGCTTGTTCGGCTATGGGTTGGAGTTTCTTCAATCACCCAATGTGGGTCTTCTTTTTATGCTCTTTTGAGAGATTTCATGAAAGAGTTTATGATATTCTTTTTCCCTATGGTACTACTCTCTCTGTTTTTAAATATTTGCTCCACTTTTCTTTTGCGGCCGTTTTTAAATAATTGTTCTATTTCCTTATTTGGGAAGCTTTTATAATGTTTATTTCATTTCTCTCAACTGGCGAGACCCAATTTTATTACTTTTAGATTCTCTTTTCTCCAATTTACATTCCACTAACCCCACTATCTCTATATATTATTACTTTATCCTAATTTCTCCTAAAACACTGTGCATAGAAATGGAGCAACTATTTTAAAACAGAGGGAGTATATATCCAATTTTTGTGAAGAAAAAAAAAAACCTTAAGGAGGTCTTTAGGTTTTTCATATTTTTGACATCAATTTTCTGGTGTTATACTTTTTCTTATTAGGTTAATATACTTATGCTTATTATAAAGCTATAAATATTCAATAGGACTTCTTTGTAAAAAGAAAAAATTATTCAACAAGACTTCCTAAGGTTTAACAATAATATTGATAAGAGTTTTTCTTTGTTTATGGAAAAGAATGTGTGTTTTGTGCTATAAGTTGGGGTTGACATTGAAGCTCTTAAAACAAGGTAGCATTTGAGTTTTTTGAATGGTGAATGAAATTTGGCATTGTAAAAGAAATTAAGGTGATGGTGAAGCCTTTTCTTTGCAAAGGAGTAGGGAATGGTATTTTTGGACTGTTGGCCAATTTCAAAGTAAAGTGTAATTTAAGGTTATCAAATTTCAAGGCTTTTAATATGTGTATGTTGAGGAGGTCGATTTTGATTAATATGACCAGATAAGTTGAGATTGTTTAGTGAAGTGGCTCCTTTAGTGTTAAAAAGAGTTTTTATAAAAGTCTAAAGAAGATAATTCTATTTTAGATCTCTCTCAAAAAGAATACCCTACATACCTACATTTAACAGGAAACATTCTTAGAGAATGTTTTTTCCCCAGTGGCTGTAGTTTTTGTCATAAGGAAAAGTGTTGATTATCATTTGCTCTTATATCCTGTTGGCACGTATCATTAGATTTATGTGGGATGAACTTGCTCCTGTAACTTTAAAAACTAGGATCAAAAGAAAATGACGTTGAAATGTGGAAGATGATTTGTATAAATTTGGAGGCGCACTAAGGTATAGCTGAAGGAGGCACACAACAATTTTTCAAGAATTGTTATATTGTTTAATATATGCACCTTACTTCAACAAACCTTGAAGTGCACCGAGGCCTGCTCATTGTGATATTGAGCCTTACTATATGTGCCTTGCGCCTTTTTATACGCTGAGCCTTTTTGTGCATTGAGATCAACAAGATATTGAAGGTATAGCTTCCCCACGTCAGGATTTTAAGTTCCCTTTTTTATATTTTGACTTTAGTACTAGGTTGTAGAAAAATTGCTTCATTATAAATGGCTTGCTTTTTCCTTTGGACTAATTTTAGTATATGGATAACACATCGACCTTCTTAATACTTCCTCTGTTCATTAATGATTGCACCATTTCTATATGACATACTTTTTAAGGTTTTGGGTGAGGATGTGAAAAGGACTAACATTACTCTTGCTATCTAACATGACAACACCAAGCACCAAAGAACATTATCAACCACCACTAGTCCACCAGTGTCACATTACTCTACCATTACCATCCAACACCAAGCACCAAGACACATCATCAACACTATTGTCACAATGTCACATAATTTTAACACCCACCACTTTGATGCTCATCAAAGAAGACTAAAAGCGTTGACAGAATGAAATTACTGGAAAGCACTATGGAAGTGGGCCTAAAAATTCAATCCACCCACAATAATAACCTTATAATACAAACCAGTAACCACACAAAGCAAGAAAAGGAATGAGAAGAAACAATTGTATACCTATATAAAGCCTTAATCATGGCTTTTAAAAATTGAATTTGATCATTAATCAAATTCAATCACAATATATGACGGTGACTGTGGTTCTCTGAATATGGTGTTGATGGTTGTGGCCCGTCTGAGAAGATGGTGAGTGTAGTTAATAGTGGTGGTCTATTAGAGAAGATGATGAGGTTAGATGGAAGTGTTGATGTTGGTGCCGATGGAAAAGAGATTGGTTGCTGCGTTGCCGTGGGTAGTGAGAATGGAGAGCAACAGTGGGGGTAAGGGGTGTGGAGAAGTGTAGAGAGATGTGGTAGAGTAAAGATGTAGTGGACTAGTAATTGAACAAGGAGGGGTGTGTTTGGAATATTTGTCATAGTAAATTACCAAGTAGAAAAATGGTGTTACTATTTTTATGTTTCCATTATAGGAATATGGTGCAATGGTTGATGAATATTTCTTAACTAATGAAAAAGTGAGGTTTTGTAAATGAAGAACTATAATGAATGTTGCATGCTTTCTCTTATAGTCTTCAATATCAACATATCTTGTTTAAGTCATCCAAATCACCTATCCCTTGTAGATTTTATTGGTATTTGTCTATATTTGTGGTAGAAAAGAAAGATGAAGACTGTAAATCTCTGCTTTGGAACTGGAACATACTGCTTGGCATTTGTTGTTTTATTTATATAGCATCTAGAATGAAGATGGTAGTATATTTGTTTAATGTGAAGATAGGAATCTTCTTGCAAAGACTCAGATAAGAGCTTTATAAACCATAATGCAATGTAAATATGAAACTTTGCGCATTGTCAAATAATGATTGTATATTATGATTTGGAGGATCTTAGTCAAGCCAGTTGAATATAATTGCAGAGTCCAACGCAAACAATGGTTAGGCAATTTCTCTTAGGCCGAGCCTGTACAATTTTTTAAAAAAGATTACACTTTTGAAGATGGTGAAACAAATGAATCTTATGTAGGTCAACGGGTGAATGTTAGGTAATGAACTCTAATTCATTATCGAAGTCATATACATTGTGAACATAATCTTCATTTTCATTAATGCCTACTTCCATCTTATCCACAACATGAAAATTTTGTTTCAATCGCAAGTGGCCACCCTCTTATTTTTTGTATATAAGAAGGAAAAAGCCAACCGATCTCTTGTCTCTCTCGTTTCTCGTATGGTTTTTGAATTTATGAAGTTGTAATTGAGCTTCTTCACTTCTTTCAACCCTTACATTCTGTTAAAAAAAAAAAAAAAACAAAAAACAAAAAAAAACAAAAACAAAAAAATGAAGTCATATACTACCTCCGGTCCAAATTACTCGCAACTTTGGGGTATTATTTGTGAGATATAAAATATTCCAAAGTTGCAAGTAATTTAGACTGGAGGTAGTATTATAAGGTTAATACCATATATTGCTAGCAAATTGGGTTTAAACAAATGTTTCTCTTTTTTAAAAACGCCATTACAAAATAGTAAAATACGCCATCATAAAAATAGTAAAATTCTTTTCGGTAGATTAAACTATGATAAGGGAGTATTCATGAACTACCTTTTGTTTGGAATTTTATCCCAAAGCCGTGGAACTAACGACTATCATAAAGTAGGCCTTGCTTCTAGGGATGGCAGTGGGTCTTGGACTCGACCCATACCCGGTTGGATCCAATCCATATTTTAGGGTCTGGGTCCAAAAAATGTAGACCCAAACTCGACCCTGATCCGACCCGTGGACCCGTTTTAAAATTTTTTTAACAAATAATAATATATATCAGGTATAATATTATTAAAAAAAACCACTTAATCAGATATACTTTAATTATATACTACGTAATTAGAGGATGAGATGATAGACTTTAGAGAAAGTTGGTACAACCAAGAAATTTAGTTTTTAAGATTTTTTTTTTTTTTTTTTTTTCATGCATTGTCTTTACTTTTTAATGAACAAATTATTGTGTGTCAAAATTAAGAACAAGTTTTTTTAATGCATCTTTAATTATTTTTAAGTATTAGTATAGTTATAAATTTATAATATATATATAAAAGATTATAAAAAATAAATAAAAATTATAGTTAGACCTATTTTGGACCCGAGACCCGCTAGACCCGATGGATCTTGGTCAGGGTCTGATTTTTTAGGACCCAGTGCGTTTGGGTCGGATCTGGGTCTGCCTCTTAAATTTCGGGTCTAGGTGGGTGGACCCATTGCCATCCCTACTTGCTTCTTGTCTTAATCATTTTTTTTCTTTTTCTGAAAAACTATCAATACATGATCGGGGAAGTTCATAGTCATCCACCATTCCTTGTGGGATGCTATGAATCGGGTCAGACTACTCCAGCAGCCACAAGAAAGAAGCCAAGAGACAAGATCAGCAGCAGTAACAACTTGTAGCAGGAAGAAGAAAAAAAAAAATTAATGTTCCACTTAGGAGTGTGGCATTCAAATTGCTGTGGTGAAAGCCACCTTAGCAATACATGACAGTTTTAATTACTAGGGTACTTTTGTATGAGGGAAGACTTGGTATATAAGTAGAAAAGCAATGCAACAGTAGTAGATATGTAATTGGAGAAATTAGTAGTAGAGTAGTAGTAGCTGTAGTCTTCTTCAAGGAGCAAGCTTTAAGCTTAGCCCGTAGTTCTTGTAGCTGTTATTTACAAACATCAAGCAAAATACCCTAAGCTTTCCTCTTATTAATCGAATGACACAACTTATCACACACCAAAGGGTTATATTACGATCTACATAAGCAATACACAACTTATCACACAACAAAGGGTTATATTATGATCTACATAGGCTTACCTCACCTAGCATCAAGGCAAGCTGTCAGTGTACCTTCCACCCACGCTTCTTAGAATCTTAAGGGTCTCATTGCAAGCCACTAAGGTCAATCATTTAAGTTAGCAAGATTTGGCTGGTATCTTTACACCCCTTTGAGGCTAAAGAGTGTGAGTTTGTTTCTCTACAGTCCAGATAAACAACAGATATATTAGTGATCTAGCACTTTAGTGTAAAGGTGTTTTTTTTTTTTTTTTTTTTTTTTTTTTTTTTTTTTTTTTTTTTTTTTTTTTTTTTTTTTTTGGGGGGGGGGGGGGGGGGGGGGGGCGTAAGAGGGCAATTGGAACTCAATAGAAAACACATGATATTCTCGTGGATGTCCTCAATTATAATTTTCTCAAGTGTTGTTTTTTCATAAGCTCTTAGGCGGTAATGAATTGTAAGGATAATCAATGAAAAAAAACACATGGTAGGTAGATGAGGTGCATTACCGTTATAATCTAAATGGCCAAATGGGATGTCTTAAAAGTCTCAGAAATCAATTCGAAACTCATTTTCCTTAATCTATGATCTGTATGCCAATCGGACAGTAAATCTGAATGTGATCAATTCTTTACTAGATGAACGTGTTTTAAATGTTGTTATCTATATACTATACTTGAGCTTTTATGCTTCAAAATTTTGCCTCATGAGGTTTTTTTTATTTGTTCATCAAATCTAGCGTGCAGCCCACCTTTTAGCCTCTGCTGGAATGGATAATTTTGTCTACATATGGAATGTATGGAGTGAGCAACATAAAAAAGCACGTGTATTTCGTTTTCATAGTGCGGCTGTGAAAGATGTGAGATGGTCACCTCAGGGACAGTTCATTCTTTCTTGTGGCTATGATTGCTCATCAAGGTTGGTCGACGTCGAGAAGGGTATGGAAACTCAGAATTTTACAGAAGACCAGACTGTTACGGCTATTAAGTTTCATCCACACAACTCCAATCTGTTCCTCTCGGGTGGATCAAAGGGGCTTCTGAAATTGTGGGATATTCGAGCAGGAAAGGTGGTTCATGAGTATGTTCGACGCCTTGGACCAATACTTGATGTTGAATTCATGAATGATGGCAAGCAATTTATCTCTTCAAGCGATGTATCCCAAACCAATCTTAGTGAGAACTCTCTCATTGTCTGGGATGTTTCTCGGGAGGTGCCTCTGTCCAATCAGGTTGCTCTTTAGCTTCTTGTTTGTTCCTTTCTTTTGTAACCGGACAGTGTTTGAAAGTTTTTGAAATATTATGCTCACAAAGTGCATGTCTAGGGGGCTTCGCTCTCTTTGTTTTCAGCTGAGAAATTCCAGTGTGTAACTTGTTTCTGTCCACCTCTTTGTTCACAGGTTTATGTGGAAGCTTATACATGCCCTTGTGTTAGATGTCATCCTTTCAAACCTTCATTTGTGGCTCAGTCAAATGGAAACTATATTGCTATATTCTCCACTAAACATCCATTCAGACTAGACAAGTACAAGAGGTATGAATCACATGGCGTTTTTGGTTTTCCTGTCAAGTGTTGTTTCAACTTGGATGGTGAAATTCTTGCCTCTGGTTCCTCGGATGGTGAAATATATTTTTACAGTGTCAGATCATCCAATCTCGTAAAGAAAGTAAAAGCTTATAATCAGCCATGCATAGATGTTGCTTTCCATCCTGTAATTCCAAATGTTATCGCGTGCTGTAGTTGGGGTGGAGAAGTTTCAGTGATAGAATGAAGCTATCGAATTTTTCCCTGTGGAGAAGTTAATAGGGAGGAGTTTTGTAGTTCAGCCTGATTATCTAAATTCAAAGAAAACGACATATCCAATGCTTGTTTGATGTTGTCCACATGAGCCTGGTTATGAGGTTGTCTGTCTTCCTTTTTTTTTTTATCTCTTTTATACTTCGTATTTCTTAATCAATCAAAGCCTTAAATCTGCATGAACCAAAAGTGATTATTATATATAGTCATCTATTTTTATATTTCTTACTATCTAAAAGAAAAAAGAAACCGAGCAACATTCTGTGTTCAGGAGAATTGTAGATGAGGATGGACTTCTGCCTGTGTCGAAATGGAATTCTCACAGAATGAACACAGCATCATATCCTTTTGCCTGTACTGAAATGGAATTCTCGCACCATGAACACATCATAAATAAGATTGAATATATCAAGAGTTTGATTCGTTTTCAGCTCTTCATGACTAAATTCCTCGCGCTGATTTACAACGTAAGAATCCTAGGATCCTTGCTCCGAAAACCGAGTATGTTATCTAGGTGAACATGTTATAGACTTGTATACTCCGTATTGGTTTAGGGGCCATTTGGTTTTAGGTATTCATCTAAGGGTAAAGAGATGATGATTGACTTGATTTCTTTTGGTGTTTTTATGCTTAGTTTGTTATGCCTTCACCTTATTTTCTCACTTTCCCCTAAAGTCTTTTAAGTTGATTACTCGACCCCCTCTTGTATTCTTGCATTCTCTTTCCCCACTAAATTACCTCTTCTGATAATCTTTGCTGTCTCCTCCTTGGAACCTTTGCCCGCCTCCAGCCACCCATCGGCGATCGCTATTGCCATCCACCACTACCCACAACCCTCCATCTATCTTCTTTGGTTCCCCGTTTTTTTCCATTTCATGCCCCATAGATCTCTACATTTGAATTAATTATTCATAAGTTATTTGGTAGGATATATCTTGTACAGTGTACATGACAACTTGATAATTTGTATAATTGTATTTATCAAAATTATGCTAAATTTGAAACAAGGTTCATCATTTATACAAATGTTCATGTCTGAAAATACTTTTATGGACACTTGTTTTTTGAGCCAAATAAACAAATTACAAACATTTTATCCTGTTTTCGAAACAAAATCAAACATGTACTAGTAATCACGGTCATCCTTTCCCTTTTACGGTCCTATATTATTTCTAGGTTTCATTCTGTTTACATGCGCAAACCAAACGCCAGTTAATGATAGTTCATGACGTTTGTGATAATCTGGACTTCATTTTGTTAACCATTGAACATGCTTTTAGCAGAGCTTTATAGTTAAAGGGTATTTTGGGTCGTCGTTCTTTTATTCAATTGATTAGAAACGGAATATTTTCATTAGAGGGTGTCGATTCGAATGTTTGGATCGGGTATGAGGAGATCAGGTCGGGTTGGGGCAACTTTAAAGTTGAGTTATATGAAGTACTAAATTATTGTGTTTATGCAAGTCGAAATCTGAATTAGTTATTTTTCGGGTCGGTTTCGAATCAGATCGGATGTGATTTTGACACCTCTAATTGTCATATTGGGTTCATTAATTAGTCGTTATATACAGAGTATGTTTTTTTAGCTTATTAGTGAGTTGTTAAATAATTCGTTTGTTTCTTTCAGAAAAAAAAAAAAAAAAAAAAAAAAAAAAAAAAACACGTTTGTTTTCCAGCTCCAGTCTCCATTACTTATGTGAACATCATCTTATAAAAATTATTAGCCAATAAAATTGGGAATTATTTTTTAAAAAATTTGCATCACTACCGAAAATCGTTTCAATATAAATGTGACTTTTAAAATTTTGTTATCCTATTGAACATATGTTTATAAACTTGCACTTGGATATGACAAGACTAAGAACAAAGAGACAAGTAGCCAAAATTCCACACAGACATCCACTTTGTAGGCTGTATATAAAGTTGCTGGACTCCATAATGAAGTTTCGTTCTATTATTATTCTGTACAATTTTAAGATTTCTTTTTTTTTTTTTTTCCATGTACAATTTGTTTTTGTAAATTATTTTGCTTATAATATGGATTTTTGTGTAACTTTTTATTTTTATTTTTATTATTATTATTATAAAACATTATAAAATTATTCCCCGTTCCATATTAGTTTGAACGTTTATCATAACATGATTATATGAAGTTTGATAAGATAAGTTGAATTATCTGTGGTTTTAAACTTTTAATAGAAAAGTGTATTTATAATTAATGATGTGAAATGAATGTAGAGGGTTCAAAAGAAAGCTAAATAACACCCTTTTTTTTTATTTTATTTTTTTTGAGGAAAAGCTAAATAATACTTTATACTAGATGATTAATATTATTATACCAAAAATAAAATAAAATAAAATAAAATGTTCCAACAATTATGGAAAGGTTGAAATATATTACAATTGTACGAAGTAAGGGTTGGAGGGAGTAAATTTTATTTAATCTATTTTATATTATTGCTTTTTGTTTAATTCTGTTTTGTCTCATAAATTTGATTTTGTGTTGTCTCATTAATTAAACAATTTTTTGGATTGACCTTTTCTTCCTGACTTCCCTGCTTAAAGCTAAGCAATTTCTAGTTTTTAGTTTCCTTTGCCAAATTCCTCAAGTAATAAAGCAAACATATAGTACACTATTTATTATTAGCAATATATCAACTTTTTCAAAAGCTACAATTTTGAGTTATTTCTTTAAAAAAAATCATTGGATCATTTGCATACATCATTCAAACGTCACTTAAAATGGTTATTATAAACACAAGCCAGTAAGTTAATAACTTAACACATAGCTATATATTTTTTTTTATTATGCAGCCGGTTGCATACAAGACAAGTTGGAGTAAAGATTATTGTGTTATTTCTTAGAAGCTCCGATTAAGTGAAAATATCTCAAGTTATATTCCAATATAGGCGTTGATGATTACATTATCATTCATAATCAAAACGTCAAAGGTGTTTGATTTGATTTGCAATAACTAACTTAACCTTCAAACAAATGATTATAAAACATGCATTAAAAACAGACAAGAGTTTGTTAAGATTTAAGTGAAGCAAGCATGACCCCCATGGCTTGCCAGAAGAGGAAAAAAGAATGACATTAACAAAAATGTTTGAAGCCAATAATCAAAAAGTCTTGATTCTATGAACCTTCACCTACCTCCAATGGCAAACATAACATGAAGCTTTCTAGATTTGAGGAAGGTAGGGGACACCCTTAAGAGTTATCCTATGCACAAATTCATAACCCTACTTTAAAAAATTCCTTTTGGTCATTCAACAAAAATAGCAGGAAAATAAAAATTCAGGTAGGGGCCAAAAAAGAAGGGACACTTAGACATAAGGGGCATAATTTTATACTAGTATATGCACTATATCTCTTTCTTCCCATTTTAAGCCTTGGAAAAATTGTATGAAAAATATAACATATAGTTTTCATACACCTCTATCTCTTAGCTTCATTGGCTAAGTGGGGGCTACATCTACTCTAAGCTTCCCTATCTCTCCACAACACCTCACAGACAAGAAACATAAGTCAATGAAATTATTTGGGAAGGGAAAAATTAAATGCCATACACTAACAATAGCATACACCCCATTGCCCACCTCTCATTTAGCACTATCTAGATTCCAGACATTTTGTCACAAGGGAGAAATATTATTAATAAGGAGCAAGATTGTATCTAATATGGTCCACTACAACTAGGCTTAGCTTACCTCACTCCTTTTATCACAAAAAAGAGAGATTATTAAAATGGCTAATCTTTAAAAGAGAGATTGATTAATGGCTATTAAATCTATGTGTTTGTTAGTGTTGTCGAATTACTATAGAATATTGACATTAAAATATAGTGTTAGTTGTTATAAATTCTTTGCTTAAGCCACTTCCTTGATATGGATTGATTCGGTTTGAGTTATATGTTAAATCTTTATTGGGCTTAGCACAAAACACACATCAGAGAAAAAAATCTGTCACATACGACTCTTAAGAGGTTTAATATCATCCTAAATTATACTTATATGTTAATCTTGCTCCTTGTTCCCTTTTTAAATGTGGCACTAACATCCCCTTTTCACATGTAGGTTATTTTTTCCACTATAGGTTAGTTGGATACAATTGAGGGATTACTCGCCTTATCAATTAATATAATGCTGATTTTCTCTCAAGGTTCTAACTTGAGATTAGAAGAACCATCTTACTAGTTGATTTAAACTAACATAAAAATTTAATAGATGAAGATCAACCTTATACTATTCTAACTTTATTTTAATTTACTATATGAACGGTTTATCCTATATAGAGAAGAATGAATACTTGAACGTACCAGTTAATAATACAAATCTAAAACCAAGAGTGGTTTCAACGAACTTAACCTAAGTGGCCTCTTAATATTTACAATTATGAGGACATGTCTATGGAAGACATTCTTTCCCAAAAAGAGAAGCTGTATATATTGGAAGACAGACAAATGTCTCTAGCCCCTTCATCAACTTGAAGCTAATAAGGAACAAACTTATGCAACCTATAAATCTTCATCTTTCTTCTTAGGTTTAGTTATTAAATTCTACTATATATTTTCATTTTGTTGTGCTTCTTTCAAAGTTGTTTATCAATATGTTCCCCACATTGATTGGCCAGGTGACTCTTTAAAAGTCCTCAAATCTAAATCCCTCTTTATCTCTTCTTCTTTTCATAGGCATCATATCTTCCTAACAAAACAACATGGAAAGTGATAATATAAATATTAAATTAATAAATTAAAAAAAAAAAAAAAAAAACCCAAAGAAAGTTCAAAGAGAAAATAAAAAATGATCAAAATTGTATCACATCTTATATAATAATAAGAAATTTTTTGAACTTTTTATACTAACCTGTTAAAATCTTAATTTTAGACTTCTTTATCCTCTTTTTTCTTAGAGAAATATTTTCTAACATTATTTTTTTTGAAAGTTTGATGATTGCATCAATTTGAGTCATTGGGTAGGGTTTGGTTCGGGTCAAATCTAGTCGAATTTGTGTCATTTTAAACTATTGTGCCCATGCATATCGAATCCTGGATCGAATTACTTTCAGATTAGGTTGGATCTAGTCCGGTCAAGTCAGTTTTTCACACAACTATTTGATTTTGATGTGTATTCATGGATCCACATTTACACTTAGAAAACAAAATAACGCTTAATTCTGTCATGCATTAACACGGATATATTCTTAATTCTGTCATGCATTAATACGGATACATTCTAATGAAAAGAAAATAAAAGGCAAGTGACAATAAGTAAATAGTAGAAAATACAAAATAATATAATATGCTCCCCCATTCTCCCTCCCCTACCGTATGAGAGCAATGATCTTGTAGGAGAAAGAGAGACTATTGGAGGAGAGAGAGTAAGTTTGTGGACAAGCGGGTGTTCGTGTTAAGTGGGACCTAATTGGCTTGCCTAATTGGGGACACTAACCGATGGGCATAAAGTTGTTAAGTTTACATCAACCCAATCACTTGGATTTTGACATCAGTCACTTACTTTGGATTTTGACTTCTACTTTCTTAGTCTTTGTCATTTAAGTGCACTTAGGATTCTCATTAATTAAACCCCTTTCAACTAGATTCTTGTTAATTACCCCTAATTTTGAGGCCTCTCTTTTTACGTAGTGCCATCAGTCCTAATCATGACATAATTACACTTTAATTTCATCACCTTGTTGATATGATATGGCCGGCGATATGTTAACTTTGTATCAATTTGATCCTTATTAGTGGTCTCAAATAAAAGTATCTCAAGGAATAAGTATAATACTGTTCTATGCATACGCTTGAACTCGAACAAAACAATATGCGTTAAGTAGATTATGATTATCTTAGTAGATAAAGTTCCAAGATTTGGCATTTAAGACATATGTTCAACATATACGTAGAAAAATATAATAGTAGATACAAAGTAATATCTAACTTAAAGAGTGTATTTAGTAATACCTAGTGCTGTCAAATTTCAAACCGAAATCGTTTAACTGCTCGAAACTAACCGACCCAAATGAGAACCGAACCGATTAAAAACCGATTTTGTAAAACCGAAAACCGACCCGAACCGTATTTAAGTAAACCCGAAACCGAACCGATCCGGATAATGTCAAACCGTATAAGAACCGTACCCGTTAACAAACCGAACCAGTGCTAAACCGAACTGAAATCAAACCGAACCGAAAATGAACCGAACCGTTTATAACCCGAAACTGTTTCCAACCCGAAACCGTTTGAACCGAGGTAAAAACCGTTTACACCGAACCGTTAATAAACTGCAACTCGTTTGCACCGAACCGTTTATAAACCGAACCACTTACAAACTGAACCGTCTATAAATCAAACTGTAATTTCGATGTCACAATAACTCCTCAAATCATGATTATGACACATCAATTAGATGATTGAATAAGAAGCAGCTAATAACGTGATAGTAAAACAATAATAATTCATTAATACACTAAACTTTTATAATCTACGTTACTTCGTAATAAACTAGTAAGATCAATATGACTAAACTTGAAAATAACATGATATGTATTTTTAAAATCGATGAGAATTTGTATACAATATAATGCCTAATATGAAGTGATGAAGTCTCGGCTTGATATAAAACTTGTTAACCAGCAAAAGGTTAGCAAGTACTATGAAATTTCAAACCAAAATCGTTCAACTGCCCGAATCCAAACAACTCGATCAAAAACCGACTTTTTAAATAAAAAACCGTTCCGAACCATAATTTAGTAAACGTGAAATGGAACTGATCTGAATAACGTTAAACCGTATAAAAGGCGAACCCGTTAACAAACCGAACCAAAATAAAACTGAACCGAAAAAGAACCGAACTGTTTCTAACTCGAAACCGTTTCCAACCCGAAACTGTTTGAACCGGTATAAACACCGTTACCGAACCGTTAACAAACCGCAACCTGGCCGCACCGAACCGTTTACTTCTGGAACCGTTTGGAACCCGAACCGAATTAAAACCGGTCAAGAATAAACCGAAACTGAATCGAACCGATAACTATTCAAACCGAACTGAAACCGACCCGTGAGACACTTATACCGCTTTCAAACCGACCCGATTTAATACCGAACCGATTTCAAACCGAACCGAACCCGAACTGTCAAACTGTTTTGACAGTGCTAGTACGTAATACCTAATGTTCAAGATAATAGTCGTAGCAACAGTAGTAGTAGCCGTTATCAGAGCAGGTAATTAATAGTCATAGCGCATGAAGTAGTAGTTTCCTTCGTAGGATTTTTGACCAAGTATTGTGTGATATGTCCGTAACTTCATAAGAATTTCCACAATCAATTCTTGTGAAAACCAGTTTAAGTAACCCTCTATTTTCATAGCCAAATTAGGAATACTACATTCTTGGTTAGATTTGTTAGTAGGTCCTATAATCCATGCAAAAAAGCCATGATTATAGAATTTAATTAATTTCTCATCATACATGCAACATGGTGTGTATTTTTTGCTTCACAACCATGACAAATCATGATTGTTGATAAACTTGCTGCTTAATAAAGGATTTGGTAACGTAATGATGTTCTACAAAAGCCATCGACAAGAAGTTTGGTCCATAAATATTACAGCCTCAGATTTATTGCTTTTTAGGTGTCAAATTCCCAACTAATTACCTCACCTCATTTAGACTAGGATAAACTATTTCCTTCCACTACTTCACTTCGTGGCAAACCCCATACATTTGATACATATACTTAAGCCCAATCTTTGTTCATAGAATTTTCAGTTCACTTTAGTCTCTTTCGTTTCAGTTAAGTTCTAATCATTTCAGTTCAGTTCAAGTGATCATTTTAATTCATTTGTCAATTCAGTTCAGTAAATTTCAGTCCAAATAACGAGGTTTTAATTATGTTATTTAATAATCGCAACATTGGATACCAATTATGCTATATTGCCTATATATACAAAATATTCACTAATTTTGACGACTATTAAATCTATAGAGAATTTTATTTGTCTGATATGATTAAAATGTACAAAATCCATAACCACCCTGATCATCCTATACTTTTCATGCACACACACATACATATATCAAACCTTCCATTCAGCTATCATATGGTCAAATTAGTCTATTATATATTAAAATAATCCTTGGATCATTTATTTGCATCTCCTTTGTTTCTCAATGAATTGAGGTCAAAGTAAAATTATATAACCTTATTTGAGACATTATTTTGAATTGCACATTTGATTTCAATAGTGACCAAGTAGTAAATGCAAAATTTTTTATTAGTACTTCCATAGCTCTAATTTTTGTACTTATATTTGTTTCTTAGATAAACTAATGAGATTTAATACCGAAAAAGGGGAGGAGGAGGGCTTGTGCATCCAGTTATCCGTGGGTGTAACTATTGGTATAATGCAAAATGGAATATATATGAGATATTGAGATAATATAAGATAAAGTATGTATGCTTTCCTTCTAAAGAATCTGCTATGTTCTCAATGTTTATCTATGTTGATCAACCCCCCCCCCCCCCCCCCCCCCCCTTTTTTTTTGTTTTTTTTTAAATGAAAAAGTGAACATAAACCTAATTAAAATACTACATATAAATGCAACTGGTATTCAATTTTATTCCCTTTCTATTATAGGTCCTAGATTGGATTTGATCACCCTTGAGCTCATGTTTTCCTTCTTAAGAATCTACTATGTTCTCAATATATTTCTAATTGACTGAACATGCATCTTTTTATTGTTGAAAGGTGAACACAAACCTAAAAAAAAAAGGAAAATTTGCCAAGAATAATACCACCTTTCACCGGTCTTCTATTAATGGAACGACCTTTAGATTATTTCAAAATGGAACAACCTTTGATACACATTTGCCAAAAATGAAACGTGACCAGTTGGTAACCGGTTTGATAGGTTACCAATGACATGTGTCACAATGTCATTGGTCTTTTTTTTTTTTTTTTAATTTTGTTTTATTTTAAATAAAACCTTAAAACTAAAAAAATAAATTATTTTAAAACCAAATAAAGAAATTACTTAAAAGAGTTAAAATTAAAAAAAAAAAAAAAAGACTAAAAAAAAAACACTTTCCTCCCTTTGCCGGCAGCCACTCAACCACCATCCGGTCTCCTCCTCCCCACCCCGGGCTGACGGCCTGAACTCCTATATGGCGTCGGCGGAAACCCTCCTAACCAAAATCCCGACCACGCAGCCTATACCCTTCCCCTGAACCACCTTACCCCCTCCCGAAAACCCCCTCCTCCGCTCGTAAACCCTCCTCTCCTTATCGGTTGGCGACCAATCCCCTTCCTTTGTGCCGACGAAACCATTTCGCCCTTCTGCCAACTGACTCCACTCCATTCCCCCTTGAACCACCACCCAAAAATATTAAAACCCCAAAATCGAGTGGTGATTTTGGGGTTTTCGAATTTTTAGGTGGTGGTTCAAGCCTTCACGGGGAGGGGATAGGTGGTCGTGTCAGGGTTAGGACGGTGCCGCCAACGTTGGTAGGTATCTCTGGGCACGCCGATGGGTTTAGAAAGGGGGAGACCGGGTGATGGTGTGGTGGCTGCCGGCAAGCCAAGGGGGGATGGGTTTTCTTTAGTTGGTTTTTTTTTTTTTTTTTTTTTTTTAAAAAAAAAATTTTAATTTAAGATTTGTTTTTTTAATCATTATAATTAAAGAAGAATGTTAAAATAAAATAAAAATGCTTTAACCAATCACCATGTGACATGTGTCAAATGTAACCTGTAAAACAAGTTACAGGTTTTTTGTTCCATTTTTGGCGGATGTGTACCAAAGGTCGTTCCATTTTGAAATAATCCAAAGGTTATTCCATTTTTGGAAGACCACTGAAAAGTGGTATTATTCTTGGCAAATTTTCCAAAAAAAATCTACATATTAAGTATTTTATCTTTTTTTGATAAAGTATATATGTAAATCAATCTTGGACTTTAAACATCAGCTTAAATTTTTAGTTAAGTTTATTATCTAACTTTTTTTTTTTAAAGGTAAGATACAGGAAAATTAGGAACGTCTTCTCGCAAGACTGTAACCTAATTTATCGAAAAGTAAAAAATAAGAAAACTTGCTATCCATGAAGGGGTCAATATCTTGATGTGTCGGGGTAGAATAGCCTAGAGAGGCAACATAATCTGCTGCTCGATTTCCTTCACGATATATATGCTGAGAATCAAAAGCTGAGAAAGACTCCAGAATCTTTTTAATGTCGTGCATGAGCAGATGCAGTTTCCAGGGACACCTGAATTTTCCCTGTAAAATATTAATAGCAGTTAGATTATCTCCTTCAATGAAAATATGGGAGATGTTATGGGTTCTTGCTAAAAGTAGACCATTACGAAGAGCAATAGCTTCAGCCAGAAAAGCCGGGCAAGAGCCCAAATTATAAGCGCGGCTAGCTATGTGGTTACCTAGGTGGTCACGGAGGACCACGTAGCTGAATTAGTTAAAGCAGAGCCATCAAAGTTAAGTTTACAAAATCCCAGAGGGGGAGGGGACCAGGATATAAAGGAAGGGGTAGGAGGAGACGGAGAGGAGTGAATGAACAGAAGGACTAGTAGGATGTAGATTATCCAAGAGAGAGCGGGATTGCCATTCCTGAAAAAGAGTAAAAGCACGACAAAAAATGGTATCAACGGTAGGGGTAGAGCTCTTAAAAATAAGGGCATTTCGACATTTCCAAATGCTCCAGAACATAATGGCTATCTTAGGAATAGCCCTGGGATGATTATCTAACTTATTATCAATGCCTACGTGATACAAAAGCTATGGGTTTGAATTGAATCTCATTCACTCCTTTCTTTCAAATTGGAATATAAAGCATTGGGTATGGTGGAATCCACGTTGCATCCGCACACTTCAAGTTCAATTAGCTCCCATGTTAGAGGCGGGCATAATAGAGTGCAAAATGTCTTTATATAGTAGTTCATTAGCCGGATTTGATCACCCCCCGCCCCCCCCCGACTCTGATCCCTTAGTTTAGCCTCATGGCCCTTAACAAGTTAGACGCTTGGTAATTGAGGAAAAAAGATAGATCAAAAACCATCTAAAAACCTTTAGGACTTGTTTTCTTCAACTTATTTCAGATACTTATTACTTATTCCAGACAAGATGAGAACTTTTAATTATCATTTACTTATTGTTAAATATCGTTAATTGCGTATTAAAAAAAGTTATAAAAATTACATATTTAAAAAGTTCATAATGAGACAAATCTAACTGGATCCATTTTGATAATGTTTTTCTTTATAGATTAGTATTAAAATGCGATCAAGTTTAGTCAAATTTTCAAATCAGATCAAGCCAGACCAGATAAAAAAAATTTCACATCAGACCTTACAAAATTCAGACTAGATTTACTTGTTTCAGGTGAAGAGAACAAGTCCTTAATAAGATTTGATTCCATGACTTACAAACATTGCTATTAGAATACTAGATCAAAAGCTGAAACGATTAAGACTCTGTTTCTTTTGAGCTTCTGAGCAGAGTAAGTGTCAACAGAGTAAAGCAAGATAGGGACAACTTATTTATACTCAAAGCATATTTCAACGAAGCAGAATGAAGCAACTCAAAAGAACAGGCCCTAACTTTGTACATCTCGAGTTTATTGCTTGTGAATAATGTTACTCGTTGTTATTTTGATTGTATTATATGAAAGGAAAACAATTAATTATAAAATGATACATGACAAGAAGTACAATATAATAAAGGTGTGCATATGTAATTAAGGTTTATACTTGATATGTTGTAGAACAAGTACAAATACAAATTAATAAAAATGTGCACATGTAATTAAGATTAAGGATAATAAACTGTTTTCTTTGAGCCATAAACAGTAGCATGACGTTCTTTTTGTCAGCATTTGATTCCATTAACTAGACAAAAAAGATAAACAATTATAAAAAATGATGCTAAAAAATTGCAAATTGGGTTGACTGTCGAATACAAAACAGTGTTACAAATGTTTTGCCATGCATATTGACCGACAATAGTGCATGAAAAAATCAGATAAATTTAACAAGTGTTTTGGATAATGACCCTAGTAAGTGTAAAACTGTGCCATTATAATTTGTGAAGATGAAGCCACATCTATTGACACACTATCAAAGGATTATTTACAATTAGTAGACATAAAGGTGAAAAGATATGGTATCACAATATATTATCATTTCACTTAAAAGCCAAAGTAATCGGAGGCTTTTCTTTTTTTTTTTTTTTTTTTTCTTTTTTTTTTTTTTTGGCATCTTTTCAAAGTACAAAAGCTTAGATAATGACATCCAAAACTCACCTACACCGCCCTCCCTCCAAAAGACATCCTTTTTTGAGTAGTGATAAATTTTAAACATGGCAAATTTATTGTTTTCTAAATATATAAAGGGGAATTGGCTTAAAAGTTAAAACACTAAAATGAAATTTGTAGAAAGTTTAATCTCTCAACTTCGTATCATAGTAATTTTTATCGGCTTAGTACATAATTTAAAATATATATACAGAGTATTATGTATCTTGGTGTATATTTATAAGAATATTGGTATGTATGAGTATTTTTTTCTTTCTTTTTCTCATTTGAATATTTTGGAGTAAAGATTATCGAATGAACCAAAAAAGAGCCCCTAGGTTCACGTAAGTTTAAATACACTCAAATGTATGTAAGAATTTTCAATTTTTTTTTAATAATAATTTAAAAGCCATATATGATTCCATTATCTTCTTTAAGCCCCCAATATAAGTCCGTCTCAAGGTTTTCTCCCTACCTATTAAGATAGGATATGACGAATTGACGATGATGTATGCTTACCCTATAATGATAAGCATAGTAGATTTTTCTTTAATATTGGCCCATCTAAGGATATAAAGCCTACTATAACCAATTTTTAGGAGGAGAAAAGAGCTTGTAAAAGTAATTTTGGTTGTTATTACTTTATTACTATTGATGTATAGCTAGATAGGACTAGACTTGGCACTCCATATCTAGCAAATAACTATTCAAATTAACCTCATTCTTACTATTTAGATAAAAATGAGTTAGATACATAGTACATGAAAAAGAAAGTTACAAACATGTGAATGCTTTATTATATCGTTCTCACCTTAAATCTCGTTATTGTAGTCCAATCTTCATGATTCTTTAATCTATATATAGTTTTTTCCCCTTGTTGGGGCCTTGGGTAAAAGGAAGGGTGATTTATACGTGTTGTACTCTAGAGCTTAAAGGCCACTTTCTTTAACATTTGAAAGCAGTTTCATACTTTCATTCGATGTAGGGTTATCTTTAACCTTCGTTCCCTCATCTCCACAAAAGCATGTATAGACTATAGAGCTAGGATCAGCCTAGCCATACAAGCCCACATAAAAAGTCATGAATATTATATCTAGAAATAAATTTTTATATGTGGCTGGTCATACATATAAAGTGACCAGTCAATATGAGAGGGTTACTTCATGAGTGTTATAAGGGTTACTCGGTTAATGTTACAAGAGTTATTCGATCAGTGATATAGAGGTTACTTGATCAGTATTATAGGGGTTAATCACTTTGTTTTTTTTTTACTAGTGGTTGGTATACATACAAAGTGACCAGTCAATATGAGAGGGTTACTTCATGAGTGTTATAAGGGTTACTCGTTAGTGTTATAAGAATTATTTGATAAGTGATATAGATTATAGAGGTTGCTTGATTAGTATTATAGGGGTTAATTACTTTGTTTTTTTACAAGTGACCATATGGTGTGGTCAGCCGCATACAAGACACGTTGAGTTAATATTGTTTACTAATGAGTAAATTCAGATATATACTTCGTATATTAAATCAAGCATCACATCATGATCGAGTCTTCATTTTCTACAGAAATATCCCGAAAAAAGGATGATCTATGCATTGATGATCACTCTTTAGTCTTTACACCTTTAATTGAATCGAAATCAAAGGATATGATGAGTTAAGTCAATTCCAAAAGAGAACAAAATTGTGTGTTACATGACTTACATCCTTCGTCCCACTAAATTTATCTAATACTAAGAGTGAATTTATACACTTTCTTAATCAAAACCTTCTTGTAGTTTAGCATGTGTTGTTATTACTTAGTCCTTTCCTAAGTTCTTTTTAAAAAACTTGGTTGAAGTTTTCATTAGTAGTTGTTATAAATGTCTATGGCTTTCTTCTACAAAAATACTCGTATGGGACAAACTTAACGAGACATTTGAACAATGGAAAACAGTATGATGAAAGAATGCGAGGACGACTATAAATTTTGCATTGAAACTATCACTTCTTCCGTGTTAAATCTATAATATCGCGCATGATATAGGTGGACATTTCCGTCACATATCACTAGTTAAAGCTAGACAAAGACTGCCTCTTACGTTCACCATTTAAGTTGTTGGGAGGATGATACTTTGAGACAAGAAAAGACGTGACCAATTTTGAAATTGGTACAACCCAAGTACTAATCTTTGTTTTTATGCTCATCTTCAATCTATATGACATTATAAGCCTATCGTGTGCTGATGCTCCTAGGCTCATAGCCAATTTTCTTTACCGACAATCATTACCTTGGCCTTATTTGTTTAAGTCTATGATCGTGAGTAAAAGTATTGTCCTATATTGAAAGAATGTAATAGTGTTAGGATGTGTATCGTCATTGAACAAAATCAATTAAATTGTGTACACTTTATAAAGTTAATGGGCTGCTCCAAATGACACATATGACAGTGAAAGCTCCTCGGACTTATAAAGGGACACTCGTGGCGGATGTGGCAGACCTGTTTAACATTATTTTAAGTGATAATTGCTCTGTCTCTTACTAAAATTTTCACACGAGTTAAGTACAGTTTTACATAATTTAATGACATAACAAGGAATTTTATTGAACAATCTTCGAATCAAAAAAATTGTACAAATTATAAGGGATGAAAGGAGTAAATTATTTTTTTATTTGGTGTTCCACCCGGTTCACCCTTTGGGCTAATTCGGATTCGGGGATCAGTTCTGGGTGGTTAGGTTCCAGTCCCCTCCCGATTGTTGTTGTGGGGGATCGAACACGAGTCCTCCCTACCAAGTGTAGTCTCAATCACCACTACACCAACAACCAATTGGTTGAAAGGAGTAAATTATAGACTAGTATATCAGTATATACAATATTTAGTGTTTATTGAGCTAACATAGCCAAAAACCTTAGTGTTTGCTTTTGGTAAACTTTGCCATGAGCTCAACTTATCTAAGAAGGATGCCAATGATTTAACTACTGAAGATGAAGTTAAAAAAAAAGTATGTACTCTGTAATAAATTACTTTATAAGAGAGTAAACGATAAGCTGATAACATAAATAATTATGGAGTAATTTTTTTCAATGCACTACTTAACACATCATATCATTAAAAGTCAACAAAAAAAATACATATGAATATTACTTGTATATGAGTGAATAAGAAACAAAAAATATTCAAGTTGTGAGTATTGTTTGGGCGAGTTACATCCTTTGTAATTGTAAAATATAATGAATTGCATTAACTATTGACTAGCAAAGTTGTCACAATATGCTGTCTTATCTTAATTCTTAAATCAATCAATCTCTTTATTAAATTTGTAACGGTCTTTACTTAGGTGGTTGTTTATGACATGTGTCTACTCACTACAAGCAGTCACAGTTGGTCACGAACAACACATGAACTGAGTTATCCTATCATTAACAAACTTATACGAAAATATGTCTACGCTACTTAGCTTGTTTTACCCTTAATACATTATCCATAAGATTTCATTCATGATTAATTGTGTATGTCATATATTTTACATGTTGGTAAGATCATTTAATAACATGCTTAGAGTCTCTTTTACGAGACAAACTATCTCCACTTTCTAAAAATGCTCAAAAGATATTATAAAATAATTATCATATCGTGTCATCTGTTATAATAATATGACAGCACACCGTGTCATTATCAAGTATCAAGTAAAAGAATATAAGGTGTCGCATTGTGAGTAATTATCTATAATAGATAACATTGTTAAAGCTTGTACATACATATATAGATAAGATATACAATTAATACATAGTAGATAGATATTTCAACATTTTACTAGGTTAAACTATTTTTCATTGTGAATAGGATAACCTTGGATATCACTTTGTACAAATAATCGACCAATAAGTGTTAAATGGTACGTACCATATAAAGTAGAGAATAGGAAGTGAAGTTATAATTTTCTTTGTTATTTCTTCTGCAAAGTAAAATGCACGATTCCTTTTTAAGCAGCCTTTGGTTGAACAATGCGTCAAGCCAAATTAGTACTATAGTAGTACTCAATTTTGAGTACTTTGAAAATATAGAGACCAAATTATTGGGCTAGGTTTTGAATATTTTTGAGAACTTTTTCATGATGTTTGTGAACTTTTAATTACTTTTCACCTAAAGTAGATAAATTAGATTCCAACAATTATTATTTTAGTGATGTTGTATACGAGAAATCCCATGATTGCTAAGTACTTTCCTACTTAAATTTGGAATTGAAGTGACCTTGCGTGGGGATTTCAAAGAAAATCTTGATTACGTTAGAAAATTTATTCTGTGATGCTTATTGAATCAATATAAATTATAAACTCTTAATTAGAAATTTCTATTTATGCTTAAATTATTTGTATATCATGTACCCTAATTATTTTTTTCTCATTTAAAATCTTACAAATAAGTGAAACGGATGGAATGAGCAAGAAACACATTATTAATTGTACTTATATTTAAATGTACAAGGCTGATGTGCAGTTCATAATTAAATTAACCATTATAAATAATTATATTAAATTTTAATCTTTAACCAACGTCATAATTCTAAACTTGTTATATTTGTTTCGAATATAACATCAGTGAAAATCGTTTATAAATGGTGTAATTTATTTTATTTTTTATCTAATTGTATAACATGGATATGAATTATATGAGTAAAACCTTTCTAATTAGCTAGCTCACCACTTAGAGACTAGAAGCTAGCTAGTCCATATATGCATGCAAGAGAAAAACGTGCACTAAAATTTTTGGTATAGGCTAATTAAATAAGGGGTTTTTGATCTTATTTTTGTAAGTTCTAGTTGTTCTATTGTGACAATCAATCGAATATATGTACTGTGTTAATGTGTTATATATAGGAGGTTGTCCTTAATATAACAACAGAAGACTAAGATATAAGTGTTGATCTATCTGAGTTGATGTAAGCTAGCTAGATTAAATGGTTTTATTCTCTTCTAAGAAGGATTAATACATACAGGTATTATTGTGTATGTATTCTTTTCCTTCATGTTTGAATGTTTCCATATTCCAATATATGCAAGTTAGGTATATATATATAGGGGCCTATTGTCAATGTTACATATATATATATATATATATATATATATATATATATATATATATATATATATATATATATATATATATATATATATATATATATATATATGATTGTCACAAAAGTACCTCAAAAGAATTTTATTATTCTTGCTAGAATAAATAACAAAATAGTGAAGTAAAATTTTTTAAAAATGTCAAAAGGATGATATTTTTTAATCAAAGAAACTCTACCTTCTTTACATATTATTTGATGACCAATTACTATTTTATCTTTTTACGTGTATATGTAATTACATCATTTTGTAGAGTTTTGAAAGTTACTAAGGCTACAAATAGTACAGTTGATATTTGCAATGTCTTTCATAATAAGATTTTGGCACAAAAATAGGGAAATTCAAAGTTGTCTATTTGATTACAAAAATATATATCTCCTCTCAATTCAAACAGGCAATACTGGTCAATTGATATACTCCCTCTGTTTTAAAATAAATGCTCAAATCCATTTTAACTCTTTACACTGTTTGCATAATTAAGCCACTTAGACCAACGTTAATCTAATCTAATATATAAATAAAGGAAGCATTTTTCGAGATCATTTGGCACACAACATAATCTAGGGCTTACTTCAACCCATGATAAAATATATTTGAATTTTATTTAAAATTAAAAAATTCACTTGCCACGTAAGTAAAAATTAACGAATGATATTTGAGATTTTAATATTAAATGTAAGAAATAACAGATAGTGGTTTAGGATTTAAATTATTAAAAAACAAAAATAATTATATTTTCACATAAAAGATTTTATCCTACTATCTAATGAATGAAATAACATATTTAAAATTTATTTATATATAATTAAAATTACCGTGTGACTAACGACAACAAATAAGTAGCAACAACAGATAAGGTCGCGTCATAATAATAATAAAAAAAAAACCTAATACTTAGGGCCTGTTCTCTTCGGTTTATTTTTAGTTCAGTTCCTAATTTTCTTCTCTCATAAAATATTCAGTTTAAATTAGTTTAACTCGGTTCAGTAAATGAGAACATGCCCCTTAGACTTTTCAAATAGACAATAGCTATTTAATTAATAAGTGTAAAAGAACAAAGTAACCCTATAACACTCAAGAGTAACTGCTGACCAAGTAACCCCTATGAATGAAGTAACCATATATTAGAACTATTACTGTATGTGTTTTTGTTTGAAACTATTAAATAATTTTGAAGATCTATGTGCATCGCATGAGCTTTCATCTAATAAAATATAAATAAGAAAAATAATATTGTATTGTATAGTGGAGTATAGTTTTCGAATATCAAAGATTATACTAATTCGTAAATAAAAATATTATTAGTAAAAGTTTTACATTGACATATGTGCCTTATTTAAGTAGAACATTTATTTTTAAATAAAGACAGTATTTTATTAGCTTCATGACCTTAGAATGTGACTTTTCTTTCCCTCCATAAAATCCCTACATTATTTTGCGACAATACCTACTATAAAACTCCAATTAATTCAAATACGATAAAAATCAAAACATTTTTTAGGCTAAAACCCAAGACCTTTGATTAAGTCAAATTTAAACGTCTTACGAGCTGATCAAAACACTTATTGGAATTGGTGTATGTGAACACTCCAATACTATTCACATTATCATTATACAATAGGAACAAGATGCAACTAGGCATATATAATGGGTATACATTGAAAACCGTTCGTGTACATACTTTTGTTTTTGCCCTTTTGAGAAGATGTACAAACCATAGTTAATTATTTATAATATGTACTAAAAAAAAAAGTAGTACTAGAAAACTTAGGTTCTTATTTCAAAACAAGGTCACCTGAGAGCAAAGCTGTTCCATGATTACCTTCAAACCAAGTGTTGCATGTGAAGTACTATTGTTTACCTAATTATGATCATGATTTGGATCTTAAAGAACCAATTAAAGTCTCTAATTCTACCAACTTACTTAGGTTAAATTAAGCCAAAGGTTTTTAATTAATATATAAATTAACCTAGAAAGACGCGCTTAATTAAGGCAAGATCCTGCCTTGACGACGATTCGTTGATAATCAATCCTATACGATAGATTATGTAAAAGTGTGTTCCCATACTGTTGGCACAGGTAGTGGCAATATCCTTCTTGTCACACCTTAATGGCGACACGAAATTAGGGACCACTAATTATAGATTAGTCTTCTAATATAAGTGTGACATTACATTAACAGAAAGGAAGCCTTAATACCATGGGCTTAATCTTTTAACTAATGACAACTGGTGCATATCATTAAAGTGTAAGTTCTTTAACTAGGTAGCTAATTAAATTAATTAATCGCGCTCGTCATCCTCGTGCCTCAATCTCTCGCATAAGTACAAGGGCTGTCTCACATGGTTGTGTGATTAATATTAATGATCTAATTAATTGTCATTAGCTGTTTATAACTTAAGGAATTTATATTAGAGGGGCGGCTAATTAATCATAGAATCTTCAAATTTATGTGTATGTTGAAAATCCAATTAATACATAATATTAGTACGTAGAGATAAAATAGTAAGATGCATGAGAAAATCTTTGAAACAGCTGTGTAACACCCTAGTACTTTGGCTAGGTACATTGTTCGGAAATTAGTCATGATATGAATTTGGATTACAAAAAAAGATACTACTACAATGGTCGGTCCACTTTTATTTAATTTTGGAAAAAAAATCTAGTATTTTTGCATGCATTATGATTATGATCACTACCATGAATTATTAGCTATGAAATTCAAAGTTGACACGGTACAACAAAGTCATACCATGTTAGTAGTACACCATTGTCTTAGGATGGCTTTTTGTCAAAGCATTTTTAAAGTTTGTAAATAAAGAGTTGTACTCTTTGTATTTTTACCAGTAAATTGTTTGGAATAGACCAAAATTCATTTGTCAGTGTGTTTAGAAGCAACCTACAACATTTTAATTAGAGGTGTCAATTTGGATAATCGGATCAGGTATGATGAGGTCGGGTCGAGTCGAGTCGGGTTAATTTTTAAATTTGAATTATGCTACATTATTATGTCCATGTGAATCCAAATGTGAATGGGATATTTTTTGGGTCGGTTTCGGATCGGGTCGGGTGTGCTTTTGACACCTCTAATTTAAATGTCTTTCTTATTTAAATTCTCTTTATCAGACTTGAGAAAAGGGTAAATTCAAGTTTCTCTTCGAGATAAATGTTGTGAATAAATCTCCTATCACAACCTAATTTAATCATTTTCTTTTATTTTTTAAATGATAAAAGTAAAATTATAAAGTGGCACAGATTTCAAAGCATTAAGTTGTGAGAAGAGATAAAATGGAAAGTTAATCTATGAGATCAACCGGGCTTTTTAACACGCTGTACCCAGCCCTTTATTTGTACCTGAAATTATTGCAAATTGATATTAACAACGTATCTGATAATTTATTTCAAACTAAACTCGAATTGTACTTGAAATTATTGTTTTTTTTTAGTTAGATCAAATTTATGCCAAAAATAAAACCTTATTGAACAATGAATTATTTATCATTTAGCCTATGTAGACTCTAATTTAATGAGTTATCCCTACACATACCCTTAATTATTTTTTGTCATTTCAGTGTGCTAAGAAGCAACATAGCTACAGTAATGCAATTATTTTTACTAGCTTTCTATTTTAATTTTCACAAAAATTTAGCTATCCAAATAGGTTACAATTCACCTCTTTCTTTAATATTCATCTAAAGTAGCATAGGTCTATTCCACTTTCCAACTTCAACCCTAGTTATTGAATCACACCTTTTTTTCTCCATTATCACCTTCTTGTCACCAACAATCTTGACATCACTGAAATCAAGCAGACCGTACAAAATAATTCAACGGATTAACTTACTTAAAATAAAAGAAAATTTTGGCTCTTTAAGGTACACATTGTTAATATCAAGTGCAAAACACCTAATTAACCCTTGTAAAGGAGCAATAGACATGAATTAAGGGGTTATCTAGCCAAATTAATTAATCAAAATTCAATTAAAAAAAGTAATTAAGGCCATAATCCTTCATGACAGGACGATGCACGAGGGAACAAATAAAGCAGAGAAAAAGGACAATTGCATGCAACAAAGCAAATCCAAGGCCTAAGCCATCAATAATAATGTCACTGTTTAATTTATGGGGAGAAATTAATTCAGAAATTAAGGGGTCAAACACATAAATAGATGTAGTAAGCATGCATAATATGCATGGACCACTAAACCTTATTTACAAATTTCATATACTATAAAATCATATTATTATAAGATTAAATATCTAAATATATCCATTTAGTATATAGTTAATTTGTTAATGGACCACATCATTTTATGCCTAGTTTTGAGCCACTAGCTAAGGGTCATCTCCATGAATAGAGGGTTGAATTCAGAAATCAAAAAAAGAAGTATAGGAAGAGGTAGGATAATGGGGAGACAAAGGAAAAGAGCAGGGATTTGCTTAATTAATTTTCTTTTTGTTTGATTGACCCACTACACGTCTTTTCAATTCATTTCATTGTAATTTGATAGCTTAATCCATTTTTATTCTTTTGTGGATCCTCTAGTGATGTTTGAATAGGAAAAATAATTGTATTATCCTTGAATCTTCTAGGGTTTTTTTTAATAAGAATAATAGCTGTTTCGATGTAATGACAATTTGTTGTATTTGAAAAGAAGATGAAACTGATAAATTAGCTAAAGGTAATATATTATATTTCCAATTTAATTTAAACTAATGAGAAGATGAATCGATGAGATAGCTAGTCGCATGAGTTGTTTGGTAGAAATAATATTTGATTTTTTTAATACTTCGGGCATGTTCTGATTTATTGAACTAAACTGGTTGAATCTAAACTGAATTGAACTGAATATTTTATGAGAGAAGGAAATTCGGAGCTGAACTGAATTGAAATTAAGCTAAAAAGAACACGTCCTCCACCTCCTTTTTCTTGGGTTGGTTAAAATTGTTGTTTGAAAAGATGTCCAGGAAGGGGTATGCATTGTTTAGTTGATTATACTCGCTCGTATATGCATATGGTTACTATACTGTGTGGAGTAGGGAGAGAAAGAAGTTTTTATTTTAAAAATTGGAAGAAAATTAAGGTGTAACTAAAATCAAACATTAAAAAAATTGGAGGGAATGGTATTTTTAGGATTATAACAAATAAAATGGCGAGTAGGATGTTAAAGTTGACTCTTTAGTTTTAGAAGCCACTCGAGCAAAGTAGCTCCTTAACTTGTTCTCTTCGCCTTGTATTAGAAATTTACTACGTTTTGCAAAAGCACATTGAGTCTAATCTAAGAAAAATATTTTAACAAAGTTTTTTTTTTTTTTTTTTTTTTAATTCATTAATATCAAATTTTTTATCAGGATAAGAAATCAAATTAAATTTGACCATGCTAGAAAGATTCGACTCAAACAAGCATAAAATTTTCAAACCTAAACATTTTATTCTCGGTGAAGAGAATCAATTAATAAACATCTCTTGAAAATTTCTGCTTCTAATGATTACAATAAACATATGTGTTGATAATTAAATATTGGAAACGATAATCAGTAAAAATTTGCTAAAGAATTTCACGTACTCCCTAGTTTGATTTATGTCAGAAATTGTTGAAAAAAAAATAATCAACCAGTACTAGGAAATTTTTAGTGAAACTTCAAAACAGATGGACTAAGTTTAAATAAAAAAAAATTGAAATTAAAAAATTAAAAAATTTCAGATTGGAAAAAGTCAACGGTCAAAGATTTGCATTACTGTTTGTGTCTCCCATAAACTACACACACTATGCGCACACAACATTCTCGGCCTTGAACATTCATTTCTTAGAAAAACAGATAGCATAAATTAATTAACTTGTTAAATTTTGAGAGAGATAATTGTACTAATTTTCATTACAAAATTCCCTTCATTAAGCACAATACCCTGCCCATTTGCCTGCGGCCCTACCTGCCTTTGTGCACTTTCCGTTACCATTACTATTTTCTTCGTTTGGGGTGATTGTACAACCTCTTAAAAAAAAAAAAGGGTTTTGATATATACGAGTTATGTACCAGCATTTAATTAAATAAGCAATTAATATACTTTAGTTTAAGTCGAAAAGTTTGTTCCATTCAACATATTAATATAAGATCATATCAGCATAAATAAGTACAGATCGTCAATATAATAATAATAATAATAATAATAATAATAATAATAATAATAATAATAATAATAATAATTGCAATAATAAGTTTAAAGTTTATTCAAATGAAAATTTCTATCCGAAAATAACCTAAATTTTGACAAAAAATAATCTTGAGAGTTGTAATTAAAGAGCAATTCGGCCTTTGAAATTTCAAAACTAGCTCCTCAATATTAGAAATGTCACATGCATTAATTTTATGAAATCACGACCATATATAAAGTATTCTAGTATCATCCAAAATATCTCAGGATACTTCTTGTATTTTAGAAATTTTGTAATCATTGTTCTTATTTCAATATTAAATTTTTTTTTAATAATAATTATCTTAAACACGGAAAACTACACGATCTAACATGTGTCATACAAGATTTTGCCTAAACGAATATGGAGCCACCACATTGTTTGGACGTGCAATGTTCTAAAAATCTTGGTCAGGAATGTCCTACGGCATCTTAATGAATGTTAGGTCAACCGTCTCCCACTATCTAAGCCACCGTTTACTTCAAAAGCTATAAGAAATCAAGCGTAGACTAACACTGTGCTTGAGATTACTTTTCTACTTGATCATTGTCAATCTGCTTTTACTTTAATTGATAGCCAAACAAGTTACAATGTGAAAATCAACACTTACAAGTTTAATATATTGATTGTATCTCGTATTATTAATAACAATATTATACTTAAAATATATGTTATGTTTATCGTGATGTTGCTTTGCATATGAGAATAGTATTAGATGTCGCATTATAGCATATTCTTGAATAATGTTGATCATATCAATAATTAGGTCGAATTTGATTTCAATTTATAGATTAAATATTTTGTATAAATCAATATTAATTTCAATTGATATTTGGATACAAATAAGTTTTACTGTATTGTTGAATCCAATCTATATGGCTTGGAATACAATTTATAGTAATTTATGTTGAAGAATTTAGCTAGAATTGATTATTAACTTTGTATTGTACAAAAGTCGATAAATCAATGTTAGAGGAGAAATTAAATAGAGAAGAGAATTGCTACGTCAAGGCATTGAAGTCCTATTCGTACACGTGTCAAAGTATTAAAGTTTGAATTAGAGACAGCTGGAAACGTTACAAGTAGTAGTAGTACTCCGTAGTTCTTTTCTCACTAACACAACAAGAAAAATTCACAAGAAACTCCAAATTACTACAGTATCATAATATTGTTATAATAATAATAATAATAATTAAAAAAAAAAAAAAAAAAACTACTATCATAATAACGAACCTTTATTGTCTTTACTACACCCTATGACAAGGAAAAATTAATGTCTAGTAGAGTGAGAGAAAATATATAAACGATTCCGTCAAACTAAAATATAAATTGCTTTATGTTACAGAGTATTGTTGGTATGATATTAGAGTGAAAGAAATTGTAATCATGTAGGATGAGAGAAATTAAAAAATTAAATATATTTCAAATGGCTACAATAAAATGTTAACTGAATAAACTTGTACGGACTAGTATGATTGACAGGAGTTTAATATAAGCAATGTCATTACTTGAGTAGGGCTTTTAGTTTGCAAGTTGGAAAATTCAAGTTTCTCCCTTCGTTTTCTTCAAAATTAAGAAAAATTAGCTTTACGCGATATGATTTAATTTTGGATTAAAATTAATTTATACCTCTAAATTGCAGCTTAAGGTCCATTATATCATTATTTTGTAATAAAACTTCTTCCTTTTAGGCGGAGAATTGAAATTAGGCAAAAATGTTAAAAGAAGATATGAACTCAACAAGGCTTTTAGTAGTATAATATAGTTTAATTGTTCATAGTTCATCGTACCTTTCTATGTAGATCTTTGGTTGCTATATAAAGGAAAGACTTTGACATCATTTATAGTATAGTTTAGTAACAAATTAAGTAATATAAATGGCTTTTTGAGAGCTACTTTACAACAAAACTTTCTATTAAAAAAACAAAAAAGAAAAATAGGCTTATAATAAATTGAAGAGAAAAAAATTATTTTGTAGGATTTCTTGCTCTAAAATCAAGTTTTCAATTGCATTCTTCAAACAATGGGTTAGCGTCATCACCACTTATAATGCCATGTTAAAATTTCAAATGGATTTGCTTGTGTAAAGGAAAAGTTTTACCACATCAATTCTCTAGTGATTTTTCATCACATTAAATAGTAAAATAGCTTTATCGATCATCATAAAATTAAAAGGCAATATGTAATGTAACAATTATATACTTTATTGTATGTTAGTCAACTTACCTTTTTGTTTTTGTTTAAAGTCTTCGATCAATCAAATTAACTTGCAAGTTGGTTTTCTCTTAACAAAAGGTATTTAATATTGTTATTAAGAGGTACACGTACCCTTTGAGTTGTCTTCTCTATTGCTATCAAATGGACTAACTTTACGTATTCTTTCCACCAGCAAAGTGTTGGCTCACTTGGTAAGACTCTTACCTCATATCGTAGAAGTTTAGGATTCAAATCCTACCAATTGAGGATACTTATTAAGGGTAGGGATATCTTACCCTCTCCTCTATTCCCAAGTGATGACTCGTAAATACTGGACAAACTGTGAGGGTTAAGGTATGGTCAAAGTCCTTCATACCATTAATAAAAAAATAAAAACAAAAATAAAAAACGTACTCTTCCTGAGTATCTCTTCTCTTTCAGGGAATGTTTGATCAACAAAATGGCTTGGTATGAGCTTAGCTTGAAACCATGAATGAATTTGGATATTATTAGTTTGATTTTTGATTCTTGATCGATATCATAAGTTTGGTTATTACCACGACTTAACTTCATAATACCTCATACGTAAATGTCATCTGTCTTACTTGACAAAGCTTCTTCTTAATATAATTTGCTGCAGCTTTTGTTGATCAAAGTATAATATACAAGATAAAATATTATTCTAAGATTTAAACCCACGACCTCAAATTTAAAACTACATGTTAACCACTAAGCTATTACCATATTATTACATGTTATTAAATAAAAATAAAATATTATTAATACTTTTTATCTTGAAAATAATGCAATAACTCAGGGCATCAATCCGGCCTAAAAATTACTCCACCTAGTAATTAAAGTATATCTCAATAAGTAATATAATATCAAAACCAAAATGATGCAATTATTTTCAAACAAAATGCAATATATACTTCGTGTCAAACAATCCCAACAATTCGTCCTTATGTATTGGACAAACTTAGATATTGAAAAGGAATGAGATAGAGGTGAATTTATGCATTTTGGACAAAATACGGGAAACCGGTTTGTTGGAGTAATAAGAGACACTCCACCCTTTGAATTGGCACACCTGTAGCCGGAGTTACTCCTTGCGAGTTTACCGGAAACCTATCAATTCGCCCCATTTCTTGTGCCCCTATACTTCTTATATCGTGCGCCAATTTTTGTTCTTTACCTACTATTAGCCAAAACAATTTAAAATCTATGATTATATACAAGAATTCAATATCCGATGATCAAATTAATATGAGTATTCATAATCTCAAATCAATATTCAATGTTATTTATAGGTAAGGCAAAGACATCTTATCAGATCGGAATTTCGCACTAGTCAATATGCATATGATACCTGACTAATTTGATAGCATAGTAAGTACGTAGATTATATTTGTTGAATATGTATGTTCAAAGATTAAGAGTGTATTCTCCTCACCTAAATTTGACTATCTTGATCTATTGTGATTGGAGAATTGAATGTCGATTTTTATTAATTTTCTTTTTCTAGATGAACTTGAGGTCGATAAGGTTAAAAAAAAAAATAGATTACTTTGTAAATAACAATATAATGTGTATGTAGGGATTCTTTTGTCCCTAAAATTATGTTAAGATTCATTTGTTGTATCATTGTGATATGCTATATAAAAGTTTTGACAGATACTTGAAACTTTTGTATACATCCTGTTTACACTAATATTATTGTACATCGAGCAGTATAAGGGTAACTTTTAGCCAATTTTAAGGTAACTTTTTGTCTTTTTTTGGGTAACTTTAAACATAATACAATTTTTATATAAATCAACAACAAGAAAAGTTTTATAAAGGTAATTTATTTACATTCAATCACTAATAATTGATTTTTAGTCATTTAAAATGTGATTCATTACTAGTAAAGCGTAGATAATTTTTATTTGAATTGGGTTAATTTAACGCATATTGGGGTAACTTTTATTCATTTCAGGGGTAACTTTTAATCACTTTAGGTTATCTTTATAATGGATGTACAATAATTATTGTACACCCGATTTTTTTAAAAGTTTGTGTAATAAATTAAGTAAATGTCGATAAGGTCTTGTATTATGAGATAGGATGGCTTTTAATATGACATAAGGTGATTTCTATCGAAATCAATGACTTTTAATAAGATATGATGAGATGACTTGACTATTTGTGTTGAAATCTCCTTGTAATTAAAATAATAAAAACAAAAAGGAAACAATTTTGTTATTAACCAATTAATCACAATTCACCAAATACACACCATCTATTCCCTCCAATAAGTATTTATCTTTCGAAACAATTTAATTTTTTTTTTTCAAACTATGTATCGATATCTAGTTCATGTGTTAGTACGAATACATTTTGTTACAAGAGAAATTTAAAATTGATTTACTTGGCGTGTATAAATACATTCCAAAAATATATAATAAAACTAGATAATTAACTAATTAAATAATCCTACTGGACATTAGTTAGTATTTGGTACTTCCACGCACTTAATTACAAGTTCATGGAAGTCATTGTCAACTTGGTAGAAAAGGATTAAAAAGTTGTATAATTTTGTCTAAGAAAGTTGCTGTCAAAATGGCAAGGTAACTAAACTTTGATTATAAGGGTGTCCAGTATGTTTAGCAACAATTAAACACAAGAGGGGCCCTTAATATTATCCCTTAACAACAATTAATTAACCACGTAATCATCCTTTCCTGGTAATTACGGCACGAACACATTTTTGGTATATTATTCATTCATATTGCAATTATCAACTCTAGACTTTAGATGGCATTATATTGTCTTTGATATATGTACATAAAAATCTTCTTTTACTATTTATGGTTAATATATTGATTGATATTTAAATATGTAATACATTCATGATAGATGTCTTACCACCCTTTACTTTTGTTGAATTTGAGGTTGTGAGAATACTTCACTGGATAGCGACTAGTTTATATTTAAGGTCGAAAAGGTTTAAACGCAGAAAACTCTCACATTAAATGTTGTTGCATTATCAAGACTCAGACATGATGACATGAGACATATCACATATGCTCTCATAGAATATTTTCTTGTTATATTTTACTAATGCAATATGATTGTAAATTTTAATTTAAAAAAATGCACAATAATTATTTTTTTTGAAATGTAGGAATTATCTCTTAGCATAAGCATTGTCTTTATTTTTTTTAACATAGAAATATCATAATCACTATCAAAAAGAACACTGTGAGTCTGTGACAGATACAAGTATGTATCAATTAGACATATGAATATATGATTCCACAATCGTTTATGAAAAAGACCTTGAGTATTTTTTTATGAATTAGCTTTTTTATTTCGTTAGATTAATGTTTGAGCTCAAGCAACATGCATTGGTATGAAATGTTTATCCACTTAGGAGTATCAAAAGGGAATCTTGATTCTCTAAGATCATTAAACAAGTTTCATTGTTATATATTATATATGACTAAATTTTTCCTTTACCTTTACCTTTATGTGTATGCTTTTCCCTCATTAATCAAAAGAAAGTTGCTACTTTCTCTCCTAAAACCAACAACTCATGATATACATATTGGGAATATTCGAGAAAAAAAAAAAAAAAAAACAAAAAAAAAAAACCTATTCAATTCATAAAACGATTCATAAACTATCTATATGTTTAAATTTTATACGTAGTAGTATACTCCACTCAAATGGGGAATCAACTAATGTACATCATAAAGGATAAATTAACAAAACCATATCAAATTCGCAATTAATATAGTTTTACTAAAAACTGAACACTATATCTTCGTGATTAAAGTAGATACGTTAACGTTTAACACACATTATTCTAAATTGCAATGTCAAATCCTAATTATCAATAGCACAACTAAGATTATTGTCATAATATAGAAAACTTAGCCAAATTAACATATCAATTATGCCTCCAAGAGTAGTTGTGGTTTGACCTTAAGCTTAGATAGCATGGAACATCCATGTGTTGGTCGGTCAAGCAAGCTAGCCAACGTTAATTGTTAACAAATTGAATAACCCAAAATTATACTAATCATAAAACCTCACATAAATTGACAACTCTACCCACCAATATAACTACCCTTTTATTTTAATTTTATATTTTTATTTATTTTCAATTTTATTTTTATTATTATGAATTTTGAACCCTGAGTTAGAGCAAAGCAAACCCCCTTTCCCCTTTCTTTCTTCTATAAAAACCCACATCTCCCCTTCTTTCCTTTACACCCACACTCCCATAACCAACAACAAACAAACCATTTCATTTCTCTCTCTTCTTTCTCTCTCTATAAAAATTATTTACGAATTAACAAATTCCATTACAGTATAGCTATAGCCATGCCTGAGGCACCAAAAGAAACATATGATCACCCAAAAAAACCCATGGAAGTTTACAACATGTATGAACAAAACAAGAAATCTCTTGACTTCATTGAGGAAGTTACCGAAAATGCTGATCAACTTCAAAAAAGAGTTCTCTTTGAAATCTTAACTCGAAACTCCAACGTCGAGTACCTTCAGAGGCATGGCCTTAATGGCGCTACTGATAGGGATACGTTCAAGAAACTCATCCCTGTTATTAAGTATGAAGATATTCAATCCGATATTACTCGTATTGCCAATGGGGATAAATCTCCCATCCTCTGCTCCCATCCCATCTCCGAGTTCCTTACCAGGTATGCAGAGTAAAACTGGTCGATACCAGCTAAGACTTTAACCAGCTAAACTAGTTAATACTGCAGCTGTAGTTCTGTTCTGTATTATTTTTGTTGCATTAAATTTCGCGATTGATTGATTTTTTTTTTTTGGAAATTGTTGTTGGTTGTGTAGCTCTGGAACATCTGGAGGAGAGAGAAAATTGATGCCTACAATTGAAGAGGAGTTAGACAGGAGGTGCATGTTATACAGCTTACTAATGCCAGTTATGAGTCAATTTGTACCTGGCTTAGACAAAGGCAAAGGGATGTATTTCTTGTTCATAAAATCTGAGGCTAAGACTCCGGGCGGGCTCTTGGCCCGACCCGTTTTAACCAGCTATTACAAAAGCTCGCATTTCAAAAACCGACCTTTTGACTCTTACACAAACTATACTAGTCCTAATGAAGCCATCTTATGCTCTGATTCCTACCAGTCCATGTACGCCCAACTCCTCTGTGGCCTATTCGAACACAACGAGGTTCTTCGGGTCGGGGCAGTTTTTGCCTCCGGGTTTATCCGGGCCATTAAATTCCTAGAAAAACATTGGACCCTCTTGGCCCATGACATCCGGGTCGGGTCACTCAACCCGCAAATCACTGACCCGTCCGTTAGAGACGCAGTGATGCGGGTCCTGAAACCCGACCCGAAGTTAGCGGACTTTATCGAGGTCGAATGTAGCAAGAAGTCATGGCAAGGGATTATTACTAGGCTGTGGCCTAACACAAAATATGTTGATGTTATTGTAACAGGGACCATGGCACAATATATTCCTACCCTTGATTATTATAGTAACGGTTTACCCCTTGTTTGTACCATGTATGCCTCTTCTGAATGTTACTTTGGTGTCAACCTTAACCCTCTCTGCAAGCCAAGCGAAGTTTCCTACACCCTTATTCCTACCATGGGTTACTTCGAGTTTTTACCCGTTCAGCGTAACGTCAATGGCGTCACCAATTCTATCTCTATGCCCAAATCTCTCACCGAGAAGGAGCAGCAAGACCTTGTTGAGCTCACCGATGTCAAGCTCGGTCATGAGTACGAACTTGTCATTACTACTTATGCCGGTATGTTACTTATTCTTGCTTTTTTTTTAACTACATGATTGTTATTTTGTTACACATGAGTAGTGATAGGCCTAACACGATGCGTGAATTAATGTGGATTCATAATTTACTCATGTAAGGGCCTTTATTTGTTCCTGACAAAAAAGGGGATATTTTAGGGAGAGAAAAAGGCGTGTGAGGAATGTATTGGATTTATATGGATAAGATCCGAAATTTTAATTGTTATATGCATCACATTCTTTGAAAATTCTCAAAATTCCTTTATTAATTTTCGAGCTTCTAAAAATATTCCGTATTAAATTTCCCAAATTACCTCCTTAAAAGGTTTTCAAAACCCCAAAATATCCCCATAAGACTAAAAAAAAGTGTATTATGTTGACAATGATAAATTAGGCAAACCTCAATAATACTTCCTCATTGTTACATTATTATAACCGACTTTTTATTTTGATTTTATGATGGAACCTCGCTAAACTTGTACGTATACATAAACAGGTTTGTACCGATACAGAGTAGGCGACGTTCTAAGGGTGGCCGGGTTTAAGAACAAGGCACCACAATTCAACTTCGTATGCCGGAAGAACGTGGTGTTAAGCATAGACTCCGACAAGACCGACGAGGTGGAGCTCCAAAACGCGGTGAAGAATGCCGTGACACACCTACAGCCATTCGATGCCACCCTACTAGAGTACACTAGTTATGCTGACCTATCAACCATACCAGGCCATTATGTACTATTTTGGGAGCTAAGCCTAAATGGCACCACAATGGTACCGCCTTCGGTTTTTGAAGATTGCTGCCTAGCCATCGAGGAGTCCCTTAACAGCGTGTACCGGCAAGGCCGGGTTTCGGACAAGTCTATTGGACCACTAGAGATCAAGATAGTCGAAAACGGAACGTTTGATAAGCTTATGGATTATGCCATTAGTTTAGGTGCGTCTATTAATCAGTATAAAACTCCTAGGTGTGTTAAGTTTGCACCCATTGTAGAGTTGCTTAACTCAAGAGTTGTGTCATCATACCGTAGTCCGAAATGTCCAAAATGGGTCCCGGGTCACAAGCAATGGTGCAATGGTAATGAAGAAAGATGAGGGGTAAAAAAGTAATTTCATTGCTTGATTGTGGTTGAATGAATGTTAATGGAGGATAAGAAGAAGAAGAAGAATGAGCTGTTTTTGTGATCATTTTGGGTAGGAGGATGATCAATTCAAGGACCCATTTTAGATGGAGTACTATTCACCAGTCTAATTTTAATTAATTAGTTTCTTTTTTTAATCTTTTTTTTTTTTTTTTTTTTTTTTGATCTTATGTATGAATTATTGTAGCACTTGTTTATGAGCAATGTGTAGGGACAATGAAAATGTTTAGGTTTCGTTTTGTACAAAATTAATTAATTCCCTTTTTTCTAAGGAGGAACGTTTTTTAATTTCTTTAACTGTCTTGGTGTATTCGTGACTGTAATTTATCATTGCCTATTAAAAGCGGGTGGGTGTATGATAACGAAATATATCCAATTACGTATGGCATTCTTATGAATTTTAGTTTGAGAAGAAAGCTTTTTCTTGTAGAAACTAAACTTCAATGTTTCACTTCCTCACTCACTTCTCTTCTTTTATTTTATTATTTATTTTCTACGGTTGTTATTCAAACACAATTACTTTCTAATTGGCATTATTCCTACTTCGCACTAGTGGATATTTTTTTCTTGAAAATAATTGGTTAAGAGTAGTGTTAACTTGATTAAGATTATTGTTTTAGACAACGAAAGATTAAAACTAATTTTTATCGTTGATATTTTAGCATAACACCTAGAATAATGTAAAGTGCTAATACTTGTAAATTGTAACTTCACAAAGTTAAAATTGCATCAATGTATTCACATACAATTAGATTGAACGGAACTTTATGTTTTGAAATAACATTCACCAAATTTACAAATAATGATGGACCAATTCTGAATCTGGTCCAAACTTTAGTGAATTCAAACTTTAAAACAAGCATGCTTTTTAGATGACATACAAAGAAGTTATGGTACTACTTGTTGAGATGTAAACAAAACATGCATGTGGATGACAACGTCTAAAGGAAAAAGACCAACATGTATGATGTATGTTACTCAAATACGTTATCCTTGATTGGAGAAAAGGTCTAATACATTATTTAACTAATTTCTATCATCATTTACTAAATTACTTCGACATTTGTTCTATACTGATTGAGTGTTTGTACAATACTATGATTTATCATGCTAATCAACGTATAATTTTAAACATCAATACATATATGATCGTGATAGATTTATCTCGGTGTATAGTTTTTAAGTATTAAATTATTTTTAAAAATATGTACAGTATCCTTCGTTGTTGACGATATTAATGTTGGATCAAATACGTTGAAATTTGTACAAAATAATGAGACAAATAAAAAAAATAAAAAAAACGGATAGAGTAATAAAAATTATAATTTGTACTTGTAGTATTTTAAAATGTGAAAATGTATACATTTTCAAGATTATTCTTATATGATAAGTATAAGGCAAAAGCTAATGAGCGCCCCCGGAGCGTTAGATAAGAGAATTAAAGTGCAAATATTAGAGTAAAATTAACATTAATTACATCGAACGACGCGTGATTTTGTCATGAATTCCTAACTTAATACCATTTCAACCAATAAAATTTATCCTTATCTAACGCCCCGGGGCGCTCGTTAGCAAGATCGTAAATATAATAGTAATTCATATATCCCGAAAATATTCACATGTTACAATCATTATAGAACGAAAGAAAAATCACTAATTTAATATGATGGAAAATTTATTTGACCTGAAAATTATGCCTCGAAAACTATTTAAAAATAAAAAATAAATTTTCTAATGGAAATAATGGGTGTTCCCTACATAAATTCAGCCATAAAATCTGCCCACTGAAGTCTCATGGGCCACTTCCTAAAACGGCAAAGCCAAGCCTCCCTTTAAACTCTAAATTCTTTTATATTTTCCCCCCTCCTTTTATGTTTGTTAATTATTATAACTAAATAAATTAATTAAAATGTTCAAGCTTCTTAAAGAAGAACAACTTTTCAGCATCATTAATTTAGGTCTTTACTTTACTTATTTTCATTGCTACTGAATCTAAGCCATCTGTTTAATTCTCCTTTTTAGTGAATATATCATCTCATTATCACCCTAAAAAGTTGTCATGGGACTAGCCATGTGTGACAGGCATTTACTACTACTACTACTGTACTGCTCCAAATTCTTCTCTAAATTCTATGCTATAGTTGATTAGCCTCACAATTAAGCAACTTATTGGTGCCCAAAAGTCTATGCCTATCCTATTCTAATAACTTGTTTAAATTGCGTCAATTTAGTACAGGTCGTATCTGGATGATGAGTTAAATAGCTCAACTTCTTGTCATATTTATTTTGTGTTAGGGTTTATTGTAAATTATTATATCTATTTTAATACTCGGTATTGTTAATGTTTAATTTGCAATTTCAGATTAATAAGAATCTAAGTCAAATTTCAAATTCTTAATCATCCCATTAACTATCCAAATGCTAACTCTTAAGTAAAAAGTTTACTATTGAGGATATATGTTGCTAGCTTTTTTTAGTGTTAATTTCCTAACTTGTTAGGCGAATAAACTTTTTGTTTTATCGAAGGAATTATAATCCTTAAGCAATAGATTTAGTTGACTTTTTCTATATTAATATTTCTGTTTGGCTGAATTCCAATATTTTTTTTTTTTACTAAGTAGCAAGAAAGAAGTTACGTATAATAAAATAAAAATTGTTATAAAAAAATCGTATTGGTTCAAAAATTCTGGTTATTGACTAGTACAGGAGCATCTTCGCACATTTAATAAATGAATTGATGTTGTCAGTGCTTAACTCGAGATAATAATTTATACGATTCATTTTGCACCATTACGAGTGTCACCCTTCAATTATTGATCACACACTCCTTGTACTCAGGCATAAAAGGATAATTATTGTAGTAGTTAATACTTCATCCTTTTAAATACCTTGCACTTTAACCCTTTTTTATTGAATAATCGACAAAATTTACTCAACCTGAAATGATTTGATTCAGATTCGAGATATATCAATATTAGTAAAATATTAGTCTGTAACGTAATTGTACTTGAACGTAATCGGCTCATAAGTTTGCATGAATGAATTGGTGTGTAATCCATCCATGATAAACCAGCTGACATTTACGTGTGATTAAATAGACAAAACCTAAATCAAACTAAACTGATCGATTTTAGAGATCCGAATTAATGGTTGTATTAATTTAAAATAGACATTCTTCAAAAGAGAGATGAAGTATCCCATTATGAGTACAATTTAATAGTGTAGTCAATGTAGATGAGCTTTTTCAAGAACAATAATTATGGTCAAATGTCCCTAAAATTTCTCATCATGGATGGTGTTATAGACTATAAAATATACTCGATATACATAATGTGCAATATAGCCTATAGTTAGGGAAGAATAACATTTTTGGATACTTCCCTGCAATAACTAGATTTAACAATTGATTTTAAGTCAATGATGAATTAATTAGAATATGTTTAGTGTTAACATATTAGTTATGAGGCTAAATATGCTGCTAGGCATCCTAGCACTTTGTTTAACAACTTAATCGGCTCTACCAATTGACTATAATCACATAAATACGACCAAGAATCACCTCCATAATTGCTTCTCTTATTACATTATTATCAAAAGCACAATAGTATATTTCATACAATTTCAAGAATTATTTCCTCGGTCGTCTTACTTTTCATCCAACAACAATTTAACTTTTAGACTTGTCACTTCAAATTATAAAAGATTTTTGTAATATTATACAGTAATATTATCCAACAATTTCATAAACATAATCCTAATAACAGTATGTATTTTACTGTATACGCTAATATATACTTTGTATATAATCAAGGTTGACATAATGGTTAGAAGTCCTTCTTTCACCCCTGTAATCTGAGATGGGTGTATGGCCAGCCAAATCATGCATGTGAATTTTGACAAATGATTTACGCAAGATATTATGATACCATGACACAAGAAACATGTTCTCGCTTGAGCTCCTTTCATCCTTACATGTATTATTGTTATTTGTTACTCATTAGTCAAAACCAATTGATCATTGGCTTATAATAGGTCAAGCTCGATAAACTTATTTACCAACCTCTAGATTAGACGAGTGCCTACTCAAAATATCTCTAAGTTAGGGTCTGTTCTCATACGTTTATTTTTTGTTCTGTTCAACTCAGTTCAGTTCAGCTCCTAATTTTCTTCTCTTATAAAATATTCATTTCAATTCAATTCAGCTAAATTCAGTCAATAAGAACAGACCCTTAAAAAATTCTCAACTAAATACCTATTATATATTATTATTATTATTATTATTATTATTATTATTATTATTATTATTATTATTATTATTATTATTATTATTATTATTATTATTATTATATATTTTAAGTACATATTTGATAAAATTGGTAGATGGAGGAAACTTAAAATAGTATAGTAGTATAATATTAATCAAAGTTTTATTAATTAACTTATAAATTTGTCGTATAATTGCTATGAAGCAGTAAAAATAAATTAAATGTAGCTATGATTGATTAAGGTAATTTCTTAATTAATGCATGCACTAAGCATATCATATCATGTCCATCCACGTCTTTTTGATGAGTTATCTACTTTTAATTTATTAATTATTGTGGATAATTAAGTTCATACCCTATAAGCCTTGACTATTAAACAAGAAGTTTATGTATTCACTTCACTACAAAATTTACCTATAGTATTTTTTCTATCTTGTGTATAGCCATACTAATGAATTTTGAATTGTTTAAGTAGGACATGCTTTGACAATTACTCCATGACTTACTAGAGTGTAACGAGGTGAGAAAATTGTGATGAAGGCATTGTGAAGTTTGGTGTCGGATCATGTTAGGGAAAAACTAAAAGAATCCCTATCATAGAGATATTCAATCAAGTCTAATAATTGAGTTATTTACACATTCGAGGAATCACGATTTATCTCTCGACACATCAATAAATTTAGGGGTGTAAAAACTTAAACGTCAATTCTTAATAATACTGAAAAGTCCCACTTTATTTTAAGTTATCTCTTAAAAATTACTCCATACTATAAATGTACGTGAGATATCACTTTACTGTCACACAATTACTATATGTTCAATCACTTTTTTGTTCTGATAAAAACCAAACTATTGGAGACAAAGGGAGTACCACTAAATTCGTGGTGAACATATTGAGTACGTAGTCATGTTAATGGATATGGTTGGAACAAGGTGAATTAAATAGTGAGCCCTAGACATTAGGAAAAGGGTAGGGTCACCCGGAGGTCCATCCGGGCCGGGTCAAAAAGACAAGAAGAGTGAAGAGACAATTGAGAAAAATGAGTTTGGTAATTGAGTGCAAGACAGTTAAGATAAAAGAAGTGATCAACATCATATCAGAAGATGTTTCCCAATAGTACCCTTTTGTCTCAACAAACCAACATTTTTCTGTTTCGTTTAATGTTTTTACTAGACAGTTTTCTCAGTAGCCCTGAAAAAGATGTCCATGTTATACCACAAATTTTTATTTTATGAAATTATATAAAAATAAAAAAACTTTGCTTTATTTGAAACATAAAAATAAATATACTTCATTCATATTATCAGAAATAATAATTATGAAAAAGCAAAAAGGATATCTTGATAAGGTTTGTGTTGTGCATAAAACTGTTAAAAATGCTGTTAAGAACTGTTCCATGCAATTTTGTCGTCTTCTTTAATTTTATTTTTGGTGTACTATACATTTTTTTATTAAAAAATATATATATACATAAATCCATAGTTTGTTCTTTTTTTAGTGCATCATTTCATCATCTAGATTCTAGTAACCGTTGGAAAGATATTCTAGTCTTGAATTTTTCCTCAATCCAACAATGATTTTTTTTATCAACTAGAGGTAGTCCAAATATTTGTGCCTTTTATTTGAAGTACATAACAATTATTATTAATCACATGGCACATTTTCATCATATACTTTTGTAATACAAAGTTAAAGGGTAATTCAAAGTTAGTAACTACAGTAATACTGAGTAGGATTATAACTAAAGTAGTGTTAGGTCCTATTCTCTTCACCTTAAAAAAATAATATTAAGTAAAATTAAGGAAAAATTGACATTTGCTACCAGCGAAAACACCCCATGTCACATTTACTACCTGTTTAAAAAAATATTTTAAATTACTACCACACAAATTCCCTAACTGTATATATTGCTACCACTGAACAGAAAACGTTAAGGTTCCGTTAAGTGGGCCCCATATTTCATTAAATAATAATTTAAATTATATATATAAAAAAAAAACTTTAAAAAACAAATTTCTCAAACACCTCCCCTCCCCTTCCCGGCATTAGCCACCCTCCCCCCTCCCCTTGCTAGCGGCCAACTGTTTCCCCGAAACCGACGAACCCCACCTCCTCCATTTCCCCTCCTGCCAACCACCCCTAACCTCGTGGTCGGTGCACCACCCGCCCGCAACTAAACCGTCACCTCCGGCGCGAAATTCCACCAAATTCTTCATCGGTGGCGCCCCAACCTTTCCCCCACCTCTACGCAGCCAATGAACCCCTTTCCCCTTCATGTTGCCCCGACTACCAGCCAATCAAAACCCTGAAATTCGAAATCCAAATCGAATTCGAAATCATAAACCACCAGCCCCAAACCACCGAAATTGAAACCCTCGTTTAGGGTGGTTTGGGGCTGGTGGTTTAAAATTAGGGATGGCCGAAAGGTAAGGGAAGGGGAGAGGGTCAATTTCGGTGTGGGGAATAGGGAGGGGGGCGATTTTCGGTGGGGGAAAGGGAAAGGGAGTGGAGTCCGGTTCGGGGTGGGGGTCAGGCAGCAACCACGGGAAAAGGGAGAGGGGTTGTCTGCGTAGGTAGGGGAAAGGGAGGGAGGGGGGATGTGGTGGGGTCGCGTCGGCGCCGGAAGGGGGGAGGGGGTGGCAGTTGAGGGGACGAGTGGGCTGCAAGGTGGTTGAATGGTGACTACACCCAACTAGCCATTGTTGTGGGCCCCTCAAACAGAAACAGTAACGGGGTTAGTCACTGGTAGTTATTTCTACAGTTAGGGAATTATGGTGGTAGTAATATAAAATATTTTTTTAAACAGGTAGTAAATCTGACACGTGGTGCTTTTGCTGGTAGTAAATGTGAATTTTTCCTAAAATTAATTTCAGTTCGGTAAAAATAATTTCAGTTCAGTAAAAATAAGTTCAGTTCAGCAAAATTCAGTTTTATTAAAGAAGAATTATAATAGAAAATCAGTAAAAATAATTTCAGTTCATCAAAAATAATTTCAGTTCAGTAAAATTAGTTTAAGTTCAGTAAAAACAATTTCAGTTCGGCAAAATTAAGGCCCCTTAATTTAACCGGTATTTACGACTTTTTTGATGAGCTTAAGTAGCTAACTTTCCTAATCACAATAACTTTTGATATTGACTACATGAAAAACTCTTCAATTTATTTTATAAAATTATGAGTATCCAATTATTTGCGAGATATAAGAGGAATTTTAATTTAAATAGAACATGTACTTATAACTGTTTGTATATCTTGAGTCTTTAACTCTATTGTTGATCTAAGTGGCTAGCTTTTCAAATCACGATATTTGTTTATTGTCTTTTGACATCGACATTAACAACCCTTCATTTTGTTTAGGTTGTCCACAAGTTAATGGGTGCACCTAACCCTAACAAAATAAGGATTGTATGTTACTCAATTTACTTAACTGAGTGATAGGTGTGTCGCGTACCTAACAAAAATAAACTTATCTAGACCACTACTATGTAGACGGGCAAGCAAGGGTCGGATCCCAAGAGACTATGGTTCAACTAATTAAATAGACTCAAGCAATTACTAAGCAAGTAACCAAATCAATTAAGTGAGAATCAATAACTAAAGAACTAATTAAAATGACTAAAACAAAGCAATATGACAATTCAATGCTAAAAACATCCAAGATCAAGCATCACCACGAATACAATAATTAATGCAATATTCGTTCTACCCCTAACACATAATTCAACTGATTAATGAGGAAAAGTAATCCATGAATAATACCAATGTCTCTCCCGAGTTATCAATGGCTTCTCTAATCACAATCAAGCCTACTTCTGTGGAATCATGTAAATTAAAGACCTTGAGCACATTACTCTAACTTCCTAATCATCCATTCAACTACTCCCGTGATGAACTTCAAACCCTTAATTGATTTATTCAAATCCATCAAAACCCAACTCCCGTTACGATTAAAACAAAGGATTAATAACAATACCAATTATCCCTAATCTAGTATTGGCATAAGCATAATCAATTAAGCATATCAATTACAATTATTATTAGAGAATTTAAAGAATTAAATCATGCATTAATCATATTCGGGTTCTGCTAGATCGCATATTAACGAAAGCAAAAACAATATTCAATGAAGAAAACATGATTAATAAGCAATTAAAAGTAAAAGAAGAATTAAAGATGAATATCAATTGCTTGAATGAAGAAAAGTACCAATTGTTGATGAATAAAGATTAAAACTTGAAAGTGCAAATTAATCTAGATCTAGAGAGAATATTAGGGTTCTAATGAAAGTTTAAAAGCTGCAAAATAATAACTAAGTATGTTTTAGTCGGGGTTTACAAAGGGTATTTATATCCCTTAGTTAAGAAATCCCGAAAAAATAGGAAAACGGGGTCTTCGACACTCCGCCCGATATGACCGGGCAATGCTGCCCGGTCGGGCGCGAGAAGCAAATTCGCCTCCTCGCACAATAACTTGCTCGCCCGGTCTGCCAGGGCAATGCTGCCCGGTCCGGGCGGATGGGAGTTGAACTTTTCACTTCTTTTCTTCTTCGCCCTGGCTGCCAGGGCAATGTTGCCCTCCAGGGCGGACACGGGTAAAATTCTCCTCCATCTTAATAAGCTTTCGTGGTTATCCAAAACAAGTCCAAATCATCCGAAAATCTTCATATGCCTACAAAATCAATCAAATAGACCAAGCCACACTAGAGAGGAGAATATTAGCAAGAAGTAGCTCCGTAGAGCTCAAAAACCATACGGAAATAGCTATAAAATGAGGGTAAAATATGGTATAGAATGTGTACATCACTGAGCATATCCATAAATATTTTCATTTTGTTATTATCGATGTGGTTTTTAGAATAAGGTTATCACAAAATTTTATCCCGCGGCCCTAAAACTCTTTTTTAGAAAGCAATGAGTTTAGATTTGTTTCAGCTAGTTTAGAGAAATTCAAACTGTTCAATTTCATTATTACATACAGTAAATAAAAATAAATTTAGATAAATCAATTTTAAATAATGAAAGTGTGCACATTTATATTTAGATCAAATTAAAAATGATAATTGACACTAAAGTCATAAAGATAAATCCAAACTCTCTTTATTCATTCACTGAATTATTTGTCGTCATTTATCTAAGGGAAAATGGAAATAAATAATCCTACCTTTGCCCGAACTGAAAATAACAAACCCACTTTTTGATACAAGGCAAACCCACCTTTGTATGCCATCTTCTTTTAATGAACCTTGACTTGTTGGTGACAGAATTTAGTAGGTTGTATGCCACATGTCAAATCATAATTGCTGCATTACCAAAATAAAATAAAAAAATAAAAAAAATAAAAAAAAAACTCCAGCCACTGTGAAACCCTAGCCTTTACCCCATTCACCACCAAAACCGGCCGACCTCCCTCCTTAACCTCTGAAAACGACCGGCCGTCACCTGTCCACCAGGGAAACCGAGGACCTTCGCGGGTTTCGGTGTTTTTTTGGGTGTTAAAGAGAGATTTCGGGGTGGTTAGAGAGGTAAGGTGGCGTCTTTCAGGGTGGTTAGGGAGGTTAGGTGGTGTTTTTCGGTGCTGGGATGGAGGTTTTGGGGGTTTCTGGCTGTTAGAGAGGGTTATTCGATGGTTGTGATGGTTTTAAGGCGGCGGTTGTGGTGGTTTATGGTGGTTTTAGGGGTAGGATGTAAGTCAAGGGTGAATTCGGGGGTGGCTTTGGTACGTATAAGGGGGTTTCGGCCGACCGTTTTCGGGGGTGAAGGGTGGTAGCCGACCGGTTTTTGCTGTGGCTAGGGCAAGGGTTAGGGTTTTGCGGTGGCTTGGGGGTGGGTGGTGGTGGTGGGTTTTTTTTTTTCTATTTTTTAAAATATTTTTTTTTTGTCTTTAACTTATTTTATTTGGACCAATTATTGAGCGACAAGTGTCTTTTAAAAAAAAATATAATTTATTTAACAGGTTGTAGGTAAAAAGGTTCATTAAAAGAAGATGACATACATAGGTGGGTTTGGCTCGTAAATATCAAAAGGTGAGTTTGTTATTTTCAGTTCGGGCAAAAGTGAGATTATTTATTTCCATTTTTTCCCTTATCTAACAAGAATTAAAAATTTCATTTTTGATCTTTGACAATAAATGAGACCTATACAGAGTATGATTGAACACATTGTAAAGTCAAAAATGTTGAACTTGTCATAATGTTTTGTCTTAAACTAAATAGGCTAAACAATAAATTAATTGACTAGAATCCGTTAGGAATTTTCACTAAAAAAGGAAACAATTTGCTGAGTTATTGTCCTAGCAAGTCTCTAATTTTCTATATAAATAAAATTCAAAAATTATTTGTTCATCATTTGTGCATTATTTGTCACATTTTCCACCAGAATTGAAGAAGATATTAGTGTCAATTCTGAATGACTGAACACGAAATATGCCTATCCACTCAAATTATTGTATGTGTATACATCTATCAACTTCTACAGGCATCATTATTATTTTTTCATTGATTATAAGGATGAATATCAATCACATTGATTCACACAGGATTTTTTTTTTCTTGAGATATTTGAGAGCTAAGTAGGGAATAATGTAAAAAATCTAATAATGCAACCTATCATAGTTGTTGATGGCAATGTCTTGTTTTCTTAATTATTAATAACTTCTTAAATCATAACATAATATTGTAAACACAATTACCTAAATTTTTTTTTTCTTAAGGAATACATTCATTTAGTAATTTATCTATCAATTATCTCCATGAAATTGTCTTCACAAATTACAAAATTTGACCCAAGCCCGAACCAAATAAATTATGAGAACGGATGACAAAAGTTAAGCTTTTTTCACCTTATTTTCTACTACTCTCTCCGTGATTAGATAAATGAAACGTTTCCCTAGTGTATATACGTCAATGCAAAATTTTGACTAATAATATCTTTAATTATCAATCAGTAAAAATTATTATTAAATAATAATAAATTATTCATTGAGATGATTCCAACAAATACCCACAAGACTATATTTATTCTTATGTATAAATCACAAACATTAGTCAAACTAAATTAGATAATGAATGATGCAAAAAGTCAAAACTTTTCATTTATTTAAAAATGGAGGGAGTATATATGAAAAATAGGAGAATACAAGTACCCTAAAATATCAGGGGTTAGCATTAAAAATGTTAGTACTTCCTCCGTTTTTTTAGTTGCATCACTTTCTTAAAACTGAAGTCTCAGTTAGTTGCATCACTTTTTTTTTTTATCTAAAAAATTCTTTTTATCTTTCTCCTATTACATGGGCCCCAATTATTTTTTTCTCTACCTCTCTCTCTACTCCAAAAATTGTCTACCGGATTGGGGGAGATGTACTACTAGGGTAATAAAAGTCAAACTAAGCAAAAAAAAAAGTGAATATAAGGAAGGAGGAGATAGTGATGGTGTGATTGTAAGGAAAATTATGTAGTGATGGTGTGATTGTAAGGAAAATTAAGTATAGATGGTGTAGTATGAGGTGAAGAAAGAGGAACTAATACTCTCATTTTGAGGGTTAGTTACACTAGGGGGGAGCGTGTATAACTATTACCCTCATTATGAGGATAATAATTCCTCCATCTCTCTCTTTTGCCTATGGCACAATTACTTTTTTTCATTTGTAAATACCTTGTCTCCTACAACAACCCCTCTAATTACTGATGTTTTTTCAAATTTGACTTTTATTATCCCCTTAATACATTACCCCTAATCCAAGCATGCCCTTAAGGCTGTTCTCTTCAGCTTATTTTCAGTTCAGTTCAGTTCATCTCCAATCAGTTCAGTTCCTAATTTCCTTCTCTTATAAAATATTTAGTTCAGGTTAGTTCAGTTCAACTCAATTCAGTAAATTAGAACAGGCCCTTTGTGTAGTTAAATGACAAGGAAGTAAATTTTTGCACATAAATTATTAAAAATATTAATGATTTTCATATTGTTCGATTAATTAGGTCGGATATCCCCCGGTGGAAATTAAGCTATTTCTGACAAATTGTTAACTATTAGACCTTCTTTTTAAAAATGTTATATACTTCGTGTTACTAGCAGACTAGCAGTATGTGCTATAAAAAACGCAGATAAAATGAGTAGTGTAAAGAAATAATCCTTAGTCAAAAGGTTTTGTGTGAGACTGGACTTACATGAGACTGGGTTCATAAACAAAAAGGTGCAGGCCTGACAAACCCAACTAAAGCCCGCACGCGGACCGATTAATAGAACGGACTTACGTGAGTCCGTTCTACACAATATTTTTCGATCCTCAGTTGAGTAACTGGTGAGCAACTAGCTTAGAGGTGTAAGATTGTAAGGAGTTCTAAAAATTTTCTCACTTACCTTAACCCTAACCATTTATTGATTATATCCCCTTTAGACCTAGTTCGCATGGATTATTTTTTTAGCACCTTTTCAAAAGACCACATACATTTTTTCCGTGGATTGACAACCTATTTCTGTTTTATATCATGTTAGGCTTATTTAAAATTGTAACTATTATGAAACTTTTTCATGTTAAGTTATGTTTTATTCACGTGAATTATAACTCATTCAAACTTTTTAAACCTAATTGGAGCTTATTTTAGTTGTTGTTTAAAATTGAGTAAGGGTCTGTTCTCATCAGATTATTTTCAGTTCACTTCAGTTTATGTCTAATGATATTGCTAATGATATAAAGTCGAATTTCATACTTTTAAGCTTATATTACGTACAACAGCGACAATAATAATAATAATAATAATAATAATAATAATAATAATAATAATAATAATGGGTTAGGCCTTGTATTAATGGGAATAATAAAGAGTAGGGATGACCGTTGTCTCTGTTGCTTTTGTTTTTTTTTTTTAAAAAAAAAAAAAAAAAATTGTTAATTTTTTAAAAAGTTTTTTGAATTGTGTTCTTCTATCATTTTAAAATTTTATTTTTTAAAATTATATAGTATATATTTTTAAAATGTTTTGCGGTTCCATGTTATTAATATATTTTTCATAAATATTTTAATTATATAGTATATATTTTTAAAATGTTTTGGGGTTCCATGTTATTAATATATTTATCATAAATACTTTAATTATATAGTATAATTTTCTTAAATATTTTAATATGTATATTTGTATATACACATATATACAATAATAAATAATCAAATATCATTAATCCGTAGTTAAAATTCACTAATTAATAAGTTCAGTTCAGTTCAGCTCTAATAAGTTCAGTTTAGTTCTGTATAGTTCAGTTCAGTTCAGCTCAATTCAATTAATGAGAAGAGGCCCTAACCCTTATCAAAATTAATTTTTGCTAAACTATTTTTTTCCTTGAATAAGTGGGAATAAGGTGAACCATGCAGGGTTTCGATGTTATATCATCTTAAAAAATCGTTTCATATTGAATTATTGACTGGATATTTCTTTTGATTAAAAATTAACTACGTTGTTTATATTACTAATCATAATCATAATTTGAAACAACTTGTCTAAACTAATTATATATAATTAAGGAAAAGTATAAAAGCTGTTGAAGAGACTAGTAAAGTAATATATATTGATATCGAATCATACAAGATTAATTATTTTTATATGAGTTTGACTTCTTGAGAGATTGTTTAACATCATCAATTATAAATCTACAAGCAAAATATTTGCATAAGTCATAATTAATTGATTTGCTATTAATTGACTTTGTAAGTTATTTGTAACTTAGCTAAAAAGGAAAATGATACATCACATATCTACGTATGTTTTATTATATTATTTGCAACCTTTATTTATTTTTTTTTAAAAGACAGCTTTAGAATATTTTATATCTCATAAATAATACATTAAAATTACATATAATATGAACGGAAGGTAGTAATATATTTTTCAAACAAAACAAATTTAAGAATATATGACAAAATTGCACAACAATATTTAATAATTAATCTGGTTTAATGTTTTAAGTGTTAAGTCCTTATACACAAAGCTAAAAATTGTATTGATCAATTTTCCTTTAAAAAATACTTGTGCAATTTCATACCTAGCTTTATAGCTTATGTTTGGATTAATTAATTAATTAATTAAATAGTTGAATGGGGCCTATTAAATTACATCAATCCACGTGGGCTTGTCAAACAAGTGAACAGTTGGTCGGCCCAAACTGAGCAAACGTTAGTACACAAAAAAATAAGATATAGTTTTCCATAATATTTGACATTATAAGGATCATTAGCACCGAAAATAATACTGTATCACAAGATGGATGTGATAATTAACCTTTTTTTTTTTGAGGAAATGTGATAATTAACCTTGTAACAAGTCAAACATTCACAAATTTAATAATTCAACTCTTCCATTCTCATGAAGTCATGATTTGTTTATCACCTTGGTTCAACTTCAAGTGTATGTTACACAAAACATTTTTGTTTTCAATAATGTGTGTACCAAAATATTTGGCAATTTAATCAAGTAGGAATATATTTGGCAATTTAATCATTTTAATCAATTAAAATTCAGAGTTTTTTTGGAGCTAATTGGATATCTATCCAAAGTTTAAAAGTATAAGCTGATGTTTATAGTCATAATCTAATAATTAAAAAATGATATCCAATAAATAAAAATTAAAAAAAAAATATATATATGTAGTATATCCATTTTAACTTGACAAATGTCAACATTTTACTTGTTGATAGTGAAAGACATTAATAGTTAAACTTATATACTGTATATTGACATTTGACAAGCAAGCATAAGAGTAAAGTGTTGCAAATATAAGGATACAGTCATACATAATATATATTAAGAGCGGTAACATATTTTTCATTATTCATGATAGATTCGAGACTTTTGGAGTAAAGTTTATCTAAAACAAAATTTTATACAGTCAACTTCTTAACACTATTATAACAAAAGCAAGAAAAATTAATGAATATCAATAAGAACGCGTAAGTTTACTCTAGCTGCGTATAAACAAGTGAGAGTTTTTTTTTTTAATTATTATTATTAATCTTGAGATATGTTAGATTAAGACCTAGGGAAAATTATGCGTAGTAGTACTCCCAAAAATTTAACAAAACCTCGCATTGGATCATTCGTAAAAGACAATTGGACAAAACATATTCAATAACTAGAGGACTGGGTCACTTCACATACATGATTCAAATTAATTACTACTATATTGATTCAAATCAAAAAAAATTAATAAGAGTATAGAAATTTAATTTTTTGTTTGATTAAGAAAATTATACTCCCTCCGTTATATATTCGTAAAAAATATGTATTATTTGGGAGACATAAAATATATATTTTTTTTTTTATAGCGAGTAATATTTAACGGAGGGAGTAATGAAAATTAAAGAAAAGAATGGCTTTACTCCACCAGACCACCTTGTTAAAATATCACTGTTGATTGTGATATTTGGGCCCATCAAGTTGGGCTTACTAACGCCTTGTTGATGGCCCAACATGAAACAGTGTAAAATTTCCTCACGTGCAGAGAAGAATATTTAAAGGGGGGTAACGGTCAAAGGCAAATCCAACTCAGAAGTCACACGTGTTTGTGTTAAGTCATGTCATTGTGGGAGCTGCATGAAAATGAACCATAATTTTCAATTGAACAGAAATTATGTATTCGATCTTCATAAAAATAATGCAACATGGGGGAAGGGATAGGGAAAACACAGTTGTTATGAAAGTGAATCCGACACGTATATTTGTACGTGAATTGCTACCCACATATTAATTCGAGACAGATATATTTAATGGACATTTGGTTCGCACAAGATAAACAAAATGAAATCTAGAAAAGAAAAAAAAAATGACAGTGGTTCATCCGAACTATTTGGTTATTATGTTATTGAATTGAATTGAGCTATATACTTACCAAATCTCTTTGGGATTGTTAGGTTTAATGTAGGGAATCAACTACTATTTTCGTTAGTATTATATTGGATAGTTGTATTTGGTGGAATTCAGGTTTAATTTACTAGTTTAAAGGGTATTGAGTGAGTTAATTACAAATTACAATAGCTCATCATGAATCATCAAAACTACATGGATAACTCATTAGAAATCCCTTTTAAATTAAAGATTGAAATTGTAATGAAATTTCAAAGCATATTCGCACAAATACAATAATGGAGAATGGGTGGAAATGTGACAAATGTTATAAAACATGTAGTGTTACTATAAATCCCATAATATTAGAAGGGACAAAATGGTTCCTTTATCTAATTTGTTCTGTATAAATATTCAATATAATCACGTAAGAAGGAGAGTTTGGCCATACGTAAACTTAATAAATTATGAATCGCTAAATATACCCTTCCGAACGAGTATTTTAATTGATAATTTGTATTACTTGATTGATGATCGTGTATTATGTAAGAATATACGTATTAATGTCGTCATTTAAATATAAGCCCGGTTCTTTAGAGTTACTATATATATGCCCTGCCCTGAAGCTCAAAAGAACATTATTGTATTCCACTCTGAAAAACACAACTATGTTGACTGAAGACTGTTGATGATAAAGAGTCATGGGCCCAAATTGGGCCAAGAGGCCCAGTTGAGGAGCCCGACAGGGAACCAAAGCAAATGTTCCTCACGTGCGGGGTGAGCAGATAGAGCTTAATCCTTATTCATGAATGGTCGTCAAAGTCAATCCAAAAACACCTCAGGAGCCACACGTGTTAGTGTTATGTCTTGTCAGTGTTCGAGCCACTTGTAACCTTCTAAGTGACTTACCTATAGTGTCCCTCTTTCAATTAAAGTTTTTTTAAAAAATCCAAAATATTTTCACCGTGTTTTTAGTTGCATCAGTTTTATAATTGCGGTTTTCTATACAATTTTTTTTAAGTAGAGAGAGAAAAAATACTTGTTTCTGGAAACAGAATGCTACTGAGAGTCTTAGGATAATAAGGGTAATCAAGATGTCCTAGAATTACGTCCAATGTATGTCCGAATTTTCCTTAGCTGTGTCTTGCTGTCCGAGAGCTAGGCCTGCAAAAGAGAAAGAAGGTTAACTACCCCGGGGGTGTGACCCGGGAAAGCCTCTCCGATGCGTAAGTCAGCGAACGTACTTTCTAGTGAGAGAAAGTAGAGAGAGAAAGAGTACTTTAGAGAGAGAAAGTAGAGAGAGAAGATTAGAGAATCAGGAAAAAGTTACAATCATCAATGATTGGAGAGCTATTTATAGATGTACTTTCACGTGGCAGAAGTTGTACTTAATTGGACAGATTAGGGGTAAATCCGTACTTTGCTCTGAATAATAATGGGCTGGATCATGGAGGGGTATTTTCGTAATTCCAGGTCACTGGGCTTAGGACAATGGACTAGGCCCAAACAATACTAAATACAAAAAATCTCATGTAATAGGAGAGATAGAGAGGATTTATTAACTAAAAGGGAGTTTGAAGCATCTAAATTAAAATTTTCATTTTAAAAAAGTGATATATCTAATAAAAAAAAGGAAAAATTGCGGAAAATAATACAACCTTTGGCCGGTTCTTTTTTAATAATACAACCTTTCGATTATTTCTTAATATTACAATCTTTGGGGGTGTTGAATTTTAACAGGCAAAAACCGGTTGGTAACCTGTTTTTACAGGTTACCATGACACGTGTCGTTGTTTTATTGGCTTTGTCAATTTGTTTTAATTTTAAAAAATTAATAATAAAATTACTTTTATTATTATTAAAAAAACCCCACCACCCCTGCCACCACCTTCACCACCATTCCTCCCCCCCCCCCCCGCCTTCACACAGCTCCCCTTTCCCCAGCCAAGACACCGAACAACCGGCGTCTAGCTCACACACCGCCGGCAACCCACTCCATGTTACCTCCACCTCCCTTACCCGTCGCGCCCGCGAAAACCAACACCACCGCAGCCCCGATTCCACCACGAACTGACCATCGCAGCCCAGAAACCACCCCATCCCCTGTTTTCCGGCCACGATAAACCCTATTCCCTCACCTAAAACTATTAAAAATCCATTAAATCAAGAAAACCCGAAACCCCAAAACCCTAGGAAAAGGGTTTTCTGGGTTAAACCCGAAACCAAAAGAGGGATTGTGGTGGTGGCGTTAAGTGATGCCTGGTGGTGCGTGTGGGAGCAGCGAAGGGAGTTGGATGTGTGGTGATGATTGTGGCTGTTGTGGTGGTGCATTTGGGAGCAGCAAAGGGTGATGCGGGGTGGTCGATGCTGCTGTTGTTGGTTGGGCGCACGGTGATGGCAGGGGAGTGAAGAAAACAGGGGAGGTGGAGAGGTGGTGGTGGAGAAAACAGGGGAGGGGCAAGGGTGGTGGTGGCTGGAGGGTTGTTTTTTTTTAATTAAAATTATTTTATTAAAACTTAAAAGTTAATTAAACAATTTTAATTAAAAATTAAAAATTTGTTTTTTATTTAATTTTAAACCAATTACATGACAACACGTGTCATGGTAACTTATTCAACCGGATACGAGTTATTTTGCCTGTTAAAATTCAACACCCCCAAAGGTTGTAATATTAAGAAATAATCGAAAGGTTGTATTATTAAAAAAGAACCGCCTAAAGGTTGTATTATTTTCCGCAATTTTTCCTAAAAAAAAAAGGAAATTTTTAACGTTGTTTAAACAAAAATCGTAGCCTCTCTTTCCTCTCTCTCTCTCTCTCTCTAAAACCCTAGCCTCCATTGTTGAATTTTAAAGGGGCTTTCATCGATTTTTATCGGTGGAAAGCCCCAATCGTTTGTTTTTGTGTGCTTTTTATATTGCTTTAGGTTTATAATAACTCTTCCTCTTCTAAGAGGAATATTTCTCCCTCGAAAGACAGGGTTTTTCTTCTTCTTTAGGAGGATTTGACTCCTTCAAAAGACCGGGTTTTTCTTCTCTCTTTTGAGAGAGGATTTGCTTTTTTATTTTATGGATTTCTATAGAGTTGTGTCATGGGTAAATTTTGTGCGGGATCGAAAAAGAGGTTAATATTTCAATTACAATCTAACGAATCAGACGGAAAATTTCTGCACGGCTACAACAGATCTATAGACCCCCTCGCCGATGAAGGCTGTAAATCACAGCGATATGAAAGAGGGTATGAAGAATGTACGATTTGCAACAACGATCGTAGCTTTGCTTACAGAATGTTTTTATTTGATTCAATCATTATGTATTTATTTGATCTAAATCTCTTTGTATGTGTCGTATGACTTTATTTATAAATAAATTTTATTTCAAAAAAAAAAACAAAAACAAAAACAAAAATCGTATGGAGTACAATAAAAACTTACCTTAAACTGATTGGAGCAAATAACTTGTGTTAATTAAGAGTTTAAGACATTTACAAATTAAAAGTGATATTAGTGTGAAAATTTCCCTTATTTAAGATTAATACTTGTCAATGCTGACCAAGTCACTAGTATACACTTCTTCCGTCCCTTTTTGTTCTTTACGTTTAAAATCTAGACGGTTAATAATTTATTACACCAATTATTCGTGAATTGTCGATAAATTTCCAACTTATTAATACAGCCATAGGGATACGTACAACAGTACCCGTAATTTAATATTATGAGAGAATATTCTAAATTACTCTCAATATATACAACATAAACTGTTGGGAATTATTTAATTTGTCTCAATAAGTAGTTTATTAATTTTCCATTGTAATATTTTTATATTAATGTGCGACTCACGTACGGTTAAATTAAAGTAATGTATTGACATATGCGCAGTTAAGATGAGAAGAACTTTTAGGAATTCTATTTACGAAATGGGACAACACTAATGAGTAAAATATTGGGGTAAAAAAAACACATTGGTTATACATCAAATTTTTTTACAAATACATACCTTTAAATTTTTTAGGTGAATTATAAATTAAACGACTTCTTGTCAAAAAATAAATGTTGAGTGTTCTAGTCAAGCCTCTTCTGTTCAGCCCAATTATACTCCAGTCCAGGCCCAAGCTCGAGATGGATCATCAAGCTTTGTGAGCTCTCCAGCTGACTTGGCATAAGTTGTTATAACAACTTTCGACCTCAGCAGTCACACTTTTGGTGTGATTTCTCTTTCTTCTTTAAATAGTTTGTTGTCAGCATTTATTTCTCATTATTCATTTTTTCCATCTTCTTCCCATACTTTTCTCTGTAATAATGAACTCTCTCATTTTCTCCATTTTTGTTCCTGGCTGAAAACTCGAATTGAATGAATGATGAAGACAACAAATGTTTCTACTATTTTTGCCTTTGATCTTCAATTTTTGACATGGTATCAGAGCAAGATCTGATCGATCGTCACTACAAAAATTTGGCCTTTTAGCAATAGGTGAAATCCGTTGCTAATTGCTAAAAATCCGTCGCTGGACATAGCTAGCTACGGATTTATCAACGGAATCACTCCATTGGTAAAAACCTTGTCGCTAAATGAATTTAGAGACGGAAAAAAAAAATCCGTCGCTGGACTTAGCAACGGAAAAAAAAATCCGTCGCTGGATTTAGCAACGGAAAAAATAAATCCGTCGTTGGATTTAGCAACGGAAAAATAAATCTGTCGCTAGCTTTAGCAACGGATTAAAAAATCCGTTGCTAGATTCAGCAACGGAAAAAATATTTTGAATCGAAAAAAAAGCTGCTATTTGGGTCGACCTCACTCGGGTCAACCCGACTCGGCTTTCCATGTAACGCTCCTTGAATCTCCAATCGCAATATTACTGTTAGTAGGAGTCAAACCCGTGACCTCAATGTCAAATATTGATACTCTTACCAATTATACCAAATATTATTTGTTTACTTTTACGCACATAATTGATAATAAATGAAAGAAATATTAGAGACGGAATTTAAAATCCATCTCTAGTTTAGAAACGGAATTTAAAATCCGTCTCTAATTTAGAAACGGATTTTCAAATCCGTCTCTAATTTAGAAACGGATTTTCAAATCCGTCTCTAATTTAGAGATGAATTTAACTTACATAATTCGTCTCTAATGTAATATTTTAAATAATTAGTTTAAAAAATTATCTAGAGACGGAATAAAAAATCCGTTACGGAAAAAAAAATTCCGTCTCTAACTTAGCAACGGAAAAAAAAATCCGTTGCTAACTTAGCAACGGAAAAAAAATCCGTCTCTAAATTTAGCAACGGAAAAAAATCCGTTGCTAGATTCATCAACGGAAAAAAAATCCGTTGCTAATTTAGCAACGGAAAAAAAATCCGTTTTTAATTTAGAGACGGATTTTCAATTCCCTTGCTAATTTAGCGACGGAATTTTTAATTCCGTTTCTAAATTAGAAACGGATTTTTAAATTCCGTCTCTAAATTAATTTAAAGACGGATTTTTTTTATTCCGTCTCTAATTTAGAAACGGATAAAATTCCGTTTCTATATGGACATTTTTTTGTAGTGCGTTTTTTTTCCGCTGCGATTCTGGTTGTTCTTCGCATATTCTGGATTTCCTGTTTTTCGAGGTATTTTCTCTCCAATTGATCAATTTCTTCCTAGATTGTTGAAGATCAGGTTTCTGTCTGCATTTCCTTTTTGTTTCTTCGGCGATTACATGTTTTTTGAGGTGTTTTTCTGAGGTTTCTATGCTTTCTATTTGGAGTTTGTTTTTCTGAAGAATTTGCATGTTGATTGAGAAGCAATTTCTTCTGAATTCTTTGATACTTTCTGGAAATTGTTGAAGATTGTTGAGATAATTTTTGTGGATTCTGTATTACTGTGTTGATCTACTTTCTCGAGATATTCTTCTGGTGTTTTTATTGTTTCTGAGGCATGGAAAATCAAATGAATTCTTCTAGTCGATTTATAGAACCTACTCAGGATCCTTGTTCTGTGTATTACATACATTCTGCTGATAATACTTGTTTGAAGATTGTTTCTGATCTGTTTAATGGAGAACACTATAGTTCTTGGAAGAGATCTTTGATTCTGCATCTTTCAACGAAGAATAAGATGTGTTTTGTGGATGGTAGCTTGCCTAAACCGTCTAGTCTAGATTCTAAGTACAAGGCCTGGGTTAGATGTAATGATTTGGTCATAGGCTGGATTTTAGGCACTCTAGGTCCTCTTATTATTAAGAGTGTCTTCTTCTATAAAACTGCACATGAAATTTGGAAGGATTTGGAAGATAGATATGGCCAAACTTCGAATGCTCAAATGTATTCAATTCAGGAAGAAATATTTGCTGCACATCAAGAGAATGACAGCATTCCTGAGTATTTTGCCAGAATTAAGAATCTCTGGGATCAGTTTGATGATGTTTGTCCCTTGCCTATTTGCACCTGTTCTGGTTGCACCTGTAATCTGACTAAGAAATACTTGAAGATACAGCAAGATCAAAGGCTTCTTCAATTTCTAATGAAATTGAAAGCTAGTTATCAGCAAGTAAGGAGTAATATTCTCATGATGATGCCTCTTCCTCCTATCAATCAAGCTTATAATCTTTTGTTACAAGAAGAAAGACACAAACAGATAAGTGAGACTACACACTCTTCTGAGACAATGGCATTTGCTGCAGACAGAAAGAAGTTCTATAAACCTCCACATCAGAGTTCTCAATTTGGCAACTATGGGAGTAAACCCGCTTCTGGTGATAGTTCTTATTCTTTTTCCAGACAGAATGTGGGTTACATGAAAAGAGATTTATTCTGTAATCATTGCAAGATGACAAATCATACAATTGATAAATGTTTCAAGTTACATGGCTTTCCTTCTGAGAGATCTAACCAGTCAACGAAATTTGCTCATTATGCTCATACTGATGATGATAATTCTGAGACAGATTCTCTCTTCACTAAGGAACAATTGAATGCCATCATGAGTTACATTTCCAAACAGAAGGATTTTAAGACTGACAGTTCAGTTCCTCTGGTTGGTGAAAGCTCTAACATTGCTGCTTTATTTGCAGGTAAATCCTGTTTCCTATCTCAATTCAATTTTGGTTGGATCATAGACAGTGGGGCCACTGATCATATTTGTTATGATCTTAAAATGTTTGATTTATTTTCTGAGTTTCATAGTCAAGACAGTAGTATTACTATTCCCGATGGCAGAAAGATATTGGTGACACATATAGGCACAATCAAGATAAATGGTCAAATAACCCTCAAAGATGTTTTATATGTTCCAGATTTTCATTTCAATTTGATATCTGTGCATAAATTGTGTTTGGATAACTCATGTTCTGTGACTTTCACTGGAAATGATTGTCTAATACAGGAGTCTTCCCAAACCAAAGAGATAGTTCTTGGTAGATTGTGCTCAGGATTATATGTTGCTGATCAGTTTTCTGAGTCTGAGATCACTTCCTTGAAGGTTTCTTCCTATAAAGAGAACAACAATCACATTGCTTCTGTTTTAGGATCTGTCAATGATGCTAAACTGTGGCATCTCAGATTTGGTCATATACCTTTTCCTAAGCTACAGATGATTTTTCCTACTCTTAAAGTCAAGAATTCAGACAATGTTGTTTGTCAAATTTGTCCTAAGGCCAGACAACATAGATTAAGCTTTTCTAGCAGTGAGATAAAGTCTGATGTACCTTTTCAGTTGATTCATGTAGACCTTTGGGGTCCTTATGTACATCAAACATATTCTGGTTGTCATATGTTTGTAACAATTGTTGATGATTATACAAGGATGACTTGGATCAAATTGATCAAGTTCAAGTTTGATTCTGTTTCTATCCTAAGGGATTTTACTATATTTGTCAAGAATCAGTTTGGTTTTGATATTAAGTGCATAAGAACTGATAATGCCAAAGAACTTTGTGAAGGCCCTATTCTTGATTTCTATCAGTCTTTTGGGATTGAACATCATAGAAGTTGTAGTGATACTCCACAACAAAATGGAGTTGTGGAAAGAAAACACAAACATTTGTTGGAAACTGCTAGAGCTCTTCTTTTCCAAGCCAAATTACCTATGAAATTTTGGGGAGAGTGTGTTCTTTGTGTTGCATACCTCATAAATAGGATGCCTTTGTCTGTTTTAAATAATCTTTCCCTTATGAGAAATTGTTCAAAGTTCCTCCTAATTTGTCAAACCTTAGAGCCTTTGGTTGTCTCTGTTATGTATCTACTCTTAAGACACACAGATCTAAATTTGATCCCAGGTCTGATATTTGTGTTTTCATTGGGTATCCTATTGGTCAGAAGGGTTATAAGGTTTTGCATCTTGAGACTTCTAAGATTACAACACTAGGTGAAAAAAGGCATTTGGCAGCGGTTCAAACCCGGTCTAAGGCACCGGTTTGAACCGCTGCCTATGTGAGGGGTGCCAAAAAGGCACCGGTTCAAACCGGTGCCAAAAATCGAAATTGGCACCGGTTAACCGGTGCCAAAAAGGCCCACAAAAAATTATTTCAAAGTTTTTGGCACCGGTTAACCGGTGCCAAAAACCCCCCAAAAATCTTTTTTTTTTTTTTTTTTTTTTTTGTTGGTGTCATTTTTCACTTAACATCAAATTGACTAAAATAAATAAGAACAACAACATATTAATCGAATATCATTGAATATAACCGAAATTTACAGTATATAGTCAAGAAAAAATTAAAATATACGAATTATAAAATTAAACAATTACAACATATAAATAAATAAAAAAAGAACTACAATATAAATCAAAAAAAAATATCACAACATCACAATAAATAAAAAAACCCAAACATCTAAATCAATATTCTTGATTCTTCGATTATGTGCAATATTTTGGGCTTGCAAAGCAAATAGTATACCTGCGCCAATTAGTTCATCCAACAAAATCAATTAAAATGTATTAGCTGCAAAAATTAGTTAAAAACCCAGAAAATTAAAAAAAAAATCGAAAAAATTAAAATTGAAAAAAAATAAAACCCATAAAATCAAGAAAATCCAGAAAATGAAGAAAAAATTAAATTAAAACCCAGAAAATTGAAGAAAATTCAAACCCAGAAAATTAAAAAAAAAAAATTAAAATCGAAAATTAGTTAAAAACCCAGAAAATTAAAAAAAAAAAACAAAAAATACCCAGAAAAAATTGAAATCGAAAACCAAATAATAATCCCAAAAATTGAAAAAAAATTCAAACCCAGAAAAACTTGAAATCGAAAAAACACAGAAAAAAAAAAATTTGAAATCGAAAAAAAAAATCAAAATCTAAAAAAAAATAAACCCAAAAAACAACCCCAAAACGCATGCATGAAAATTAACCCAGAACTCGATTAATTAGCCCAAAAAACGATTATTTTAATCGAAAATTAACCCAAGAAAAATTGAAATAAAATCCGAAAAAAGATTTAAATCGATTAATGAAACCCAGATCAATAGAATTAAAATCCAAAAATCGATTTAAATCGATTAATTAAACCCATAAAAATCCAATTAAACCCAAAACTCGATTAATTATACCCAGAAATCTCAAAATAAAAAAAATAATAAAAAAAAACCCAAAAACCACATGCATGTACCTAGAATCGGTGTTCTTGGTGGTCTTGGGTGTTGGTCTTGGTGGTGGCCTTTGGTGGTGGAAACGAGTGAGAAGGAGATGAGAGAAGGAGATGAGATCGCGAACAGAGAAGAGAGATAGAAGGAGGAGAGAGAAGGAGAAGGAGGAGGAGAGAGAAAGAGAAGGAGGAGCGGCTGAGGGAGTGAGGGAGAGTTAGGGTTATATATGGGGCGGGTTTTTTTTTTTAATTATATAGATGAACCGGTTTAGTGGCACCGGTTCAAACCGGTGCCCTTTGTATTTTTGGCACCGGTTTGAGTTGAACCGGTGCCATTGCTCTAGGTCTGAAATTCCGCCCATTTTTAGGCAGGTATTTGGCACCGGTTTGGCCTGAACCGGTGCCTTTTGGGGGTTGCCTTTTTGTATTTTTCTACTAGTGCAATTACTAGAGATGTTGTCTTCTTTGAGAAACACTTTCCATATCATATGAAAGATGTTCATAGTTCTAATTCTTCACCTTTCCAATTTTTCATGCCCCCTTCTGCTACTCCTTCTTTCTTTCATGATCCTTTCACCACAGATTCTGCTGCTAGTCCTGATATGTCACCTTCTCTTTCTCCTTCTTCTTCTCCTTCTCCTTCTTCTTCTATCTCTTCTTCTTCTCATCTTCTACATGACAGTTCTCTTTCTGATCACTCTGTATCTCTTTCTCCTACTGAAGTTCTTGATATACATGATGCTCTTTCTCTGCCTCATTCTGAGCCACAGATTAGAGTTTCTACCAGGCCTAGGAAGCCACCTAAGCATTTTGGTGATTATGTGATGACTGATGTTTCTTCTCACTGGTGCAACTTAGTTGCTTTCTCTTCTATTCAGCCTCAGCATAGAGCTTTTGTTGCTCATTCAACTCCTTTCTCTGAGCCTGTCTCATACAAACAAGCTGCACAATTCCCAGAGTGGTTAGAAGCTATGAGACAAGAACTAGATGCCTTACACAAAAACAATACCTGGGATGTTGTTTCTTTACCTCCTGGGAAGAAGCCAATAAAGTGTAAGTGGGTGTTCAAGGTAAAACTCAAGGCTGATGGTACTATTGAGAGATACAAAGCTAGACTAGTGGCTAAGGGCCATACACAGAAATATGGGGCTGACTATGATGAAACTTTCTCCCCTGTAGTCAAGATGTCTACTGTGAGAACTGTTATTGCTTTGGCTGTTTGCAAGTAGGGCTGGAATATGTTTCAACTGGATGTAAACAATGCTTTTTTGCATGGTGATTTACATGAAGAGATATACATGGTTCTACCTGATGGATATTCTGTCTCTGGTTCTAGTCCAAAGGTGTGTAAATTGAATAAATCCTTATATGGACTTAAGCAAGCCTCTAGACAATGGTTTGCTAAGCTCGCTACTGAATTGCTTCTTCAAGGTTTTACTCAGTGCAAAAGTGACTATTCTCTCTTCATTAGGTCTATTGCTGATAAAATGACCATTGCAGCCATCTATGTTGATGACATTATTTTGACTAGGAATGATATGTGTGCTATTAATTCTTTGAAACAGCATCTTCACAGAGTTTTTAACATTAAAGACTTGGGTAAATTGAGTTACTTCCTTGGCCTTGAAGTCAATCATGTTCCAGATGGTGTGGTTCTCACTCAGAATAAATTCACAAAGGAACTTCTGGCTACTAGTGGGATTGATTCTGCTAAATCTGTTGTTACTCCGTTGCCTGTTAATCTCAAGCTGACTCAGGATGATGGTGCTCTTTTGGCAGATCCTACTCTTTATAGAAGTATTGTTGGAAAACTTAATTTCCTTACTCACACAAGACTGGATTTGGCTTTTATAGTCCAGAACCTCAGTCAATTTATGCAGTGTCCAAGAGAGCCTCATTGGCAAGCTTTGCAGCATGTTCTCAAATACATTAATGGCACTGTAGGACAAGGCATATTACTCAAGGCAACTGATCAGATCACCCTTCAGGCTTTCTCTGATTCTGATTGGGCAGGATGTCCAGATTCCAGGAGATCAGTGTCAGGTTATGTTCTTCAACTTGGTCAGTCTCCAATCAGTTGGAAGTCCAAGAAACAGGCCACAGTCTCTAAATCTTCCTCTGAGGCTGAGTATAGAGCCATGACAAGTGCTGCTTCTGAGGTTGTTCATATGGTCAGGTTACTAGGTGAGCTTGGTGTTTTCAATCTGCAACCTGTTGTATTGCACTATGATAACCAATCTGCCCTTCACATTGCCAGAAATCCTGTTTTTCATGAGAGAACCAAACACATTGAGATTGACTGCCATTTCACTCGTGAAAAGGTTCTAGAGGGTTTAATTCAGCTCACTTACTTGCCTACTACTTCTCAGATTGCAGATGTTCTTACCAAAATTCTTCCTTCAGAGAAGTTTAATGATCTTCTTGCCAAACTTGGTTTGTTCAATCCCCAACCAAGTTTGAGGGGGGGGGTGTTGAGTGTTCTAATCAAGCCTCTTCTATTCAGCCCAATTATACTCCAGTCCAGGCCCAAGCTCGAGATGGATCATCAAGCTTTGTGAGCTCTCCAGCTGACTTGGCATAAGTTGTTATAACAACTTTCCACCTCAGCAGTCACACTTTTGGTGTGATTTCTCTTTCTTCTTTAAATAGTTTGTTGTCAGCATTTATTTCTCATTATTCATTTTTTCCATCTTCTTCCCATACTTTTCTCTGTAATAATGAACTCTCTCATTTTCTCCATTTTTGTTCCTGGCTGAAAACTCGAATTGAATGAATGATGAAGACAACAAACGTTTCTACTATTTTTGCCTTTGATCTTCAATTTTTGACAATAAATAAATAAATAAATAAATAAAATAAACGACTTACTACTTCGTATAATTTTAATGTAAATAGGCTATATAAGGATCAATTTTATAGAAAGGATGAGAAGATATATCACTGTGAGGTTTTCTCATTGTGTACGTTTTGTTGTTCCGCTAGCATAGTGCCATTATGGTAGGTATTAATGGTTTGGTTGTAGCCTTAGCTTGCATGGTTTTTGTAACTTTAATATTTGTTGTATTGATTGGATTTGAGGTATAGAGTGTGAATATGGAAATGGAGCAATATTTGTTGGGATAACGTTGCCAATTATTAGAGCCTGATATGAGGCTCAAATTCATATTAGTCATTGTCTAGCTAGTAGGCTTTATTAATGGGTACTTCAAGCCTCTATATTTTTCTTGGTTCTTGTATTAGTGTCACACGGTTATTGTGCAGTTTTATGAACTCTGAAATCTGTACATAAGAGTTTATTAAGTTGTAACAATACTTAGCTAGGAAACCTTATTACATACGTAGTATTCCCTCTGTCCCTAAATTACATGAGAAGTAGGAATGTAATTTAGTGACAGAGAGAGTATATAACATGGAAACTATCCTGGAGAACATTATCAATATGCATGCATGCTTTACATATCAGTCCAAAAAAAAAAAAAGTTGTCAATGTAGCCCTATCGTGAAAGTGATTGAGTATCCCAGAGGAGGCATAAAGAACACGAACTTATTAAGTGTACTACCATTTTCTGACGAATAAACTGCATCATGTATGTGAGTATGTCCACTTCACATGTTATTCACGTTGATGGTGCATTAAATTTGGTGCATTTAAAGATAACATAGAAAAATAAGCTAATTTAGCATAGAAAACACATACAAAGTATATAAGTGACCAAGTTTTTTAACAGCCAGTCTCTTTGATTTTAACAAAAATTAGCAAGAGAACTGGTCTGGTGGTTGATGTGGCTCGATTTATCTATATATCTAAGAGACTTGTTGTTATGCTACAAGATCGAGGTACACAACAAGTCTCTTTGTTATCATTTTTTTGGGTGAAATTGTACCCCTATATACCATCAGATTTGCCACAGCAATATAGTACAAGTAGGGATGCTAAATGACTAATCCGAACCAAACAAAATGGATTGAACGACAAAACAATTGATCCGATCTTCATGTCGAATAATGTATTCTTTTGATCTCTAGCTAGTTCGTTTGGTCCAAAATCCTTTGAAATTTGTTAAATCAAAAGCTTAACTGATGGTTGAGGGCCTTGAGGCCCAAGAATATGTTTTATCCTCTATCAAAATCGGTTTTGGACTAGATCTACGTTTTCTTTCAAAATGTTAGGAGCCTAGGAACATTTACATGTATATTATAACCCATCTTATGCTATGCTTTTAAACAAGGGTTCAAAAAATTAGTTTTCGATTCTTTTTTCCTATATTTTACAAAAATAGAATTCAAAATATAATAAGTCGTATATATATTTGCAGATTGACTTGATGTGAAGCTGAGTTGAACTAAACTGAACTTACTGGAGCTGAACTGAATAATTTATGAGAGAAGGAAATTAAAAACTGAACTAAACTTATTGGAGTTGAGCCGAACTGAACTGAATTAAATAGAAATGAAAATAATCTAAAGAGAACAGGCCCTCATTTTAATATATAGCCATTATTTCTTTTGATCATAATTCATAGTGGCATGAGTCGCATGACTCAATAAACTGTGTTACAAATTTAATTTTTTGTTCACCTCAATCATCCAAACAAAATGGTATGGTATTTTGTGTCGACACAACACCATACTAGTGTGAAGCATCACACAAAATATTTATTGGTAACAGTTTTGTTGTATTTGGCTATAAATTAAATTTATAAACAAACATGATCAAAGAACAAATTCTTGTCATTTTGCACCGAAATTTTGTTTTGCAAGACGTTAAGAGGACAAACATTAATGTCTCAACTACTCATGTCTCATGTAAACACGATAATGAAAAGAAAATAAAAATCTAATCTACATTTTCATCACCTTTTTTACAAATACATATATATTTCACGTCTAAGTTGTGTAATGTATAATCTTTAATTACTCAGCAAAATATATATGTACGTATACTCTTGCGTCATTTCCACATCAATTTGGCATTTTATTGATGTTTAAATTATAAATTCCTCTTATAATTTGGAATTTAGTGTAAATTACTTGGGTAGTTACTAGTTAGAGTGATGCACACGGTTTAAATTATATAAATAAATAAGATATGTAGTTGCATATGGTTATTCTTGTCTTTGTTGTTAAATACATTGATGTTAGATTGATGACTTGTTATACGTGTTGATAATTGCTACAAGAGTTCCTATATTAGGATTATTAAGTTTTTCCATGGAAAAAAAAAGTTTAAAATTATATGATTTGTATCACATATATTAAGAAGATAATTCTATTTTGAGTATGCGAATAAGCCGCTTATAATATATATATTCTCTATCAAAAAATTACGCAAAATCAGAAGACAAATACATTAATTTAGTACGAGTATAAAAATTAAAATATGCTTCTTCTTCTTCTTCTTCTTCTTTTTTTTTTTTTTTTTTTTTTAAATATGGAGTATAATTATGAATGAAAATATGAAATAGATCGGAAAAAATTGACAAAGGAGATGAGATCTTAACTAAGAATTTAATTACGAGTACAAAATATGAATTTCACAATAATAAGAATGAACTTCGAGAATCGAGAAGGCTCCTCAAAATTAAAGGAATACTCCTGGCTTACTAGCAACAAGATGTACTAGAGTAATACTAATACTTTGAATTTACCAATTACTGGTTAGTTTGTTTAAGAAAGGTATTAATTTTAATATTTTTTTTTTTCCCGTAAAAAAAAATACAAATTCTTTTTTTCAAATATAAAAAAATAATATTGTATTAGGAAAAAGTAATGTTATTATATTGATTACTTTAAAAAAAATGTTATGGAGTAGTACAAAATTAAAGGGTTTTTTTTTCCCCCTCTTGATGAGAATCATAAGATTGTTTAAATATCCAAACGAATTGTCATTGATTAGTCTCATTTCCAAACTTTAGTCCACAATTAAAAAAAAAATATATATATATAATAATAATAATAATAATAATAATAACCTTCATTTCGAACATTTAGGGTTAAGTCAACAAAATAGATAAGCTAAGGTAAGGTTACAGTATTTAAAAAAAAAAAACCCTTAGAAATTAAAAAGTTAACTAAAAAAAATTAATGAGAGTAAGGGAATAAGGGATAGCTCAAGTTAGAGATTCCCTTTTGATTCAGAACATCATCGATTCTCATTATCGGTCTTTGTGGCTTTCTAACAATGAAAAAAAAAATCAAATATATGTTTAATAATTCGTACTTCCTATTTGGCATTTTGGTCGATCAGAAATTTTTTAATGTTCATATTTTAACAATTTTTGTAAATTTTTTTGAAGCATTAACAAAGATTTTTTAAATTATAACATATAAGAAGCTATAAAAGAAACTATATATTGAAGAAAAATTAACATTAATTACACTGATCTACACGTGATTTTGATGAATCCCAACTTAATTCCATTTTAGGAAATATATTTATATTTATACATAGCCTTAAGTAGGGGTGAGAAAACCGGGTACCCGATCAAAATTTTAGGAACCAGCTAGACTTGGAATTGGTTGATACCGGGTCCTAAAATCTAGAATTGGAATTGGAACTACTTCAACCAGGTCCTAAAATTTAGGAATTGGTATTGAAACCACTGGGTATTGGTTCCGGTTCTGGGCACCCACTAATGTACATAATTATTAAATTTTAATACAATATTTTGATCTATTTTCATTTTTAGCGTTTAACAATTATATTTATATATACATAAAGCTATTTATTTATGTTTAGTATTAATATAGTATTTTTTTAATGTTAATAACCAAATACATTCTAATATATGTTTGTTCTTTAATTAAATACATTTAGTTTAATATTTATTGGGTAACCGGGTACCCAACCGGTTCCGGGTCCAAAAAATTGAGAATTGGAATTGGAACCGGTTGTAACCTTAATTTATTACCCAGAATTGGAACCACTGGGTCCAATTCCGATTCTGGACCCGCCGGTTCCTTACCGGTTTCAATTCCAATGCCGGGTACCTGGAATTTTTGCTCTCCCCTAGCCCTAAGGCCTACATATATCATTAACGATTGCAACAGTTTAACTAGCACATGTACTATTGCACAACTTTGACTTTTAATTTCTGCAACTGTATACTCCGTATTTATAGGGGGGGGGGGGACTAATTTAATAAAATTATACATAAAGACTAATTCAAAAACACAATATATTGATAATATTGTTTTTTACAATATACAGATTAAAATGTAAACAAAGTAAGAATGTGAAATTATTTCCACAAAAAAAAATAATAAAAAAAAAAAGAATGTGAAATTATTTATAATGTAAAGTCAAATTGTTGCAATTAATATTAAACATAGATGGTAATTGTTTTGGTGCTAACAATGCAGTATGCATATGTACTCTATATATCGACATAAACAATTATGTTTTTTTTGTTGATGTTGTTTGTTTGCAAACTCAAACAAACAAAACATCATAATCAAGCTTAAAACTAAAGCGTGTACAATTAATGTAAAGTTCCAAAAGTTCACGTGGAAATGTAACATATTTGGAATTTTATGAATATAAATTTGGATTTTATATAGTATGAATATAAATTTGGATTTCTTGTCCAAAAATAAATAAATTATGAAATAGTTGGTCTTTAGTGTAAAATACTTTGTATGTAATACCTTCTATTCTGCAAAGTGTGTTCCATTTGCTTTTTAAAAATTAAAATTAAAACTTTGGTCACATTAGTAGTGCAACTTAACTCACACTAAGGCCTTGTTCACTTCACTTTAAATAAATAATATTAGTAAAATAATTTAAATTCAGTAAAAATAAATTTAGTTTAGTAAAAATAATTTTAGTTCGGTAAATTCAGTAACTTTAAAAAAGACATATAACAGAGAACCAGTAAAAATAATTTCAGTTCAGTAAAATTAATTTTAGTTCAGTAAAAATAATTTTAGTTCAGCAAAAATATAATATTCCATTTCAATAAAAAAAAAAAATTAATTCCATTTTAGCAAAAATAAGGTGAAGTGAACGGGGCCTAACACCCGACCAACTCTATATTCCAAGTTTCTAATCAGTTTTTATCCCTACCTTATAAAAAGTAGGATATTGTTCTTATGAATAGTGCACTGACTATTATGCCCCTCAAAATGTTTGTTTACCTTCTTAGCCTCATGTGTAATTTTGTAATTTTTCTTAAGACCCATCAATTAGTTAGAAATTAAATGGAAACTGGAATAATAAAGTTTAAAATTTCTATATTTAATTTAATGGGGGTTTGTTTTAATTACATGACAACATTAGTCACTAGACAACGAAAGGTTGTTGCTATATGTGGGAGTTTTTTTTTTCTTTATTTTGTGAAGGTAAAAATTAACGACTTACACATAATTGTGTTTAAAGGACATTGAAACTAATGAAATTAATCTATGATTGTACCAAAGTAGATGTAATAGGAAGAAAGAATACCAAACTGACCACGAAGAAAGTAAGAAGGGATTCAGGGGAATTATCAAGGGAGTTATGGGGCTGCGTAGAGCTTATTTTATTGCAAAACCAAATTGTTAGAAGCATTTTGTCCGAGTTCATTTTTTTTAATTATCAATTAACTTTTGAGCATTATATTGTGAAATCATGTGTGTCTGAATACTATTATATATTTATGCCACTACTATGTATTGTGATGTACTCTGTATTCCTATATGGTGTACCTTGTTGTTTCCAATTAGGTCAATGAGCGCAAAAGATATATTAGCATCATAAATTCCTATATAAAGTGTTAGCACGTTATTTTTTTTCACTACTTAAATAAGGGTGCAGCCTATTGTATTAGATTTTCCAAAATATCCTTCAACGACAAGAACCATTGGCAGCGGACGATCAACTCCATGTGAAGTGCAAACACAAGCCAAGAAAAATTAAGGCTAAGCAATAAAGAGATAGTCCTTTATTCTTCCATTAATTTCATGTCAAGTGCAAACACAATTAAGCCAAGAAAAATTATGCCAAAAGGGTTGATCACCCTGCGCGCAACGCGCGCATTTGTCTGCCCTAGTTATATCCAAATGATTGAACATTTATTTAACCAAATTAAAGCAACCTAAATCAAAGTATATATCTGATTTTTGAAGCTGACCTTGTATCGTTTGCCCATAATAACCAAAATAAACATAATAACATCCCTAAATACTGGAGTTATTATTCTCATTACAATAAGTTGAAATGATTAGTTTAATATATGATTAGTTTAATTTAAAATGGGTATAGTTGTTTTCTTACTTGAAAGATAATTTGTTTAATCAGTTAAGTCCTAAAAGAAATACAAATAAGCTAAGTAACCAACATAACCTTGCAATGTGTCCATATAACTCTTAATGACAAATTTTAAGTAATTATGGAATAGTACTACATTATATTGTGGATTGATGAAGACGTAAAAGGTAATTATGACCAGCATTAATCCAATTTGTTGCTTTACTTTGAAATTGAGAGGGTATAAGTATAAACTGTTGTAAATTTGTACGGAGTAATATACAGATATACTCCTTCTATTTCTTTTTATTCCTTACATTTTGACTTTTATTATGGTCATCTTTGTAAGGCTTTATATATAAATCATTATATTATAAACTACGAAGTATATCATATGGAAACTTGTCAGTTTTAACTTTTGAAAATGTATATATCAACTTTTTTTTTTGAATTTTTACTCATATTATGTTGAATATATACTCTCTTTCAAAAGAAATGTTGAATATATATTCTTGCACGATTAAAGATGTGCATAGGAGATCATAACATATAAAGTGCAAAATATGAAAAAGAAACCGAGAGAATATAAGGTGGCCATAAGCCCATAAATGAAGTTCAAAATAAAAGTTTTTTTTTTTTTTAATAAAAGAAATTATTATCTTAGAATTCTTTTCTACTTGTAGATGAAATTTTCCACAAAAAAAAAGAAAAAAAAAAAATCTTATAATTCTTTTCTATATGAGTTTGGGCCTAATAACGACAATAGGGTTAAATAGTTGGATCAATTTATCTACTACGTAAGGCTAAAGCATGTACTAAAACATGAAAAATGGCCCAAGGGTGACTATTGCAGATTTGAAGTCAAATTAGTGTGCATGGACCTGGACCTGGACCTGGACCTGAATATAAGGGCTTGCCCAAATTGTCAAATGTGGCTTAACTTGAAAACCCAACCTAGCACAAACTAAAGTTTTGCTTTAAAACAAAAGATTTGGAATCATTCTAATTGAAAAGTCGAGATCAATTGGATTAAAGTTAGGAGAATAGGAAATTATCAAAGAAGAATTACAAGTGTACTTATTTTGTTCTCCCATCTTCATAAAATCTGATTTGAAATAATGTTTTATATTTAATTTGTTTGAATAAAAAATTTCTGAGTTATTGATATGTTGATGTGATAACAGAAGTAAGAAAGAACAAATATAGAATGTAAAAATGACATGAAAAATACATACAGATTTACATGGCTCACCAACGATGCGTTGGCTACGTCTATGGACAAGTGAGAGTAATAGTTTAATTGATTATAAGAAAAACAGATTACAAATTCAGGGCAAATTTGAGACCAATCACGAAAAACAGATTGATTGTCTCTCAAATTTCTAATGTTATCTCTCTCAAATCTCTCAGATGAGAAATACACAAAAAAAAGGTCTCAGATTTAGGAGTAACCCTGCAAAACAGAAATTGATTTGGGCCAAAGCCCAATTAATAACCACACGAACCAAAACTACACGATCGTATACCTTGAACCTCACGGCCGTGTGACATGTCTTGTAGTAGCGGAACTACACGACCATGTACCATTAACCACATGATGACCATGTATATTAAAGAGTACATAATAACACTGACTACATGATTGTGTACCTACTCGGCCACCGATTTAGGGCATATTCCTTACAGTTGAATTGAAAGATCACTTGTCAAATTTGTAAGTTATATATATATATATATATATATATATATATATATATATATATATATATATATATATATATATAATGTATACGCGTTGTCGTTCAAATATACGCATTTGCGTATAGGGTTAGTGCTAGAATATGCCAACCATACGTTAGTTCAATGCATGCTAAGAAGGCGAAGAAGGAGGTAGAAAGAGTGAGGGATAGTTCTTGTTTCAAGTAAATCTTGGGATAGATACTCATCACACCGCTCTTGTGGCTCTTTAAAAAAAAATCTCCATATAAGTAGGGGAGGACTTGAACTTGCAACCCCAAACTATCGAAGTGGGCGCCATTAACCAAATGAAACTCCTAAGAGTCCAAGTCTTTCACAACTAGACGAAGTTAACCTTTTGTTTACTTAATTTGTTAATATCAGAAATGGCCCAGTAGTGAGTTACTGATTTTACTAATATGTTGTGGATCTTTAAATGATATATAGGAAAGTCCATTAATCATTGAGTTTGTCACATGCTTATTGTGGATCTTGGCCCAACCCGATAAGAGATTAAGAGTTTTTTTTTTTTTTTTTTTCCCTGCAGTATTCTCCTTCCTTTTTCTTCAATTTTTTTTTACATGGAATGCATATGATGTAGTATAAAAATCTTAATAAAAATGAAGTATATAGGATACATTATTTCGTCTTTTATACAAGTATAATTTACATATATAAAAAAAAAAAAATTTAAAAATTGTTTGTATTGATATATTTCCTCTTTTTTATACATTTTATAATTGTCATCAAGTGTTACATGTAAATATAGCTATAGATCAGGTTAGGTGTTAGAAGTTTCCTTCTGGTTCCAATTCTGGGATTGATTGTATCATCTATCCTTATGCCTCTCTAAACAGCAAAATAAATATCCAAATTCGCTATATTGAGGTTGTTTTTTGGAGCTAGGTTTGGATATTAAGTGTGAATAGACTGTCCAAATATGCACTTTTTTCCTTCATAAAAAGTAAGTTTTGAAATGTTTAACAGGGAAATGGGGTGTAAATATTTTAATTTTCAACATAAAAATAATGTTGAAAAAGGTATTAAGACGATGGGTTGCTCTTAAGTATTGAGCACTACTACGGCCCACTATCGATTGTTGGGAAGATGGAGACCTAAGCCCTTTTTTATCCAATTTGTATTTCATTGAGCCACGAAGGTTGATTTTTGCCACTGAGGCTGCGCAAAAGCTGCATGACTCTATTTATGTATTTAATGATTGGCAATTTGGCATATAGGGCCTACATTAAAAGTGGTAACTAAAAACATAAAGGGAAAAGGTAGTAATTAGGATATATCTACTTATTTTTTAAAATTAGGGACACATTGATTTTTTTATAAAAATTGTTACAAACAATTAACTGTACCTGTTTCATGGACTATTAAGGGTCTGTTCACATTTACTTAATTTCAGTTCAGTTCAGTTTAGTTTCTAATTTCTTTATCTCATCATTTCAGCTCAGTTCAGTTCAATTCAGTTCAATTCAGCTCCAATCTATTCAGTTCATTTCACTTCAGCTCAGTAAGATCTTAACAACGTCATGGCATGCTCAACTATCTCTTAACCTAGCTAATCGTAACTAAATCTTCTATTTTTTCTAGAGAGAAGCAAAATAGTGTGAACAGGCCCTAATATTAGATATATTTTAGTTGCTTATTAATATAAAAATCCGGTTACAATAAAATATATGGTTATTATGTTAAAACAAAAGTTATTGTACTATTAAAAGGTCATAAGAGGTTAGATTATTTTTTAATAGTCACTATGTTAAAATGAGAATCACTATATTCAACATTACGTCGTGTTTCAAATTCAATAATATTTAAAATCATACAAGTTTTAATAAAGGTTACCACGTTAAAATTAAAGTTAAAATGAGAATCACTATATTCAACATCACGTCGTGTTTTAAATTCAATAATATTTAAAATCATACAAGTTTTAATAAAGGTTACCACGTTAAAATTAAAGTTAAAATGAGAATCACTAGCTATATTCAACATTACGTCGTGTTAAAATTAGGGTTACTTTATTTAATATAAAATCAGTGCTTTTCAGAAGTTATTTTTTGTTTATAATAATAGCTTGTTACACACTTAACCTGACTAAGCCACCATTTGCAGGGAATTGATGTGGCATTGACTGAGTGTTGGTCAGAAGTTGATAGGAGGTACTGCTGCAAGCACCTTTGTGCAAATTGGAAGAAATCTTTCCCAGGGCCATTGTTATTCTCTTTGTTTTGGTTGACTGTTGGGGCAAATTCAGAATTCACTTTTAGGAAAGCAATGGAAAAAATGCAGAAGGTTAACCCAGCTGGAAGAATTTGGTTTTCAAAGTTAGGTGAACAAAAGAGGTGGACCAAACACAAATTCAACCCTGAATTGAAGTGTGATGTCAATAAATCTAATTTTGTAGAGAGCTTTAATGCCACTCTAGGGATAGACAGATGCAGGCCTGTCCTTACATTACTTGAAGGTATTGCATTATACATCAAATTACATCACTTGCCTTATTGTTATGTATGTTTAACAATGATTGTCATGATTGTTGGCATAAGAAGAAACACAATGGTTAGGATAGCCACAAGGAGACAAGTATGTGAGACTTGGGAGAGGCAGGACATTTGCCCTAACATTGTCAGAAGGATTCAGCAGCTCTGTCAAGAGAGTAGGACTTGCATACCATACATGTGTGGTGAAGGAGAGTATGAGGTAATGGATGGTAAGTCTACCCTTCCAGTGAGCCTAAACAAACACACTTGTTTGTGTAATGTCTGGCAGCTAACTGGAATACCATGTAAGCATGGTATTAGGGCCATAATTCATGCAAGGTTAGACCCCCACTCATTTGTAAGTGACTGGTATTCTGTGAGCAAGTACAGAGAAGCATATAGCTCTGGTATTAGATCTATACCAGATGTAGAACAGTGGCCAGACATCAACATGCCAGCAATTAAGCCACCAACCATGAAAAGGGCCATAGGGAGACCAAGTAGGGAGAGAAAAAGGGCTGATGATGAAGATAGGAAGGGAAAAAGGGCTAAGACAATCAGATGCAGTAAGTGCAATGCATTTGGCCACAATCAGTTGACTTGCAAAGGAGGGTTGACAGCAAAGCAAAAGAATAAGCAAAAAAAGCAACAACACAAAGAGCAGCCTGCAACAACTTCTCAACCACTAACAAGAGGAAGGTCAAGATCTGTTGGGCCATTAGCTACTTCCCAGCCTTTTTGATTCCCACTCAAGTTCACAGATATGTGATGTTTCTGTTTTAAAGTGAAAACAATTAGCTTTGAAGTCCTAGTTATGTGTATGACATTATTAATGTGTTTTTACTTTGTATGCAAATTTGGTCAGACTTGTGATGAACAAATATATTTGCTAATTTGGTAAGAATTGATTTGCAAATTCAATTAAACTAGCAAACAACATTTTTATTCAATTATCAACTGGGATGCTTACAACCTTAACTACCCTTAACCACCCATACATATAATCAGTACCCTTCACCAACCATACATATATTCAGTACATCATATTCATGAAAAGAAAAAGGAAAATCAACACAACAACACTCTTCACACAAATCTTCAAGCCATCTTTCATGGCAGCAAGAACATCTGACCCAACTCCTTTGCTCCAAAATACAAGTTCATCCACTTCATTCACCCACGAAAAATATCCACATAAGTTGCACTTGTAATATGTTCTCCCAGGATTGGTTCTTGTATCAGATATCCTAATGTCTGCGTACTTTAGTGGATAGCAGTTGCACCTTTGCATCTTCGTCCATTGTTCAGCCATTGACACCAAACTGAAGTTTGCAGGAGAGAGAAAGTGTTTGGTGAGAGAGAGAGATACAGAGAAATAGAGAAACAGGGGATAGGAATGGGGTTTTATAAAAGAGGGAAATATTTTTTTGGAGGGAAACTTTGGAGCCAAAAATATGGGTTGTAACACCCCGTATTTTCGAACCATTACTTTGTGTGTGTTTCAACCTATAAAGCCTAATTTTTAATTTAAATCTCAATTTCTAAATTAAAATGCTAATTTAATTATTAAGACCGTTCTTTGTTTTAAAGGTCATCCCAACCTTTTTAGACTCTAATTATAGTATTTTGGACATAACGTTTGAAAGTTATTATTTAAAAAGGTTCTATATTTGAGTTTTTATCATTTCAAATGTATTTGACTTGTCTAAATTGATATTAGCTTTAAAGGGTGATTCCTTAAGCTTAAGCATCAATTCAGTAAGTGTTTCTATAAAAATTATGTAATTTCAATATTTAACTTATCACAATTGATACGGGTCATCATGGGTGATTCCTTGACTGAAGTGCCAATTTGATAGGTATAAAATGATTCTATGATTTTAATGATGTTTTACGTTCAATCATATCAATATCGATGTATAAAGTTGTATTGGGTGATTCCGTCGACTTGATTATCGAATTGATATTGTTTACAAACTATTCTTTGATTTATATTTATAAAACTCATTATAATTTCCTTTTATTAATTGGGTCATTATAAATTAATAATATTATTGGTTTCGTATATCGCCTCTTTATATTGATTTTCTGTAAAATATGAACTTTATATATATTTTTGTTTCGTGATTTAAATTATTGTTTTCATTATTATTATTGTAATTACTATTTATATTATTATTGAGTTATCAATAATGTAATCTATATTATTGTTTTTTTTTATTGTAAAAACATACTTTCAAATCGCTTCTCGTTACATCCCTTTCCTAGTCTAGTTTCGGGCCAACTAGACTTTGTTTATTAGTCGGGTATCGCCTTAACACTTTCATGACTAAATAGTTTAATATAGACTTGTTTATTAGCTTTCCTTATCCCATTCTTAAGCCTCTACTAATTATTCAATCAAGCCCAAAAGGGGAGCCTTGAATCCTAGCTTTGTATGGCCTTTTCGTAAGCTCAATTTGAGCCCATTCCTAATGATTCTCACGGCAGCAATCAAAGGGCAAGAGGCTGATATTTTTCACCCTAGTAACCCCCTCTTAAGTTTGTCTTAATGGCCAATCAAAGCTCTAATGAAGGCTGCCCAAAAGACTCCTCATTCCCCATCACTTTTACGTTCAAATATTTGTTTTCCCCATCACAAAAGAACGCAGCACAACTCCTCCTTTTCTCTTCAATATTTTCTTGCATTCAAGGGGTAAGTCAAGGGTGATTTGAACCCTAGTTGCTGCTACCAATGGTTCCTAATTCGTGTCATATTCATCCCCTTTTGAAGGATCAAAATTGGAAGAATAACAAGGGTTTTTAGAGGGTTGTTTTGGGCGTGATCTTACGCGTGGGTGGTCTGATCTCGTGGCTCTTCTCTTTGCTCTTCTTAATCTGATTTTTCATGCTCTCCATTCAAGGTAACTAGCCTTTCTTCCCTTAGGTTAGAAATGCTAGGTTTTAGGGTTGAATTGATAGGTAGAAATCATGTTAGGGTTAGATTGATTTGTTGATTTTCGTTCTTGATATGTATGTCAGAATCTCGTGTACAATTAAGGGATTTTGGGTGCTTGAATCATGGTTTTTCATGCTTGAATTATCTTAAAATCAATCCCTAATAGGTGTATGATATGTTTTATGATTATATTAGGTTTTGTGATGACTTGTGGGTACTTAAAAAAACTGATTATGTAATCTGATTATGTGTGTATAAGACTGTAGTTTCTGCAGTGGTTATTAGTCGTGAACGAGCCATGAATTCAATGATTTTATTTTATATTATTGTAGAGGATTGTTTTACGAACGATTTGATATATTATGGGTAAAATTCGGAGGTGTTTAAGGCCACCAAATGACTGATTCTGTGAGACAAGTTGTGCTGCCAACGAGAATATGAACGTGATGTTAGATAGAGCTTATGAGCATGTATATATCTTATATTTGTGACCAATGGAATATATCTTCTAGGTTATCATGTTAGGATTATTATAAGTTTATACCATAGCGAAATTCCATGTTTATATGCAAAATTCTATCTTTTTATGAGCATGTATATTCTAAACTCTTGGATTGCTGACAGCATGTTTAGTATATCTTCTTAGGTCTTAAATTAATTATCTTGATTGATTTTATTGCCTAATTTGAATTAGCATCATGTTAGGATATTCCCTAAATTGATATAGCATGATTTTATATAATTTAAGATAGTTTAAAGTGCCTAAATTAGTGCAACATAGCTGCTGCCCCTAATCTGCTAGGCGTGTGAAGGATGGTGATTTTCAATTGTGTATTCCTTGATTTCTAAGCGCAAATGCATGTTTAATATGGCCTATTGTGTTTGTAGAGTGTGTACTAAAATGGGCTAAGCTTAGTTTCATGTTTAAGGTGGGTTTTTGGGTGATTTGGTATAATTGGTACTGTTGTACATTAGTGTAGGGGCTGCTGTAAATATGATCTTAATTTGGCATGTTCTCTTTTGAATTTTAAGTCCGGAATGGTTTTATATGATGCCTAATGAGTGTATGTATATGCCTAAATTTTTATTTTGCATTTTAAGCATGTTTGGTTGGGTTTTTATGATGATTTTCGGAGTTACTTGTTGTTGTCCTATTTTGGTTGTTTTATGAAATTCTAGTTTGGATTTGTTGTTTAATAAAATGAATTTATGGGATTTTTATTATAACTATTATATGTTAGTTGAATTTATATGTTAATAAGTGATGTGTGAATTTTTGGGTATTATAAACCCCTAAAGTGAAATATTTCTATGTGTGTTTGAATATGTGTGGGTTGTAATTGTATTGTCGACGTCGTAATGCTTTAGAGAAGGATAACACTGTCTTTAGCATCACTTCGCCAAGAGTTGTGAATGCACTTAATTGTTGAATTTCGATAATTAATTATATTCCCAAACTCAGACGATACCTTTTGTGTTTTATTAAGTTGAAGTGTGTTTTGAAAGGGAGTTTCAATTGAGTTTAAGAAATATGATTTTCTTATGCAGTTTGAATTGAGTGTAAGACCATTTTTGGCTTCTCTGCAGATTTCTAAATGAAATATATTATATTATTTATTTTAATTGATTTTGAATTGTGTGTGGGGCCATAGTCGGGTGTGAGGCCGAGTTGCTTCCCGATGGTTAATGAACATGCTAACTACCTGGATTGCGAGTCTTAGGTAGCTCAACCTGGGTTAATTGTTGTCGTCCGGGGGTGTGTAAGACCTTATAGGCATCTACCCATAACCGAGAGTTGGCCAATCTTAGACACGGTCTCTGCGAGATGACCGGGGGTTCGTCCTGACAAACCTTAGGAAGTGGATTGCGAGGCCACTAGCGTTCCCTCCATGCCAGTTCTACTGTTTTGAAGGTTTTGGGTTTGAAATATTTATATTATTACTTATTTGAAGTCTATATATTATTATTATTGAAATTGAGTAATTTAATATTAATATTTCTGTTTTAAGTTTATTTTGAAATATTTCATTGTTTGTATGGTTTGATGGTTTTAAGTGATTTCATTCGAGTTTTCAAGTTGATTGTGGTTATGGTTTCTTTCTGTTAATTTAAGTCTAAGATCTTCTATTTCTGATTTGAGGGAGAACTGCTAGTTGCTCCCCACTGATTGTGGAACGTTGTTATAATTTGCAGGTTTCATTTGTTTATTTGATATCTGTGACGCTGGGTTGGGGATTGAGAGTTTAGAACCTAACTTTTAGGCTTGTATGCCTTTGTTGTTAGTTGACTGTTTAATTATTTTGAATTTAGTCTAGTTTGGCCGATAAGGGTTGTTCTGCCCTTGGCTTTTGAATGTAATTGATTTGTCCATGTTAAAGTTTGTTTGCTATTTTCTTTTGTTCACATAGTTTGCGCTTAGCTTAAACAACTTAATTTGGATGTGTGAATAAGTTAAATTTGACTTTTAGACCTAGGTTAAGCTTGACTTTTCTAATCGAAGTTAAGTAGCCTCCCGTTCAAGCGTAATTCCGCTAACGCTTCCAGTTCAAAAAGGACGGGGTGTTACATGGGTAACCTAACCTCAGTACATATATGTAACCGTAACTTTTTAAAGTTAACGGGCAAATAACTTTTTTGTAACAATAAGGTTACGTTTGTAACTTTTTAAAAGTTTGAGGCTACCATTGAGAACTGAAAAAAAAATTGGCTACCATTGAGAAAAAGCAAAAGCACAAGGCTACCAGTGAGAATTTCCCTTTTTTTTTTTGAAAAAAAAAACACCTATCAATGCTTTATTATTTTTTTCCACCCCAAATAATTTTCCTCTTTCTTGACATTTAAATAGATAAAATAAAATTGACTTCCAGCAAAATTTGATTCTTTTCCAAATTACTTTTCACTTTCTTGACATTCGTTTCAAATTACATTACATAAAAATAACTTCCATAAATTTTTGTTCAACAACAATAATAGTACGAAATATATATAAATATATATAGATAATTCGTCCGTGAAGAAAATTAGTAATATCTGATAAATTGACTAATTTTATTTGATTGTAATACGAATTATATATTTTGATAGCTAGTATGTTGTACATGCATAATTTTATCCGCAATAATAACTCATAGCAAAATGTATAGATAGTTGAATTTAAATTGATGTGTTATTATCATCTTAATTATGCAAAATCACAATTATCCAAAAACTTTAACTTGATGTGTTATTACCATCTTAATTAAATTTAGTTTGAGTTTCAAGTTCATAGGTGTATATTGGTTATTTCGTCCCTTTAATTTTTCTATTAGCGTTTAGTGCTACCCCTAGTCCGGAATCCTGGATCCGCCACTGTCCATGACAACCAACACGACAAGTTTTCACCATGCTACATGATCATCAACACCATCACTTATATATCCACTCCTTTGTGGGGGAAAAAAAAAACCCGGCCAAAAGGTGGTGGCATTATTCGTGAATCCCACTCGCACTATAGTGAAGGTGTTTGTAGTAGATTTCAGCAGAGCAGTGCAAAGTAGAGTATAACAGCAGCTCTAAAGAACAGAGCCTTAATATCTTTTAAATCCACGTAATTATATTTGACTTGAAATTTTGCCGTACATCTTATATAATACGAATACAAAGTACTCGTATATATATTTATATAATCTATTTTGTTAATAGACACGGAGCAATTGATACATTACTACAAGCAATAAGGGTTTGTTCAACTTAATAGTTCACAAAGATAAGTTTAAAAAGTTTACTTCTTAACTAAACAAATTTTAGATAAGACGACTATGGATAAGTTTACAAAAGTTAAGCTAATTCAAGCAAAATACAACGCCATTACGTATGAAGATATATTACAATAGTTGACTTAATCTATTTTAGGTTAGAAAATCAAAAGTTCGTATAATCTACGTTAAATAATCATACATAATTTATAAAGTCGGTAAATGATCACTTTAAATAATAGCAAGAAATGTATTAAGTTGTTTAAAGAGTACGCATACTACTCACATTCAAGTGTTTTAACTATTGACTAAAGAGAAACATCAATCAAAGTGTAGGCAGGCCAACCAAAAAAATATGTACCAATTGCAAACATAATAAAGCAAAGTAATTTCTACTTAAAACAATATTCTTTCATACTCCTTATTAATAAGGACAAAATCATGTCTAATTATTTAACTACCGGTGCCATATCAAATCCCTAAAATCATGCAATTAACCAAATTATATAATGCCTTCCTTTCCCATAATCAAGGGCCCCTAATGATAATCAATTTACTTATCTACGTATGCTTCCTCATTTTAATTAAATCACCTCAACAACTCCTTAAATTCAAGTTGTGAAAATCACTCGTGTTATTGGCTTATTGCATTGTGCATGTTGTAACGTCAACATTCAAAATAAGTTGTTAAGTATTTAAAAGTTGGGATCAATTCGCATCCAAGAACATACAGTATTTGTATATATATTTGATATGATCCGGATATAAAGCTAAACAATGTCTTGCTCTTGATTATTTGATTTTTGTTGCTTGTATCAACTCTCGAACCGCTGACTAAAATTAGACTTAGTTTATTTACTCGTATAATTATACTACTATTAATAGCATATGGCAAACTTATACTCCGTAAAGAGTAGGAAAGCTTACTCGTAAAAATATCTGTTGGATTTAAAACAACCCAACTTACTACATGCAATCAGTAAAACCCACACCTAAAAGATAAGGATTCGTTTGGCATTGCTGCGCTTTTCTGTTTTTTGGTTTTTTGTTTTTTAAAAGTATATGATTAATGTCCCATAATAAATCAAAAATTATTTAAACATATTAAAATTATAATAATTTTAAAAACTGACAACAGAAAAGTGGAAACACTTTTTTTTTTCTTTTTTTTTTTTCTTTTTTTTTTTTTTGCTGTTTTTGGTTTGATTTTTTAAAAAAAAAAGAAAATGAAAACAAAAAATGATGCCAAACAAGCCCTAATAAATAAACTTTAGATTTGTTATCAAATAAAACAATTAAATACGATAAATGCAAGATTGTAACACATGGCTACTTAGTAAGCCAAGTGATAAAACATAAAAGCTCTATCCTAGATGCATATAAATTAAAGACAATGAGTCAAGAGCTAGCTTAGTGACAACTTTAACAAATGGTGCATTTGACTTCACATATCTAACATTTAAATGTGAGTCTGAAATTGATGTAACTAGATTTATTCAAAATAATAAATTAGGTTGATCTTTTAAATTAAATCTAGTTTATTAATTAAAATGACATCTACTATTGCAAACATAGAAATTTTATTAGTGTATTATATTAAATTAAATAATTAATTTGGGTTAAAATCATGTTAATAATGTATTGTACTACGTCATTATTTTTGTCTATCTAAATGAATAATTGAAATTAATCAAATACAATTCAGGTTAGAGATGTTCGGGTCGTCAGTGTGTTATTATTTGTTATTAAACATAATAAAAAAACTTATATTGACCAAGTTAAAAACTTTCAAATCCTAAATTAAAATGGGTAATAGTAAATCAAAGTTTCACTTCTCTTACAAATGCGACAAGTGTCCATTTTTTTTTTAATTTTTTAAACAAGTTAAATTACCAATTTTTGTTTTATTTTCAATAGAGGTATGTAAAAGGTTGTTTTATTCCGAAATAATCAAAAGATCTTTTTATTTTTAGAAGATTGGAAAAAAGTTATTTTATTCTTGACAATCTTTCCTTGGTTTAATACTTCGTAACTTTTTTCTACAAGTTTCAAAAACCTCATTTCAATATTCAAATTCTTCATTTCAATATTCAAATTCTATAGCTACTTACCTTATTTACAATCAAATTAAACAAAAATAGTATCATAAGTTAATTAAAAAATTTCTTCATTAACTATTAGTTGCCCACAAAAATGTACTCCAATCATGTCAAAAATGAACGATGTCCCGGATCATTGTGAATATTTTTAAATTAAAATTTTAAGAAATTAGCAGGTGAGATACTAATATATATTGGGAGAAAATCATCTGTCCCATAATTTGTGTCCCACTGGTGTTCCACTAAATATGATTGGTTCTTAAAATATTTATTTGCCTTTTAAAATTTGAGAAGTGGGACTTTGTAATTATTACAACCAATAATTATTAAGTGGAACACAAATGGAACATGAAAAATGGGACAGAGGATTTAAACCCTATATATATTAGTTATATTTTATCTTTAAAATTAATTATTTTTTAATAGTTCTTGTACTAATAATTTTTTTTTCAACTCACTTGAATATTAAATTTCATCATTTAATATTGTATATCCCGGATATTATTAGTTTATTTTCATTTTTCAATTGTTATAAGAAACTCTTTGAAATTGACATATGCTTGTATATGGAAAAAAAAAAATTAGCATAAAAAGTGCACCATATTTTGGACTACATATTTCAAATACCTATAAGTTTGTATGTATGAGCAAATAAAATAAAAGAGATGAGATCAATTTTGTTATTATAGATTGTTGACATAAAATGTGTTTTTAGGGTGGGGTAAAACTTGAATTATACTGAATATAAAGTCATGGGTTCAAACATTAATGCTAACAATTTTTTATATAAGGAAATAATAATGATCATTAATGGACTGGTATGACATGGCGTCACATTATATGCCAAAAGACAAAATTGTTGACATATGGGAAATTTTCATGTCTTGCCATGAGTTTTAACAATATTAGTATATTACTAGTGAATAGTCTAGGCGTTGCCCCAAGTTGCTATTGTTGTAGACGTATAATTGATAAATTTTTTAAAATGCTTTTCAAATCTGAAAAATGTCATTGTCAAACCAAAATTAAGTTATTCTTTGAGTATCTTATTACTATTTGTTTTTTTTATTTAATTAAACCAAGTGATGATTTGCATGTATATAATTTTTTTTACTTTTTTTTTTTTTGAAACACATAATTTTTTTTGAAACACATCATAATTTTTTTTTGAAACACATAATTTTTTTTACTTACCAGTAACTTAGTTTTTTTTTTTTTTTTTTTTTTTTTGAATGGGCTTAGATGCTTAATAAATAGCCATTTTTTTATGAGAGGTCGATGGTTCTGATGGGTGTCATAAATGGCACCCATTTGATGAGCATTTAGGCTGTTTTCACCTTCTTTACATGGCTTTCATGCTTAATAAATGCTTAATTTTATGCATTTGGTCATGGTTTTACCTTTCCTCTCTTATTTTGTAGCTTGTATGCATTTTGTTGGTTTTTCTACTCTTTTATCCTTTATTTATTTGCTCTATTTTCGTGGTTGTAGGTATTGTACGAGGTTCGGGTCTTGATATTGGTGATTTACTAAGGTGGAGGAAGCTTTTGGAGCAAGCTCATGGCAATTGGAAAGCTCAAGATGCAAGGAAGTGGATTCTCCAAGTTCTAGCTCTTGCGCTCTCAAGCCGTGCTCTCATAAATATGGGGTGTTGAAACCACAATCATGTGCTTTTGGGACTGCCTCTCTTAGTGCTCATCATCATCATCATAATCGTGCGACCTTAGCGAACGCACGAAGCCGCGAGAAGATCGAAGAAACCCAGAATCACGCGGGCGTGCAAAGCACAGGCGCGGGCGCGCCACCTCCCTGCTCGCGCGGCCGCGCCTCTCTAGGTACTTCCTTGCTCGATTTTTGTTCGCGCCTCTTATATATACCTTTGTAACCCGATTTTTAGGGCAAGTTTAGAAGAAGTATTATTCTAGTTTTTGATCATATTTTTAGCTTAGTTAAGAGCTTCTCTCTCTAGTTTTAGGGTTAGTTTAGGAGTACATTTTTAGAGAGAGAAAGTGGGGAATTTCAATGGTGATTGAGAGATTGAAGATTCAATGGTGACAATTGTGTTGGAGATATTCTCTATTATCAATGAGCATTTCTAAACTCTATCTCATTTATTGCTTTGTTTGATTTCATATTTGTTTGGTTTGATTTTGATGTTTGATTGTTGATTAGTGTAGTTGTTCTTCATATTTTGTTGATTCTTGATTTCTTTAGTTGTTAGTTGATTAGATGATGATGTTAGAGTAGTTGTTTGCTAGGAATTGGGTGAAACTTGTATGATTGATTGATTGTGCTTAATTTGGGGATTGTGTTGATTAATTGTTGAGATTAAATTGATTAATGGAAGTTTGCATGTGTGTAATTCGATTAGGCCTTGAGAATTATGCTAGATTGCATTGTAGTTTCTAATGATACGGACCATTGATTTAGGAATTGCAATTGTCGATTGAGCTTGATTAGTGATGCTCTCCTAGTTAGAGTCTCTAGTAGTTGGCGCTAGTTTGACCTCTAGGAGATAGCTAGTTGACTCTTTTGATTGAGCTTGCCATTAGTCTTCATAACCATTGATTTGCATATTGTTCCCCGAGTTGCTACAATTGTCATGATTACTTGTTGATCCCCGTTCCTAGTGCTTTATTTGTTTAGGTTCTTTGTTTGTTAGTTGTTAGTGTTCTCCTTTTACCTTTGTCTTCGACCTAGCTTAAGCGCATAATTGAGAGTGCTTGAACATTACCGTTCCTTTGGGTTCGACCCTTGACTTGCCTCTATACTATTATTTAGGTTGGTTAAGTGTTTATAAATTTTGTTTGACCGAGGGAGGATTAGTTCAACGCGACCTAGTTCCACCCTCGTCAGGTTCGAATTGAATCTTCAAGGATGTAATATTGGTTGCTTGTTTGAGTGATAATGTGGAGTTATGGGATGTTGGGATGTGATGTGTCACAATACAAAAGGGGCTACGTGACACGGCAATGTTCTTAGGAACGCAGTACCTGCACTAATGTATATATCCATAAAATAAAAATTTATTTGTATTGGTTTTAATAATATAATGCATACTTCCCTTTTTTTTTTTATATTTTTTTAACGGTTTTTCCTTTTTTATTTCTAAACGAATTTTATATAACAAATGACAAATAATGTAAATAAGTTTAGATAAATAATAATTTAGATTAGATAAATTCATGAGTAAAGGTGTGCTATATTCGACAAAAAAAAAATGACTAGAATACGGTCTAATTAGATAATAATTGGCGAGCAAGCCCCACTTTATAACCTTGATAAACAAATTATGTTTATCAATTGGCATTTTTTTAAATAAATTGCATTGACATTTGTGTTTTTTGATTAAAAAAAATATATATTTTAATTGTTTGTGGGCCACTATGACAAGTTGGACATCTTTTCAAAGTACCGTTAGTTACTATTCATCTTTTTCCTCACACATTTTCTCAAATCTTCCACATGCAACACCACCATAGCCACCATCAGGTCCACCACCATCATATCGACCACCATTTGAAACCCATCACATCCACCACCATCTATCCGCCTTCCACCGATCGAACCCATAAAAGCCTTCTTCAGCTCTTCGTCCTCTTTGTCCCATCGTCGTCCTCTTCTTCCCGTAGTTCTCCTCTTCTTCATCAACAATGGTCGATTTGCGACGAAACAAAAAGACTCCCAACTAGAAAAGAGTGTAAATTAATTAAGGTCATATCAACCCCTTAGGGAAAGTCTTTCATTCACGGCGGCATTTTGAACTGCCATAGGTGGTTGTGCCATGGAGGAAGAAGTGGTTTTTGGGTTTGGGACTTTGGGTTTCAGAGGTTGAAAGAGAGAGAGAGAAAACAACAAAAGGTTGAAGGAGGAGAGAGAAAATCAGATCGAAAATACCGATAGGATAAAGGATGAGAGAGAAATAACAATTAACCAAAAGTTAGATGTAATTTACATATACACCCCTTGATGATAAACAATTTTTGTTTATCAAGGTTATAAACTTGTATTTTCTTATCATCGGCCATGCAGGCAAGCACAAGACTTCTTGTTCTTTCTACTCTATGTTAAAAATGAAAGGGAAATGTTTAGTGTAGTTTCCAAAAAAAGGAGAAAAAAAAAAGGAAAATGTTAGTATAATACTTCCTATGTTATTTTTTTAGTTAACACGTATTTAATTTTATCTTGATCTAAACACACAATTTTAACAATTAAAAATTATAATAAATTGATAGAATCATATTAATAAAATTTACATTGAGACAAATCAAACGAGTTCACACATGATTATATTTTATTGTAAATCACAAAAACTAATCAAAGTACGGAGTGAAGTGTATGAACAGTGTTAAAAGTCATCAACTAAAAAAGAATATAGGAAGTATATAGTTGAAATAGTTCAATCCATTCATACTTTTTCAAAAGGAAAAATTGCCAAGAATAATCCGATAAATTTGGCTCGTTCGCTCAAAAGAATCCCAAATTTCGATTAGTTTTAATAATCTAAACTTTAATGTGAATTTATTCTTTATGGTCCTAAGTGACATGTAATCGGTTGAATAGTTAATTTTTAAAACTTACAAGTGCCACCAGGTGAATGGTAAAAAATACTTCGTACTAACACTTAAGAAAAAATTATTAGTTACTAATCAACAAATAACAAAATAAAACTTATTATTTTAAAATAAATAAATAAAACCCACCACCAGCCACCCTCTCCGCTTAGCCCTCCGCTTCCACCGCACCCAGAACCCCCCTCATTTGCGCTGGCATTCTAAACCCCCTTGCGTCGCCCCTTAAACCACCATAACCCCCACCATGAACCCCCCCCCCCCAAAAAAAAAAAATCCCTAAAAACCTCTTCCCCCACCGCATAGAGCCCCCAACCGCTCCTCCCCCACCCTCAAAACCCTAACTCTAGGGTGGGAGTTTGGGTTTCGGGGTGGTGATGGTGGTGGTGGTGGTTTAGGGGGCAGTAGTGCATGGTGTAGGGGAAGCGCTATGGAGTGGGGTAGGTTCGGGTGCGATGGGGCGGGAACCGATGCTGAAGATCGATCGAGCTGGGCGGAAAGGGTGGTTATGATGCGGGAGCAATAGTCCATTATGTGTTTTCTTGATAATTCATGGAGATTCCATAAACCTACACTATCTTTTAGCTATTATTAATTGTTAGGATTTTTGCCTATGGGTTTTAACTTTCAATTGAAAGGATTTTTCTATTTGTAAGCTTTAAGAGTTTTAGTAATAAGGATATATATTTGTTTATTTTATTTATGTTAGGATAGATTTAGTAGTTGGTTACAAATATGATTAGGATTAAGATTCTTAATATTTCTATCTTATTAGAATATGATTATTAGTTTCCTATCTTATTGTACGATTTTTCACCCTATAAATATTGGTGCATATCAATAATGATTTGAGAAGAAGGTAGAGAGATATTTGTTTTGGAAATTAATCCTTTGAGCGTTGCTTGTTTGATTGTTAATAAAAAACATCACTTGTTTCAACTTGTGGTCATCTTTTAGTTGTGACTAGGATGAGACCCTCTAGTCTTGCAAGAATTAAAGTACTATACTTTTAATTTTCGCCCGTGTAGTTTCTTTGGTTCTTGTTAAAATTTGAAATTGTAGCTTGCGAGCCTTGTGAGAGTTTTGAGAGATATCCACATCAGGTTAGGCTAGTGGGGGCGGAGGTGGCAGATTTTTAGTTAATTATTTTTTATTTAAAAAAAAAAACATTTTGTTTAGTTTTTTTTTTTTTTTTTTTTTTTTTTTTTTTTTTTTTTTTTTACCAATTATATGTAGTCACGTGTCAACTAATTTGCTAAAACAAGTTAGTTATCGATTGAGATTATTAGAAGAAAACTCACAGTAAAGTTCAAATTATTAATTATTAAAAATTATAGAGTAAAAATTCAAATTTAAAATTATTTTGGACGAATGAGACAAAATTCGAATTATTGTAAGAAATTTTCCTTTTAAAAATACAAAATTACATACAAATATGTAATGTACTCGTATAATTATAATCAAATATCATATAATAACTAATATATAAAGCTAAACTTTTAGCCAAGCGACGAAATAGCGACACTTGGCGTTCTAACTTTTCGCCAAGTGTCGCGCCACGTAGGATAGAGTTATATAGAATTCAATTTGTAAGATAAAAAAGTTAATTTAGAATTCTATTTTCAATCAAATTTGGATAGAATTTTAAGATAAAATTGTTAATTTAGAGTTTTATTTTCGATAAAGTACCAATATTTCATATGTACAAATTAAATTATAATTTTATTAAAAAATAAATAAATTATAACACTCATAAATTATCATATAAATTTATTTTTTGTATCATAGTATTTTATTGGAGCAAAGGAATTAGCTCAAAATGCACCACATCCATTATTTATAATATATTCTAATCAATTAAAACAATATACTTTACAATCTAATATAATTTTATTATTGTGTGTAGACCTGCCAATCGGGTCGGGTCATGAGTCATTTCGAACAGGGTCATTATTTCAGGTTACAAGTCAAGAAATGTTTTTCACCAATGTTATTATTATTAGTCATTACATGCCTACTATATAGTTTAAATCATCACAAAAACACATCAATTCCTAACTAATTTTGTATCAATGATATGTTTTAAAATTTGACATATAGATTAAAAATTCATGTTAAAATTCAATAAACAACCCGGGCATCACACGGGCACAAAATTAGTATAGTATATTGACATACTCTATTGAGAGTGAGGGATGACTCAAGTGGTTAGAGGATTGAGAGCTATCCTCCCGACTCCAAAAAAACAGACTATTAATGTTGCAAATATTTAGAAACGAATGGAGCAATAGATTAGAAGAGTCAATCATGGCATCATCTAAATTATTAGACACCCCCTCTCCCACTGTCCCTCGAGAAACTATTGCCCCTTACCAGGTATAGGCCCCCCTGTCCAATACCCTAATAAAAAAATAATATTTGCAAATTAAAAAAAAAGATAAAATAAAATTGGGGGGTAAAATGAAAAAGGGTTGGGTAAAAAAAAAAGGAGGAGAGAGAAGTTACTTTCCCCCATTTAGTTGCTGCTCTTCCCGTGAAAAAACAGTTGATCGGCGCCGGTGGTGTAGCTGAAGGTAGCTCAGAGAGGGGAATTTGGCTAGAACTTCCACCTAAATTTGGAAATCTACCTTAATCGGGGTAAATAGTTGGGTAAACCATTTCTCCATGAAAAAACACTAGAGGATTAGATGGAGTTCTCAAAAATGGCATCATAGCTAGTGGCTATTCACCCGAGATCTGGAGGAGATTCCAAATATGGTGGCTATTGATCGAAAATCTCGAGGGAAAGTTGAGCTCCCTTGTGGAACGAAATTAAGCGCAAAGCTTTTGTAGATAATATACAAATCTCTGATCTATTTCCATGGAATTTGCAAGCTTTTGTAGATAATATACAAATCAGGTAGGATGATTATTCATCTAAGCTTTGGATGTTTGGGGTTGAAGTCGACGACGAAAATTATTTGGCAGTCATAACTATTATTGATTTTACACAGTTATTGTTAATTGTTATATTGTTATTTTTTATTAGTATACTGTTATTTTTATTAGTATACTGTTATTGGCTGATTAGTATAATTAAAAAGTTATTTTATTTATCTGTGAATCTGGGTTTATATGCTTTCTGTTTTTTTGGAAATTTCATGGGTTTGATTTAAATGTTATCGTTTTATAACTTGGTTTAGGTTAAGTTTGTACTGTTATTGTTAATTAATAAACTGTTATTGTTGATTGTATACTACTACTATTGATTTGTATACTGTTATTGGACATCCGATAGTGGTGGTGGTAAGTCGGTGCAATAATCTAAACCATCATGTAATTGATGAAGAAGATGATGATGATAATGGTGTTTTCTTTGGTTTTGGTGGTGGTGTTAATGGAGGAAAGCGACAATGACAGATTGACAACAGTGGTGGTATCTTTTCCAAAAGTATGAGAGAGAAATTACTTTTTATTACTGTCAACTCATGTAATAACTATTAATGAAGTTACTATCCAATATATGTTGAATGACAAATATACCCCCAGATATTGGGCATGAGAGTCCCTACCTGGTAGTGGTCCATCATGCCTCACTGTCCCTCATCAATCTTCCCAATTGCACCTCAAATCCCATGAGGCCATGAACCGTAAAAGGGCAATTACGTAATCTCACAATAAACATCAAACACCCATTTAAACTTTCCCATTTCTCAACCTCTTTTCCCCAAAAATCTCCTTCTTTCTCTCTCTTTGTTAACAAACAAATTAATAAAACTCAAAATCAAAACCCAAAAAACCTCCTTCATCTTTCTTCCTCCCCGAAAAATAAAAATGGCAACTCTGCTACAAAAACTCACAATTCTAACAATCCTCTGCTTCACACTTTCTCTCTCCTCCACGTCATCATCCACCATGACAGTCCACGACCTTCTGAAGAAGAAAGGCTTACCAGCCGGTTTACTCCCTAAAGAAGTTAAATCCTACGAATTCAACGATGAAACCGGTCTTCTAGAAGTTTATATTGACGGTCCATGTTTAACAAAATTCGAAAACAGGGTTCTTTTTGAAAGTGTTGTAAAAGCTAATCTTACTTATGGTGAACTTATGGGTGTTGAAGGATTATCACAAGAAGAGCTTTTTATTTGGTTACCTGTTAAAGAAATTACTGTTTTTGATCCCAAATCTGGGATTATTTTGTTTGATATTGGTATGGCTCAAAAACAACTTTCTTTGTCACTTTTTGAAGATCCTCCTAGTTGCAGACCTCAAGAAGGTAATTTTTTGTCATTTAATTTTTCTGGGTTGTTTGATTTTTAGTTCAATTTATCATTTTTAGGGTTTAATAATTTTGTAATTTTTTTATCTGGGTGTTTTAATTGATTTGGGTGTTTTTTGAATTTCATGCAAATAACTCTGAGATCGAATTTGTCAAATTAGATGTGTAATTGATCTGGGTTTAGCTTGAATTTGTCTAATTAGGTGTTTAATTGATTTGGGTTTAGCTTGAATATCTCTAATTAAGTATTTAATTGATTTGGGTTTAGCTTGAATTTGCCTAATAGGGTTTTTAATTGATATTTAATCAAATTATTAGGGGTGTAATTGATTTGGGTTTACAAAATTTCTTGCTAAATCAAAAGATTCTCGACCTCCAATTTGTTGATTTTGGTACAAAACTTTATTGGGTGCTAATCTTATTTAATTGATGATGGAGTGTGCTTTAGTTTAAGTTAGTTTTTGTTTACGTTACGCTTAATCTACATGAATGTACTATTTAGTGGTTATTATAAGTTAAATTAAACTTTGATAAAAAAAAAAAAAAAGTGTTTTTTTCTTCTTTTTTGTAATTTTACTTTGATTTTTTTTTTTGCAGGATTAATAAATTATAGTGGAAGGAAAGACAAAGGATTTGGAGCAGAAAGATGAAGAATAAGATTTGATGAAACTATGTTATGAAAATGTTCCCCATTCTCTCACTGTGTGGTTTGATTGATGAATGATGATGATATAATTTGTGAGTTAAGATGATCTTGAATAGGTGTGTGAAATGGGGTTTGTTAGATAACTTGTATAGATCCGAAATTTTGGTGTCAAATTTTGAATGTATCAGATTCCTTCTTACTAGAAATTTTGTTTTTCTTTTATTTTTTCACCCTTTCTTGCTATTTCGTAGTTTCAAAACAACTTTGTGAAATCAAAGGTAAAAGTACAAGTTTTGAGTCGAGAAAGTCCGCCAGTTAGTTTTGATCATTCAGGTAGTCTATCACAGTATATTCTGAAAAAAGAATGGAGAGTAGATACTGCTTAGTTACATGAAATTTAAGCAAAATTCGACAAATTAAGAGTTAAGAGTTAAGCATTTTATGCTAAACGCTTCAATGTCATTCATTTTGAGTTAAAGGAAAAGAAATTAAACATGAATGTAACAAAAAGGATTCTGAATAGTTGGATAATGAAAAGGATGAGTTATTGAAGTATATTAGTGGATTAATTGAAGTATATTAATGACTATTGAAACTTCAAAGGGTTGGTATTCTTGCAGATTGGCCATTGTAGTGTTCCAAAATTAACATAAACATAGTATTATTCTTTTATGACATGTAACTTTAACTTAATGAAGGCATATCAAATGTGCCAGTCGAGTCAATCTTAGATAATCAATTAAAATTTTTGTGTTTGAAGTTCATTGAAAGATTGTCAGTTTTTTTTTTTTTTTTTAAATATATAGAGTTGGGTTCTCGAGTTAATATGCATATTTAGGTTATGTTTGGGCTTAGGTTTGTCATTCCTAATCTATACATTTGAAAAAGCGTACTTAAATTAACATGTCACGGACTATCTAGATTACAGGTTAATTTCAATCGATTTTTTCCTCGGTCAAGTTTAGATGGAGTCTATGTTTGAAACTTTGAATGTTTGATATGCTTATTAATAGTATAACGTGAATCATGTGAAAGATGAATCATTAAAAACATGATTTTAAACAGCATTGGTACATAATTATGATTATATATAATACTCGTATGTGTTTGATATGTGTCGGTATGAACTCGTACTAGTAAAGAGTAGTAGTAATCCATCTACTATCACACTCTTGTACACATTCTCACATGAATTTTGCTTTACCTATAACATTTTCTTCTTTTTGTGTTTCTACCCATTAAGAGGAAAGTGTTTGAGAGCATGATAATATAAGTTCTCTTTGTAGAAAGCTTTATATCAATCCAACTTTAACTAGTGAAAATTTCATACACCCATTGAAAAAAATATCACCATTTTCCCACAAAGAAAGAAAATTTCTATATATAGCATTAAATAAATTTCAAACATGTGACCAAAATTTATCAAAAAAATTGATTAAAATTAGATCATAATCAATAATATTAGATCATAGGATCCCTCTTAAAAATCAATAATTGCAAATTTAGCAACAAACATTGCATGCTAGAGCGGGAAAGGTGGGTCCAAACTAGAATAATTATTTATAGTAATTGAGAAAATGGGACCCAATTGACAACGTATAATTAGCTTTTTTCGTGAAGAAAACGGTGGTACCCACAAATGCAAATTGGTGATTTGACTGGCAAATGGAAGACAGCAAGCTGTACGTTAATTGATTTGATAGAGGGGTATAATTGCAAATACTATTCAAGTTTGTTCTCCAGTTATTGGACTTTAGCATATTTTTTTGGGGGCTACATATCAACTGGGTTTTATCTAGCTACGTTTGTTTTATTTTTGACTAGTTGTGTATTTGTATCATTATTATATTCAGTACATTTTAGATGCTTCAGACAAATGTGACTATAAATAACCAGCATGTGAGACTCGGGCCCCCTGCCATGCTCGTTACTCGTATCCTTCTAACTGCCTCATCTACTTTTTCTGGTCGATTTTCCTTTCCTTTAGATTTAGGGCTTGTTATCATATGTTTATTTTTTCAGTTTATTTCAATTCAATTCAGCTCAGCTTTTAATTTCATTCTCTTATAAAATATTCATTTCAGTTCTGTTTAGTTCAGCTCATTTCAGTTCAGTTCAGCTGAGTTCAGTCAATGAGAACAAAGCCTAAGGGTCCGTTCTCTTCAGCTTATTTCCAGCTCATTTCACTTTAGTTCTTAATTTCCTTCTTTTATAAAATATTCAGTTCAGTTCAATTCAGTCAATCAGAAGAGGCTCTAAATTAGAATGTGTCACGTTTCAAGTTTAACTACTCCGTAAACCGTAATTTAACAAGTTAGTTATAGGAGAGAATTGTTTTGAAAATGAAACTCCAAAAGATGGGATCATCTTAAATTAATTAAGAATTTGGACCTTTTAGAGCATACAAGTATCATTCATATGTGTTAAAAAAGTATCATTCATACTTTGGATCAAAATTTTCCTACTTTCATTTTTTGTTTGTTTGTTTGTAGTAGGCAACCAATTAGATGGCACACAGTGTAAAAGGGGGAGGGGTAAATCCGTAAATGTGTATGTCACTGAATTCACCCCAATGATTATCAGCTCCCACCCATCTTCTATCTTTGCCACACCACTAAGGTTATTACGGGTATTTTCTTATAACAAATGGTATTTTCTTAAACATCTTGGCTTAAAAATTCATTTCCCAACTAAAAAAAAGAGAAAGTACATGCCAATACACGATTTTGACTTAGAAGTTGTGTAGATCACATTCTTTTTATGTATGATTATTATCTTTGGTAATTTAAATCATTTTGAATATTGCTAAATTTGTACGTCTTTCATCAATCTACATTTTTACCTAAATTCATATAAAATTAACTCAGTTATTTCAAATCGAAATCACCCTCTCAACATGTATGTGATTTGAGGTGATTAAACCTACTTCTATTATTATAATCCATAGTACGTACTATGTGAGTTTTGTCTTCAACCAAAAACTTTTTACGTGAAGAACAATTATTCACCTGCTATATAGAAGTAATCATAGAAGACAATAGAGCATAATTAATTTAGGAGTAATCATACTTATCATACTCAAAAGAAGTATTTTAATAAAGCGATTAGTCCACTAAATTAATTTAATTTGAGATAAAAAAAAATGCTAAATAATCATAGCATATGTCGTTTTTCTCTCTCTTTCCACTTTGATTAAATTAGCTGGACAACAAATTCAGCTGGCAGTAAGGAGCTGTTTGTCTTCAACAATTAAGACAACCCATGCAGTTTCCCTTGTTATTTCATATGTTTGTCTTTCTTTGCCAATTATACTTTCAATCAAATGTTACAGTTTTATGAGTAAATTAATTAATTGAAAACCACCAAAATAGAAATAATTTACCCATCACTGACACTCTAAAAACGCTGTCTTAATGCACATACAAGACACAACATAACCTCCATCTCACTTGCAACCTGCAGTTTCAGGGGATGGTGACAATATGTCCTGAAGGTGGCCAGACTAATTTTATCATTATGGTCGATTCCGTATTTTATATGATCATGTTTGGTGTCCAGACTAATCCTTTCGTCCCTAAACAATAGGCCACATATACAGGATCATGTTTGGTGTCCAGACTAACCCTTTCGTCCCAAATGAATAGGCCACATATACGGGAACCAGTTTGAGATAATTACCCCCATTATCGAAGATCATCATAAGTCGAAGCAGATCAGAGATTATACGTTTGGGCCCGTCCACGGTGGTGAATATCAGTTCGGCCTGCTATTATAGGTTATAGGGTGGATTTAATGTGGATGACAAATCCTTCGGATGGAGAGCAGAAGTATAAAACATAACAGCCCATGGAAAAAACTAATGTGGGTGGTAATGTGGTATACTGGTAGATGTAGTAAACCTTGCTATTACAGATTATCATCATAGACTCTCTCAACTAGGTAATAAATAAACTTTAGAAATAAAGCACAGAAAATTCCTTTATATACCAATTAAACAGTCTTCCAATTATTCTTCGCGAACTTAACTGTACAAGGATGTCTCCCGATGATTACTAACATTTCTCAGAAAGCCATATGCGTACCGAAATGAGAAATGTACTAACATAACATTTACCATGCATTTTCACTTGATATCACTCAAATAAAACCTGAACTCTGTTATAGTTATTTGCAAGCAAAAAACGACTATATGTTGAAGGATCGACAAATTAGACAGCTGAGGAATTTCAAGTCTAACCTCGCTTCATCACTACCACCATGATCACCATCATGGCAAGTGCCATGAATGAACCTCCGGCCAAGTAAGTCCTGGAGTTATCATCAGTACATCCAGCTCTTTTATCCGTCTCTGGGACAGCAAACCAGCTCTGTACCATTTCAGTCAAGTTTTGAACCATGTCGACTACTGTAAGCTTTACATTTTCTAGCAAAGCCATCAGACCATCAGGCTTTTCATTATCATCGTAATCAGGAGAATTTATTGAGCTCTTTGTAGACTCTTGATTCTCCAACTCAGGACTCTCAAATAAAGTAGCTGTAAGTTTTGTACTACATGATCAGACTTCAAATGTATATACATTATACATATTTAATAAAACATAGGGAATAACTCGAATTAGAATTTAAGTATGGGTTTAAGAGTTTCTTACCTTTTTTCTCTGATTCAAGATACTCCACAAGAATTGGGTTTTGCATAACAGCAGTCCACACATTAGGATCACAAGCAATTGAAGCAACTACAGTCTGCCAAGAGAAGAGAATAACAGGGAAAAACAATCAAAGTTAGACAATTAAACTCAAAAAAATATCACATATATCACATACAGTTTCATCCAAACTAACAAGAGTCAGAGCATCTTGACACTTTCTTAAAAATGGAAAGTCCAGCGTAAACTAGCAAGTTGCAAGTACTCAATTCTAATGTATTTTGCAGTCATAGCAATAAAAAACCAAGAACAAAAGCAGAAAAGGCATTATATACTGTAGTCCTTTCTAACCCTTGTCAAGCATTAGGAAAATGCCTCAATTCTTCATTGCCCACATTATTCTATTGAACTTTGCAAGCAGTTTTTAAATTTGATGACAGAAACACTCGAATAAAAGATATCACTTTGAGCTGCAAACAGTAATAAATAAGTTAATAACTAAAAGCTACACAAAGGCAATCCTATTTTCCAGCAAGGATTATGCTCACATAGAGAATCTCACATCATAAACCTATGCCTTGTTTTACTTCACCTTCAGAATTTTTTTAATAAAGTATATTGCTATATGCAAGTTTATTACGTAAAATGAATTCTAATCAGTTAAAATCAAAAATTTCATAAACAGATTCAACAGCAAATCAAATCAGTAAAATCAATTTCAGTCAATAAATTCTGGTATGATCAATAGTTAGTTATAATCAATAAAATTATTTTCAGTTCCATAAAGTTAATTAATTATGTTGAGAGAACAAGGCCGTATCAGGATACGAGAAATGCCAATATTTAAGAAATTCACATTTCAACCACAAAGTTCAATATACCCTTGATCACATTACCAAACAAATATAATCAAGAAAATATCCATCCAAGTTTCAACTTTGAAGAGAGTAGCCTAAAATAGACATTTCTCCTCCATTAACAGCTTCTAGACTCTCATTGTCAGTACAACAGTAATTAATAACAAGGAAACTAGTTCTGATAGTTGCTGTCAGATTTATTGGATCAGTATGTAGTCAGATGTTTGATAAAATCTTTAATAACTAATACTATACACATATCCCAATACTATTAAGTAGAGCTCCATCTACAAAATTTAGCTAATGAGCATTGCCATGAGTGACAAGATAAACAGATGAAAGACAAATCAATACCTGAGCAGCAGGGCTTTCTTTGAGCAACCTAAACGCCTGCATTGCACTTTTTGGCACATGTGACTCCTGAGTGATGCAAGCTTTAGTCTCGTGGAAAGCTGGGAATGAGTCCACACTTCCAGAAGATTTTGGTGAAGAGAGATATACCCTGTAAATAAGTACCATTCATATAAATAACTTAGCACTAACACAATGATGTCATATAATAGATAAATATAAGCTATACGATGAAAGGAGCCAAAAAAAAAAAAAAAAGTCTGATACTTTCTACAGAGTTAAATGCTGTGCCAAATGCTCGAAGGGTAGAAGATAACCACTGAGCCAGTTTATCGATCAATTTGCAAAGGCCAAAGTAATTTTCTTGACCAAATCCAAATTCAGGATGATTAAGGGGAATAATGTTTCAGTTGATTACTTAAATTACATATCACAATATTCCATCCCTTAAGAGCGGCAATCCTAAATTTCCTACAGAAGTTTTCAGCAACAATCATAATTCTGATGAAGCTAATTAGCTAACACAATAGTAAGATTACAGATGAAAAACGGGTGTCAGAAAGGGAGATTCCTAAAATATATTACAAATAAAAAGGCCTAGTAACTACGAGTAAAATAACAAATGAGGGTCAAAAGTTCAAAGCACAACCCCAGCTAGGCAGCTATATGGGATCGAGTAGCCTCTTTAAGAGTCAAAATGAAGTATTCTAAAGGCCAGGCAGCAAATGAAAACTATGAAGAATTTGTACTTATATAATTCAAATTAACCTGCAACAAATTATTAGGTATCACCATGTAACTAGTGGTGTGGCAGGCCTGGCAGCTATCTAGGGATGGACATAAGGAATTGTCCGGTTGCCCCATACGGCCATATCTAAAAATAGCAAATGAGCTCACTAAAAAGCTAGAATGAACTAGAATACGAAACCACAAAGGTGTTGACAAGCCCAAAAGTAGAGCACAGGACATCAGATTACAGTAACACTAATGATTTCTCCCACTCATAACAGTTAATTACACTTGCATTTTGCAAAGATTGAGCTCATAATCAGGATTTTCAGAACTCCGGCAGTTATTCAAAATTCAGCAATATAACTGAGATAACACTTCTAACATGAACACCATTCTACAATGGGACACTACAAAGAGGCATTAGCATCACAAAATCATCCAAAGACAAAACCTTTTCTACCTAATTTGACAAGATTATCCAGAGATTCTTAATCAACAACCAGCTTCTTATGCAGACAAAAAACCTATTGCCTCAAATTTCCAATAATTAATCATTAATTCACAAACCACATTCAAAACTAACAATTACATTATTTTCCCTTTATAAAATAGTACTCAATCTTTCCTTTCCTTTTCCTTTTTCCCATATCAAAACAAAAATTAATTAATAAATAGAAAATCACTAAAATTCAAATAACTCCAATACAGTATTGACAACTAATCCATATAAATATCGCAATCGCATTTTATACATGATGTAGACGAGATTTGATCACGAGCCATGACGGAAGTTGATACCATTTCCACAATTATTCCCCACAAATCATTTAATTCAACAATAAATTGCTAAAAAAAACTCAACAAAATAAAATCCAAATCAATTAAAAAAAACATGAATCCAATAAAATAAAAGGGAGAAATAGAAAAATTACTGATCAAGAGCATCTTTAAGTTCAGAAGTAGCTTCCTTAGTTTCTTCAATAGTAGGAACAGGACCAAAAACCAATCTGGGTTGACCCGAATCAACCCGGTCAACAACGAATTCATCTTCAACACCAGCAAATTCCCAATCATCAATCTCCCAAGCCGGTTTCTGAACCGTTTCTTCAACCGTCAATCCACCAGTCGAAGATGCTAACCCAGAAGAAACCGGTCGAACCGTTTTCCGAGCCGCTAAGTTCACCTGAGTTTCAGCCGCTCCACTCGCCGCGCGAAATCCGCCGGTCATTGCTCCGAGTCCGGCGACTTTCGCCGCCGCTCTCATGGCTCCGCCGCCGCCCATGGTGGATTTGATTGATTGAATTTTTTAGGGTTTATGGAATTTTGGGGAAATTGGAGGATGGATGATAAATTATTATTAGAAAATAATGGGAATTTGATTGAGTGAAGTAAAGATGGAATAATAAAGAGAGATTTTTTCGGGAATTTTTTCGATTTTTAGAATGGAAATGGAAGTGGATAAGTCTTGTTAACATACGCCACGTGTGAAATGAGTGTATCTTTATTTAATTTTTTAATAAGTGTTCTTGATATCTTGCTTAGGGAGAAGGACTTCCCTTTTTAAGGATTTGATTTTATTAAAATATAAATTAAATAAAATAAAAGAGCAATTAATTTTTTTGAAGGGTTGAGAGTTTAAATTCTTTGGAGGTTTTGATGATGTTGGTTTGTTTTGGGAAATAGAAAATAAAAGTACTCCAAATTGATTTTTACGTAGTTATTAAGGTGTATCTTATTTTCTCCACCCTTTTTATAGTTCCCATTTAGATTTAGGGCTTGTTCTGATTTACTGAATTGAATTGAACTGAATTGATCTAATTGGAGCTGAGTTGAACTGAATTGAACTGAGCTGAGTATTATGAGAGAAATAAATTAAGAACTAAAACTAACAAAACTGATTGGAGCTGAACTGAACTGAACTGTAAATAAGCTGAAGTGAACAGTCCTTTAGATTTACACATTTGCCAATATAACACTTTGACCATAAATATCGTTAGTTGTTTAACAGTAAAAAATATAACAATTGAATATTAATAATCTATTCATTGATCAAGACGTCTATTCATCGAGACGAATCAAATATGACCCAACATTAACAATGTCTTATATATTATATATTAAGAATAATTTAGAAGATTCCCACACATCATAAATAGTATCAAGATTTTAAACTGGAACTATAAAAAGGGTCGGTGAGAGTGCTATTGAAGGTATTGATATATTATAGTTATAAAATACGAAGTGTGATTAGTTAATGTATATGAAACATATGAAGTACTTTCTCCGTTTTTAATGCCACATTTAAACATTATCAACACTTAGGAATTCATGACAAAAACACGCATAGATTAATGTACTTAATGTGTTTTTGTTATGATTTTCTAAATTTAAACAATTTTCAAGAGAGTTTTTAATGCTTATATGTAGCCATAAGGACTATGTATAGCATTTTCCTTAATAAAATATGATTTATGTTGGGTCTAATAGTTGAGAAAAATGAATTGAATATTGTAAAAAAAAAATTCAAATAATGAAATGGAGTAAATATTTACAAACAAGGGAGTACATGCTAATAATGTGTATGACGCTTTTGATGGGGAGATGATAGGATGAGTTGGTGATCAAGTCACACTTTAAACTGAAAAAAGGAAGTGATTAGATAGTGTATTAGTGTAAGTTGTACTTTGGTAGATTAATTGAGATAACCCCTTCAGCTTTCTCATTCCACGTACTTGAACTGAACTTCATATGACGCTATTTGGATTCATTCAACTACTGTAAAAGTGTTTTGGAATTTAAAGATAATTCATTGATTTTAACTTTTATGGTACAAATAAATCAAATCACATTAATAATTTGAATTTTGAGCAGTTTGATTACAACATGATTCAGCTTTTCATTTTTTTAAATTATAATCATAAATATAGCCTACAAAGCTTTTTCACAAAGTCTTATGTGTGGCTGGCCACACCGTATGGTCAGCCACTATAAGGGTTATTTCACTAGTATAATGGGGGTTACTTGGTCAGTGTTAAGGGGTTATTTCGTCATTGTTATAAAATTACTCAGTTAGTGTTGTAGGGGTTACTCGGTCGGTATTACAGGGGTTACTTAATCAATGTTATAGGGGTTACTTTTAGTGGCCACACGGTGTGGTCGGCCGCACACAAGAAACTTTTTTATTTATTTATTTTTACTTTTATCATAAGATATATATATGTATATATATATATATTTTTTTTTTTTATCAAAGGTAATATTAAATTCAAATTGTGATATGATAACTTTATGTGGTGAGTTATATAATTGAAAATTCATCCTTTATATATGCCCTATCATAAAGAGGGAACTGGTAAGAACAACTTCTAAAAATGGAAATAATACAAGTAACATAGCACGTTTCCGTTGTTTTAATAGTAAACAACCTGTTGTGTATTCCGTAGTAGACAAGAACTATGGGCAACTATTAGTGGCATGAGCTTAAGCAAAACAAGAAAACATCCTCATAATTGTGTTTTAATCCTTTGTCATGAAAAGAAGATCCTCTAACATTAGCTAGTAGTCTAGTACGCATACATACGACTGTACGAGTAGCTGCTTTCCAGGGACTTGCACTTGCTTCTTTTAAAGAAGGCTTGGCTCTGCCATTTCTATCTAATGGCCTGGTTATGCTATAAGGACTATCTGTTATAACCGAGAAAGTGCTTATGTCGGAACTAGCAAGTGACTCACCAACTCGGAAGTAAGGAAAGAGACTAAAGGGGGTATGGGAACCAAGCTACCTGAGTACCTGACTATTAGCAAATCAGCTATTCTAAAGGATTACACTATGTTTTTTAAGCTCCAACACAAAATACTCTTATGATTATGTTTTATTACTTAAAATTTAATCAAATTATCAGAGCAACATTGTCACCAATATACCAGCTTTCCAAGAAAAGAGCCATAAGATCAATGTTATGGAGTAGAGTTTATTACTTTATTGTCTTCTTGTAATGTACAGACATATAAACCAGACTAATGTTGCCTCTAATCAGGGAGAACTGCATTTTGTCAAGTCCTGCTCTGCTGCCTCCGCAAGAAGAAGCTCATGATACTAAACTGGACAGAGCTTAAGTAATCTTTGATTAGCAAAGCGTGCAACTGAAGCACTCCCCAAGTTTCAGGTCTGAACTACTGCCAGTATTTTGGCATCTTGACTAGGACCTGGCCCAACTGCTGTCGCAGTTAAATTTAAGCCGAAATAGTATTTAGCTATAATCAACTAGTAATGTACATGATGTCCTCCTTTTGGATGGGCTTATCATTGTCACCCTTTCTCACAATTCGCTTTTGCTTTTGGTCTGGTTGGCCTCGCTGAGATGAAACAGAAAAAGAATCTCAGAATATTATTACACACATCACTTGATTAATCACAGAGTAGTAGTAGCATTTCATAATAAAAGACTAAAGCAGATGCATAGAATAGACCAAACAAAGATAAGTCGACAATTGAGACTTCTTTAAGAACTAGAGGCAAAAAGGGAAAAAGGCTGTGAGGAAATATTCAAAACTGACTCTGGTATAACCTCCTAGAGACACTGCCACTATCTAGATGCATAAGCCGAGCCTGCATTATGATAAAATGTTCATCGACTTCATCCGCGGGGGGGGGGGGGGGGGGGGGGGGGGAGTATGGCGCCTGGCCACTTTTAAATCTCGATTTAAATATGAAGTATTTGGAGTATGAAGTAAAATTAGTAGTACCACACCCCAGTTTCCTTAAAGTGGATAGAAAGTTTAAGAAACATGTACTTTACGCTGGAGTAGAGAGTCTTAACAGCAATTTATCTGATAGCTATTTCAAGTATGATAGTAATGCTGAATCAACACAACATGATTTACCTTTTTTAGCACAAAAGCCAAATATAAGTAAGCTACTTCCCACTCATCTGGTGACAATGTGCCTGAAATTTAAGACAGCTAGAGAAATCAATACTATGGAAAGTGACAAATGTAAAAGAAGACCTTTAGTTACCAAATTTGTGCATCATAGGAGAAGCATGCAGAAAAGAAATCATTCGATGTCCAACAAGAATTTTGTTTCATTTTCTTTGTTGCAATCTTACAAGTTACTACTTGAGTGGGCGGGAGGGAAGATGATCACGAAGTACAGAACTCACTATTATCATGGGAATCACCCAAAGCACCAAGCCTCCTCATAAGTTCAACAAATTCAGGCTTCTTCAAATATTCTTCAACAAATTGATGATTGTTTTTTGCGAACACTAGTTCAAAGTCATACTGCAAATAGAACCAGTAGCATCAATGAAACTTGTTCCTCCACCAAAAAGCAAGATGTCTATTTCAAGATCAAGCATTCTAACAGTATCAAACTCTTCAAAATGGGGATAAAAATTGAAAGAAAAATAAGGTAGTGTCCATTGGCAACATATGCTATTTCTCATCATGTGAAATTTTTAAAAAAGCCAGATTAACCTTGACTTTTTCCAATAAGAGCATCCATAGAGGTTAATTGCAAAATTAAGAAAATGGAAATAAAAGTAAAATAACCATAAGATCTGTAAAAGCAAGTTTGCAGGAAAAGAACTATTGCGAAAAGGTGTAAGCAACGACATATGAATAAGATAATAAGATAGCATCCATGGAGGATATTCTAATGCATTAAAGGGGTGAGATTGGGATCTTCTACACTTTTAGTGATGGTTTTAGAAAGAGTTCCAAGCTCAACTGCTCAGAAAGTTTGACAATGGAAAAAGGTTTAAAACCTTGAATGAAAAAAACGTTAAAACAACATGAGAGCAAGTCGATATCATTCCTTCCAATGTTTATTTGGAGCTTATCCTGCATCCTAAGAACTTTTTTTTTACCCCTACAATTTACATCATATCTTTTACACCTTTGTTTATTCAGTACTGAGAGGTCGGCAAACAAAGCTACTGGGTAGACCATAGATGATTATAAAAAACAAACTGTTCAAACAGGCAAGCTTGCTATTGGTCTAACAACCCAGCACATTTCTGATTCTGTACCAATGGCTAGAAGGAGACATAATGTAATCAATACCTCTTCTGCCAGTGACTTGAAGACGGGGAAAGGGACAACCCATTCAGGACAATCAACAGCATCCTGCGAAGGGATATTATGAATTCCATAAGACACAAATCTAAGAAAGGCAAGAAAATAGATAATGGTTGTGAGTTTGTGACAAAACCTTGAAACCTGTAGTTTTCTACAAAACCCAAACCCAGAGAAAAGCACTTCTTTTTCTTAACTTACAAAGCCTAGATAATTACACCGCTCCTATTTGGGAAAATTTTGGATAGATTAAGATCTAAAATTATTTCATGAGGTCAAAGATAGGTTTCCCAAGAACCCCAACAAATTTTGCAGCAGACCAGTCATTTAGAATGCTCAAACCTTGGTCAGATAGAGGCCACCTATCTCTGAAATAGTATTTATTGCGAATTGATGAATCGGAATACATATGGATCGTTGCCTGAACAGAGTACATAATCATGCAAGTAGAGTTCTCAGATAGCAATGTCAAAATAAAAAAACTGACAAAGCAATACCTCTAAGTGAAACTTGTATCGGATACCAAAAGGACTGGTTGCTTTGAATTTCTGAAGCCAAAAAAAAGTGATTAGTCATATAAAGAGACGATTTCAAGCAATCATTAATTCATTATAGAAGAATCATGAAAATAAAGCATTGGCAATAGGAAAGCAAAAGAGAGAGAGAGAGAGAGAGAGAGAGAGAGAGAGAGAGAGAGAGAGAGAAGCACCTTATCAGCATAATCCTCATCAAAACGTATCCAGTAGACACTATTTCCAAATTGTAAACCTTCCGCTGCATGTTGTTATTCAAGAAAAATTAGGATCTCCTGAAGCTAGAGTAATAATTTGGGACACACTCTTTAAACAAAGACACCTCGTCCTAAAATACTACAACACTGCCAAGAATAACTTCGTCTTTCAGCTGTGTACAAGTACAACTATCCTAAATTATCCTTTACAAGTTGGATTGTTACACTTCAACTCAGTGCAAAATTATCCACCACAACAGCATGAAGGACGGCTGAAAGCTATAAGTCAAAGAATAGAGACCAAATCAGCATATGATCACACACGTATGCAGATATAGTAGATCCCCAAAAGCCTAGGAATTGTATCATGACCACATGAAAACCATTATATGATCGATTATTAATAATCAAGAAATGCAAATATTAAATTAGCAGAGACCATGGATATGATTTCGTCTTTTAACTATAATATAAACTCCATGTCATACTACTCATAACTTTGCCCAAGTACTAGAAAAATGTCACAGAGTAGACAGTTTTGGACATCTTTTGCTATGATATATCATCATAAATACATCCAACAATATATCGAATAAATTAGGACATCAAAACATAAAAGCATCCAGGTCAAGCTTGTCACAATACGGTAAGCAAAATTGTTCCTAAGACCTTTTAAAACCACTGAATTTGAGAAATGCAAAAACATTAATCTCAATTTTAAAACATAAAACTTCAAGAAAGGAGCTACTACCAGCCTATTCAAATACATTTATGTAAATTATAAACTTAAAAACCTTAAACAAAATAGTTAAGAAATTTGATAACAGTAATTAGATTATGCATACCAAAACTCAAACAGTGTAAACTTAAAACAGTGTCATTGGTATTTAGTTAAGATCTAAGGGAGTAAAGAAAATATACTCCTGAGAGCCAGGAAAAGGTGGATAATGATAATGCCACATACAAAAGTTTGTAGGAAGCGAAGATGTTTGCTAGTCTACACAAGAAAGAGTCCATGCTCAATCTTTGAGCTCTCGGTGAAATTTGGCTGCCTTTATATGATCCTAAATGGTTGTTTGGTTCAACATAGGAACTTGTTTTTCCAATGTTCCAATTCCTAGGAGGTGAAAAAAGTTGTTTAGTTGATCATGGGAAGTAAACTTCACATATAAAGTTTAACTTTCCATATAAAGTTCAACTTACTTAGGGAGGACCAAGTGAGAAATATCCTTCATTTAGTGGGAACTAGAGCTTCCTATATTTTACTCAACCAAACAACTCCGCAATTTTTCAATTTCCAAGAACTTCAACTTCCCATGCACTTTAGTATCAATCAAGCAAAAAGTTAACAGAGTAGTGGCAGAAGTACAGAAAATTGATAGCCTCACCCATCAACAAATATATTCATTACACCAACTTCCATCAAAAAATAGTATCACAGTCAGTCTATTTGTCGGTCCATGTAAGCAAACAATTGTTCAGGCAAAGCAAGAATTATGGAAGTTTTGTGAGTTACAGACAGTAATAGAAGGGTACAAGGATCACTTTTACGCATGATTTCAGCTTCAGAAATGCTAAAAAGCACTGCACAGTATTATCTTATCTTGGAATATAAGATCACCTTTGCGTGTGATGTTTAGTATGAGAAATGCTAAAGTTTTGTAAAACAAGACATTTGCTTGAAATTTCACTACTTCCCACGAACACAAAGTCACAAACAGAAGAAAAAAATTAATAGAAAGAAGAAACCTTCTCTGAACTTCTTGACAATAACATTGGCATCAGGCATTGTTCCAATTAAGATGCCACCTGGTTGAAGCAATGCTGAAATATTAGCCAAAGCTCGCCGTGCACGTGCCTCAGTAGACCATGAATAATGCAAGGCAAACTGCAGATACCAAAGAGTTGCAATACAAGGAGTTCAGTTTACCAATACAAAAGCATCTTCAATAAATTTGAACATAAGTATGATCAATGAGCAAAAAGGAACAGACTCTAAATCTAAGGTATATGCAATTTACTGTCAAAAAGTTCAGGAACCAATCTGCCAGCAAGTCCAATCAATAGCGATAATAGGTGACAGACTAACAAAGAAAACCCTTGGACTGATGAAGTCTAAATTTGACAAGGTAAAATAAACTGTGACTCAGCTGTATAATATAACCCACCTGACAACTGCAAAGGTCAAAAGGGCCATCCTCTGCCAATACTCTGTCCAGCCGAACCTGAAATTATCAGCATATAATAAGAAGCATAATTAGCTATGTCCATTAAAGATTCAGTAGTTGATGATAAAATGAGCTAACAGCCACATTTAAGTTAGATATATATAACTTAAATATAACTTGTAATCAAACAGAACTTCACAATTAAAAATTGCCAGTCAAAACTACCTCAAAGCAATCACCACATAAGAGACGAGCAGGGAACTTAAACTTTTTACGACGGGAATTCTTATCCGCATCACCATTATACCTTGTACGGCAATCTTCGATCTGCACAGTCTCTAAATGTAAGCTACATTGCAATTCATTGAAAAAGTGCTTGAACATAGTTATCAGACTAATCTGTTATCACAGAAGAAGTAAGAGTTTACGACATACTGAGCCTTCAGCAATATCGATTCCAACATAATATCCGATCTTAGCCTTGTCCCATTTTATAAGATCACCACCCTAACACACGGTGAAGTAGAGAAACAATTAGACCTTTGCTGAATGATCACACGATTAAATTTTAATCACTAACAAGATAAAACCAATGCTACCTTTCCACACGCAAGATCAAGAACAGCGTTCCCAGGACGAGCATAAAGCTGAATTAACACACTTTTTATCTGCAAATCAGAACAAATGTAAGAAACTTTCATTAAAAACACTACAGAAAACCTCACTTATACATTCTTTACAATGAGTACCCAGTTGTTAAGTTTCTTCAAATGGATAATTGGGCTCGCTTCTCGTTCTTCCAATGTCTGGTTAGTCCTTGAACTGTAATGATCAGCTACATTCCGAGCAGAAATTCTTGTACTCTCATCCTCAAGGAATTCCCCATCTCCTAGAATACAACTAACAAGATATTATTCCATGGACCAATGCACAAGCATTAGATTACACTATTTCTCACCATGTTACTCGGACTTGGGTACCTAGGTACGTGTCTAAATGTCCAACTCGGCTATTTTGTGAAAATTTTCCATCACTTTGAACTAAAAATAAAGTGTCCAAGTGTCTTACCCAGGTCTTAAGAGGGTCTGACACAGGTACTTTAGATAAAACGTACATAGCCTTCTCATCTAGAGGATGTAAAACTACACCCAGAGTGTAGGATGAAATTGGCCACACAAAACGAATTGTTCTCAAAACAAAAAACCACAATAATTCTAATTTCCAAAAATTCTAATACACCTTATAGTTCTAACATTACATCCGAGTGTATAATGGAAATTACGTACAAAAGCAAAACCTTTCTCTTAAATAATACTTCGTAAAAATTAAAAAACGCAGCTGTAATTTCCAACTTCTGGAATATTCTAGTACGATTATACTCGACACTTTGCTAACCAAGTGTAGCAAAGATAACATTCAACCAATTGTAAAGCATGAAAACAAGAACAACAAAATTAATCAAAAGAATATAATCATAAAATAAATAACCCTAAAATTAAAATTTTCAAAAAAACAATCAAATAATCAAAATCAAAACTTTGTTACAGAAAATGCAAGAATTACCTTGTGGGTTGTGTTTGAATCGCGATTGAGAAGGGCCAGAAGATGAACCTTCGTACCCACGTTTCATGATGACAAGAATATATAAAGGGTATTTAATTTAATTTAATTCAATTAATATTGAATGTGGGAAATTGAGAATAATATAAACCCTGGAATAAATTAAGCTCAGGTGTGTGTGATAGAGAGAGAAAGAGAGAGTGTTTTGTTGGAGGGAAACAACAAACAATATAGAGAGAGAAACAAACTGATTTTTACAGAGTACTATGTGTTTTGGGGGAAAGGGGTTACTAAATTTCACAATAGAATTATGTAGGGCGCGGTATTAAATTACTCATTTACCCTTATAACTTACATGTTTGATATCATTCAATTTTTCTCACCAACCATACTCCTTCCACCACCATCACCCTAAACACCATCACCACCACCACCACCCTAAGGTTGCCGGAATCACCATCTCGTTAAACACCATCACCACCACCACCCTAAGGTCGCCGGAATCATCCAATTTTCTCACTATCTTATCACACCAAATCAACCACTTATCATACCAAATCAACCGGAAAAAAGGAAGAGGCCGACGACAATGGAATCACGGCGTGGGAAGAGGGTTCATTTGCCGGGAAATGTGGGGAAAACACCGGTAAGTTTTTTTTTTATTTTTTTTTATTTACGCACAAAAACCATAGTCGCGTGCTATATGCAACTCCAGCACGGCATAGTCGCATATAGCATGCGATTACATCGTGGTGGAGTCGCATATAGCGTGCGACTACGCCACGGTACAGTCGCATATAGCGTGCGACTCTACCACGGTGTAGTCGCATGTAACATGCGACTGTACCATGGCATAGTCGCATATAACATGCGACCGAGTACAACGAAAATTGAAAAAAAAGTCCGATATATACTTGACTCGACGGTTGTCGTCCCCACCAAGTGCCTCCGATATGAACGCCGACCGTCGTCGACTCATTTTATATGTCGTGGGTGGTGGACCATTCAAGGTTGAGCTGTGGTGTATGATGGTCAAGGTGGAGTCGTGGTGGACCGGTCAAGGTGGAGACGTGGTGGTGGCCCAGTCAAAGGTGAGTGGTGGTATGGGTGGTGGAGCTAAGACAAAGTTAGTAATTAATAATGGTTGGATTGTTAAGTAATTTTCAAAATATAAGGGGCATAAAAGTCTTTTAATACTATAGCTTGAGTAATTTCATTGTCGGATTAGCCATGTAATTTCATCCACTTAACAATTTTATTAGAACCATGGCGTCATAACTAGCCATGTACGGGAAGCTCTTTTGATTTGGTCTATAAATCAAATCCTAAAATTGCGGTTTTTTTTTTTTTTTTTTGGAAAACCGAATTTAAAATGGTGTAGTTTGGTTTGTAGTGAAAAGTAATATAATATGGGATGATTTGAAAATTCTCAATTCTTGGTTTGGTTTCGATTTCGACTACAAACCGTAAAACTTTCACCCCTATTTAAGAATCATGGTTTTATGAATTGTAGTTTTCTAACAAATTTACTCCTATTTATTGCACAATCATGGGGTATAAACCTAGGTATAATTACTGCTTATTTGAATATATGTTATCAATTGGGGATGTAGCTCAAATGGTAGAGCGCTCGCTTTGCATGCGAGAGGCACGGGGTTCGATCCCCCGCATCTCCATTTTTGTATGTTGATATAATTTTGTCTAAAATCTTCTTCATGCATCTTGAAAAATAAAAATTGGATGTATGCAAAGAACAAGAATGTCATTTAGTATATTAAGCTGCTATTGTTACAGGTAGTGCTGGCAGAATTATCTTGTAAAACACCATTTTTACCCAACTGTTTGTATGTCAGCATTTGGACACTGATATAATTGTTTGTATGTCTGTTTGAGTATTGACAAAGAACCTTATAGAAAAACAATAAGGTCAAAATAAATACTAGTATTGACTTCTTTCGAATTTTTTAGAATATAAATGATTATCAAGTACAAGTGTTCGTTTGATTAACAACACAAAACCCGGGAAGTCCATACCTCTCGAAGAATGATTATTGATAACTCTAGAGGAATTTTTTCTTAGACTTCTACGTCGAAACTAAAATACAGAAATGCCTATGGATCATGAATCACTCTGCCTGTTACAAAGGGCTTCTCCTACCCAAATATGAATTTCTGTAAAGTGTGAAGTCTGATGACTTTCTTTTAAGTGTATAATACATGTACATAATTTGTTACAACTTCAAAATGATTGGTTTTGTAATTTGTACAATCATATATATAACTCATGAAAAGATCAACTGTCAATGGCATCTTAATTATGACCCTAAAATTGGTACCAATCTCGACCACTTGACAGTTTCTTTCTTCTTCCTCGCAGTATTCTCTATGTCCTGTGTCTCCTGTCATGTACATTGCGCCAATGTATATACAAGTTCAAGAACGAATGATGTACATAATGGAAGAAGAAACGAAGCAAATTAAGTTAGGAATCTTTGTGCAGACTATTATCATCGAGCCTCAGGAAATTTTTGAACCATTTGACAGAATGCTTAGGTATTCTTGTTAAATTGTTCTTGTAATCCACATAGTAAAGTCCAAACCGATGAGTATAGCCAAGATTCCACTCCCAATTATCTAGCAAAGACCATACAAAGTATCCTCGTACATCACAGTTATCTTGCCTGGACATTAATATCAAATTAGCACGTTTGTAGACATAGAAATTAACAATAACATGCATAGAACTGAATTTCGCGTATACCTTATTGCAGCAGAGAGATTTGAGAGGTAGTCTCTATGAAAACCTATTCTTTTATCATCTTGCAAGGCATCGTTTAAGGCTACATGTGGTCCATCCTGTTCATCCATGCCTAGCACAATTTAAACTTTTATCAGTCTAATTGTTTACGGTAAACATGTAACTTTATAAGAGTTTATGCTATACAATGAACTAAAACTAGAGTAGCAGAAAGTTTACCATTTTCAGTAATGAACATTGGCAGGTTGCTATACCTATCCCGCACATACTTTGTCAATGAACGCAGTCCCCATGGCACAATGGCTAGCCACCTTGAAGCAGCCTAAGAGAAGAGCATAACAGTGTAAATTGCCAAAAGCATTGGTAAAGACTATGATTGAAAATAATGCAGTACATATGCCAGAAATATGTAGGGAGATTACCCTTTCTCCGATTGGTACACCAAACCTATAATCTGCATCCAAAGGTAGCAATCAATTAGTCATATTCAAAAATATAGTTAGCAACTTTGCATCATTAGCAATAGATGATAAAGGGGGTCGCTCTCTTACGAGAAGTAATGACTGCAGAATCAGTTGAGGCATCTTGAAGCACAAATTTCCTGAATCGGGTTCTATCATTTCGAGCATACAATGTCGTGTAATGGTTAATGCCAACAAAATCCAATGACTTGGTCAGTAGTTTGGATATCTCAGGTGTGATCTCAGGAAGCCTGCTTCCCACAAGCTCCTGCATCGATTTTGGATAGTGACCAAAGAATAGTGGATCAAGGAACCTGATCATTTTACATTCTTAGTGTTATACATACAGTTTACAGCAGAACAATCTTACTAAAAAACAATGTACAGAGTTGAAGCAATCACCATCCAAGTGAGAAATCCATTGCCCGTTGTGCAGCATCTGTGTCTTCTTTTTTACTTGTTATTGGCTCATACCATTTTGCATCTAATGCAATCCCAATTAACCCTCCTTGCTTTTCCTAGCAAAATGAACACCGTTTTCTTTAATGTCTTTGTCTCATGAATCCTAAACTAATGAGATACATACTACATTATTACTCTCCCCGTCATATATTAATATATACATCAGGTAAATTGCATGGAAACTAGGATAGTGAAAAGGAAGAGAAAATGGGAGCATAGCTCAAAACTTAGAATATATAGTAGGCCATCGAAAGTTAATTTCAAGAGAAATTGAAGTAGAAAGGAAGAACGTACTATGAATAGAATGTATAAAGTAAGTGATTACCTTGAATTTTTTCTGATAAGTATGGTAGACAACAGCATGAGAGAGGAGGATATTGTGAGCTGCCACATAAGGCTCAACGGATGATTTCCCCTTCTTACAAACCAAATGACCAAGAAATGAGCATCTTCCAGGAGCTTGTACACCGGAATCATAGCCACTGATTGAGAAACCATGAGGCTCATTGAAGGTGATCCAATGTTTCACTCTATCCCCAAAAGCTTCAAAGCATGTTGATGCAAAATTCTCGAAGTCTTTACTGGAGAAGCAAGTTGATTAGGTCCATCAAGCAAATTAGTCGGAATTCTGATACCATTCGATCACAACTAATTTACAAGTGCATTGATACTTATTGGATTAATGTTACTTACATTACTTGATTGTCCAACCATCCTTCATAACGGTCTTCAAGAGCTTGTGGAAGATCCCAATGGTACAAGGTTACATAGGGTTGAATTCCTGATTGACAGATATTTTGTTAATGCCATTTTCGTTATAGAGTAATAACTTTTTATAGAATCTACTACTACATATTATATCTGTCCGGATTTAGCTATCACAAGCTAGTTTAGATTAGACTACAAATTTGACAATTAATTCCGAAAGGAGAGAGTACATGCTCATTATATAACTTAGTCACCTTTCTCAAGCAAAGTATCAATAAGATTATTGTAGTAATTTATTCCTTCCGGGTTTGGTTCTCCTGTACCATCTGTGATGTAAAAGGAAGAAATTAATTAATAATTTTGTTATTAAGAATTGTTAGAATTTATTTCTCAATTTCTTAGAAAATGTTTGACTAACTATCAAAATCATCAATAAAACATAAAGAATGAAGAAGAGAAAGGTGAAGTATGATGATGGACTCTTAAACCATAATTTTATTTTTTGGTTAAGACTTTTATAGAAATCTTACTGGGAAAAATTCTTGGCCATGAAATCGAAAATCTGTAAGAATCCATTCCCAAATCCTTCATCAACTCTACATCGCTCTGTTTATTATTATAAGTCCATTAACAGGGAATAAAAACAAAGAAAAAGATGTTAATAATATTAAAGTGTACTTATTCATTTTTAAATTTGTTTAATGAGTACAGCATATATGAAAAGAAAACACATGAATTTTATTTAACAAAAGGACTATTACATTTTAATATTTATTTTATATTATTATGAAATAAACCACTACTTGACTATTATACAAATTTATTAATCATAAAGTCTTATGATTAACATGAATTCATTTAGAAATCATTCAAATTAGGTAGCCAATATTATACATTATCATGGATGGGGGAATGAATGAGCTAATTCAACTTATTCTTGCTAAGCACAAGTCCTTAATACATTAAAAAAGAGTATTAAGAGTTTTTTTTAAAAAAAATAATTTCTTTGAATTATTTGTTGTAAGGCAACATTTAGCGAAGGCTATCTACCAAAATAACATACTTTTGCATTCTCATTTATGGACTCTAGTTATGCGACTTATGTCTATTGAGAAGCAAACCGAGTAGCAGATCATATTTATATGCACCATGATATTAATCGTTGATAATAAACTTTCTTATATCTTATTTTAATAAGTTCTGTTACTATCTCGAGAAAAGACTAGCTAACATATCCTTCCAAAAATCACAATCAACGCAGAGTAATTAAGAACAAATAAGAATGTCAATTAATTGGACTTCTTGATAAATCCTCATCAAATCATCAATCCTATCATTATAATAATTGTTCTCTCTTTAACGTCACTAATAATATCCACACAGAGTCTACCATCAAAACAAAGACACTTTTTTTTTTTTCTTGATATTTCCAATTTATTTGTAAAGTTGCATCAAATTGGAATACTTATAAGTTACGGAGTACTACGCAGAGTATAAGATTCGCCTTTAACAATACTCCCTTGTTTCTGTGTTTGACGTTCTCATTTTGACTGTACATGTTTGTCTACGATTAATATAAACAAATCAAACTAGCACCTAATTGTGACTATTTTTTCTTATACTCGTATAAAAAGTAATTTACAAGATTCTCTCATATCGTAAACAAGTTTCTAATTAGAACATGAAAAAATAAATGAAGCAATTAGAGCACATAAACATTTGACCTTTATTAATATTTTTAAAAAATTTAAAACAAAAAAAAAAAAAAAAAAAAAAAAAAAAAAAAAAAAAACAACCTACCCAAATTTTACAAAACTTACCTTAAATCTATGGTATTGATCAACAGCTACATCTGCATTACTGAAATCCAAAATCCTCCCTAACAAATAAATGAAGTAATTAGAGCACATAAACATAATGCTCATTAATTCGTAATGAAATCATCGTCAATGTAACAAGAACTTCTTAATATAAATTGAGTAATTAACAAGTTAGCTAGAAATTTAGAACTAATTAATAAATTTGAAAATTACTGAAATAAAAATTAATTTAAAAAAAAAAAACCTGGGAGCCTTGAGAAAGTGTCCCATATACTCTGCCCTCGATTTCCTTCATTTACAGCTCCTTCAAACTGCAGAAAAAACGTACCAAAATTAAATAAAATAGATTAAAATAAGGTCAACTAAATAAAGAAAAAATACTGAAAATAAAATTTAGAATAAAGGAAATTAAATTTAAAAAACCTGAAAAGCTGAAGAAGCGGTGCCAAAGATAAACCCATCTGGAAAATCAGCTCTACTAATAATTTGAGAATTAATTGGAATTACACAGAAGAAAAATAAGCAATTTGCCGCAAAAAACAGAGCAAATTTTAATGAAGGCGTCATTTTCTAAGTATTAATTAAATGATATTTTCATAAATCCTAAAATATGTAACTATATTAGAAATTAATGTGTTTTTTCTTATTTATTGTCTTAGCTTTAAAGATGAGAAAAAATAAAATAAAATGAAAAGTGACTAGAGTTTGGATATTAATTTCTGGGTTGCTTGAAAAATTATATAAAATGGGGGTTGAGGTTGGAGGTAAAGCTAATGTTTGAAAACGTGGACATGTGGTTTTTATATACGTATGTGTGAAGAGGTGTGCTTTGAGTACACGTTACTAAAGTTGTGATGGTCTATCTTTACGGAGGTGCAACATGGATGGGAATTGGGAAGAATCGAAACAGGGTCGGAACTCGAATGGTTTGAGTTAATTTTGGGTTGGGAATATTTTCGGATTCGAGTTAATTTTGGGTTGGGAATATTTTCGGATTCGAGTTAATTTTGGGTTGAGAATTTTTATTGAACTGAACTAAACTGATTGGAGCTAAACTAAACTGATTGGAGCTAAACTAAACTGATTGGAGCGGAGTTGAACTGAACTGAATAGAGCTGAAAGGAATATTTTATGAGAGAAGGAAATTAGGAGTTGAACTGAACTGATTGGAGCTGAAGTGGAGTGAAATAAAGCTGAAGGGAACAGGCCCTAAGACCTAATTGAACCTAAACAAAAATTAGAAATTTTAATTTCAAGATTTTAGATCGAATCGATTAAGCTAGGATTAGCTCTGGACCGAACAAGAAAATCGGTCCAAAACCGAAACTGGATTGGTTTTAGATTATTTTTTTTTTGAAAAAAATTAAAATCTTTCAATAATATTATTATATAAAAAAAAGGGACTAACATAAAGAAAAACAATATGTAAGTCTAATACGAAGTAAAAAAAAAACATATTAAATTAAAGTTATTCTAACTTGTTAAGGATAATCTTAACCTGAGCTCTAATGCATAAATTAATGCAACAAGTTGATCCGATCCGAGACCCATTTCTCGTCCGAGAGACTGGACCGGTTAATTTGGTCTGGTCCAGTCCATTTTGTTTTGGTAATTTTGAACTCTAAGTTAGTTATGTATGTTTATTTTTTTGTTAATTAATTAGATTGAAAATATCTAACTCAAACTAACAATTATTTTTGTTTGAGCTAAATTATTTTATTGAATTGAAATTATTTCTACTAATTCTCTATTATAAGTATTCTTTAAGGTTACTGATTTTATGGAATATTAAAAATTATTTGTACTTAACGAAATAATTTGCTGAATTGAACTGAACTGAAATTAATTTTACTAAACTTTATTTTATTTTTTTTATAATTATATTTTAAAGTATTGTTTTAACAAGGTAAAGAAATCAATGCCTAAGTATGATTTTTAAAAGGTGGATGGATTTAAAAACAACTAGCATTCTATCCCGTGCAATGCATAGTTTGTTTTTTTTTTTTTTTTTTTTTGAAAACCATGCTGCGAGTATCATTAAAGAAGGTCAATTTCCGCCAAAGTGATCAAACTTTGGGGAAAAGACCCGAGGGAAACAAATTCGTTACAACCTCTAGTATCTCGTGCAATGCATAGTTTGTTTATAGGTATATAATATAATTTTTAATTTTATAATATGTTTTTTATTGGAAAATGAATAGTTTATAAAAGATAAAAAGGGGTGAAAATTGAATGTAATTGTTATTGATATTAAGTTGGGGGAAAGTGAACCAAACATTCATTCATGTATTGAATTAAAGCTAGTGTTTTTTTTTTTTTAATACGAGAAAGGTTTAATGAGATGACATGTGACATTGGTGAAAAATATAATTTACATTTGGCATGATGAGGATGATGATTTGTGTTTTTAAATACTAAGTATAGATATAGATATAGATTTGGATAGAGTTATTGAGTAAAAGCGTGTTCAACAAGAGTGTTTTTAATGCTTATATATAGCCCTAAGGGTTAAGTATAGCATTACCCTATTCTATATATGGAAAATTCTATACATATGCCTTAGGGCTACGGGCCTGTTCACATTTACTGAACTGAGCTGAACTGAACTGAACTGATTGGAGCTGAAGTGAACTGATTGGAACTGAACTAAACTGAATTGAGGTGAAATGAATATTTTATGAGAGAGGGAAATTAAGAGCTGAACTGAACTGAACTGAACTGATTGGAGCTGAACTGAACTGAACTGAACTGATTGGAGCTGAACTGAACTGAAATTAAGTAAATGTGAACATGCCCTACATATAAGTATTAAAAATACACTTGAAAATTGTTTTAATTTAGAAAATCATGACAAGTTCACACTAATTACACTGATCTACACGTGTTTTTGTTATGAATTCCTAATTTTATACAATATCCAAGAGTGTTTTTAATGCTTGTGAATAGCATTACCCTTATGGCCTTATTCTATAGCTTTAATGGAAAAAAAATTAGGAAGTATTTATTTTTAGAGGTAATAGCTAACAGTAGACTGATTTGGCTTGGTCGTCTTGGTCAATTAACTGATTTGAGTAGCAACCCCAATGATGATGACAGAGCTGTTTGGCAACTGGTTTGGGATAAAAGCAGACAACCGAAGCTAAACCACTTCATTTGGAAGGCCTGCAAAGGATCTCTAGCTGTGAAGGCAAACCTGTTTTATCGCCATATTACTGCAGATGCCTTGTGTGGCAGCTGTAGAGTTGAAAGTGAGACCACTAACCATGTCCTATTTGAGTGTGGTGCTGCGAAACAGGTCTGGGAGAGCAGTGACTTTAGTAACCTGATCCATGACTCTCCTTCTGCCTCTTTTAAAGAGAAATTGATATGGCTGACAAGCAAGGTATCCAAGGATGTGCTTAATCGTATTCTGGCTATGGCCTGGTCAGTTTGGTTCTGCAGGAACAAACTGATCTTCGAAGACAAAAGGCTTGATACTATCTCCATGGCGATAAGCTTTGTGAAAAACGCTTTTGACTACAGCTCATATTCGCACAAAGTGATTAATCTGCCCTCTGTAACAGACTTCCCCTCTGCTAGTAGCTGGGTGTGCCCTCCAAATGGTGTTTTCAAGGTCAATGTTGATGCCCACATAGCTGCAAATTCTTATATTGGTTTAGGGACCGTTATCAGGAACTCAAGAGGTGAGATTCAGCTTGCTGCAGCTCGCAAATTTGTTGGTGAGTGGAGTGCTGACCAAGCAGAAGCTGCTGCTGTTCGATATGGCCTTCAGGTAGCTAGAAGACTCGGGTATAGATGCGTGTGGGTTGAAAGCGACTCTCTTTTCGTGGCTCGTAGGGTGGACAAGATGATCACAGGAATGTATCCTCTCTGTTTGATTTTTGATGACATTTTTCAGCTCATAGAGTCTTTTGATTTCTTTAGTATTACACATGTAAAACGTGTAGGCAATACCGTAGCCCATCTGATTGCAAGATGGGATACTTGCGGGAATGATGAACTTGTATGTTTGGACTCTTTTCCCCAAAGCATTTCTACTTTGGCGGAAAACGATTTAATATAGGCAAACTTTTAAATAAAACGGATGTTCAGTAAATTACTGAACATTCGTTATAAAGTGACAATAAAATGTGCAAAAGTTACACCTAAAACGCACAAAAGTTACCCTGACATATATAAAAGTTATTTATGCTTCATTGATAAATTTGACAAAAGTGACACTAAATCTGACAAAAGTGACACTAAATCTGACAAAAGTGTACCTGATGTACAGTAAATTACTGAAAACCGGGTGTATACAAAAATTTTCCTTTAATATAATATCGGCCTAACGTTTTCTCAAAAAAAAAAAAAAAAAACTAACAGTTTATTCATAACTTGCAATAAATTACCACGGCTAACAACCTTGTCTCTCTCTCTCTATTACCATCTTAGCTACAAATAAATCCTGTAGAATCTATCAAAATAATAAATATATAAATATCATAAAAGTGAAAATAATCCATTGTATCAACAAGTCTTTCAAGCTCTTTAAGATTAATGTTTTTTTAAAAAAACACTCTTTAAGATTAAAAAAAATAAATAAATAAAATAACACCCGAAGTAATGCCCAAATCACATACTCCCTCCGTCCCTAAATTACATTTCTATTTCTAGCATTTATTCCTCACATAATAAAAGAAAATAGGAATGTAATTTAGGGATGGAGGGAGTACTAATTTAAGATTTTGACTTTAAGCTAGATAAGAATTCTCTCCATTTTCAAATGACATGTCAAAATCTTGGTTATCACCAAAATAAGGATTCCAATTATGTTACTCGGTGATAAGTCTTGTTTATAAATCGTCATCCTAACCTTCAAAATGATAAGATGAGGTTTGTGTGACTCATCCAACAAGCTAATCAATATCAATTCTGTTAATATCTTTCTTTTTTTTTTTTTTAGGAAAGTGTTAATATCTTTCTTTTCTTATAATTATGTGCTGTCAAAACAGAAAAATAATGTTAATATCAAGTTGTTACAACTCACAGGTATGTTTGTTCCGTTGTTCGAACCTTTAAGAACGAAAGTTCAAATCTTCATAACTTCATAAGAGATAATAAGGTGATTTGAAGAATTATTTTATACTCCGTAACAAACTTTTTTCTTATACCTTAAACTTTTTTACACAATTTATATTTTAGACTATCTATATTTTATACAATTTCCTCACGGGATTGTGTATTACAAATGTTATAAAATAATTCCTCACAGGATAAAAGTTCAAGTCTCTCATTTTTCTTAATACCACAAACTTTTTTTACAGTATCTATATATTATAGATTATTATATTGACTTGGCACATTTACAAGGGGCACCCCAGGACAGTTGCTCTTCTTGAGAAACAAGAAGAGCTTCTCTACACTAGTAGAAAAATACAAAAAGGCAACCCCCAAATGGCACCGGTTCAAGCCAAACCGGTACCAAAAATCGGCCTAAAAATGGGCGGGTTTTTAGACAAAGAGAAATGGCACCGGTTCAGATCAAACCGGTGCCAAAAATACAAATGGCACCGATTTGAACCGGTTCCATAAGATGTTAAAAAAAACGGTTCAATTCACATAATAAACCCTAAAAAAAGTTCTCACTCCGCCTCTTTTTATTTCATTCCCTCTGATCTCCTTCTCTCTCCTCTCTCCCTTCTCCTTCTCTCCCTTCTCTCTCCTCTCATCTCCCTTATTGATCTTCATCTCCCATGCATATTCGATCTAGCTCCTCTCTCTAAACCGATCTTCTTTCATCTCCTCTCCCTAGCTTCTTCGATCTCCTCTCTTTCTTTGATCTACACCACCACAAATTCGACCACCGCCACAAAGCCCACCACCACAACATCACCACTGCCGCAAAGCCGCCGCCACCACCACAAAGGTCGACGGCTGCCGCAAATCCCACCGACAATTTCTGGGTATAATTTATACGAGGTTAGGATTTAATTTGATTTTAATCGATTTTGTTGGATTTAATTTAGGGTTTAAAGTAATCAATTTTGGATTTTAATCAATTTTTCTGGGTTTATTTAATCGATTTTTGGATTTTAATTCGATTTTTGTGGGTATAATTATCCGAATTTAATGGGTTTTGTATTTTAATTCGATTTGTTCTCGTTTTTTCTGGGTTTAATTTTGGGTTGATTAATTAATTTTAATTACATGCATGTGTTTTTTTTGGGTTTTTTTTAATTACATGCATGTGTTTTTTTTTTGGTATAATTTATACAAGGTTATGGTTTAATTTATAAGTTTAATTCGATTTTAATCGATTATATTGGATTGAATTTAGGGTTTAAGTAATCATTTTGGATTTTAATCGATTTTTCTGGGTTTATTTAATCAATTTTTGGATTTTAATTCGATTTTTGTGGGTATAATTATCCGAATTTAATGGGTTTTGTATTTTAATTCGATTTGTTCTCGTTTTTCTGGGTTTAATTTTGGGTTGATTAATCAATTTTAATTACATGCATGTGTTTTTTGGGTATTTTTTTAAATTACATGTATGTGTATTTTTTTTTTATTTTGAGTTTCTGGGTTGTTTTTTTTTTCGGGGATTTTGTATTTTTTTTCAATTTTATTTTTTATAATTTTGTGTTTTCTGGGTATAATTATCTGAATATAATCGTTTTTTTTTTTTTTTTTTAATTTTCAGTTCGTGAGTTATCTTCGTCGAAAATTGATGGCCGATACTTTGCTTCTGCAATTCAGCTACTGAGCTCGTTCGTCGAATCCATTTGGTTTTTTTTTTTTGGGCAAGTGTAAAACTACTGATTATAAATTTCAATTATATTATGTATTAATGTATTATGTAACATTTTGGTGATTATGAATTTCAATTATATTTGGTGTGTTATTACTGATTATGAATTAATGTTATAATTGGTGTTGTATTAAGTGAACAAAGAACAAGAACAAAAACAAAACAAAATAAAACAAAAAAAAAATAATAATAATAATTTTGGGCAGTTTTGGCACCGGTTAACCGGTGCCAAAACCAATGAAATAAATATTTTGGTTCATTTTTGGCACCGGTTAACCGGTGCCTAATTGAATATATGGCACCGGTTTTGAACCGGTGCTAAAAAGGGGGTATTTGGCACCCCAATTAGGCACCGGTTTTGAACTGGTGCTAAAAAGGGGGTATTTGGCACCCCCCACATAGGCTAGTGGCAACAGTGTCATAAAAACGCTTTGGGAATTGTAAACAAATACTAGTAATATAATCTGGTGAGGTGGACCATTGTAGACAACATTAGACGGTAAAAATAACAACGTTTGTTCAACATTTGTCAAAGTTATTTAAACCCCACAGTAGAAAATAGAAATTTCATCATTCATATTCAACTATTCAAGGTTATTTCTCAATGTCACCGGAGCAAACCACTCTTTCACCTCCACCGACAACACCATCACCTTCCTCTTTCGTCTTTCACCTCCACCGACAACAAACACCAACAACATCTTCTTCCTCTTTTCTCTAAATCGTCTCCACCAACGACAACCACCATCATCGGCGGCGAACAGTGGCGGAGCCACTATAGGAACATGGGGGGACAGTTGTCCCCCCATTTTTTTAAAAAAAAAAAATTAAAAAAATTATTTTTGTAAGCATAAACAGCTTCAGTAAATAACAATATATATATTATATGTGCAACTAGTACCATAAAGGCTGAATATGGTCTGGTGGTTGTTGGGCTTAGAATAGGGCTTGTTTCTTCCTTAATTTCTAGGATCGAGCCCTCACAAATACATATTTTTATTTAATTTAAATTCCTTTTTCCTCTTTTGAGATTTTTTTTATTTCATTTTATAGTTTATACAAAGTGCTCCCATTTAACTTCTTTTTCTTGATTTTGGATTTTTCCCTTTTATTTACTTGTATTTGGATTTCGTTATATAGTGTATAATATATACTTCGTATATTTAAAGTACAGTATTATAAATCTTCAAACCTCTAACTACTCTCATTTAGCTATTTAATCAAGTACCGGCGTACTGCCTTGTTGATAATGATTACTAATGTGTTATTCGACTATATATGATCTTTTGATGAATACATATTTCCGTAATTTTTTCATCTCTTTAATTATGTGCGCTTAAATTCTATTTTATTATTTTTATTAATTGTTTGGAACTAATTTTACTTTATAGATTACATTGTAATAATTTCAATAGTCAAACAAAGTTGTGTTTATTTTTTTCGAATGTAACCCAAATCTCTTTATATCTATTATCAATTTATTTAAATGCTTGTTATTTGATTAATCATATTTATTACATAACTTAAAATTGGGGTTTACCAACAAAAAATTATTTTTTTGGTTGATAATTTTCTTAATATATATGCAATGAATCTTTTAACCACTCCTCTTTTGTCATATAAGAATATTTGTCATATTTCATATGCGATTTTAATTACATATTAAGCAATTATGTTATCAAAAAAATTTGTCGATTTATTAAACATTTGAAATTTGTCTCCCCGGATTACAAATTTTGGCTCCGCCACTGGCAGCGAACATGGGCGGCGTCGTTGCCAAAATCAAATTAAAGACCCTATAAGGAAGGGTAAAATTTATGGCATGGTCAACCTAAAGGGTAAGAGTGACTGTCCTCCATTGAAGCTTCACCGCTAAAGCTCGAATTCCTCCATTGAATGGCGGTTTCGCCGCCGGAATTTAACGAAAAACTTTAAAGAAAATATTGAAATTAACGGTGTGTTTGGATTGAAGGAAATAGAGGGAAAGGAAGCGGAGGGAAATGGAGAGATGAGATATATTTCATTTGGATAACAAATGAGGGAGGAAGGGAATTGGAGGGGGAGAGAATTGGAGGGATTAAATGGTAGGAAATTGATCTCTCCAACAATGGAGAGATTTGGAAGGAAAACTTATAATTCTTCCCTCCCCTTCCTTTCCCTCCCCTCCTCTTCTCCTCCCTCCCCTTCTTTTCCTTCCCCTTTCTTTATCCAAACACAGTGTAAAGGTATGTCTAACCCTTTATGGATAGGTGTTAGATGCTTCTGAGCTTTCCCTCCTCCATTGAAGCTCCTACATACGAAGTCTGCATCACCGCCGCAAACGGCACCGCTTTGGGTTGTTCAAGTTAAAAATTACAAGTTAAAACACTTGATATTCCGTCAAAATTGAGACTAAACGGCTTTTGTCAATGAAAATATGCAGTTAGATGAAAATGTTAGTTATACCCTCATATCTCAGCAAAACGGACCAAATTACCCCCATGAGAAACGCTCTATGTTTATCAAGAAGAGAAAGTGGGAATTACCCCATTGGCAATGCCTAATTTTGACAAATAACTCTTAACATTAACCTAATTTTTCGTGTCCGGTTCGTGGTGCGTTGTTTGTGTTACCATTTACCAACGCCAGTACTCCGTATATAATCGAGTGCAAACTGTTTTAGAGCGAGGGTTCCAAACTCGAACACTGTCGCCTCTTTTTGTCTCTCATCTGCCAATTGCCACAGAAAAACCACAAAAAGTAAAAGCTTAAACCCTCCTCCAAACTCGGCAATGGCGATGAGAGCAGCTGTAATGGCGGCGGTGGCTCCTCGAGGGCTAAATCGTCTTTTCGCAACCTCCGCATTCAACTTCACACCTCCGCCTTCCCCTCAGAAAGAGCCTGAGGCTGATCCCTCTCCCAACCTCTTCGTCTCCGGTATCTCTCTCTCTTTAATTTTCCTCTTATTCTATCATTTTATTTCAATTTTTTATTTTTGTTAATTTGAAGAGGTTGTTATATACATCCGAGTGTACGGTACTATTGTACACCCACGAGTATTTGTTCTGATTTTGATAATATGAAGTGCAAAAATTAACCTTAGATTAATTGAGTGTACGGTACACCCGAGTGTATATAACAAATTCTAGTTAATTTGTATGAGATTTATTTGTGTTAATCAGTCTAATTCATTAAGAATTAGATGAAGCTCATATCTTTTTGAAGAAATGAAGAGAGATTGGCGTTGGTCACTGTGTGATAAAATATTGTGTAGGAATTAAATTGAAACATGATAAAGGAAAATTGATGGTGTTTTGCCGATTTTGGATTGCTTTTATGGGAATGTTTATATGTTTGGTTTTGGTGGCATCGTTGTTGAGCATTTGAATTGATAGTTGTTTAAAATCTGTTTATAATGCTTTTTCGGGCTTTTCTAATAATATTTTTAATTTTCTTGTTTGTTTATGAGGGTGTATTAGCAAATTGAAGTTGCATAATAGCGTTTTTAATTGGGGTCTTCAAAGTTAGAGCCTGGTAATAGTTTAAGTATTTAGGCTAATAGTAAAGTTTAGGTCTTTGATTCTATTTATAGCTGTCTCTTTGCTAGGGCATTGCCACATTTATCATAAACCTCTGTGCATTCAATTTGATAGTTGTGTTGTGATAGGGGAGATTTCAAAGAGTTGGGGGTGGTGTGATTTATTTGCATTTGGATGATGCAATAGTAAAAGTTCATCATATGTGCGTGGAGCCCAGAACCCATATGAACACCAAGGTAGGGGTTTCTCGGGCTTTGGGTTGGGTTTGATTTCCACCCGGCTCCTATCTCTTCAACTAAAATTTAAAAAAACATTGTACTTCCATATTAGTTGTCTACTTGGATCACTACACTACATATACTACCTCCAGAACCACAATCATTAACACCGCCTCTTTTGATACAAAGAGTGTATGACCATTGAAAAGTTCCATTATTACCCACACAAACATCTAGGAGGGTTGTATTTGGCCACCACAATTCCATATATGGAATGATAGGCAAAATTTTACTACCAATGTTCTTTTTGTACAAAAATTTTAATAATGACAAGGGAGATGGCGTCAAAGGAGAGTTGGGGTATGATTCTATGAAGAGATTAAAAAGGGGAGTAGGTGGCGACAGCTATGAGTGTTTCATATGAGATAGGAATATGGAAAACGCTGGTGTATACTTTATGGTAGAAGAAGAGACTTGTATAATTAGACTTTGCATGAAGATATCTAGTTTCTTGAGACTGGCTTTTGGGTGCTTTTAGTCTTTTCTCCTTGAATTTGTGTTGAAGTATTGTTTGGTGTGGGTTAGATGACGATTTAGTTGTGAAAAGTGGGAGGGGTGTTTAGAAAAAGGAATCTAGTGATGAAATTGTTGTTGTAGAGACTTTGAAGCTATAGGTTGTAATGATTTAAGTTTTACTCTATGTGGGGCTTAGGAGTGTTGGGATGATTTGTTAATGTCTTTTGTGATTATTCTGAAGAACCGCGGGGGGGGGGGGGGGGTCTTGATAAGAGTATAAATGACCCCCTCTCTCTTAATTAATTTATTTTTTAATTACTGTAGTCCACATAAGAGGGATCAAGCCATCCAAGATTTAGAGTAGTAGAGTTCAAGTGCTCCTCTCTAGAATACGAATACCGTTCTTCAGAAAAATTGTATTTTTGGGTTATCGATGCAGATGCAATTTACCAAATAATGAGGTTGTGAATGATACATAAGATATAAGGCTATGGACTTTATGCTGGATTCTGAGATAGTGTAATAGATCAGAATCTTGAAGATGATGACTTAGACAAAGAGAAAAATTGGAAGATAACTGATAAATGGTTGTATCTTGATATGTTTTGTAATTGTTGGATTTAAGGAGAGATGTTGGGTGAACACTGAAAGTGTTTCTGCAATACAATTAAATAATCACTAAGGGTAATTGCAACCCTAGCCTAGTTTTTATAGTAATTGGGCACTCCCAAAACTAGACTTATCAATTTTCTTTCTGCCTCCTTTCTCCTACTCTTTCTCATTTATAGATGTTTTTCTTTCTTTCCCTCTCTTTCCTCTAACCAACTCTCTGCCTTCCTCTCCAACCAAATACTAATAACTAACATTGTAATACCAATATTACCCTACCCATCCCTGCCCACTAGGCCCATCTATTATATTACCGGCTGCTCAACTTTCCAACTTGTGTTCAAGGTATGTAGTATTCAGGTTCATCTGCCCCTGACAATGATTTTAGGCCACAGTTCGTCATGTTTGAAAGGTACCTTGAAGCTGTCCTGTTAAGATGTCAATCAGTGGAGGCTAGTTTTGGTGTTGTGTGTTTGTGAGATGAAAACATACTTGGGGGTTTTTAATTTCGAAAGTGAATGGGCTGTATTAAAAGGTGAATTGGGTTGGAAAAATGGGTCTTGAGTGAGTTAAATTAGATCTCGGATTTACCTCTCTTATCTCTTTAGTGGGATACTGGGATGTAAGCTTTTGGCCTGGAGAAATAAAATTGAAGGTTAAATATTAATGGGTTGATAGGTTGACTAATTGATGATAGTTCGTTGTCAAATATTGCCCAAAGTTATGTTAGTTGGAGTTTCTTTTGTAGCAACAAAGGCCTTGACAGTAGCTGCAAAGTGTTGTTTCACGTATGGCTTGCATTGTTTTGCTTCAGATATGGTTCATAGGTAGGTAGGCTAGGTTTGGGGATTTGGATGTTTACTAAGACATTAAAATTTTGGCTAGGAATGGAGCCTATGATTGTTTATATTGATGGAATTTCTCCTCCTTTTCGTTGATCTTGGAGAAGTTTGGGAAATGTGCTCACCTTCTTTTTACCCCAATATTTATGCATGTACCTGGCTGGGTAGATCTAGTTCAAAAGTCCTCCTTTATGGCTATGCTTAGCGTATAAAAAGGTGTGCTTAGGTCCAAGGTGACATGAACCATGTGCCTTTTTGGTTTAGGCGGGTTGATTTCACTGAGCTGTGCTTTGACACACCAAAAGACACACTAAAGGTTGAGGTGCACAATTTTTTATTGGGTTTACCCTTTAACTTTCTGTTTTCTACGATGTGCCCCCCTTTTTGAGAAATTCACAATATAACCCCATAAAACATTTAGTTTCTATATGGTAACCTTGCCGTTATCTCGTCGTTAACAAATTTTGTTATTGGGGTCCACTCTCCACATAATAATAATTTTTATCGATTTTTGTGTTGAAAATTGTTCCATTAAAGGTTTTGGGGGCTATTTTGGTGCTAAAGGGACCAAATTGAGCTCAAATTTTGGAAAAAAACACGTAAACGCCTCTTTTTGCGTATTAAGAAATATCTCGATTTGCGAGTTTACACATTTAATACCGCAAAACGGGAAATTTACGTTATTTTTTTTTTGCCAAATCTGAGCTCAATTTGGATGCTTAAGGGGCAACATAGCCCGTAAAACCTTTAACAGAACAATTTCCAACACACAAATCGATAAAAAAATATTATTGAGTGGAGAGTGGGCCCCACTAACGGAATTTGTTAATGGCGGGATAACGACAAGGTTACCGTTACCGTACAAAAACTAAATGTATTTTTGTGGTTATAGTGTGGATTTCTCAAAGGGGGGGGGGGACATCTTAGAAAACAGAAAATTAGAGGGTCATAATGTAGAAAACCCCTTATTTATATTTATTTGCACCATGCTTTAATGAGATGCACTAAGGTGCATTGTGGCACTCGTAAGGCGATTTGAGGCAATCCTTATTGCCTTGGGCCTATTTATACATTGGTTGTGCTAGCCGGCAAATCTTAAATTGCAATAAAGAAATGCTTTTGACTGTAAGTTTCCATAGACTCAAATCTTCCTCTTGCCTAAGCCCATCTCTAATTTGAGCAAATACAAATTGTCACCATCCTCAAGATCTTGCCTACAACACTAATGCTAAATCCCAAAAGTGGAGTTCTTGTGATTGCAAATTCCAATAAGTTGTAGGCTAGTTCGTTTTACTAGCTCCTCAATATTGTGACCTTTTTTTGAGTAGATTTACCGCTAAGGAAATAGTTTATACCCTGAAATAAGCTCAAAAAGCTGAGCGAAAGTAACCAAACTGCTGATCTGATCTTATCATTAGATGAAAAGATATTGAAGCAAGGCTCCCTTAAAGTGAGCGGTCTGAATTTTAGGTATTGGCATCAGATGGATGCATTGGCTGGATTGATTTTTTTTCTTCTTCTGCTAGCATTACCCTAGTTGTTATTTCTATACCTGTTTTTAAAGCATGCCTATATGTTGATCTTGATCATTTTCCCATAGAATTGTTTTCAGGAAAAGGGCAGAAGATAATTTGTTTTAATAGTAAAACTTATTATTAAGCACCAGAATTAACTCAATATTATTTTGAAAATAAAAATAAACCCAAACCTGAGAAAATTGCATCAGAATTACTGTCTCCCCACTTTCTAGGAAGGGTTGAAGATCAAAACTCTTCATGTAGACAGAGAGGAACTGCTGAACAGAGCCTAAGCTACATAAGTGGAAGCTAGAGTGAGAATTATCATTACACCTACAGCAGACTATGTAAATGATCTGCATTAAGAGACTTAATTCTAGAGATAAAAATATTTGTTTTCAGATACAATCGATTCATAGCCTCTTGCTAGTTTATATGGCTTTAGGAATTTCTACTTCCAGCTCTGCAAGCTTTCTATTGAACTTCAACCATAACCTTAATCCAAACATCAGCAGACTAATCTCATTTGAAGAAAGTATTTACAGAATCATGGTCATTGCACAAAGAATACATCACATTGCATTGAATTTACCAGTGACTAGACTGTTAGTGGTAGCCTTGTAGATAATGTGTTAAGGAAAAGGGGTAGCCTGGCGTTGCAGATAGTTCTCCCTAAGGAATTGATACCACCAATGGTTTCTGATTTTTCTTAACTTTGTCCCATCCACCACCCATTACAATTTCTGGAATAGCAAACTCATCAAAATTCTTTACATAATAGCTATTCACCCGCTTAACCCAAAGAGCATCTTTTTCTATTAATAAAGGTCCATTGCAGCTTTGAAGCAGCAGCTTTGTTCCATCAAACTATTCTACCCTCTAGAAGCCTCTGTAGAGCAATGTTTTTCCCATGCAACAAAGGTTGGATGCTTTTGTTTGAATTGGTGGTGATAGTGTTGCTATTAATGATACAATTTTCAAATATGGAAGTGAATAAATCAATTTTTTCAGAAATACTAATGTGGCATATATTTTGTGTAGAATGGGTTTTGGCTCTTGGGCTATGATAGGTGAATTTTGTGATGAAAAGGGGAATTTCTTCGGTGAAGCAATTTCATGGCCTGTAAAATGTGTCTGAGAAGACTCGTTTATCATAAATGAGCCAGTGATTGGTTATGTGTGGGGACAAGTTGCCTTTTAATTCTTCTATTGTGAGTATGCAATGCATGTACGTGCCCGCATGTTTCCCTAGGGTCTTTTTTCTATATGCTTTTAAAAGTTTATATGCCTATTAGGCTAAGCACTTAGCCACTCTTACTTTCATTACCAACGTACTAGATTTTCATTTTTGCTGCGATTTCTGCCACTGTTTTTAAATGTGATGCATTAATCCTCTTCCTTTTAATCCACTAGTGTATGCAAAATGATGTGGATTTTGTACTTCCACTGACTTTAGTGTTGTCTTCTTGGAGAATAATATGCTGCTGCCTATATATTTGAAGAAGTTGTCTTTACTTAATATTGCTGATACATAGATAATGTCTTGTGTGTAGGTCTTAGCAAACGTACTACTACAGACGGATTACGAGAAGCCTTTTCAAAGTTTGGCGAAGTGGTTCATGGTACATTTATGCAAAGTTTTTATTTTTTAATTTATTTTCCCTGGGTGCTTGGGATATTGCTGACAAGGTTACATTATTGCAGCCAAAGTGGTGACTGATCGCGTCTCAGGATATTCTAAAGGGTTTGGTTTTGTGAGATATGCTACTACAGAAGAGGCTAGCGCAGGAAAGGCAGGCATGGATGGCAACGTGCGTGAGCAATTTCTATCCTTATTTTCTTAATAATTTAACCTATGAAGTTTATGAACATCTCTATTTACTAGTTTGCTACTAGTTGCTAAATTTAGACTATAAAATAAGGTCTTCGTGTGGTTTTATAAGTTCGTATCTGATTTGCTTGGTTTGAATTTTTCTGGTGTGGTCTGGTCTTAATATTTCTCATGGGGTTTATCTGGTCTGGTTAGACTCAATTTTGACCATAACTGTACTTGGTTAAGTTATGGTCTGGTTTGATCAGATATATTCTGGTGTGAGCAAGTCTAAAATAAGCATAGGTTATTGAAATATGGTGTGAGCTAGTCAAGCGGTAATGAGGTATCACTACTGACTACTTCATTAGTAGAAGCTGCATTCACAAGTTGCCTAGATAGGGACCCAAACATGGACATGATTTTTGCTTCCCACACTCTCTTTTAACATAAAAGAGTAGACTTAGATTAAAAGGCTAAAAGCCATAGTTTAATTACATTAAGCATCACAAATTTTACAAGAGAAAATTTGATGCAAAGTGAAATAAGGCCAACAACGTGGTCAAGATTACAGCCGAAACTAACTAACCAAACTAAACAGAAGTCCTTGTGCTACTAAGACCCAAAAGACAATTCCATACAGCTAGAAGAAAGGAGCAAGAACTAGTTGTCAGCAGCCGCTACACCCTTCAAATCAGCCTCACAAAAAAAAAAAAAAAAGGAATCTCATGTCTTTGCACCCTTGTGGAGCAAATCTGGTATGTCTGAAACAAAACTAGCAGATTTGCCAAACTCGCTGATCCACCTCAATTTGGGCTAGATTATGTAAATTGAGTCCGGATTTTGATTTTTATATCTTGGATCTGAACTAGGATATTTTCCTCATTGAGTTGTACCCCCAAACGGCGTAAGCCCTAAGAATATGGAGGAAAGCACACTGGAAGTGAGTAGATTATTCAGTGTTAATGATTTTACTGGGAAACTCGAGTAATTGCTGCTACTTCATGCTGACTGTTGGAATGTTGGATACTGATATTCCCAACGACTCAACGAGTACAAGTTCAGTAAGATAATTAAATAGAGTGCCTTTTAGTACCTTTTGGTGCCTGTTGATGATGCTGGTTATTTGATGATAGTCTTTCAGTTAGTCGCTCCCAACTCAATACTGTATATCTCTGGAATTACAGAAGTTCCTTATTATAGTTAGCAGAAGCTGATGTGCAATATTCTGAATTTGTGGTTTGATAATTTGTTTTTTAATTGTTACTGCAGTTCTTAGACGGATGGGTGATTTTTGCTGAGTATGCTAAACCACGACCTCCCCCAACACAACAGCAATTTGGAAACCCTCCATTCGGTTCAAATTTTCAACGATAAAAATACTTGCTCTTTTTTATCATTTTGATGTGGAAGTGTGGTTCATTCTTATCAGTTATCATGGTCATAGTATATTCTTGATCTATTTTTGTACTCATTATGAGAACTTTAGTTAATGAACTTTAGTATTAAATCCAAATCCGGCTTTCTGTGTTGGATCACTGATATTGAACCAAGTATAGACTTCTTGAACTGAAATGTAATCAAGGAGTGAATGTAAAATAGCTGAAACTTGCCTTTTGAGAATTGAAGTATACAAACTGAGGTTAGAGTTTTCGTTTGTCAATTCACTGATATGATCATCCTTATGTACTAGGTTTGCTAAGATGATCTTTCTTGTACAAAAACCGGCACTGGCACTGCCTTATTCAATTTGATGTGATTGATGCACATAAGTTAGCATATACCCAATGAGCAGCCTTTCCACAGACACTCCCTCGTAACACAGTCCCCTCAGACACAGCTTATAATGAGACTTTTGTCACAATCAGATAAGAAGATCAGATTTGAAATCTCTTGGGTAAAATAGGTTAGAACTTTTAATTTTTGTTTACTTATTACTTCATCCGTTTTCTTTTACTTCCATCACAGTTTTAAGACACTTTTTGTAGTAGGTGATAAAGTATTTTTTAGCAACGGAAATTGGAAAAGGTTAGGTAGTGTGTGATAAAGTATTTTGATTAATTTGTTCTTTACATTATTAAATGTCTTACTTAAATTGCGTAATATGAAGCCGTGTTGCAAGTAAAAGAAAACGGAAGAAGTATTAACCAATCTTAATCACATATTAATATTACACAAAATTTTGCATTACATAAATAAAAAAGGACTAAGATTATATGGATTATGGACAAATAAGTTGAGAATTGTAGCTATCAACTATTTAAGGGTTCTTCTACACACCTCCTTGAGAAATCAATTTTTTTGATGGAACAGAAGCATGAGTTATTGAATCCCAAGTATCCCACCATCACTTATTTGCTTGTGCATATATGATACGTGTAGTTACGTATAAATAGATAAGGGGTTTACAATAAATACACAATATCCACCCTAGAATGATAAAGGATCGAAAATGTCCTCATTATCAAAGATAGCAATCTAAAATCTATGTGATCATTCTAGTGATTATATATACAGCCTGCCTTATATATGTGTTGTGACCACCTATATATACATATATATATATATATATATATATATATATATATATATATATATATATATATATATATATATATATATATATATATATATATATATATATATATATATATATATATATATATATATATATATATATAAAAGTAACTCCTATATCACTGATCGTGTAATAACCCCTATAAACCTAATCAAGTAACCCCTATAACACTGATTGAGTAACCCTATAACATTGATGAAGTAACCCTTTTAATATGACCAAGTAACCTCTATTACACAAACAAAGTAACTCCTATAATGGCTGGCCACACAGTGCGGCCATCTATATGTAAGAATTTGTGATATATATTTATCAAAGGACATTATCATAAACCCAAGTACGAGCAACATCCTCGATCATCTATACCTTCTATTCTTGGTTTTGAACATTTACCATCAACTTCGTTTATAAACTATAAACTTGGATTCATTTTGAACTAATTTGTGCTTAGTAGTATCTATTTTAATTGTAAATTAAGATTGGATTGATCATATTAATCTTGCCCTAAACATGGTCTTAAGTGATCTTAATCATCAAGTAGAGAATTTTATTACTCAAAATATATAATACTTCTTCTGTTTAAGAATAATCGAAACATTATGGTTGAAAGTGCCACACTTATAAGATATATACACACTAATAAAAAAATAAAATATCAATGATATCATGTAAAGTATGCTAAATTAGTAGAATGTTGCGTCAAAAAAAAAAAAAATAGTACAATGTTAACAATCCTTATAATATCAAAATTTTGTTTTCTTATTATTGTATTACCTTTTTTTTTTAATTGAAAAATATTAAAGTACTAAATGAAGCTCGTGCGATGCACGGTTTGATTGAATTTTTAAAAATATATATATATATATATAATAATTTTTTTCTATGTATGTGCTAAAATTTGTTATATATTTACATAAAATTCATAATATCAAAAGATAATATTTTATATTTAATTAATTTAAACTTAAAAAAAAAATCTCATTCGACAATTTTGTTTATATGTCATTTGGATTATTTAATTTTAAAAGAAATTAATAATCTCTTATTTTATTAGGTACAATTAATATTTATAATCCTATGTGGCGCGTTAAGAAAATTAAAGCTCTTTAAAAATTCTGGAAAAAACTCCCATATATATTAGACTAGATGAAGCCCGTGCGATGCACGATTTGTTTGATTTTTTTTAAATAATGTTTTTTTTTGTATTTATGAGCCTAAAATTTGTTATATATTTAGATAAAATTCCTAATATTAAAAGATAATATATAATATTTAATTAATTTAAACTTAAAAACCTCATTCGCCAATTTTGCTTACATGACATTTAAATTATTTAATTCTAAAAGAAATTAATAATCTCTTATTTAATTGGCTACTACTAAGATTTATAATCCTACATGGCGCGCTGAGAAAATTAGATCCTACGTGGCTCTCTAAAAACTCGGGAAAAAACTCCCCTTTATATATATATATATATATATATATATATATATATATATATATATATATATATATATATATATATTATATTAGATTACTTGGTATATCATATACATACTACGTATTAATGGTTAAATATGTACCTTGATTTGTGTGCCTTAAAAACCAGTGTCAATTATTTGAAACAAAGGAAGTATATATATTTGAATAGGGGTGTCCATTATTCGGACTCCAATCCAAAATCCAATCCAATCCAATCCAATCCAAATAAGCTATTTGGATTGGACTTTTTTAAATTTGGATTGGATTTGGACTCAAAAATTTTGAAATTCGGATTGGATTTGGACTCAAATTTTTTAAGTCCAAAAAGTCCAATCCAGTCCATATATATATATATATATAAATAAATAAATAAATAATTAAAAAAAATAATAATAAACTTCAATCCATATAACATTAGTAAGCCCAAACCCAATAGCCCAAATCTGCCAAATCCCCTCATTACTATATACTAGAAACCCTAAATCATTTCTTAGGAAATTTTTTTTATTATTAATTCGGATTGGATTAGACTGGATTCGGACTATGAAATTTTAATTTGGATTGGATCGGATTGGATTTTGAAAACTTTGGATTTGGACTATAAAATGAGAGTCCAAATATATTTCGGATTGGATTGGACTAGGCTTCAGTCCAATCCAAAGTCCAAATGGACACCCCTATATTTGAATACGGATCAGACAAGCAAACATAAATTGTATAATATCTTGATAGATACTACCTCCGGTCCACTTTACCCGCAACTTTGAGGGGGTTTGCGGAGGCCGAGGCAAAACTTTTAAGGGGGGATTTAGAAAAAGTAAGGGTATGTAATTAGGAGTTAAAATTGGAGGGAAGTATTGTGGTCCCCTTGTTTTGATTTTTTTAATGGGTTGTACTTTAGTGAAAAGAGTGGGAATTTCCCACCTTTTTTTTTTCCTGGCAGCTAAGTAAGGGGCGAATTTTGGGAAGGTTTTTCCCTCCCAAATTTTCCCCAAAATTCAAATTTTTACACAAATTCCCCCAAATTTCAAATTTTACCATTAAAATCAAACAAAAGGCCCTATATAAAACCAGGGCATCCCTTCCAATTCTCCATTTTCAAAAGGCAAGTTTTAGGAGAATTGGGGAGGGGGGAAGCATAATTCAAGTATCACCAACACAAAAATTAGTTAATGTAGTACAAAATACAGACATCCCTAACAAATTACAAGTCATCTAAACTTAGATTAGTTTAATCCTAAATCCTAGAGCAACGTTAGTAGATGCAGCTTCAATAATAGGCTCCGTTGACTACCGTCCAAAAACCACCAGCCGCCACTTCATCACCAAAAAGCAGTCCTGAAATTTTTTCAAAAGAGAAGGGACTCATGGGAGAGTTCGTACACGAACTTATGGATGAGTTAATTCAACAAGACCAGCTCATGGAAGATGAGTTAATCGAACAACAATTCAACCAAGAAGAGTATGAAGGGACTTCTGATTCAGAGCATGAACAACAGCAAAATGATCAAGGCAATGATGCTGATGGGTATGATGCAGATGATGATGCAAATCAAGAAGAGTTACAACACAATTGCAGAGCAACAAGAGAGATGACAGTGGAGCAGAAAAGAGTCATTGTTGAGGAGATTATGTTGCACATGGAGGGGGACTCACTGCCAAGAGGCTTTTTAGCCAATTTGGCAAGAAAACATTCAGTGCACAAATCTACAACAACAAGATGGTTTCAGGTAATTAAACAATCTCTAGCTGAAGGTATTGTTGTTGATGTTAATACCAAAAAATTAGGCAGGACAGGGCGCAAAGCAAAACAATACACAGATGAATTTCTTACATCTGTACCATTGTACAAAAGAACAACTGAAAGGGGATATGCTGGAGCATTGAAAATACCCAAAACAGCATTGCATAGGCTAAGACAGCAAGGCAGGCTGAGAACACACACAAGCACAAATCATCCAGCATTGACAGAAAAGCACAAAGTGGCAAGACTTAAATGGGTTTTAAGTCTAATTAATCTTGTTCCAGCAATTGGGGACCCAACATTTAGTGATATGCAACAATGGATACATTTAGATGAGAAATGGTTCTACATCAATCCAGAAACAAGAACCTTCTACCTACTTCCAACAGAAGATGATCCTTACAAGGCTCAACAATCAAGGAGGTTCAAAATCAAAGCTATGTTTATGGGAATGATAGGTAAACCATTGTTTGATGCTGAAAACAACATGATACATGATGGAAAGTATGGCCTTTTTCCTTTTGTAAAATATGAAAGGACCAAAAAGAAAAGCAAGAACAGAGATGCAGGGACTCTAGAGACAAAGACAATTCAAAGTGTCACAAAAGAATGCATAAGGGAAATGCTGCTAACACATGTTATCCCAACAATCTATGCAAAATGGCCAGAGCAGTTACCAGAGGACATAATCATCCAATGGGATAATGCCAGGCCTCATCAGGTACCAAAGGATGAAGAATTTCAAGCAGCTTGTCATGCAAATGGATTCAACATTCAATTCATATTCCAACCAGCTCAGTCACCAGAAACAAATGTTTTAGATTTAGGGTTGTTTAGTGTCATTCAATCATTACAATACCAATTTTTTCCAAGGAATCTAGATGACTTAATCAAGGAAGTGGCAAGAGCATTTCAAGAATTTGATCCTACACTAAACAAGTACACATGGATCACACTTCAGTCATGCCTTATTAAGATTCTGGAAAAGCAAGGGGGTAATAACTTCTCTCCCCCACACATGAAGAAGAGAAGCTTGGACAGCCAAGGACTACTACCTCAACTACTTCATGTAGACAGGGAGCTAATAGGTCAAGTTGTTCATTTTTTGGACACAGTCACAATTACAGGAGATGATGAAGGCCACATGGAAGTAGATGCAGACTGATTACTGTGTCTTAGATTAGGAAGGCAACCGTTAAGGGACTCATAATTGACTGCCACATATAACCTTTTTCTATTCAAACAACTTTTTATGTAAGATTATGTGTAGGTTATGTGTACTTTTGGTGGATACAACTTGTTTATTTTTTAGGCAGTCATGTAATTAGTCAAGTACAAATACTTTTATTAACAAAAAAATGACATGTTTCACTCTGTTTTTGTTTCAATTTATAGCCTATTATTTCCATCAGAAGGGTTAAGATTTCAGTCAAAGCTTTAGTGAGTGTTGGTACCTCAACACAAACCTTTATGACAAGGTTTATGGAGCATCCAAACCACCCAAGTAGCTATCAGATGAGTCCCATCATCATATGGAAAACCAAAAGGGGTGTGCATTATCAAATTAGGGACTCAATGCATTAAAGCCAGAAGACAAGGGTCACAACAGGGGACTCGTTCTCAACAACCAAAAACAACCAAACAACTGTGAATTCATGCATCAACTAATGAACTAATCCAACAACTGCAAAACGCATCAAATGTAGTGCTACCAAACAAGATCCCATAACATAAATCAAATGGGTCCAAACAACAAACTTGGCCCAAAACACCAGTCTGTTAACAACCACATACAACCATCTATCAACCACCATCATCCCAAAACAGAGCTACTAACAAAATTATTAGACAATTACGCCAACATTCATGCATCAACTACTCATGTCAATCAAAGAACAGTGATTATCCGTAATTAACAACTCACACAATCACACAATCATCAACAACAATCATCAAATCACAGTGATTATCCACAATTGCACATCAACAGCACAAACACAGAGAATCAGAAAACAATAAATTAGGGTTTATAGAGTATACGCTGCGCATTCAATTACGAGGGGGGTTGAACTGAGGGTAGTAGATCTGCAAATACGCCTCAATCACTTCCTTCCTCGACATGCCATCTGGAGGACCAGATTTGATGCGTTTTGCGCCAGAGGAAGGTCCGTCAGCACGCTCAGGGGACTCCGGTGGCTGAGCCACCTCAGAAACCTCCAGATCTACAGGGTGGGACTCGCCTGTAGCAGATCCGGTGGCTGAAACCTCCACCTCAGTCACTGGAGACCCAGAACCCCCAGCAGAAACCACCGCAGCAACCTGGGAACCCTCACCAGCAGGAACCACCACAGACGGTGGTTCATCACGGCCAACGGCCTCAGAAAACACCAGCTTAGGCGGCTCCTCGTCGCTGTCATAGTCAGCGAGTTTCGCTCCACGAATCCGCCTCCTAGCAATGACTGAAGCGCGGCGAATGGGTTTGAGGACACCTGTTCCACGGCGAGGTTTGTAGGTGACACTACCAGATCGGCGGCTGGTAGCACTACTTTCAAGTGTTTCATGGCAAGTTAGATCTAGGTTTTTGTCAGTTGAGGAAGCCATTGAAAGAGGAACTCAGAGAAAATAAGAAAACGATTACAGAGAGAGAGAGAGAGTGAGAGAGGAATCGAATCGGCGAGAGAAGAGAGAGAAAGTAAGAACTAGGGTTTAGGTGGGAGGGATTTATTCTGGAGAATTCTCCAGAATAAATGATCTCCCACCAATTCATCAGATGAATTGAATGAGGAGCATTTAATTGGGGCAGTTAGGGAGTTGATGAATTTGAAGGGTTGGGGTATAAAATTGGTGGGAATGATTAATTAAATTAATCAGTCTTTTTATTAATCAGATAAGGTTACTAAAATAACTGAGTTGATTAATTTATAAAATAAGGGTATAATGGTAATTTTACAGTATAAACACTACAAGAAAATAACCTTTTCGTAGCGATTATTTTAACCTTTAGTATCGATTGTAATTGCAACAAAAAGCTTTCCCAACGAATGGTCATTCGATACAATATCCCCCGTTGCCTTAGCCTTTAGTAGTGGTTTTCAATATCGCTGGGGTTGGCCTCAATAATCGATACGAAAAACTACATCCAATCGTGGTGATTATTGTAGCGATTACTTGCGTATAATCTTTACAAGATTCGAACATGCAACCTCAAACTCTTATATTAAATGTTTCACCAATAAGCTATGACATATTTTATGTAATCTTTGTTAAACAATATTTATATATCTAGTGTTGAAAAGGCTTTTCGTATCGATTTTTAAGATTTAGTGGTGATTGTAAATGATACGATTTCTCAAAATTATATAAATGTGTAAAAATAGTGTGGATATGTATTATTATGTTTTCCGTATCGATTTTATATGGGAAAACCATGACGATTGTAAAAATGATACGACATCCTTAGTTATTTCACAAACATACTTGCATATTGTAGCGAATGTACAATCGCTACGAAATAATTGCTACGAAAAGTGATTTTTCTTGTAGTGAAAGTTTACTAAAATAGGAAAGAAATGGGAAAGTTGCGAGTAATTTGGACCATCCCAAAAAGGAAATAGTTGCGAGTAAAGTGGACCGGAGGTAATATTATAATCATGTAACTGGTTTGTGTAACTATTTACAAATTTGTCATAAATATACTACATCCTTTTCATATTATGTGTAACATTTACAAAGAATTGGATGCTAGTACGCTACACATTACATGCAACATGTATTTCCTTTTTAATTTAAGTGTCATTTCTCTCTATATATATATCCTCATCACAAGCATTTCTATCTTTCTTTTATGTATTTAACACTTACAAACAAATTTTATATAGAAGTCTGTATCAAGGCGTTTGTTACACATAATATAAAATGGAGGTAGTACTCCATGTCGATTAGTCCTGTCGACAGTCGACTAGTCCTCCAAAATATCTAACAGTTTTAGGTACTTGCATATATAGCTAATTATTTTCTGTTGCTGCCTTGTCGGGAAGGCAATTATGTATCGCTAAACTATCAAAAATATGAATGAGAGGTTAAAGTGACAGTTAGGCTTAGGTGAGTGTGTACCACGTTGCTCCTATCTTTGTGCTGGCCTTCCATTCTTGTAAGATAAATAAACATGCACTATTAAAATGTATTTGACAAACATGTTACTTCATGTACTACGTATTATTTTTAGTATTAACCAAATTGGGCATGTGTACAATTTTTAGAATAATAACATCTACTCTTTTATTAACTACTCCCTCCGTCCCTAAATTACATTCCTCTTTCTATTTTTGGTATTCCAAAATTACATTCCTCCTTTCTATTTTTGATAAGTTTTTTTAGTAAATCAACTCTCTTTTTCTGTTTTATATTTAATGCTTTCTCACTCATCCTTACCTAATCTCACTCATAATCCTTGTGCCAAATTACAATGAATATGATTGGTTAAAAATTTTCAATTAGGAGCATGTGATTGGTCCTTTATTTTTTGCAAAGGGTTGATGACATGTCATGAGTAATAACTAATCTATCTTTGTACTTCCCATTGTATTATCTAATTATTGTTATTGGTCTTATTCTTTCCTCCTTAATTCCCGTGTAAATTTTCAAAGAGGAATGTAATTTAGGGACGGAGGGAGTAGTGAAAAGATAGGTCAAAGACACACTGTTGTATACGGAGTAATTAACAAGATCTCTTTTAAGAGAATACGAGTATATAACAATTATACCAAAGCTTATACAAGTATTAGATAATCTTTAGCTTTATACTTGTTTCTGTCAGGATCCGATAACCCGATTCTGAGATCCAAAGCCCGAGCCTGAAACCCGTTAGGCCCCTATCGTCCAGATGAGAACCTACACAAAGAACATAGATTAACTAACCCCGGGGTAGATCCAGAGATAACCATTCCGATGACAAAGTCATAAAGTGTTTAAGAATATAAGAAGAGAGAGAAAGTGTGTGTGTGTGTGAGAGAGAGAGAGAGAGAGAGAGAGAGAGAGTGATAGTGTAATAAATACTACCTTGATTATGAGATTAAGCTTGATTATTTATAACCCTTCCAGATGACAAATGGCTGCATGACATGCAAAGTACCTTGCGCCACATGTCAAATCGCTGCTGCCACGTGTCGATCACTGATAAGCCGACATATCTGCTTTGTGGATGTCTGCCGACATGTTCGCTAGTTATTGGGGATCCGTATCCAGATAACATATCGGTCTTTCATACAGGGCCGTCCCAAAGTATACGGAGGCCCTGTGCGATTAAAAATAAATGGTCCCCCATCTAATTTATAATTTTGTCACCCAAAAAAAATTAAAATAAAGAGTGAAGCTCACAACAGTCATCGAATCTTGAACCACTTGTAAATATTTTCCAGCATCTGACCATTGAGCTACCTACAAGAGATTCTCAATAATAATGCTAGCTTATTTTTTATATTCTTAAATTGATATGAGGCCCTATTAACTTTTGGGCCCTGTGCAGTTGCTCACCCTGCACATCCTAAGGGCCGGACCTGCTTTCATACGTTGTCGGCCCTGTGTCCATATCTCCTCATACAATACTTTGTTTAATTTATGTTATTTTTGTTTGCACTTAATACATGAATTAAACTCTAAACTTAATTTTATTCACCTCAACTTAATTTTATCAAATATACTATGAGCTTATATGTTAATACAAGTTGAATCAAACACAACCCATATGAGCTTATAATCCTTGAAGTGAACTTATCTACATACAATTACTAATATGAGAAAGAGAAGGCTAGAAAGTAGAAACCTAAACGACACAGAACTGACACAACGTGTTGCACATACATTTAATCGCACATAGAACTATAAAAGTCGTAGGTGCACCCGATTGTATCTAGCTAGGAGTATGCAATGTGTGCAATGTGTGAGCTCGCACATGTTTGTGAATGCTCCATCGACCATCCACACCTGGAGGGACATGAAAACAAAGAATTTAATTAATTCGTTAATTAGTAGAAATTCATTCAAGTCACTTTCAAAAGAACAAACACAATAGGAATCAAGCTAATTTAACTTGACATAAAACCTGGATACTATTGTTCTGGAGAGTAATTACACCCATTTATTTCCCTATTTAACACGGCATTTTCTTGTCCAATTTATAACCTAGTGAATATGGTATTCTTGTTGTCCACAAATAATATCTTGAATGGAACTAAAGAACTATTCACATGTAGCATTTCACGTTCATGTTAAATTAAATATCATTTACTTTTATTAATTTTGAAGGTTAAAAGCAACAATCAACCAAAAAAACAAATCAAAAGAAAATTCGTTATTGTTCCCTTGTTATGAAGGCATTACAACTATTTAGCTAGGTGACTGATAAATCTACTTAACAACGCCTATTTAATGTTGGTTTCAATTATATATTTCTAACAATAAGTATTTGTTATATGAGTTAGCAATTTGTAAATCGACGTGACGAATCAAGTCATATTAATGTGGCGAATCAACTTTGACATCATTTTTTTTTTTTTTACAATTATATAAAATCAAGTATTTTTGTTTAATATGCCGTTGGATTAGTCTCAGCATATTTTTCGTCTCTTACCAATTAATACATAATATTGTCTTTCATCCTAAATATATTAAAGAGTATGTATACCATTTGAAGATTTAAAGATAATTTATATACGTGTTCTTTAGAATATAGCCGAATGACTATATTACGAAATATAATAAAACGATCACTTACATGAGATAAAATTATTTTGTACTTCTTTCGTTTCTTTTAATTCAATACATTTTGACTTTGTGCATTATTCACATAACTTACTTTGACTTGATTTTGTGATTTAGCGGTATAAAATAAATATGTGGGGTGAGGTCTTATTAGATTCAATTCGTCTTAGCATCTATTTTTAAAATATCACATCAAATGTTTATAATTTTTGCTTATACATAATTAAAAATTTTGTATTTAGGGTCTGTTCACTGCAGCTTAATTTCAGTTCAATTAAGCTCCAATTAGTTCAGTTCAGTTCCTATTTTCCTTCACTCATAAAATATTCATTTAAGTTCTACTCAGTTCAGTTCAGCTCCAATCGGTTCAGTTATACGACGTTGTAAAACATGCCTAAATGAAAGGTGTTACCTAATTTGCAACGAAAAAGTATGTAACAAATAACAATATTAGATAAATACGAACTTACTAATATAACAATAATAGCATGAAGTTAGTTGTTAATTTCATATAACCAATACCACAATTATTATTGTCAATAGGCCAGAGATTCCATGATTCCATCCTGTCCGCATTTCTACAACACCTAACAAGTAACAAACTAACAACTAATTCCAAGTAAAACAGCTTTCTTCCAAAGCATTGCCATATCCTCCAAGTTACTCTATTACCTCCGTACTATTTCATTTTATCATGTTTTGACTTAGGGCCTGTTCTCTTACGTTGAAATTCAGTTCAGTTCAGTTCAGTTCAGTTCAGCTCCTAATTTTCTTCTGTTATAAAATATTCAGTTCAGTTCAGCTCAGTTCAGCTCAGTTCAGTTCAGTTCAGTTCAGCTCAATTCAGATCAGTTCAGTTAAGTTCAACTGAGTTCAGTCAATGAGAGCAGGCCCTTAGTCATACAAGGAATATACTCAAATTTTAAGATAAATCCTTAATTAAGTTTAATGATAAATTTAAAATTTACCAATATTCCAAACACTTTAGCATTTATTATACCGGGTACACTAAAGATTGATACGGAGTACTTAACAATTACTACTATGTAGTCGGTAAGTAAAGGGTCTATTCTCTTACGTTGAAATTCAGTTCAGTTCAGTTCAGTTCAGCTCAGTTCAGTTTAGTTCAGCTCAGTTCAGTTCAGTTAGTTCAGCTCCTAATTTCCTTCTCTTATAAAATATTCATTTCAGTTCAGTTCAGTTCAGTTCAGTTCAACTCAATTCAGTTCAGTTTAGTTCAGTTTAGTTCAGCTGAGTTTAGTCAATGAGAACAGGCCCTAAGGGTCGATTGAATCCTAAGAGACTTGAATCAACGCTAAGGAAGTAACCAATTCAACTCAAAGGCTTAGCAAAAACAAACAAATAAATAAGTAACTAATCTAACTATTAACCAAATACGAGGTAGCTAAAGCTTGATTAAATTATGGTACATTATGATTTTTAGATTGTAAATTAAGAGATTATATATAAGGGGATAATAATGATAAAGAGTATTATACGATCACCTTTATAATATAAAGGTTCTTAGTTCGTTCTCTTTTACCTACAACATATAGAAATTAAAACTATTTACATTATTTTTCTATTGACCACCTTTGTAAAATTACGTGTTAGACAAAATATAATCATGTGAGATTTTGTTACATTCATCTCACTTTAAATGAAGTATTTTCATAATATCAATTTTTTTTTTCTTTTAATTTCTTTTATACTTTTTACTTATCTATAATTTTAGAAATATAAAAAAGGTTGGAACTATGCAATGGTCTAACAAGGGTGAAATTTAACATGTTACAACTAATTAAATAAAAAATGGATGAAACGTACATTTCTATTATCATGAGAGCTATGTCACATTATTTTTTAAAAATATGACACTTTTAATTTAAACGGAATATCACCATTACTTTGGTTGTTTTAAGGTAATTTTTTTTTTTTTTTTTTGAGGGGATTTTTTGAAGGTAACTTTGTATCTAATGAACACTATTTATCATAATCTAAATTGTCAAATTTTTTTTATTAAAAATTTGTCCCAATAATTAAGTTTGCTCCATCAAGAAAATTAGTTTTAAAAAAATTTTCCAAGCAGGCCCTATATCATTTAATATTATAACACGTCATTTTCTTGATAGCAAATTGGAACCAATCCTACAACACACACTTTACATTTCTTTTATTTGTAAAAAATAAAAGAAAAGAAAAGTAATATCCACTTAAAAAAATCTGATCTATTATTAAAGCAAATAAAAAATCCTCAAAAAATTCACAATCTTTCATACAATCATAACTTCATAATCAAGGTGATCACCAAGATTTACCAACATTTAATGAAATCTTCCTAAACATTCACAATATATAACTTCATCCACCCCTTCATTTTTTTTCCTCCTCTTCAACTAAACAAACACAAAAAAAGACTAAAAAAGAAGATGAGGTTTCTCTTTGAATGTGTAACTTGTTGCACCATGATAAACCCTTCTTCTTCTTCTAATGATGAAGAGGAGCCTACGTCTCCTCCGACCCCGAGGACGGAGGAGACACGCTCCCTTGTTAACCGACGTCGTAAACGAGCCCCTACTAGGGGCTCCTCGGCCGATTGGAAGCCATCCCTTTTTGCTATATCGGAGGATAACGCCGTCTCGGTGACTTTGCAAAAGCCGGTTAACCGGAAACCGGCTTCTCCGAGGACTGCCAAGCGGTGTGGTTCGTCCTCGGTCGAGGTCAATGCTCGTTCTCGCTCCTATGATAATTTTGGGTATGGATCATTAACCCCTTCCTTTAAAAAAAAAAATTATTATTAGTAATAATTTTAAAATTTTTAATTATTTTTTTAATGAAATTTTTTTTTTTTATCGTCACAAATTTTAAAAAACTAAATAAATTATAACTGTAATTAAAATTTACATTTGTATGTCTTTAGTTGGAGTAAAATGAATGAGTTTTTTAAACCTATTCTTTTACTAGTCGTTCTCATTTAATTTTAAATTAAATATTTTAATTCGTTGAAGTTCACTTGATTTTGAATTGAAATTTTATGTGATCTGAGGAGTTAGCAAATATGGTCAATGCTAACGGACAAAATATATGCATGTTATAAGTTAATAAATCGCTTTCCGTTCTTGCATCAATTTTGTGTCATAAGGGTTAGAACGAGTTCTATTTCAACAAATTGTTGTTAAAAATTGGATTACATTACATGTGACCTATACTGGTAAGTGGTAACACACGAATGTACTTTGATCACATACATAAATCCATGATCAACATAAATTGCGGAAGTTATTTGGTTCATAAAAATTGTGAGTGTTAACTATTTTTTTGTAAAAAAGGTATGTAGCTACTCAATTTAGTACCTAATTGTGTATGTGTACATATATTTGTAGTTAAAAACTTACTACCTAATCACTTTGTCGTATTGTTGTTGAAATTAAGAACCTCTCACATCATAATTGAATTATTTCTCCATCTATCGCCAAGTTGGAAAAAACGATAACTTCTAATAATACAAGAACTATAAGTTAAGAAAACTACTATAGTGAGAGAAGATAGGCAAACCACTTATCACGAGGCAACATTAATATGAAAACAATTATGTACTAATCAATTAAATTATTGGTGATGTTCATGTCATTTCAAGGTTTTTAAAAAGAATCAAAAATTCTTTCAAAAAATTAAGAAGTACTCTTATATGTTTGGTTTGTGCAAATAAAAAAATACTCCGTAAGTGTAAGTAATGGTAATAGATATATGTACTCCGTATATGATTTCTTAGAAAACCACATATGTTACCAGTTATGCACAAACTGGCTTTATGCATTATCATATGAGTATATATTAGTATGAGACTTTTCTTATATAATACATATTATATTAATTTCTTAATATTAAGTCACAAGCTATAACCATGTATCAAAGACTAAAAATCTCTTAAAATCTTAATCTCCTTTTATTGTGAATCAAAATAAGAGCTCAAATTTTGTGTTACATCACTTATTATGTCCAAAAACTAGTATTCTTGCTAGGTTTATTTTAGCACGATTAAAATGTGGAAAAAAATAGTCCTGAAAATAGAATCTATCAACTTTTATATAATGCGCCTTTGTTAGCTTTTTGGTGGATACATTTTGGAAGTAAGTGGAGAAGGTTTGACCTTGGGGTGGTAATTCCAAATACTTGTTTGTTTTTAATGCTAATAATGGAAATTTGTGTAGATACTCCTTGTATTGGATATGGTATGACAGTTGGATTCAATCAGCTGTTTGGATATGCAAATTCTAGTTAGTTTGTCATTCATATCTGGATCAGATTACATTGACATGTCACAATATTTATGATTTGATACACATTTGGTCGTTGATAAAAATAAGGAACAGTGTGATTAAGATTTAAACCTTCACTATTTTTTTTTTCCGCCCAATTTACCCTTTGAGCCAATCCGGATTTGAGGATCAGTTATGGATAGTTACCCCTCCCAATTATTGATGCGGGGAATTGAACACGAGTCTTCCCTACCAAGTGTAATCCCATTCACCACTACACCAACAATCAATTGGTAAACCTTCACCCTTTCACTCAACCAATTCTCCGTATGTTGTAATATTTTCAACAAATCTTTTTATAAATAGCCTTTTTTTTTTTTTAATTATTTAAATACTTATATTACGGATTTATGGTGTGATTAAAGCCCTTGAAACTATAATCTACTCTTGATTCCAACCTTTTGCTCTAGACTAGAATTTATATACTTCTATATATAGAGTTAAAGATTAGATAGATTATATACTTCTCTAGTCTAGAAAATGACTCAATGTCATTTTGTCATTTGAACTAGTCAAAATAATGATTTAAATTCTCCAAGAATAAAATCATTCATACTCACTAATTAATAAGGAGTATGATCCAAATAATTGGATGGAAATATAATAAAGGATAAATCAAAGGCATTGAGTCATCATGTTAAAATCATAAATATACACCTATTGCATATGATTCAACAATAATTCAATGTATTTTGTTGACATTAAAAAAATACCTCGCTTTGATTTGTTGACTTGTTTCTTCTCATGTAATTCTAATCTCCTTTTCACGTAACCAAACTTTTGATGTTGACATATTTGCAAGCAATAATCCGTCTTTGATGTTCACAAAGGAGTTAATTATTGATTAAAATGTGTAATTTAATTTAGTAGACTTTTTCTTGTTGCCAGTTCATATACTTCATACATAACACTTACATGTCACAAGATTCAGCATCAAATATAAATAATAAAGTATCAAATCATGCATCATGAGATTGATGATTTTTTTTAACATATAATTAGTGATAAAGTTTGTAAATATAAATAATAAAGTATTAAATCATGCAGCATGGGATTGATGATTTTTTTTTTATTTTTTTTATGCAAATTTTATTTCCATTTTTTAAGTGATAAAGATTGTTAAAAGGTCCATCAAGTTGTCCATTAAAGTTTATATCATACTTGTAGATATTTTTTTAAGTTACATGGATAAACGAAAATATTTGGTTCGTCTTTTCTCAAAACTGCAACACCTTGAAATCATTGACATATATGCTTTAGTACTATACAAAGGGAAAGTTGGGATGTCTAATTAGTCAAACAAGGTAGGTTAGCAAAGCAATTGAATTTAGTAGCAAAACAATTGAATTTAGTAATTTTTTTTTTATCCTTATCTAATCAAATAATTGCACCAATAAATTATTAGCAGCCTTAACTTTGTTATGTATAAGAAAATGTCTAGAATGATAAAGACGGATATATGAAGGTTAAAATAAAGTAATGCTACTAATTAATCTCCTAATAACGAGCACTAATTTTATATACCTTGTACCATATAACCATACTAGTGTTTTCTTATTTCTAAATGATGATGAAAGGTATCACTTGATGTAATATGACTATATGATACATTATGCTACGTAATTCTATTGAAAGTAACGAGTCTAATATTTATTTGAAATAACTTATAATATAATAGTGTTATCTACTTGCTATCATTAGGAACAAAGCGAGTACAAGCTAAGTTAAATAGTACTCCGTACTTTGTATTTTGGTATGGTGGATATTATTTTCATCGATCTAACGTATTTCATTTATTGCATGTTTAACAGCCGAGAACCTCTTCCGATGGTGTTCCCAGCCTTCTCTGCAGCTCCTTTCATGTTTTGATCGTTATCATCCGCTTTGTATTTTAATAACCTTGTGAGATCTGTAATTAAGTGAATTTGGTGGATGAATAGCAGATACTGTTCTCCTTCCATTTGTGAATATGTCAAGCAGTTTTCTTTGCTTATTTGAGGAAAGTTAATTATCCCACGGTGTGTTGAAAATTATATACTCCGTATATGTCAACACAACCGGTTATATCTTATAAGGTACAATCGGTTGCCCAATTTGCTCATTTTCATATATGGGCAAATTGGTGTTGCTCTTACTAGCCATTGCTTCACAAATTAAATTTGCTCATTTGGCAAGTTTAAAATTTAAAGACGAGTATAATATTGAAGAAGGAAAAAAGAGTAATATTAACACCAACAAAGTTATTATTAAAAAAAAAAAAGGATAATTTGTCCAAGATTAAAAATGTCTAGTAATGTTGCAATTTTGCTAATTTACTTCAATGATGATTGTATTCCAAATGAAATTGCTCTCAATTATTCATCACCGATAAATAATAATAGTAATAGTAAATCAACAAAATTTTCAAATTCAAATAAAAGAAGTTAATCCCGAATTCAAACCTAACTTGAGGGTGATTGGATGAGGCAATTTGCACCCTAACAAATCTCAACTAAAATATGACCTCCCCATTCTTTGTGTGATACTTTATTAATGAGTGATTTAGGGTAAAAAACTTGTGATTGACTTTTTTTTTATATAAAGGACATAGTTGGAACATGGAAGAGTAGCTTGAAAACGATAGAAAAAGAGTGATGATTTTGCTCCTTGTGAATAATTGGAACCGAATCTTTAGGAGGGCCATGTAAATAGTGTAGTTATATAGAGATTTGGTCCCAAAGAAAGTGTATGGTGAATTGGTGATTGGTGGAGTTGAATTTTGTTTTATGACGTCCTATAAATATTTTTTGTGGAGATTGTAGTCATAATTCCATCTTTCCCATAATTATTTTGTTACAAATCCCTAAACTACAACTTTAATGGAATTATGATAGTTGCTTTTAAATAGAATAATGGGGCTAGAAATTTACAAATTGCATGATTCTTGATCAAATTTGTACAGAATTTTGGATACTAGTCATACAAGATACAACACATAGTTTTTTTTTTTTTTTTTTTTTTTTTTTTTTTTTTTTTTGAAGGAGCATACAACACATAGTTATATAAATGTAAATATGTAATGACTGCATAAGCCAAAAATAATTCAAAATTTGAGTAAATCATATTAATTAATTGAGAATTGATCCAATTAAGACCAAAATATTGAATTTTTTTTTTAGAAAACGCAAAATATTGACTTATCGCCAAGTTAAACTTCATTTGAATGATAACTTCTATAAACTACTCCGTAATTGCATTTAATGAGTTTAAATATTCATCCTTCAATTTACCTTGAAAATGAAAGGAAAATCAATGGCACATAAACAAAATCCAATAAACAAGCAATGAACTACTCGTACTCTGTCAATCAATTTATTATGAAGCAATCTACAATTATCAAGTATGGACTAGAATTGAGTACATACACAAACAGTGGCGGATCCAGGATTTTTAAGGTGCTGGGTCACTGTCACCTATATCGATCATCACTCATCGACCGCATACCGGAGGTGGATGAATTTTGTGATAGACGATGAGTTTTTGGAGGAGGATGCTTGGGACTAAAGAAACTTGTTATATCATATGTTTTTTATGAAAATTAAGTCACAATTTCAATTTAATTACAAAATCCAATATTGTCAAAAATAGATTAATTCAATCTTTTTGCAACTTATCTATTCTATACCCAAGTGGTTTTTAGAATATTATAGCCAATTAAGTCACAATACCCAATTTAATTATACAAACATAATATATACAACACAAATTAGGAAAACCACTTAATGTAATGTCTCAACAACACAAAACATAACAGCATTGAAGGATAATCAAATTAATCACATGTTAATCAAATATCATAAGTTCATTATCATTTCAAAAGGAAAACCAAAAAAAAAAATATTCTATTTCTAGCTAATGCTACTACAATGAATTAAATGAAAAAAGAAGGAAAAAATTGAAATAATCACATGAAAATCAATAAATCACATAACCATAACATAGGAAGGAAAAAAAAAAAAAAAAAACAAAAAGATAAAAGGAATTCCAAAAAAAAACAAAAAAAAAAAACAAAAAAACAAAAAGATAAAAGGAATACAAAAATTACACAAATTAGGAAAACCACTTAATGTAATGTCTCAACAACACAAAACATAACAGCATTGAAGGATAATCAAATTAATCACATGTTAATCAAATATCATAAGTTCATTATCATTTCAAAAGGAAAACCAAAAAAAAAAATATTCTATTTCTAGCTAATGCTACTACAATGAATTAAATGAAAAAAGAAGGAAAAAATTGAAATAATCACATGAAAATCAATAAATCACATAACCATAACATAGGAAGGAAAAAAAAAAAAAAAAAACAAAAAGATAAAAGGAATTCCAAAAAAAAACAAAAAAAAAAAAACAAAAAAACAAAAAGATAAAAGGAATACAAAAATTACAAGTCTTAAGGCTCGAACTCAAGACTTGTGTGGCTAGGGCCTTGCTAATTGGGCTTTGTCCCAATCCCTCCAACCACTAAGCTACAAGATTGTATTGCTAAGTTATAACCAAAAATAATGTTTATATCTTATTTTCTAATAGGTGCCATTTAAAAAAAAAAAAAAAAAAAAAATTTTTTTTTTTTTCCTGCTAGGTCACGTGACCCAGCAGGACCAAGGCTAGATCCGCCACTGTACACAAATTAATCAAATTGCAACTTGCAACTTTGAAAATTGAAACGCTATGATTGACATTGTCAACAAGTAGATATTAAGGATTCTATTCTACATTTCTACTCCTCTTAGGCATATCAACGATTGACCAAATTAGTCCCACAAAAATTATAAGGAAAATGATACATACAACTCTTAGAACTGCATATAAGAAGATAAAAGTTATTATTCTAAGATAAAATAAAGGTTAAAACACTAATTAATGTGTGATTTAATCATGCATATATATGAATTGCATTATACTATTATATACTTCTATTGCGTTAAATATATTGTATTGTTATAATGTATTGATAAGTATATAAATCTACCATTACCCAAAATAAAAAGGTGACATTGAACTAAAGAAGAGGAAACAAATAAAGGGACTAAAACTCTTTTATGTATAGCTCAAAATAGCTTCACCTTCCTCCAAACCAGCCATTGTATCATACAAAGGCCGATTCAAAGTTTCACGCAAATAAAACACAAGTAAACCACCAACAATTCCACATACAGAGAACACGGCAAAGGGCAATGTACTTCCCATCATCACCACAAGTGGTGCTAAAATCGCTCCGGTTTGAGACGCTTGTGTGGTACATCCTAAGGCCGTATTCCTAACCACCGTAGGGAACATCTCCGTCGTATAAACAAACATTAGATTATAAGTTCCGGCCATACCGAAAATTCCCAATATTCCACATAACATTTGTAAATTCTTCCATATTCCGTAGCTCTTTATTATGCTCCCTAACAAACAAAACACCCCACTAAACCACATTGTACTTATTGTTACTGGCTTCCTTCCGAACTTATCAGCCATTATCGCGGTTATTGTGTAAGAAGGTAGTTCAAAAATTGCGTTTAGTAGTACGTTGATGTAGAGGTTGGTGTCTAGATTGACAACATTTAGACTAAGTCCATAATATACAATTGCACAACAAAAATTGATCATAATAGCTAATAAAAGGCGTACTCTTGTGGTTGGTAACTTAAGGACGTCTAGTAAAGAGCCCTTTGTTATTACCTCTTTTGCTTCTTCTTCATCAAGTAATGTGTCGTCGTCTTTGTTGCTATTGTTATTAGCATCATCATCTAGGATAAGCTCGACGTTTTGTGGTATTGTCCTACCATTAGACAATGCCATATGTCGTATGACATTCATTGCATCCTTTGTCTTACCACGTACAAGGTACCACCTAGGTGACTCCGAGAGGAAAGGCACTACGATTGCTATGAAGACTATTGAAGGTGTCGAGGATGCAATGTAGAGAGATCGCCAAGATTGGAATACATAGGCGATTCCTGAGAGAAGTGCAATGCCTGCGGAGAAGAAATAGAAGGTAGACATACCAGCAACACCGCGTTTAGTTGGTCCAATGGGTTCAGTGGCGAGGACAAAGGCACACATGCCTACACCACCCGTGCCTAGGCCACTTAGGAAGCGGAGGAGGGTGTAGACGGCGTAATTTGGAGAGAAGGCGGTCAAGCAACCGAGGATTCCATTTAATAGACATATAATGGTTAATGAGCCTTTTCTTCCTAGTGATGAATCTGAGAGATGGCCAAATATTCCTGCTCCTGAAATTGATTAAAGTTGCCATTAGAATGAAAGTGTATGCTTAGTTGCTTGCTATTATTGCTACTTCATAAGCATCTTAGTAAAAAAAATCTTAGAAGTGTGAAATAGTGCATAAAATACAAGTAGTTACTAAATTTGTAAAGGCCCAAATTTGTAAAGGCCGGCCCATTTTACGGAAGTCAGCACGCCACAAAATAAATGTGCTTTTATTTCCCTCTATCGGCCCAACTAGCACCTATCCTAATCCATTCACTCAAAGTCTCAAAGCCTTAAACATTAATAATTTGACTTATTTTCTCCAAACTTATTTTATTTAAACAAAATTGTTGGTGTAGACTAAGGGCCTGTTCTCATACGTTTATTTTCAATTCACCTCCTAATTTTCTTCTCTTATAAAATATTCATTTTATTTCATTTCATTTCATTTCAGTTCAGCTGAGTTCAGTTTATGAGAACAGACCCTAATTAAAATTGTTACTATTATAACAAATGCGAGATATATAAAACAAATAAGAAAATAAATTAAAGTAAAATTTTGTATGCTTCACTTATACAAAACAATCTAGTTAGATTTTGGAAATTTGTGTGCATATTTCTTTTTATTATTTTTTAAACGTGCAACACATACATTAACGCATTGTTGGAGTTGAATGAATATAATTTGTTAAATATTCCTATTATTTAAATGGAGTTTATTGGAAAACTAAATATTATATTTACTACAAATAAAAATCTAATAACATAATATAAAATATTTTTTCATCCATATAATAAAAATATCAATTATACTAGTAGAAGATTTACACTAAATAAATTAATGGTAATTTAACCTTTTGTTACACATGTTAATCAATCAAATCTCAATTTTATTTCATTTTATTTTTTCACTCACGTACCTACCCAATAATCTGAACAAAAGAAAAATGAGACTTTTATTTGGGAAGACTATTCAATGGCTACATAAAAAATGTAGCCATTGTAACTACTTTTAATTTCAACCGTTTAAATATTAATGATTAATCTTGTCCATTCATATATTGACTTCTAAATTATAAATTTTTTCTTAAAACTACTTTTTTCCAAAAAAATAAAATAAAAATTGTCGCTGCCATTGACGCAGTTCAACTGTTCAAGTATTCAACCTTTAACCTATTAACCTAAATCTCCAATAAATTTGTATGGAGGAACAATTCTTATAGATAGGATTAAAGTATTACCAATTACAATCAATGGAAACTGCCAACCGATGACCTTCAAAAACGAATACAATTTTATACATGGGATAGTTTACGAATGGATGGAAATCGGATAGGATAATTATACAACAGTTCATAATTATTTAGTTATTCCTCTCCATAATTCTCCATGTTTGTTCTTGCACTAATCGATGGATTTCATGTTAAGTGGATTGTTTGTTATTCATACTTTGCAGAAAATTATCAATGGAGTATAGAGTATTAAGGAAAAACTTTTAAAGAAATTTTTTTGGGTATTTGATGGTCAACTAAAATGAACGGTCCTAATTTACATAATGATAATCAAGGGTGTAGATTTCATTCTTGTGGTGGCTACAATTTTATTGTAGCCATTACAAAACTGTCCCTTCTATTTGAAAACCAAAAGATAAAAAAAAAAAAAAAAAATCTAATAAACGAACTCAAAGATATGAAAGAATATATTGTGTACCTATCATGCAACCAAAGAAGAACAAAGCTTGCACCAATCCAACCTTATACTTCTCACCACACACCAACCCCCACTCAGCCACGGTAGAGCTACGACGCCCACCAACCCAATCCCACGAGCCCGGTGGCAGCTCACAAAGCTGGGCTTGTGCTTGACAACCGGGTCCAGTACACAACCACCGTGGCTCACGGTCAGCAAAGATCATAACCATTGTATGAAAAGCCTCTAAGGCCCAAGCTAAGCTTGTTAATACAAAATGTCTTAGTTGCCACCTACCAAACTCGCCGCAATATTTTAAGAGCATGTCATCGATGGTTAACTTCTCTGGACCGTTAGATTTTCCATTAGCCGGGACAATCAACGGCTGTCTAAGATCCCAATGCTCCGGGAGGTTTTGAGTAGGCATTATTTTAGAGAATTTATGCTAATTACTTGGAATATTAATGTTGAATTTATCTTCAAATCATAGCTTATGACGTTGTACTAAGTGTCTAAGTTGCAATGTTCCAATATATACGTTGGAATCTTGTTGTATTTTGACACAATTATAAATTGTAATTATAATAATTTGTGATTATAGTATACTAGGACACTTACACGTGAAAACTGATGGGCCGATTGTAGACTTTTATTCCTAATAATGTTTGACAACCTACTTGAGATGGCAAAAATAATCTACACTTGTGCTGCACGAGAATTATAATAATGGAATTATATACTCGTAAGAATTAGAATGACATGAAAGTTTTTAGTGAATATTGATTTTTTAAATGTGGTAGAATTATAAGTCTATCTAATTTAATTTGGTTATGCTAGAATTATACAGTGTAGGAAATACTAAGCGTAATTTTCCAAATATTGAATTTTTTAATTTAGTAACTTTTAGGATGTCGTTTCCGCCTATTTTCCAAATCTATCTATTATTAATTTATTATCCTACTCCGTATAAATAAAACACGTACAAATTATTAGTAAAAGTTATGGAAAGTTTTATTGGCAATATTTTTTAATTCCTAAATCTATCTATTACTATTATCCTCTGAAACATAGGAGTTGTTAGCGTACTGCCCAAGGTTTAGCTTAGAATAAATTAAATATACTAGCTATTCATTGCTTTAAACGATCATAGTTGATCATAATATTTGATATTTGTATTTGTATTTGTATTTGGTTTAGTAGCTTCTCCATAAACATAAACATAAACATGATGATGCATGAAGCAAAGCTAGATAATGTTAAACTCTTTCGAGTCTTCCTTCCCCATGAGTTCCCTCCATCTTTCTTGTATAATCAAGGGCTATTCCTCCTAAATCTCAAATCATATGATCAAAATCTGCTTAGGAAACTCGTCTATTTCAAAGTTTACGCCATTCATAGAGGTGATTTTTCTGAATTGGCAAAACAAGTAATCTCGGAAATCCAAGATTATATTGGCCCTAAATCAAAAGAGTTAATTTCTCGAAACGTTTCGGACTATTTGAAGTCTTGCTTCCGTTATCATAGGAATATTGATGCTTATCCCGGACTTTTGTTTGTGCTTGATATTCTCATCGATGGAAGGCATTGCCAACAAGAGGATCAGCAGTCTTTGTTCGTGTATACTACTACTGCTGATAAGCAAGAGGATTCCTATATTACTACACACGATTTTGATGAAATATTCGATGACAACGAATATGCTTATTTTCCATCCAAACTCAACAATGTAAGTTTTGATGAAATCCCTTTTACGAATGTTGAATATCAAAGCCTTGAACAAGATGATGTTGAGATCCTTAAATGTCTTTACCCCGAGCTTATGCGCCACGCTAATGTACAATATTCCGAGATTAAATTACCGTGGGTGTTTAGGAAGCAAAAACAAACCGTTGAATGGATTCATACAAAAGATTTCGGTAATGATACTATTTGCTCCATTTGTCTTGACAACATGTCATCGGAAAATGCAATAAGCTTGTCTCGTTGCAACCACGTATTTCATCCCGACTGCATTTTCAGATGGCTTCCCGGAAAACACAAGTGTCCCTATTGTCGATCTAGTATGCTAGTAGATATAAGATACTAATAATCTTTATTTCATTAGTTTATGTATGAGTATTGTTTGTTAATGCCCCAAAATCAGTGGACTAAGTTGTTAGTCGTTATTATCTAGTGCCTTAGTGGAAGATTATTTTCCTAAATAAAAGTAGTATCCTAGGTCTAAGAAGTTACCAGCAGTTTTAATGGAGTATTATGTGGGCCATGTTCACCCACTTAGCATAATCATTTCCTATTTTGTTGTTAGAGTATTTAATGGCTAGTATTTAATTGAAAATTATTGAAGTATGGCAGAACACTCTCTGAAAATTCAATTGAGTAAATTGCTTAATTTGCAACAAATATGTAATGATTATGTGTGTGTGTGTGTTTTTTTTTTTTTTACTTCAACATCAGCTGTACAATTACAACAAGATGATGAAAAAATAAACCTAGTATCACAAAATAAGCATTGATTCACGAAGAATAACAAGAAAAATCCTATGAAATTACCATGCATCAGTCTACAGACTCTACACTTGCCTCAAAACAGTGATGATAAGCAGAAATAGATTAAAAATAAAAATAACATGCAAGTATACAATAACATGTACTTATTTCAAAATAACATATACATAAATTAAAATAATAAGAAATTAACATCAAAATAACATAACTCCAGCAGTAACATAGAAATTGTGGGGTGACAGAGCTATTATTTTCAGTATCATAGAAGAACATAATATTATTTGACAGCATAATATCCCAGGTTTTTTTTTTTTAAAAAAAAAAAAAAAATGTTAAAATAACCCCCAAATTTAAAGTTTCAAATTATTTTAAAAAAGAGCCCTTGATTCATTTACTAAAATTTTTTAGAAATATTCAATTATCATTCCACCACAAAAAAAAAAAAAAAAAATAAAATAAAATAAAATAAAATAAAAAATAAAAACCATAAAAATTAAAAAGACAAAATTACCCGAACAAGCTTCCTTGGAACAAAGGTGTTCCAATCACTAAATACCTACAATACAAAATACACAGAAAAATTAGAATCTCAAATTTCCAAAAATGACATTAACTCAAATAATTCATCAAAATTTACATGACCCAAAAATCAAAATACCATCAATCATTATATTTATGAAATTATATGAAACAAATCCATAAAACTAATAAAATTTAATCAACGCTTATTGTTTAAAGAAGAAATTGAACCATATCAATCATTACAAATCTACAAAACCTATAAATTACCTTTCTGAGAAGCTTGAATTTGATAGAACTGACAGTAGTGGAGTGTAGAGACTTTCATCTCTACCAGCTAAACCCAGTTTTCTCTCAACACTCAATTGCAGTCTTCAGAAGAAAGAACTTTGATTGGATAAAAGCCAAGCACAGTACCTGGCAGACTCAATGCAACTTGTGCACCATCTGCAACACCACAAAACAAGTTGATTTGTAAAACAAGTCTTGATTTTAAGCTTAATTAAGGATGTGATCAATGCTTTAACCTCATATTTGAACTCAACAAAAGCGGAAAGAAGCACATAATTTGGGTCACCACAAACACGGCAATCAACCACCTTATAAAGAATACAACACTTTTAAGAACTAATCATAGAACTCAACAAAAAAACACTAAGAAAAACTATTACACCTAGAATTATTCAACAAATTCAAAAGCAAATAGGGCCAATTGTTGATAGTATTGGTCAATGAAATCAAATACCTGCCCATAGTTGATGAAAAGACCGGCAAACTTCTCTTCAGTCACTTATAAATTAAAACCCAGCCTTATTTAAATCACATTCACCATTGAAAACATAAAAAACTAACAGCCCATAACACTTCCAATATAGCAGGACCCAAACATTCCTAACCTCTAAACTTTGGTATTATATGCTTATCATATAATAGACAAGTAAAGATCATGCAAAAATTACAAAAATGTAAGGATTATGCAGAAATTACAAAATCGAATCTTAAAAAAAAAAATCTGATAAAGAAGCGTTTACCTTAGCATATGTGCATTACTGTATATATGACGTGAATTGGAGTGATCGAAGGTGAGTAGATCATCACCTGTCCAACAACAACAAGAACAATTTTGCCCTTTAAAATTAAAGTATGACCTTGAACAACAAAAGAATCAAGGTCACTCTACAAACAATCAATGAAAATAAATATTAGCAATGGAATAAATGCATGTTAAATGACAAATTTTCTCTCCAATTAGTCAACAATTACATGTAGTCCACTAACCCCACTTTTTTCTTTGTTGAATTGTTATTGGTCTATGCCATCAATCATAAAAGGATGGAGTGATAGTTATCAATTTAATTATTAGTCATTAATTACCTTTCCTAAACCATACTTACACAACATCAGATTCTAGATTCAATAACCTTTCACATCAACTACACTCTCTACACTAAACAAATCCAATTTTCAAAACAAAATGAAAAGTTAAAACAAAAAAATAATAAGCATTAAAGAAATATGGGGAATACCACCTCCAACCCGCCAAAAGAAAGAAACAAATAAAGAACCATGAGTGAGATTAAGCTGGTTGATGCCATATTTAATGACCCACAACTTCACAGGTAAATTTGCTCATATATCCAAACATTAAACAAATCCAATTTTCAAAACAAAATGAAAAGTTAAAACAAAAAAATAATAAGCATTAAAGAAATATGGGGAATACCACCTCCAACCCGCCAAAAGAAAGAAACAAATAAAGAACCATGAGTGAGATTAAGCTGGTTGATGCCATATTTAATGACCAATATGCATGCTCAAGTATCAAATCTTAGTCATTCCATCAATATACTCTATTCAGTAACAAAAAGCATTAGTCACTCATTTAGCATTGTTAACTCAAATCACAGTTATTCATCCATACCTTATCAAACAAATTCGACAGAACACGCTCTACCTTCCCCCACAAAACTGAGAAAAGATTAAAAAACACGCTCTACCTTCCCCACAAACCTTGAACTCTGATCCAACACCCAATTGAATCAATTTTGTGGGGCTGTTCTACTCACGAAATTATCACTTGCTACTATTTTTAACATACAGATGAGTTCTAAAGACTATACCAGGCACATCTCAGTAATACCAAAAAGTCAAAAACCATAATTCAAAATGAGATATCAAGGAATCAGGTAAACATACTTTAAGTGTTGAAAATCGAGTGGTGGAATAGGAGAAGGTGAAGCAGCATCTGATTTAAGTGGTCTTGCCTTGCCTAATATGAAAACTCTAGGTGTAGTTGTAGCAGACTTGCTGCTGGGAGTATCAGATCTGCTTCGGATAAAAACATAGAAATATTAGTCAGCCATAAAATGAAATGCAATCAATCAACAGTATAATCAAGAGATACCAGCACAGAAAAATGCATTGCAATCAAGAACTAATTTTGGATAATCAATGAGAGTAGATGAAGAAACTAATAAGAAAGTCATCAGACACATATCTTAGTACCTGAATGCCATTAGGTGAGTTAGCGGAAGTCAAAATGTGAGCACGCAACTCAGTATAGTACCACCCACCAAGCGCACCGCAATTGAGTCAACTCGGATTTCAGAAAATCTTTTAACAAAAAATTCCCAATATAAGAATTAAAACCACGCCCAAAAAAAAAAAATCTTGCAATCAATACCACCACAACAGATAGGAATTCAAAACTCCTCAAAATATCCCAAAAAAAAGAAAGAAGAAGAAGATGAACCTTATCGCCTTTGAGATTCCAGAACTTGGCTTTCCCAAAAATCTGCCCAAACAAAAACTAATTAGGAGTTTAGGGCTTATGCTTTTAACATCATCTAAAAGCACAATACAAAATCCTCAATTCTGGACTTTTAGTAATTTAATTAACAAATGTAGCACATGTTGGCAAAATTAACATCTAATAGGACTAACACTCAATCAATCAACCCCCAATAAAAATTAGCACTTGACAGGTAAAAAATAAAATTCTTTGACCGATGATTTCACCTTTGTTCTAGATCCGTTTTCTATCTTCTCATTCAGCGGCTATTTGTCCTTCCGTTCCTCGGTCTCTCGGAGTTTGATAGTGCTGAGTGGTGACCGTGGATGGCAGGCTCATTGTAAATGAAGACAATTAGGGTTCCGATGATCCAATCACCATCGCCGGCTCATTGTTGATGGTTGTAGTCTTGTAGAGAAAGTGAAAAGGGGGAAAAGAGAGACAAAAGGGGCGTATGGAGGAGGAGAAAGTAGGGAAAGTGAAATGCAGATTCCATTGTTGGCAGGAGCATGCTAAGTTGATGCAGTCGAGGTGCAAGAGCTCTTGCTATTTTCTTGCAAGCAATATACACTGGCTAAATTTTCAGCCAAAAAGCAACTAAAGAAGAAAGAAATATTTTGCCACATCAGCAACAGCAAAGCAAAATACAGTAGCTAGTTTTATGCATGTGAGCTGCACATGCTTTCACACATGTCATTCCCATGTGTGGCTACTGTTCATAAGGGGGAAGGCTCAAACCTTTTAAGTTGTGAGGATTAGCATAAGTCTCAAGTTACCCAACCACTGCCAACATACAAAAACATAAATTTCTGATGGAGATTTATAGGCCACTTTTATTACTCGTATGCCTCAACTCGAATTAGGATTCAACTAAGGACATAATGTAATAGACTAATAGTAGGCAGATAAAACACACAGATTTTCTGAATACGGGCAATCCTATAAGCAAATTCCCACTGTTACAATGAATTTTGGCATGGAATTTGAAGAAATTGCAGAAAAACTTAAAGTTATCAGATGAACAAATTACACCTTCTTGTTGAAATTCCAGCGCCCATTATGGTGGAAAGAATCTTCCCCTATTCCACATTTAAGTTGAAACCAAACAAGAAAACAATGTGTGAGGAATCCATCTCTGGCAGTTGCTACTTAAAAATTCATAGAACGCAAATGGTGAAATATGCAATTATAAGTCACCTTAGGAGCGGGAAGGAAAAGGCCGTTGATTTGAGTAAACGCACTACTGATTGTGATTCCACAAGAATGAAGTATAGGTTCAGCAGCATAATTACTGACCTTCAGAACCTACATCAATAACACAAATGTAATAATGACCAGACCCAATCAAAATACAAAGGCATCAAGCATCACTTATGCATAATGGGAACCTACATAAGAAAGCTCAAATCCTCAAGGTAAAGAGGAAGAATGAAAGATGAACTCTTGACTTGCGATTGCATTCTATTTTTTAAGAGAATGGAACTTGTGTTGTACTCTAAAAGACAGGAAGAGTTCTTTTTTTTTTAAAGCAAACGGGAGCAGGGAGATTAATTAATGAAGAAACAATTACATCATATCTAGCTCCACCAAAGCCAGCACGCTTGGTGGGAAATCATTCAAGAACAATTGTTCATCCCCTTCCCTAGGCAAGACTCTAGCAAGCAAGTGAGCTACTACATTTGCATTCCTTTTAATATGAAAACAAGTGAAAGACTCAAAAGTATTTCCTGTCAAAATTATATCTTCAATAATCAAATCAAGAGGTGAGAACCCACATTTCCTTTGCTGCATCAGAGTTCTATTTTGTTGACAATATATAAAATGCTCTATTTTATGAGGGTGTAAGGCATAACTACCCCCAAAACATGCAGAATTCGAGGAAGAAAAGGCTGAGCCTAGGGTATCATCAAAAAAATACACATTGCTAAAACTTCTGATTGAATGCACATGAATTACCAGCCTCAAAACAGGAGATAAAGGAGAATATTTATACCTTGAACTGGCAAGATAAGAACTTCAGTCTCCAATTCACACCGTCAAATATGCTAGAATAAACGTGTAGCCTTCTTGCCTATATCATCAGCAAATATTATGATAGCAAAGCCGTTAGTGTAGGAAAAAAACTCAACTTGTGAATGCGTATACTTGATTGGATAAAGTATAAACATTTGATAATCTGATTTTCTTGAATTGTGATGATTTTGTAGAAACATTGGTACGGAGCATTAAATTAGTTTAGGCAAATCCATGGCTTATATATAGTGTGCTCTTGCGTTAGCAAATTTTATTGCATGTCTCAAGTCTTATAGCTTATTAGTGATATAATATATAGTTTAGAGAGACAAAGAGAAAGAATTATGGCATATACCCCTGGTATTCTTACGAATTGGCCATGGGAGCCTCTTAGTAGCTTCAAGATTTCTCTCTCTCTCTTACAAAAGTCATTTAAAGTTTGTAATTTTATACAAATGCTCATTGTTTTACTATTACTTTGGGCTTGTTTATTAATGTTATTTTCTTTTCTTGGCATCCCCTGCCTACTAAGGGTAATTTGGGTGAAGACGATTTTTCAAATCAATGAAAATCAAACATGGAAAAAAAAATTGTATGGAGTTGTATGTTGAATAATAGAGATCACAACTTTCAAAGATACCCAGATCTTCCACATAAAATCAAATTCAAAAGCAGAAAATCTGCATTGCCTCAAATGATTGTAACCAGAATTACCCAAAATCAAACCTCAAACCCCCAATAAGAATCCCGGAAACCAGAAAATTTGAACAATAAAGAAAATTTACCTGGGTTCAGGTCTGGTTAAGATTGATTTTGCTGGGTTTTACAGCGTTCGAGTGGTCGCCGATATTCTCGTCTTCCTCCAAATCTTCGATCAACCGCTACCGACCGCCTTCTCCCACCGTTCAAATATCTTCTTCCCTCCCTCCGATCTTCTCTACTGTCCTATGTCATAAATTCAATTTTGTCATGTGAAAAGCGAAGTAACCATATCAATAAATAAATCCACAATAAAACACACTCAAGATCGTGACAATACTACACTTGCTTCAAACACTTACGTTCACATCAAATCCAACTGAAACACAACAAATCTAAATAAACAGCCATGAATGGAAGTATATCTAATTTAACAGAAGAATCATGAACAAAAGTAGGTGAACAAAACTGCTTTCTACAGAGCACTGATCATAACATTCCTAAGACGGCAATTCAGCTGAACTTGAAGAAATATGGTACTGCAAGAAGCCTTCAAGATAGACTCTAATCAAATTAAGCCAACAATTCCAGAAAAGCAGTAATCAAATCCATTACTAAATACTGCCTCACTCTATCCTCGCACTCCACTTCCAAGATGAAACAAGTGTGAGCTTGTATATTACAAGTATGTTGGTAATTAGTACTGAAACAAGTCTTTAGATCAAACTTCATCCAATTCCAGAGAAACAACAATCCAGTTCAAATAATACCTCACTTCAATCTAGCATTCAACACCAATAAATCAAAATATTCCTCACACCAACATTCTCATCGTTATTCATTTCAACTACAATATTCTACTGACACATATCGCATCCACAACACATCAAATTTTCTATTAAACTGCAGGAATGTCCTCAAATATCCAAAATAAAATCCAAATATTCGTATTAAAACAGCAGAAATATACTCAAATATCCAAAATCCTATTAAATTGCAAGAATCTTAGCATACATCCAAATACTCCTATAAAACTGCAAGAATTTTTTTAATTATTCAAAATACATCCAATATATGCATTTTCAAGTATCAAATCTCCGTTTTTTAGTTGACATGTAACGTTTGTCACATTTGCAAGTTCATAAGTTTAATGATTAATATCTCGAATCATCAATAATTAAAAAAACCATTTCATATTATAAAAATATACATTGAGGAAATTATAACAAGATCCCACATTATTATGTTTTATCATACGTATAAATTACAAAAGCTAGTCAAAGTAGAGTTTGTGAATAGTGTCAAAAGTCAAAACATGTCCACTAAAAAAAGAACGGCGAAAGATAACTACCTCTATAACTTTGATGCACAAGGTAAAAGAATGGTGAATAAAAATACTAACAGTTCGTGATATCATTGCTATCTTTAATATCAAATTAAAGCATATTTCGAGCTCGGAATTTGTGGAAAATAAGTTTGAATATAAAAATAAAAAAAAATACCCCTTCTGCAATTAGAACATAAATACAATAACTATCAACTAGAAATATATCCAGACCAACCTCTAAAGATGCTCTGACAAGAGGCCCCCTTCCAGTTCCAACAACAATCAAAACCTGCCAACAATAAATTTAGATATTTGTAAATAATGTCACAGTCCAACAGGATGCATGATAGAGAGACACAGACAAGAGAGGGAAAAATGGCACATGAGCACATATTTTATATATGTAATTCAGAAATGCTAGCTCGGAATTTGTGGAAAATAAGTTTGAATATTAAAATAAAAAAAAAATTTAAAAAAAAAAAAAAAAAAAAAAAAAAAAAAAAAAAACCCTTCTGCAATTAGAACATAAATAAAATAACTATCAACTAGAAATACATCCAGACCAACCTCTAAAGATGCTCTGACAAGAGGCCCCCTTCCCGTTCCAACAACAATCAAAACCTGCCAACAATAAATTTAGATATTTGTAAATAATGTCACAGTCCAACCGGATGCATGATAGAGAGACACAGACGAGAGGAAAAAAATGGCACATGAGCACATATTTTACATATGTAATTCAGAAATGCTAGCATCCATTACAGAAGCAAAAATATTACATACACATATTTTTTATTTTTTTGTGATAAACTATACTTTGTAATTTGTATATTACACAAAGTGAGAAGGATTTTTCTTTAACAAGTCACAGAAACATGATTACTTACAGAGGTTACACTGGAAGCTTTCTCATAAGGAACCCTGTCCAGCAAAGTTTACTGACAGCCCCTTGGTACTGCCCAATAAATGTCATCAGCACATGAGAATACATACTCCCTCAGTCCAAATAGAGTTGTCAAATATAATACAAGTGTATAATTTTCATAAAAGTAAAGCATAAACTAAGGCCTTCTTGGTATGCCTCCGGGGATAGAAGTCAAACCCATGTGTTAAATGGATGATTTTTAAACTCAATACCAGTGTATGGAAAAGCACGACTAAGGCATGGAGGAGTGCTAGGAACTGACATAGCTTACAGCACTAACAACGGCAGCAAATAAAAAGAAAATGATGATTATATTGATAAGATGAGAATTACAGCAAATCAGATAAATTTACTTTCGAGAGATGGAATCTCTCCTGACTATGAGCTTTCAAGAGTTTCACTCTCTCCCAATGACAAAGCACACAATATTCAGCATGTCCTCTTCCCTCCTAATGAGACCTATTTATAGAAAATCCCTCCTAACAAACCTCTAACTTATTCCCCAAGTTACTACTAATAGACTATGACTAGCATACCCTTCCCCTAAATATTGATTCCTTGCAAAGCTCTAGGCAATTGGGATAGAGCGCTTTTTTGTTTTATAAATTAGGAGGCACGCACGACTCTGAGATTCATATCAAAAAATTTATTTGAGTAATTACATAGTGCACCTCACTTCAATGAGGTGCAATTAAGCGCAACAGGACCCCATCACCTTAGTGCGCATTGAGGTTCCTTATACACCGCTCAATACCTAAAACTTAGTGTTCAGTGAAAAAGTAAAACCCACCTCCATCCCCATCCCCATACCAACACCTATGATCTCCTCCCATCAACCAACCCTTTTTCTCTTTGATACACTCCTACTCCCCAAAACGGCCTATCTCTCCCCACCTTCATCGTGGCCTCTTAGCTTCCTTTTTTTTCACTCTCTTCTCTACCAGAATCTACCATTCATCTCTCTCCTCTTTCTCCTCCAACTCCTCCATCACCTTCCTCTTTTCATACACTTCTTTCTCTCCTATTGCACCTCCAAAACAATCTTCACTCTCCTCATCCCCCCCCCCCCCGGGGCAATTCACCTTTCATCGCTCTCACCTTTCTCCTCAAAATCTTCCCCCCATTATTATATCTTTCCACCCTCCTTCTATAATACTTCTTTCTCTTCTATACTCCTTTAAAATCAATCACCCTCCCCTCACCCCCCCCCCCCCCCCTCTCTTAACATCATCTTTTTGTCCTGATCATGAACCACTGGAAAGTTGCTCTTTGGCTTTTTCCTACGTAAGTTCCAGACCTAGATATTTTGTGGTGAAAACGATTATTGATACAGGCTGAAATGAATAAAAGTTGATGCACCTTTCCATCAGTCATGGTAGTGCTTATTGCAATGCACAGTGGCGATTATTGGCGGGAGAAAGAGAGCAAGCAGGGTCAAGTATGGAAATGCTGGGTAGAGGAAGCGGCAACTAGGGGAGAAGAGGAGGCAATAGCGACAATGCTGATGGTTGTGGGTGATGAGATAGTCATTGTTATCAACCTTGATAAAGTATAATTAGAAAAATTCCCGGGCTTCGTAGGAGTGGGTCTCACTGGATCAATTTCCTAATCTTATAAATCAAATGGGCTTTCTAATATTGGGACTCACTGGTACCAACATCTAAGTTTGTTAAGCAAACATCATATATTGATTTGGGCAACCTTAACACATACCAGCCAGAAACTCAACCAAACAAGCCTAAATTCCCTACAAAATCCTTTGACGGCTCCAATTGAAAATAAAATATATAAGTTTCTAAATCTAGTCAGCCAAAGGGTTCCCAAACAAAAAAATTAGCAAAGTACAGACCGAATGATATTGCCAAACTGGATACTCCTCACATATCACGTGCAAAATGATTGTATTATCAATTATAGCAGTTATTTCTTGGCAAGAATGATAGTCATCAAGCGAAGCGACTACTCGATCAATAAATGGGCAGCTTTGATGCAGCAACAAACATATCAACTATAACGGAAGCTTATACATGTAGATTATAGGCTATAATGTAAACAATGACAACAAAGTCTCACCTGAAGATACTTTACTGTATCCTTCACAAATGCCTCATACATTTGCGCCTCCAAGTTACCCATGGGAGGCTGCAAACAGCAACATGAGTAATACAGCTGTCCAAAGAAAAAAAAAAAAAGAAACAAGTCGTGATTGCTCTAAGGCCTCTACCCAATATGAAATCAGAGATGTTATGATAATTAACTTAAAATGCAACTTGGAAAGCGCAGAAGTTACCTGCAAGGGACTCTGGAAAAAGTCTCTAAGCTAACTAAGCTGCAACAAGAAAGAGAAAGAACATATAAGAGCACTTAAACCTTCAAAATTTTAAGAACTAACATTCAGACACTGAATCAAACTGATGCACTACCTCATAGAGACATAGAGCTCCTGTTCAGGGAGTGGATCCATCTTTTGGTAAAGATAACCTATATAGTACAAGTATGATCTCAAAGGATGCCCTACATCACCTAAGAGAAAGCTATCATAAGTCAAGTCGAAAAAGTATTAAAACAAAGAAATAAACGTTAAAGTGAATTATTAGATTTCAATGTACACCCAAAGCATCAGTTTCAGTGTCTTGGGAAATTCATACAGAATTGGAAATCCACACAAAGAGCTACAGCTAAGTAATTAAGGTGATTGACAAGATTATCAAACTTGAGCCTAAAAAGCTATAACAATGGTCATTATGTGAGTGATGAGACACACCACAATCCATCTCTAAATTAGACATACATATACTACCAAATCTAATAAATAAAAATATTCACTAACCCTTCTATTCAGAAATGCTTAGAAAGTCTCTTTTTTTGTGAGAAGCGAAAGTTGTTCAAAATTGAAATTTATAAAAATTATCCTGATTAATTAACTCAAGAGAGAGAGAGAGAGAGAGAGAGAGAGACATACTACTAAATTTTTGCTAGCCCGAAAAGATAACAAGCCAAAACCTGTCAAAAGCAATTTTTGTCACTGAGTTGTGGCCTGGCCTCCAACTGCCGTTGATTATTGTTAGAACAAATACCAGCAATCATATTCGGCAAACTCTCTAGCTGCAAAAATACAAGAAGCCAATTCAGGATTCAGAGAGCAGAATCAGGAAAATTCAAAGCAAGAGTTAGTGTCAGGACACTGAACAAAAGGGTTAGCCAAAAGGTAAGTAGCATGCCAAGATTAAAGAAAGAAGGCAGATTGAAGCAACACAAAAATGGTGCTAGAACTCTCACATCAAGGATTGAATTTCGAACAGGGACTAATATATTTTATATGTAGAATCACCACCACCTCAAAACCGAAAAGGGACAACAAGACAACAATTTCAGAATTTAATACTAACCAAAGGAACATTTGCTCACATTGACAAAAAAAATTTATTGGTCCAATAAACCATGTTATTCGCTATACTAACCAAAGGGACTGCTATTTTTTTTTTTTTTTTTTGTGCAAAGATGTCTCAAAATATAGCTAGCCATGTTTCTCACATGGTGCGTCAGTATTATATTTGATAAATTGAAATTCAATTATTGAACTATTCTATGAAAAGATGGGACCAATTTTTTTTAAAACACACTTTGCATCTATTTTGAGAATTACCATGATAAATAACATAAGAACTGTTCATAGAGAATCCGACCCTAATGATAAATTGATAATAACTACAAATGACTCAACAGCGGCTGTTTAAAACAAATTTATCAGTGTGGATATAATGATATAGGTAAACTTCAGGAGTCAGCTATCAAATGATGCACCTTACTGTTCGCTCTTCAACTGCATAAGGAACAAATTCAAAAAAGAAAAGGCCTCACAGATTTAAACACACACCTGACATCCAAAAAAAAAGGCAATAGTGATGTTCTTCTCTAAGCTTCTCCAATAACTCTAGCAAATCCTGTACCAAATGCACCAGAACTGTCATTTAGTGACTTCATATTTTTTAAAAAGAATTAAACATCGATACAAAATTCCAAATATCCAATTTATCACAAATAGACGTTGGTCATTTGCAGACATACATGTGGCCAAAGAAATTAAACACAATCAATCACAAAATTAGAAAAGGCAACAATCAAATCAGTTGGTTCAATAGGCAGAACTGTCAGCTGTGGCTGGTCCTGGTAAGTAGCACTCAGATGCATAAGCGTCAACTAGACGTGAAAACAAATAGCATTACTTGCATATATTAACAATCACCAAAGAAAATCAACACTATATCAATGACACTTAGCAGAGCAGTAAGCCAATAAGTACAGCCAAAATATTTATGGAGGAACCTGGATATAGTGATATATCAATCCAATTAAGTACAGCCAATAAGTACAGCCAAAATCGCATATTCGTATGCATCAATCCAATTACAAAAGTGACAATGCCACCTGCACTACATGAATGAGGAACCTGGATATAGTGATATACAATAACACTCAAAACTAATTTCTCCAACACTTTATTCTTAAAATTGCAAAAATTTGGAATAAATTGATATTCCATTCAAACAACCTAGAACAAATAATCAATTTCAAATAAAAAAATTTATCAAAAGCAATATCAATCAAATTTACTCAAAAATTACTCTTAAATTGCAAATTCACCCAATTTCTCAAAATCCAAAAAGGCAGACATCTCTCAACCTCCAAGTGAATGTTCACTGCATCTTCATTCTCCAACGTCAAAACGATTCCCAACCCCATTCTTCTCAACAGACTCAAATTGGCTCCCAGAAGTTTAATTAGAAGACTCAGATAAGATAACTTACAGTCTACTACTGATAAAGATTAATTTGAATTCAATAATAAATCACAACACACACAATCCATTGAATTACAATTGTAAAGGAACCCAAGGTCGAGAAATGATATTCGATTATTAAAAAATCAAACAAAAATATAAACCCTAGGAAAAGAGGGGAATTAATTTGGTTCATTCAATTGAAAAGAAAAGGGGAATTTTGGATTTGATAGTATTAGTAGGTTACAAACAATATATAATATTGTTAGTAACATTAATAACACGGTCATGGACTGTCCTGCTGGTTTATATGCTACCTAGTAACTACATTGGTATATGGTT